>NC_069674.1:80080719-80686163 GCF_023699985.2 Odocoileus virginianus
TGTATACATGCACATACATATGTATATATATACACTCTTTTTCAGATTATTTTGCATTACAGGTTATTAAAATATATTGAATATAGTTCCCTGTGCTATACAGTAGGTCCTTATTTATCATTTTTATATACACTGATTTGTATCTGCTAACCCCAAACTCCTAATTTATCCCTCCCTACCCTTTCCCCTTTGATAGCCATCAGATTGTTTTCTATGTCTGGGAGACTGTTTTATAATAAGTTCCTTTGTATCATACTTTAGATTCCATATACAAGATGTCACAGACACTTCCCTTTCTCTGTCTGGCATACCTCAGTTAGTATGATACTTTCTAGGTCCATACATGTTGCTGGGCTTCCCCAGTGGCTCAGTGGATAAAGAACCCACCTACAATGCAGGAGACACAGGAGATGTGGGAGATGCAGGTTCAGTCCCTGGGTTGGGAAGATCCCCTGGAGGAGGAAATGGCAACCTACTCCATTATTCTTGCCTGAGAAATCCCATGGACAGAGCAGTCTGGTGGACTACAATCCATGGGATCACAAAGAGTCAGACATGACTGAGCGACTAAACACTTACCCTGTTGCTGCAAATGGCATTATTTCATTCTTTTATTGGCTGAGTAATATTCCATTGTGTATACACACACACAAGATCTTTATCCGTTCTTTTGTTGATGGACATATTTCTGTGTCTATATGTTGGCTGTTGTAAATAGTGCTTCTACTAACATTGGAGTGCATGTATATTTTTGAATTAGAGTTTTCTTCTTTTCTGGATATAAGTCCAAGAGTGGGATCACAGGATAATTTGGTAATTATATTTTTCATTTTTCAAAGAACTTCCATGTTATTTGCCCTAGTGGTTGTACCAATTAACATGCCCACCAACAGTATAGGAGGGTTCCCTTTTTTCCACATCCTCTCCAGCATTTATTGTTTGTAGATTTTTTGATGATGGCCATTCTGCCCAGTGTGTGATATCTGTAATTTTGATTTGTATTTCTCTAATAATTAG
The DNA here is from genome assembly GCF_023699985.2 of Odocoileus virginianus. Classification (NCBI taxonomy): domain Eukaryota; kingdom Metazoa; phylum Chordata; class Mammalia; order Artiodactyla; family Cervidae; genus Odocoileus; species Odocoileus virginianus. The sequence continues at coordinate 80,081,737 of NC_069674.1, forward strand.
TGATGTTGAGCATCTTTGCATGTGCCTTTTTAACCATCTGTATGACTTCTTTGGAATAATGTCTATTTAGATCTTCTGCCCATTTTTCTTTTTTCTTTCCTTTTGAGCTGCTTGAGCTGTTTGTCCCTTTTAAATTTACACAGACAAACCGTTCAATACATCTTGAGAGACAAAGGTTGATGTCTGTCCCTACCTTAAGTTGGATTTCCCCTGAAAAAGATTTGGAGAAGAGATTCTACCTAAGGATTTATTAATAATTGGAGAATGCTCTTGGGAATAACTTCTGCGAGGAAGTAAGAGAAGCAGGCTTGAGTGGAGGAAGCTAATTTCCAATGCAGTTGGAAGAGAAAGAAAGTGATAGTGTTAGTTGCTCAGTGGTGTCCAGTGTCTGATTCTTTGAGATCCTATGGACTGTAGCCCGCCAGGCTCCTCTGTCCATGGAATTCTCCAGGCAAGAATAATGGAATGAGTAGCCATTCCCTTCTCCAGGGGATCTTCCTGACCCAAGTATCACACCTGGGTTTCCTGCATTGCAGGAAGATTCTTTACCGTCTGAGCCACCAGGGAAAGCCCACAATCAATTTAATGAGAAGTTCTAGAATTGGGACAGCTCTTAATATTGGTCCCAAATTGAGGCTTGCCGGTTAGGTCTGTATCTCCCCACACTGATCTGCCCCTGGAGAGAGTGAAACATAGTGTGGCACAACTCACTTTGGTCAAGTGCAAGTTTCTGTAAGCATCTCAGCTGTGAGTCACTGGAAGCTTAAATCCCCAGAGCTTTAGTGTCCCATTCCTAAGGGTCAGAGGTGATACTATATGGTACAAAGTCTTGCCAAAATCAAATATTCTATAAGATCTTAGACAATGGTTCTGTTCATTACACTTTCAGTAGGAAAGGATAATCCATACCTGTGTCATATTTATCCAAGTCAATAAGGATTACTGTGTTTTCAGGGTATAATGTATTTGTTGTAATCAATTAATCACTATGTGGATAATTAGCCTTTTCACAGAATGATGTTTGATTAGGTGCTCAGTATTGATTTCTGTTTCTGTAAGAGCTGAGATTCCCCAATAGTAGTAGCTAAATTCAATTTGAACAATGGAAGGCTAACAGTTTCTAGCTGTTAGACTCCATTCCAAAGCAGTTCAGACTCCACCTCTGGTCATCACGACTACTCTATTCATGAGCCTACTCTTGGAGAGCTGAAGAAAAGGGTGGGTTGACATCAACTGAATGAGTTGTTGGGTCTACATAGCTTTTTAGGGCCTCTTCCATGTGGGTTGCCTTGTACCCACCCCCATAGGACCATCCATATAACTCTTGTCCACACCTCCTTATCCTTCCCCATCCTCTCAGTCTGCTTCAAGGCCCCAGTCAGCTAGCCAAGCCATTTACTACCCCTTTTATTTCACATGCATACTGATTTTAAGATACTTCTAGGTAGCAAGTTGATGAGTAGGTGTGACACCTAAGTAAGGCTCAGCAGTGTGGGAGAATTTCACCTCATTAATACCTTTCAATGCCACTTCTGACTGAATGTTAATGAAGTAGCAATACATTTTTTGTTCACACCTATACACAAAGCCACATCATCTGTGAACTGCCCTTAGGTTATATCCTTTTCTATCATAAGAGACTTCTTCCCAATATAGATACAAGTGTGAGTTGAAAGAGAGAGCTATAATTTGAATATTGTCAAATACAGATATAAGGATTATGCAATCTATCTTCTAGGTTTATTGAGAGAAAAAATGAGATAATGAATATGTAAAATCTATTGGAATATCAGAAACTATGCTATTAATTGTATTTTTTATCATATAACAAAATGAAAATTATATTATGATAAGCAGAGACTCAATAACCAGATTAGCTACAATAACATTTGAGATCTTGAGCTAAAATAGAAAAAATAAAAGGTAAACATTAATATGCTTCCCTGGTGGCTCAGAAGTTAAAGCAACTGCCTGCAATGTGGGAGACCTGGGTTCGATCCCTGGGTTGGGAAGATCCCCTGGAGAAGGAAACCCACTCCAGTATTCTTGCCTGGAGAATCCCCTGGATGGAAGAGCCTGGTGGGCTACAGTCCATGGGGTTGCAAGGAGTCAGACATGACTGAGCGACTTCACTTTCACTTTCAAACATTAATGTGTGTGCTAGGAGTTCCACATATATTGTCTTAGAGGATTCAAGAGTTAATAAAAAGAAGACTGTGTCAAAATGTAAAGTAACATACTGCTTCTTTCATCAAGGAGATCTTTATATAAACAAACAAACAAAGAAATGAAAGATTACTGAAACAGTTGCAAGGAATAATGCTCCCAGGACAAAGCTCAATTATGTCACAAATTTTCTTTGATTCTCTACACTCAGAAGAAAGGTTTTTTAGGCTCTAAAAGCCTATGTTCTCATCCTGTATGTTGATGATCAGGTGAATTTCTCTTTGTAGATTAGCTAATCAATTACACACAGACACACATACTCACGCATAGAAACACACACACACATACACACACACACACACACACACACCCTACTGCCTACAACTTCTTTCCCTATTGCTAGCCTGTGACAAAATCAAAATTTTGTAATGCATGTGGATTTACAGGAAAAGTTACAGCATGTATAGCTCCAATATATTTTACTTTACCACAATTGAATAAAAGTGTGATGAGAATGCCAGATATTTGATACTGATTTATATTAAATAATATTACAATATGTACATTTCAAGAGAAAAATCCCTTTACTTATAATCAATTTGTATGAATAGTTTACCTTACTATTCTTATTTCAGTAATACTAAGGTTGAATAGCATATCTTAGGTCTAATTGGCTAGACAGCTTATTGAGCAGTGATATGAAACCAGCTTGGAGTTTATCATTTAAATCATCCTCAAAATGATAGACTTGCTTGTGTATAACCAAATTAATGATATCTGTCTAAAGCACTGTAAAGTTTATGGTTTGGAACTGATGAACTCTTAGGTTATTTGCTCTTCTAGAATTTGAATACTGATACTTATAGTTACAAATAATTCTCTCTGATCAAATGACTTTAACTCAAATAATCAAATGTTCAATCTAAATCAGTGGTATATTACATTTGATTTTTTTTATCACAAAACTTTTGAACATACTTTCTGTTTCCACTACAAAGATTTTGATACTTGCAAGGTTCAGTTAACTGCTTTCTGTTAGTGAAATTAGAGAGCCTATATTTTATATTCTTACAATGGGTAATTATGCCAAGATAGAAGTTGTTTTAATGGTTTGGTGGATAATCTGGCAGTCAGAAGAATGTAAAGCACTAACAGTAAATCATATGTCATTTGGCAACAAGATCTTGCATATAGCCCATTTTCCGTGACTTAGAGACACATGCACCCCAATGTTCATCGCAGCACTGTTTATAATAGCCAGGACATGGAAGCAACCTAGATGCCCTTCAGCAGAAGAATGGATAAGGAAGCTCTGGTACATATACACCATGGAATATTACTCAGCCATTAAATAGAATTCATTTGAATCAGTTCTAATGAGATGGATGAAACTGGAGCCCATTATACAGAGTGAAGTAAGCCAGAAAGATAAAGACCAATACAGTATACTACCACATATATATGGAATTTAGAAAGATGGTAATGATAACTCTATATGCAAAACAGAAAAGGAGACACAGATGTACAGAACAGAATTTTGGACTCTGTGGGAGAAGGCGAGGGTGGGATGTTTTGAGAGAATAGCATCGAAACATGTATGTTATCAATGGTGAAACAGATCACCAGCCCAGGTTGGATGCATGAGACAAGTGCTTGGGCCTGGTGCACTGGGAAGACCCAGAGGGATCGGGTAGAGAGGGAGGTGGGGGGGGGGGAGATAGGGATGGAGAATACATGTAAATCCATGGCTGATTCAGGTCAATGTATGACAAAAACCATTACACTATTGTAAAGTAATTAGCCTCCAACTAATAAAGATAAATGAAAAAAAAATTTTTTAATATATAGTTTTCTTTAAGTCTTACATCTACATATTGCATCTGTAAGTTTCAGCCTATACCGAAATTCATATGAATGAAATATAAAAAATTTAAGAGCCATACTAAAACTAAGATCAATTTTCTTTTTAATCCCCCTGATTGTTTTCTAAACTTCTATGTACTGCTTTTTGAAATTGTATTATTTATAAATAAATATTGAAACAATTTGGGGTTCTATTGAGATGATATAAAATGGTTTTCTTTTGTCTAGGTTTCTAAGACTACTAAGGAAGCACTGAGACTTCCACTTATGTCAACAATTTAAATGAACACCATTGACAAAGTATATTTAGAACACAATCCAGTATTTTATGATCACTAAAAATTTTATTTCATAGATACACAGTAAACAACATTTTCAGTGAAAGCAGTTTTTTTATTCCCTTATAAAAAGAAAGCTAGTTGCAGTTGCCTATTAATAGGTACCACAATAAAGATTATATCACACACCTGGTATCTTCTCGCCTAAACAAAAATAAAGTATAGCTATACCCTGTCTGATTAATATGCTTTTCCTAGAATTACAAAATCCAATTTTCAGTGGACATAAGCTAAATCTTGAGTTCAGTTCCTAAGGTACTGTTCCTTGAACCTAATTTTCATTAGTTAGTGAGAAAAAGCCAATATAGATATGCCTATTCTTTTAACAGAAGGAATAGCCTTACTGGGTGAGCAGAACTAATAAATTACCAAAAATACCCAAACTAAGTCTAAACTAAAAAATCTCCACCACAAATAGGATATAGAATTACTTTGACTGTAAAGACTCTAACATTAGTAATCTACCAATTCTTAATGAATGGAGTGAATGGAAAATTTCTATGATATTGCCTACCATTCATATTATTTTATCAAACTAAAAATTATTCTTAAGTAGAGCATTTTTAAAATGAATTTAGGACTATTTAGAAGCAAAACTCTAAGCTATCTAAACCAAAAGAGACTTTTGGTATTCAGGAATATAAAAGTGTTGAGAGGACTTGGGACACAATATTTCCATTTGTTTTTGCAAAGATTATCACCCAAGTTTTTTAGTATCTATAATATGGTATATCAAAGAGAATATTAATCCATTTTCATTCCATTAACAATAAAGGTATTAATAGAAAAACAATATATAAACCAGAATTTACCTTTTCTTTGAACATGTACATTTTTCTGTGTGATAAACTGAAAGTGTTAGTCACTCTGTCATGTCCAAGTCTTGCAACCCCATGGACTGTAGCCTGCCAGGCTCCTCTGTCCATGGAATTCTCCAGGCAAGAATACCAGAGTGGGTTGCCATATCCTTCTCCAGGGGATCTCCATGACCCAGGGATTGAAACCAGATCTCCCATGCTGCACACAAATTCTTTACTGTCTGAGCCAGTAGTGTTATGCAATTAGACTGAAACTCATTAAGGATAAGGACCAAGTTCTGATTTTTGTCCTTAAAGACTGTAATGCTTATTTCAACAAATCACTACTTATTGATCTGGCCAGTAGATGATTGCTAAAGTCCTGAGTGTTTTTGTAAAATTCACCTAGGGATTAAAGATCCCTGATATCCTCTGACTCATCATAATCAACCATCTGGGAAGATGTGGTCTTCTATTCTTCAAAGTATCCCAATCCAACTAGGCTTTAAATCCTTATGAAGACACTTTAACTGGAGTCTGTTTTCACCATATGATGAAGGATGAGTGAAAGCTACATGATTCTGTGAGGCAGATTAATCTGACAGTAAGGCTTAACAATTGATCAAACACTTTACTTTGAAAAGATTTTGGCATGATTAAGGGAAGGTAAAAGACAAAACACCAGATTATAGAAAAAGATGTGTGATAGGGGCTGAATAGGAGGAAGATAGAGTAACCAGATGATTAAAATTAATTCCTTTAGAATTTTGACAAAGACCAGTCCTACTTTTCCTTAATATCATTTCCCAGACTTGTCATAATATTCCTTGGCTCAGAGAATTTCAAGATTGTCCCTGGCTCCTTAATTACTGTGGCATTTAACTTACATTTCAAACTCTTATATGGTATCTTCATTGTTATTATTTCATCACTAAGTCACGTCCAACTCTTTATGAGCTCTGGACCATGGCCCACCAAGCTCCTCTGTCTATGGGATTTCCCAGGCAAGAATTCTGTTGTGAGTTGCCATTTGCTTCTCCAGGGGATCCTCCTGACCCAGGGACTGAAGCCACATCTGCATTGGCAGGCACTTTATGGCTGAGCCACCAGTGAAGTCCTTAAAATATCTTAGCCACAACAAAACCAACTTTAAAAAATGAGGCATAATTTTCTTAGAGTAAATCCACAAATTTTTACATGGACAGTTGCATATTTTAACAAATTAATGCATATGAAATTACCACCCTCAATAAAAGAGTATTTCTATACCTCTCTATGTCTGCTCATGCTCCTTTGGCAATGTACTCCTAAGGAAATGTGATTTGATTTTTATAAGCACAGCTTAATTTTGCCTGTTTCAAAAAGTAAATGGAAAAAATGTATATGTATACATATATTCTCTTTTCTCTCTTGCCTCTGTAACTCAGTCTATTGTTTTTAAGATCATTCATGTTATCAAGAGTGTTTATAGTTCATTCTATATATTGCTGTGTAGTTTAACATTGTAACAATGTACCATAATTTGTTGATCTATGCTAAGGGATATTTGGGATATTTCCATCTTGGGGTTATTATGAAAATGTTAAAGAAGTATGTTCTAGTAATATGTTTTCACTCTTCTGGTAAATACCTAGAAGGGGAATTCTAAGCATTCCAGTGCTAAAGAGTTTTCCAGATGGCACAATTTTCTACTCTTAACAGAAATGTATGAAAGTTCCAGTTGCTCCACAACCTCATCATATTTGATGTTGTCAGACTTTTTCTTTTAGCCATTCTGATTGGTGTGACATTTTAATTCTAGGTGGTTTAATATCTGTTTTTCTGATGGCTATGAAGTTAATCAACTTTTCTTGCATTGATTGGAAAGTTTTATATTCTTTGGTATCCTTGTCTTTCCTCCCTTTGTTATCAGGCTATTGCCTTTTTATTATTGAATTGTAGGAGAGCCTTTTATATTCTGGGTATCAACCTTTGGGTGAAACAGATCACCAGCCCAGGTTGGATGCATGAGACAAGTGCTCAGGCCTGGTGCACTGGGAAGGCCCAGAGGGATCGGGTGGAGGGGGAGGTGGGAGGGGAGATCGGGTTGGGGAATACATGTAAATCCATTGCTAATTCATGTCAATGTATGACAAAAACCACTACAATATTGTAAAGTAATTAGCCTCCAACTAATAAAAATAAATGGAAAAAAAAAGTGAAAGTGAAAGTTGCTCAGTTGTGTCTGACTCTTTGCAACCCAATGAACTATACAGTTCATGGAATTCTCCAGGCCAGAATACTGGAGTGGGTAGCCTTTCCCTTCTCCAGGGGATTTTTAATGGTAATAATTTCTTCCAGTGTGAGGCTTGCCCTCTCATTTTTGTGATGGTGTGTTTAGAACAAGAGTCAACAAACAATAACCCATGGATTAAATCCAGCTTGCTACCTGATTTTTGCAATAAAGTTTATTATAACACAGTCTCAACCATTAGTTTATGTATTGCCATCAGTGATCGTTTTCATACTACAAAAGCTGAGTTAAGTAGTGACAGATACCTTGTGGCTCACAAGGCCTTTAATGTTTATTCAATCTTCACAGAAAAAGTTGACCAACTACTGCTTTAGAAGAGCAGAATTAATTTTTATCAAATACAATATATGGTATATTTTTATACTTTTAGTTACTATTTTTATGCTTTCTATAAAAACTTTGTGTATAACACAATACTGAAGTTATTTTCTTTCATTATTACATTAATAATTAATGTAATAATCTTACATTATTTTTTTTCTTACATTTGTTTCTAGCAGTTTCAGGTGTTAGAAAGCAAAGTTCCTTCCCACCATGAGAATATCAAGTTGTTCCAGCATCGTTTGTTGAAAAAGCAACCCTTTCCCTATTGAATTACCTTAGCCCTTTTGTCTAAAGTCAGTTGACTATCTGTATATTTAACTATCAAATCTTCTCCTCTGTTATTTTTGTATATAATCATATTAATACCATACAGTGAATTTCTGTCACTTATAGTAAATCTGCAATTATGTAGTCATTTGTTTTTCAAGCTTATGTTGCCTATTCTAAGTTCTTTGAACTTCCATATTAATTTTAGCTTAGGCTTGTCAATTTCCTCAAAAAAGTGTTATGACATTCTTATCAGGGTGGCATTGCTCCATATATTAACTTGTGGAAGGTAATTATCTTAGTAGTGTTAATTCTTCTAATCAATGAATATGATATATTTTTTAACATTTATTTGGTGTTCATTATAGTACTGGTGAACAGTTTCAAACCTTTTTCTTAGTGAAATTATTCACACCTTAAACAAATAGTAAACTAAACAAAACATTTAAAGCACAAATTTTCAGACCATGGACAATAGACAGCACAAAGCAGTAATCTCTGTAGTGAAGGTCTTAGCAATTTTTAAGTCTCAGGTATAAATTACATTTTCTGTTGCTCTAATATATTAGCAAATTCTAGAGATCAATCAAATGCTTTTTTTTAATTGAAGAAGTACATAGTTCTCTTAGGCCAAGAAAGTGAGAAATAAACTACTATTAGTATGTAAAAATGTTTTATTTTTTATTGATTAGGAAGACTGGCATTTCAGATGTGATAATACTGGATACCTGTTGACGGGGATCAATTCAGGCTCTCAGAACTGTGATTTTTGGAGTTGTCATGAAGACAGTATTGCTACGAGCAGTTTTGGACTGACGGGACTAAAGAGATATAATGAGATATAATATCTCATGAGGTATAATATCAATGGAGCTATTTCAAAGTAACCCATCACACTTGGGGAATTGTGAAGCTCTGCTCAGCACTCTTTGTAGATGGTCGCAGTATTGAGTAAATCATTTCTGTGTATTCAAATTGGCCAAGTATTATCTAGAATGCTACTGTCTGCAACTTGTCTTCCCCAATTAAGAATTATAACCATAATAGTTTAAAATGTTCACCATCATTCATTGCTTAGGTTCTGTCTTCCAGGCATAGTACTAAGCACTTCATTTGTATTTTCTGATTTAAATTATCACAGCAACACTTAATTAAGAATAATATTTCCCATCTTACAGTAAGGAGAATTAGGTAGCATTAACCAAAGATTCTTGGATGAATCCAGAATTGAATTAAAGTCTTTTTTGAAAATTGTGTGCTTCAGATTAATACACTATACCACCTCTTTAAAAGTAATTTCATAAGGATCAGTTTACCATGGAAATGTTTCAGAAGTTTCATTGGTTCTCCCTACTGTGTAATTGGTTCTGGCCCAAATTCTCAATCTTGAGAGAATAAGCAAAGTCACCTCCGTGAGCATAAGAAGGCTTGATCACACTGCCAGCTATAGTCAGCTAACAGAGATTAGGGTATGCAACAGTTGATTAATTCCTTCACAGAAGTGAGATCATAGAGCTTCATGCAGTTCTTCTATTTATAGAGAGAGCTAAACGTTTCCTTGCTTTTGGGGGGGAGTCTATATCATTATTCATTTTTCTTATTTTCCTTCAGTTTCTAAAATGAGAGAAGGGCTTACCTTTCAGCTCCTTCACACTGAACATCCATAAAGCTGACTTTACTGTGCTCTGAATAAATAGCGTCTACATACAAAGGAGCACATCTGCAGAGAAAAGCTGACAGTGAATCTTTCTGCAGAAAATTTGAGAGCCCTGTTGGTGTTCAGCAGAAGCTTCATTTTTCTGCTAGCTTTGATTACTGCTAGACTTGCTGCTGTCAGAAGAACTAAAAGGGAAGCTGAAAAACTTGATTAGAGCGTCGAGTCTGAGGTCCTTAACCAGGGTTGAAAATCCAGGCAATTCTTTTATTTGCAGTTTTTACTATTCACATATTTAAAAAGATGGGGGCAGACTTGGGTAACTAAATAGGACGAGTCTAAAATTATTTTGAAAACAAGCCTCATGGAATATGAGATACTACGATTTGGGACACTTAGTAGATAATCTTTCCCTGATGTTGAGTAAGTGAGGCGTAGGACTACAGTGTTGATAAGAAGCTGGGTGTGAAGAAGAGATTTGTTAGTGTTAAGCCAGGGTGGCTATCCTGAGACAAACCCACAATGGCCGTACTGAGTTTTGACTCTGAGATGATACGCATTTAGGAAGCAAGTCTGGATCCATAAATCCACAAGAATAGGCATATGGCAGGAACTGGTTCTGAAAGAAAATGTCTAGAATGATGCTCCAGGCTAAGAAGATGGAACAAGTGGGGTTTATGAACTAAGACTTGGACCACTTCTCTGAATCAAGGGGTTAAAATTAGCATGAACTAACTGTTCTTAAGGTCACTATGATAAATGACCAATTGTAACACCAAGAATCATTTCATTTATGTAGAGCAGGTCTAAATTTAGCCTGATTTTATTATAAATTAAACATATACATCTTAAAGATCATGAGTGTTTTTTACAAAGTGTATTTCTTGAAAGTTTCTATGTTTTAACATTTTAAAAAGTGGCCATATTATGTGTGTGTGTGTGTGTGTGTGTGTGTGTGTATTTGCAAAATGAGAGAGCATGCATGAAATATTCTGACTGGAAGTAAACATTAACGTATGTGGTATAGGAAAAATTGCATCTTAAGAGGCCTAGAGACAATGAAAATCAATAAAAGGTATCAATTGGAATAACAGAGTGGGTTCAGTGAGAGGCCTGGGTGTTTGTCAACTAACAATGAACATATCTACGTCTGCACAGGTGCCAGTGGGTAAGGAGACACATTTGTTACTCATACAAACCTGAAATCAAGTCTCCAGAGTGCACTGTTCTCAGTGCAGGCATGAAATTGAACAACCTCTCTCATTGAAACCAGGTTTGTATGGTCCTCCCAAGTTTCTCAAGGTGGCTAATGATTCTTCTGAGTAAGGGAGGCCAGCTAGGACAGAATTATACTGAACCCACCAGGGAATGGTTTTAGGTCTCTTCATTAAACAGCTATGGACTATGCAGATATGAATCTTTTACATCCAGTTGAAAAATCTGCTTGATGCATCTTCTCCTATCTCTTTTTGAGGCACTTGAAAGAACTCTAAATTTAGAAACAAGAAATTGGTTTCATATATCAACAGTGTCACTTAACAGCTGTGTGATGTGGGACAGAAGAAAACTCAGTTTTTTAAATTCTCTTAGGTTCAAATTCTCTAAGGTTCTCTAAGGGTTCAAATTCTCTTACTTTGTAGTTACTTTGATTGTGCAATGCTGAGAGGGGTAAAATTGGACCCTGGAATTGAAGCAAGGAGTATCTCTAAAGTATTTGATCTCAGTCAAAAAGTTCTAGATAGTTAAAGGGTTCATTTAAAATTTTTAAGTCCATTTTTCCAGCTTAAATAACATTTAAGGATAGAGAGCAGTAGCTTTTTATTCAATAATTGTTCATTATTGGGGCTGAACTACCAACTTTCCATGAGTCTTGAATATGTAAGGTTGGATGCAGAGGCAGGAGGAAAAAAACCTCACATTTCTCTGTGTGTGTGAGAGAGGACACATAAATGTGAGGGTACACGTGTGCATATGTTTGAGTTGCACGCATGTGTATGGTTGTGAATTTGTGTGAATATATGTTAATGAGTGATGTCTGTGAGTGTGAGTGTAATTAAAGTGAAACAAAATTAAAGCAACTGTAAAAATGAAACCAATTGTTAGTTCAGTGAATTGAGAGGCAGTTCTGAAAGGAGATATGTTATGACTGTTTATTTTGTTACAACAGCTATCAGACTTAAGCTTTAGCTTTAAGACCAAATAAATTTAAATTCATATACCTATTATGAAATAAATAGTGCATGAATTCAAAGGATAGAGAATTGATAATTGAATTTGTAAATGTACTCTCATTCTTTTGGTAAGCATTTCCGTCAGTTTGTGATGTGCATACACAGTTATCTACTATATTAAAATGAGACTGCTCAGGCATTATTTGAAAAGTATAATCAATAAACACTATCCATAAACATAATGTATTGCCATAAGACAAGACTGATTAATTCTGCAATAGTTAGCTTTTTTTCAATATATTTTAGCAAAAATCAGTTTCTGCACATGGCTATGTGCCGAATAAGTCCATAAATCTAATGCATAATGATGTATGTGTATTATTCAAAATTCACATCAACAGTATTCTTACAATAAAAATGAATTACTTCGATAATTTTTAATTTAATCTTGAAATTCGGTGTTATGAAAGAATCTTAGAATTGAATGAATCCAGTCACCTCACTTTACATGAGGAAATTTAAACTCTCTTATCATTAATAGACTACTAAATGACTCACTCCATGCAAAATTCAGATCTATCATTAAAGTCACATGACTGTGTACCTTTCAGTGGAAGTCTTACATCTTTGCCTTTGAACATTTTAGTATTCTATAAATTTAGAGATCTTAAGCACTTTGTCCCATTTTTCCTAGACAGGGAAATTTTAAGAGCAAAATGTGCTATTGGCACTTGAGTTTTACATAACTCTTAAACATCTTATATTTCATACTGTGTGATGTGAATTTTGATGTGTGGGTGAGATGGAAGGCTCTATATGTAGATATGGGACATACGCCTGGATAAGTTGATGTAGGAGGAAGGCTATAAGTTTTACTGTATTGAGAACAGGTATAAAAATTGTTACTGTCTATCTTGGAGATCTGAAATATATTGTTGAAACCTGATTGTGTAGAACTTTACCAATATGCTGGTAACTACCAAATTAACATTTTCCAGAAAAAGCCTTCTTGAGTTTTTGGCCTCTTTATATAATGTTTTATTTCCACTTGGACATCTCAAATTCATCACACCAAAGCCTCCTCATCTTCTCTTCAAATCTATTCCTAACCTGGATCTTTGTGTTAATATGATGATTTATTCAGTCAACAGAGTAAGAAATCCAACATTAATTTAAGATTCACCCTTCATTTCTCTCCTACTCTCAACCCAATTAAAACTTCATATTTTATACCCTAAATATTTATTGTATCTCCTCTTCTTGTTTTAGTTTACATTCATGTGATTTCTCACTCAGATTAATCTGTCTTAACATTTTTCCTAATTTTAAATATATTTTCAGTAAAAGAGTTAATTATTTTAAAACATAAATATCTGAATAATTATATTTTTTATAAGATTCTTTAATAGATTTCCATCATTGTAAAGAAGCTAAACTTCCCCAAATAAAAGCCCAAGCCTTTCCTGATTTGTTCCTGTCTTAAGTATTCAGGTTCATTTCCTGCCATTACTGCTGCCATGACTCCAATAGAACCAACTGGACTGCGGACGACTGAATGCTCCACACTCAGCTGGCTCTGTCCTTTGCATCTTCTTCTTCTTCTTCTTCTCTGCTGAGTACCTGCTCTACCACTTTTTAAAGATTCAGAGAAAATATCCCCTCTTTTAGGAAATATTAACTAACATGTGAAAGGCTGACTCATTAGGAAAGATCCTGATGCTGGGAAAGATTGAGGGCAGGGGCAGAAGGGGGCGGCAGAGGAGGAGATGGTTGGACGGCATCATCAACCAATGGACATGAGTTTGAGCAAACTGCAGGAGATGGAGGAGGACAGGGAAGCCTGGTGTCTGTGGTTCATTGGGTCACAGAGTCAGACGTGACTGAGCGACTAAACAACAGTGTTGTCTGTGTTAGATGTCCCTCTGCAGTGCTCCTTTATTCTCCTTTGCATACACAGCATTTAATAAAGCTATGTGTTTTAGTATGGTTATCTGTCAGATTGATGAGGCAACCTTGTAAAAAATGAATAGAAAATAGAAATTTTATTAGGGAACTCTAACTCTGGTATTGATTGAGCATTGCCAACATCTACTTGTTTTGTTTTCAAGAAGTCCTAACTTCTTTCAGGGAGGAATTCATTAATGAAAAATCTAGTTAAGATCCAGAATTACATTAATAAGAGTCAGGACTTTGAACACAAGAAGAAAAGTATGTATGCTGCTCAGAAGTATTTAAACCAGAGAACTGAGGTCAAATGAAAATGACGAGTTAAAGTTCCAAAATGTATTTGAGGTTTATAAGCATTGACCCTTAGGTGCTGTGCTTTTGGCTATCTTCACTTAGCTTGTGTGTCTGAAAGAGTGATTGCTTTAATATGGTGAGGGACTTCATTTACCATGTTTCTGAGTATGACTGGGGACAACAACACTAATTGCAAATATCCCTTCAAGTATTTGCTGTTCCCATCATATTTAAAATCCAGATCTTTATGCTTCTTCCTTTAGATAGGTAACTTGACCCAGATTTATCAGTTGTTCATTCATGTTATTTAACATTTTTGTTTGGCATACTGATGTTGTTCAGTCTAAAACATCATGGTACAATTATAAATGTATGTTTGGAAAAATTTGGAAGACTGTTTAAACACAAACGTAACTAATAATACTTCCTTCAAAACATCTATTGATAAGCATAATAAAGCATATATTGAGGCTTGCAACTTCAAAACTTACAGAATCACGCATGGAAAACTAACTTTTCAATTAAAATTTGAAAATATGATTTCCCTAACTTTGGTACCACAATTATATTTGACACATAATTCATGTTAGTTTATAACTAGTAAATATTAGAAGGGCTGAAGAAAATTTGTGTGCCAAATAAACTTTTCAGTGGGCAAGAATTTATAAATGCCCGATCATGTTATTGGAGACTTACCATCATAATATCAGTTGTCTGCTAAACTTTTCATGGATTGATGATAATTACATTTGAACCCTGGGAATACTTTTATAGATTCCCAATTCATCTTTAAGTTAACTAAATATTTCACTGTCTTTGTCTCTTATACAGTAGAGTGTGTGTGTGTGTGTGTGTGTGTGTGTGTGTGTGTGTGTGTGTTAGTTGCTCTACTGCTGCTGCTAAGTCACTTCAGTCGTGTCCGACTCTGTGCGACCCCATAGACGGCAGCTCACCAGGCTCCCCCGTCCCTGGGATTCTCCAGGCAAGAACACTGGAGTGGGTTGCCATTTCCTTCTCCAGTGCATGAAAGTGAAACGTGAAAGGGAAGTCTCCCAGTCGTCTCCGACTCTTCCCGACCCCATGGACTGCAGCCTACAAGGCCCCTCTGTCCATGGGAGTTTCCAGGCAAGAGACTGGAGTGGGGTGCCATTGCCTTCTCCAGTTAGTTGCTCAGTTATGTCCAATTTTTTGTAACCCCATGGACTGTAGCCCACCAGGTTCCCCCGTCCGTGGGATTCCTGAGGCAAGGATATTAGAGTGGGTCGCCATTCCCTTTTCCAGGACAGTAGAAAATAGGCTGATAGTTATTAAAGTAATTATTCCAATCAAATAAAATATAAACCCTGTGTTTCTAAAAAGCCTTTGAATAAATATTAGAAAATCAGATTCCCTTCTCCCATTTTTTAAAACAGAAAATACCATCAATGTCACTGGAAATGTGATATTGTAGTAAATGTTCTGATTGTTTGTTTTTGAAATACAGATTCATATATTTCTAAAAACCCTTTATGTGTAGTTTTCTATGCCTTCCCAACAGCCAGCATGCCAACTGACTTAGCTTTTGCCAACAAGGCATGCCAACACTCCTAAGTCTGAGAACTTTAATGTTCTCTAGTTCCCTTCTTTAGATGAGTCATCACTAGAACTGACCAATGACAGAAGGTGAAGCAGAAGCCATCCCTCTCAGGAGATCCTAGCCACCAGGTGCAGGGCTTCACACACCTCTTGGTAAACTTCCGCTACCTCTCCCCCGACTCTTGTACTTCAGGCTGGAATCCTTCAAGGCCCTTTCTACCATCTTTTCCTTACATCACTCCCACAGCTCCCCCTTTAGCTCTTCCCACATACATAGAAACCTGGTTCTTCTACATTTTATATTGCTTTATTTCTCTGGTACCTCTAGTTTCTCCCTTTACCTGACTTAACCCAGACTGATACATCAGTTAGAGATGTACCCTTCATCTGACTTGTATATTCTTCATTGGTGAAAGAACAGGCAGCTTGGGGGTCCTCACAAGGGGTTTAAAGGAGGTACACGATTGTCCATGGGGCAGCTGGATCAGCGGTCGATCCTTAGGATGAAACAAAAAATAGATTGAACGTCAAAGACATTCTTTATTCATGTAACAACTAGAATTTCAGAAATGAAGCACATTCTGAAAATTATCTATTCCAACATCTAAAACTATTAATGTGGAAAGTGAGATGACTGGCTTCAGTCAAGGTAATTAAGTAACTCGTTTCAGTTCACTCAGTAGGTTAATGGTAGTGCTGGGAGGAGAAGAGGTGATTACCCCTATGCTTAAAAAGTTCACACTCTATTAACCAAGATTTAGGCATAATGGTGCTTTTTCCTTATGAGTTAGTAGCTCAGAAGTGGTGCACACACATATATTAACAGGTAAATATACAATGTATATATATAACTAATATATAAATTAACATTTTATATAAATGTATATGTATGTAGGTGTTGAACAGATTCAAGGGGTTAGATCTAGTAAGTGGAGTACCTGAAGAACTATGGACAGAGGTCTGTAATAGTATACAGGAGGCAGCAAAAAAAAAAAAAAAAAAAAAATCCCAAATAAAAAGAAATGCAAGAAGGCAAAGTGGTTGTCTGAAGTGGCCTCACAGATAGAGGAGGAAAGAAGTGAAGTGAAAAGTGAGGGGGGAAGGGAAAGGGACACCCAGCTAAATGCAGAGTTCCAGAGAATAGCAAGGGGAGACAAGAATGCATTTTTCAGTGAACAATGCAAACAAATAGAGGAAAACAACAGAGGGTAAGACTAGAGATCTCTTCAAGAATATTAGAAATATCAAAGCAGCATTTCATCCTAAGATGGGTATAATAAAGGACAGAAACAGTGAAAACCTAATAGAAGCAGAAGAAATCAGGAAGAGATGGAAAGAAGACACTGTACAGAAAAGATCTTAATGACCCAGATAACCATGATGGTGTAGCCTCTTACTCAGAGCCAGATATTCTGAAGTGCAAAGGCAAGTGGGCCTTAGGAAACACTGTTTCAATAAAGCTAGTATAGGTGATGGAATTCCAGCAGAGCTATTTAAAATAATAAAAGATGATGCTATTAAAGTGCTGCACTCGATATGTCAGCAAATTTGGAAAACCCAGCAGTGGCACAGGAATGGAAAAGGTCAATCCTCATCCCAATTCCCAAGAAGGGCAGTACTAAAGAATGTGCAAACCACCAGGCAATTATATTCATCTTCATCTCATAGTAGTAAGGTTATGCGCAAAATCCTCCAGGCTAGTCTTCAGCATGAACTGAGAACTTCCAAATGTTCAAGCTGCATTTAGAAAAAGCAGAGGAATCAGAGATCAAATTGCCAGCATTCACTGGATCATAGAGAAAACAAGGGAGTTCCAGAAAAACACCTATTTCTGTTTCATTGACTATACTAAAGCCTTTGACTGTGTAGATCACAACAAACTGTGGAAAACTCTCAAAGAGATGGGAATATCAGGCCGTCTTACCTGTTTCCTGAGAAACCTATATGTGGGTCAAGAAGCAACAGTTAGAACCCTTTATGAAACAACTGACTGGTTCAGAAATGAAAAAGGAGTACAAGAAGGCTATTTATTATCATCCTGTTTGTTTAACTTACACACAGAGCACATCATGGGAAATGCTGGGCTGGATGAGTTACAAGCTAGAATCAAGATTTCCAGGAGAAATATAAACAACCTCAGATATGTAGATGATACCACTCTAATGGCAGAAAGCAAAGAGGAAATAAAGAGCCTCTTGATGAGGGTGAAGGAAGAGAGTGAAAAATCCAGCTTAAAACTCATTACAAAAACTAAGATCATGTCATGCAGTCCCATCACTTTATGGCAAATAGAAAAGGAAAAGCTGGAAGCAGTGACATTTCCTTTTCTTGGGCTCTAAAATCACTGCAGATGGTGACTGTGGTCATGAAATTAGAAGACAACTGCTTCTTGCCAAGAAAGCTGGGACAAACCTAGACAGTGCTAAAAGCAAAGACATCACTTTGCCACCAAAGATGTCTGCGGTCAAGGCTATGGTCTTTCCCATAGTCGTGTATGGATGTGAACTCTGGACAATAAAAAAGGCTGAGTACCGAAGAATTGATGCTTTCATACTTTTGTGCTGGAGAAGACTCTTTAGAGTCCCTTGCAAAGTAAGGAGATCAAACCAGTCAATCTTAAAGGAAATCAATGCTGAAAACTCATTGGAAAGACTGATGCAGAAGCTGAAGCTCCAATAATTTACAAACAGTTGACTGTTTGGAAAAGACCCTAATGCTGAGAAAGATTGAAGGCAGAAGAAGAGGATGACAGGATGAGATGGTTGGATGGATAACCGATTCATTTGACGTAACTTGGGTAAACTCTGTGAGATGCTGAGGGACAGGGAAGCCTGGTGCGCTGCAGTCCATCATGTCACAAAGAGTGAGACATGACTTGGCGAATGAACCAAAAAATATATGTATAATTTAAGTACTTGGCCTTGCTAATAAACTAGCTATGATTGGAAAACCATTAACTTATTTTAAGAACTTTATGTTCTCTGAGGCAAGAGTATTTTCTCCTCTTCTACTGACACTCAGATCATCTGTATTATGATTTTACATTAGCAAATTTCAGAAAAATGATCAAAATATAGCTAATTTAATATATAGGTTTTTTTTTGTTAGTTCCCATTAGCTCTCCTGGGTTTGATGTTTCACTATGAGAACTCACAGGATTCTAATAGTCTTATTCACAGCTCATTAAAGTGAAAGAATACAAAACATAATTAATTGACAATGAGAAAAGTCTTAAGGGGTGAAGTTTGGAGTGAAATAGAAACCAGCTTTCAATGATCTTCTCCCAGTAGAGTCTACAAGGCACACTTACTCACCCCAGTAACAAGTTGTGAACATACATGTAAAATTTGTTAGAGACCAGTGAGCAGAGATTTTGCAGGGAGCTATTCACATAGGCATCCCCTGCTGGAAGGAATCCAAATTCCAGAGGCCCAGAATGAAAGACAGTGTTTGTTTAACATATACTGTACTGTTTGTTCAGTGTTTCCCTGGTGGCTCAGACAGTAAAGCGTCTGCCTGCAATGCAGGAGACCTGGGTTTGATCCCTGGGTTGGGAAGATCCCCTGGAGAAGGAAATGGCAACCCACTCCAGTATTCTTGCCTGGAGAATCCCATGGACAGAGGAGCCTGGTGGGCTACAATCCATGTGTTTGCAAAGAGATGGACATGACATGACATAACATAACATAAAACATAATACTTTTTGTTCAAGGAGTTTAGGCATAGTAAGTCACACTTATCAATTAATGTCAGGGACCCTTCCCAAATCCAAGTTCCCAAATGGCAGCCAACGGTGAACCTTGAGAGCAGGCCTTCCAAAGATAGCAGTCAAACCTTCTATGTTAATTCTTTTCTGCACATCCTAGTATTCACAACTTAAAAATGTAACTGAAAAATAGCCAAAGCTGTTGCCATTGATGTTAGCATCTAAAGTTCAGACAATTCCTGTTAGTTTAGGAACGCTGTGGAGAAAGAACAATGCTTCTCTCCTTCTAGGATCTGATGAGATCACAATGCTATGTATAATAGCTAGAGGGCAAATGGTATAGCAGGTTTTTTTCCAATTGATATACATTGGTTTCACAGTTGATTTTCCAATTTTAAGTACTCAATTAGGAGGTATCACTTGACTTTCTGTATTGCATTCTGGTTGGTTGTTTTTTGGTTTTTTTTCTTCTGATTTTGGAGTTTTTAATTTTTTTACATTTTGTTTTGCTCTTATGAAAATTGTGTATATTGCTGTTGTAGCATGATTCATAGACACTATAAAATCAAAAACACAGTTTTACCATCTTTTCCACACCTGCTTAGCAGTTAGGTATTTCCTTCCCTGGTACCTGAAGCTATCTGAATGTTTCTGTGATTATATATTAAAAATGTTATGTGAAAACTCATTATTGTGTATCTATCTTCTTCCATCACTAAGCTGTGAGTTTCTCAGAGATTATGACTGTATCTAGAATTAGTACATCCAGAAATAGTAGCTACTACTAGATGTTCAAAAATACTTATTTTCTAATGAGTGATTTTTTTTTTTTTTTGGTATATTTCTGTAAGCCGCTGGAATGAATAACAGTCATTGGATAAACAATAAATCAGGCCTCATAAACCTAAACTAAAAATAAGGAGACAAATAGAAAATAGATAACAGACTAAATGAAATATTGAATATATCCAGTGTACCTTTTGTGATACTGCATGATTTATTTCAAATAAGAAAATGACTGATCTTTAGATATTTCAGGATTGTTAAATTGATATTAGGGTAATAGATGACAAATATTCTTGAAATATTTAAACTGTAAAAATTCAGAGAAAGTAGAATGATAACTTTTATAACCCCAACAACTAGAAAGAACACAGTGCAAATGACTTCTAAGTAAATTGTGGTTGGATAAAGTGGAGAGAAGAAGAGTTCTCTCTCAAATTGGAAGAATGTTCCCTTTCCACCAAGAGCCAGGAAATCTTATATAAGCCCTCCTACAACAGCAGACATTTAGATTCAAACACTCCTTGGTATTTACGAACAGCTGTAGCTTGCAGAACTGGAGGAGAGATCTCCCTCCTGGAGTTTTAGAATTTGCAAAGATCTGTGCATAACAAATAGGAACAGAAATAACTAGAGCTATGAAATGAACTTGATGAAAACAGTTCTTAAAATTGGTACTTGAATCAATTTCAACCCTGAAGCCCAAACATTCATTGCATTTATAATGAAAATCTTCATACAACAACATGACCAATTGATAAGGCACTCAATTGGAAGCATCAAAACAAGGGACATGACAGATTAGAAAAATGGAACAACAAATTTTCTATTTCTCTAACCACACCCTGGTTGAAGACTTTTATAGACACCTAGCATATAATTTTGGTAATAAATGTCAGAACCCCATTACAATTACATTTGTTTAAGTTCATTTAAAAATGAGTAGCCATTAATTCTTTTTTCCCCCCAAACCATATTCTATGGCTGCAACTTTTATTGGTGGTTCAGTAGTAAAGAATCTGCCTGCCAAGCAGGAAATTTGGGTTCAGTCCCTGGGTCAGGAAGATCGACTGCAAAAGGAAATCGCAACCCACTTCAGTATTCTTGCTGGGAAAATCCCATGGTCAGAAGAATCTGGTGGGCTATAGTCCCATGGGGTCACAAAAGTTTTGGGCAAAACTTAGCAACCAAACAACAATACTGCCACTGCAATCTGCCCAGATTCTTCAGTCTTCCAGTCCCCTATACCCCAGCTTTATTGAGGTGATAATTGATATGTAACTTTGTGTAAGCTTGGACTGCAAGGAGCTTCAACCAGTCCATCCTAAAGGAGATCAGTCCTGGGTGTTCATTGGAAGGACTGATGCTGAGGCTGAAACTCCAATACTTTGGCCACCTCATGCGAAGAATTGACTCATTGGAAAAGACCCTGATGCTGGGAGGGATTGGGGGCAGGAGGAGAAGGGGATGACAGATGAGATGGCTGGATGGCATCACCGACTCGATGGACATGAGTTTGAGTAAACTCTGGGAGTGTGTGATGGATAGGGAGGCCTGGCGTGCTGCGATTCATGGGGTCGCAAAGAGTCAGACAGGACTGAGCGACTGAACTGAACTGAACTGACTGAAGGTATACAATGTGTTGTAATGCAACATAATTACCACAATAGGGTTGGGTACAACTGTAACTCAATTAATTACCTTTGTATGTGTGTGTGATGAGAACATTTAAGATTTACTCTCTTAATAACTTTCAAGTCTGTAAGGCAGTATTGTTGACTATAATCACCATGCTGTATGTTACATCCCAAGAATATATTTATCTTATAACTGAAACTTTGTACACTTTGACATTCCCATTCTCCACAACCTGAGATCATGCAGTATTTATTTTTTTCTGATTTATTTTGCCAGCATAATGGCATCAAGCTTCAATCCTGGTGTTGCAAATAGTAGTATTTCCTTCTTTCTCATGGTTGAACAATACCTTATTGCATAAATGTGAATCTTTATTCATTTATCCATGGATGGGCTTAGGTTGCTTCCATGTCTTGACTATTGTGAATGGTGTTGCAATGAACATGGGGTGCATATATCTCTTCAACTTAGTGATTTCATTTCCTGTGGATATACACCAATATGTAGAGCTGCTGGGTCATCTGGTAGTAATATTTATAACTTTTTGAGAAACCTCCATACTATTTTCCTTAGAGGATGTACCAGTTTATATCACTACCAATTGTATACAAATGTTCTCCTTTATCTACATCCTTGCTAACACTTATCTTTTGTCTTTTTTATAATAGTCATACTAACATTCTAACGAGGGTAAGGTGATAACTCAGGTTTTTACATGAGTTTCCCTGATGATTAATGCCATTGAATACCTTTTCATGAACCAGTTGGCCATATGTATAACTTCTTTGGAAAAATGTCTATTCATATCTTTTGCCCACTTTATAATTTGACTTTTTTTTTCTTTTCTTTTTTTTTTTTTTTTTGCTATTGAGTTGTATGACTTCTTCATACTTTGGATGTTAACCTCTTATGGCATAGATGGTTTTCAGATATTTTCTCCCTTTCTGCAGGTTACCTATTCACTTTATTAGCTTGTTTCCTTGCTGTGAAAAAGCTTTTTATTTTGATGTGCTTCAAATTGTTTAGTTTTTATTTTATTTCTTGTAATTCTGGTGTCATATCCCAAAATTTGTTGCCAAGACAAATGTCAAAAAGATTTTCTTTTTTTTTTTTCAAGCAGTTTTATGGTTTCAGGGCTTTAAGTCTTGTTCCACTTTGAGTTAATTCTTGAGAGTAATGTAAGATAGAGGCCCAGTGTCATTCATTCACATGTAGATATCTAGTTTTCCCTGTACCATTTAATAGTCTACTCTTTCCCCAGTAAGTATCCTTGACTCTTGCCAATTATGAGTTAACATAAGTGTTCAATTTTATTCATTTCTATATGCTTAACACATCTTTTGTTTCTTTTCTTATAAAAATCTAGGTATAAGCTATGTGTTTTTGTCCACTTTAAGGTTATTTTTTTCTCCAGTATTTTTGGGATAAAGGAAAATTTTCTTATATTGCACTGGACTCAGTGACTTGGTAGCTATTCCTCCTTCTGGTCATTAGATCCACCACTACCACTGCTTACCCTGTGGCCTTTGCTCTGGGAATTCCTGGATTTCCGTATTCCCAATATTATGCTAAAACACTTTTTGGGGCCTTAGAGGGGTAGAAGTGTGGGATAGACCACACCTAACATAGTCTATTCATTCACATGTTTAACTAAAAAATATCTACAAACTAGTAGAACTGAACAGTTTATATAAAAAAACTAGTTTTCTTCTAGATTCCTCTTTCTTTACTCTCACTTCACTTTGAGAATTTTTTTGTTTGTTTGTTTTTTGAGGTAGCTGCATCTAAATCTCTTTAAAAATGTGTTTGTAGTATTATTATTTAAGTTATTACATTCTGATTTATCTATTGGTTTTGCTATGTCAGATGAGGGTTTAGCTACTGAATTATTACTCTTCTCTTGGAATGCCTACCTTTGTAGTATTGCTGCTACTTTCTATTCACTTTTCCATTATTTTTATAGGTTTAAATGTTTATAATGTATTCCTATTTCCTTTAATGCCAACTGTAGACAATACTGTTTTACACTTCTGTTTTGTCCATTTTGTCCACTATAACAAAATACAGTGAACTGAGTGGCTTATACAACAGTAATTTATTAATATTTCTCACATTTCTGGAGGCTGAAAGTTCAAGATGGAGGCACCAGCGGATTCAGTGTCTGGTGAGAGCCTCCTTCTTGGTTCACAGATGGCTAAAGTCTCCTTTTGTCCTTATATGGTGAGACAGGCCAGGGAGCTCGCTGGCTCTTTTATATGGATACTAATCCCATTGAGGGAAAAGTGAAAACAGTAACAGATTTTATTTTCTTGGGCTCCAAAATCACTGTGGCCTGTGACTGCAGCCACAAAATGAAATGATGCTTGTTCCTTTGAAGAAAAGATATGAGAAATCTAGACAGCATATTAAAAAGCAGAGATAACACTTTGCTGACAAAGGTCCATATAGTCAAAGCTACGGTTTTTCCAGTAGTCACATATTGATGTGAGAGTTGGACCACAAAGAAGGCTTAGTAATGAAGAATTGATGCTTTCAAACTGTGGTGCTAGAGAAGACTCTTGAAGGTCTCTTGGACTGCAAGAGCAAATCAATCAATCCTAAAGGAAATCAACCCTGAATATTCACTGGAAGAACTGATGCTGAAGCTGAAGCTCCAGTACTTTGGCCAACTGATGAGAGGAGTCAGCTCATTGGAAAAGATCCTGATACTAGAAAAGATTGAGGGCAGGAGTAGAAGGGGGAGACAGAGGTTGAGATGGTTGGGTGGCATCACTGACTCAATGGACATGAGTTTGAGCAAACTCCAGGAAGTTGTGAAGAACAGGGAAGCCTGGGTTTGCTGCAGTTCATGGGATCACAAAGAGTCAGACACAACCTAGAGACTAAAAAACAATCCCATTCATGAGGCGCCCCCCCCGCCCTGTGACCTAATGACATCCCAATCACTCCACCTTCCAATATCATCACTTTGGAGGTTAGGTTTCAACATGTGAATGATGGGTGGACACATTTAGACCATAGTGACTTTACTCCAGAAAACAGATAGTAGTATTCTTTTACTGTAATTTTGTTTTCCTTTTCTTGCCATTTATTAAATTCTGTCATCTGTGCTTTTCCTTTAATATGCCTCAAGTAATACTTCCATTCTCTTTTAAAACCACATGAAATCTTTTTTTATGTCTAGTCTGATTCTAAAATTCCTAAATCAACAAAATTTTCTAGCTAAATATGTCTATGTAAAAATCAAGGGTATGTGTACTGCATGTCCGACCCTGTGATCCTATGGACCATAGCCAGCCAGACTTCTCCATCCGTGGGATTCTCAAGGCAAGAATTCTGGAGTGGGTTGCCATGCCCTCCTTCAGGAGATGTTCCTATCTTCCTGACCCAGGGACTGAACCAGTGTTTCTTACGTCTCCTGCATTGGCAGGCGGATTTTTTACCATCAGCACCACCTGGGAAGCTAAATATGTCTATGCAAAAATCAAGGACAATAGAGCCAAATGATGTGCTGTGGTAAATAGATGAAAGATGGCCACATATTTTTTTCCACATTCTTTTCATTGACAGTGTGGTTGAAGACTCTTACTTGAGTCAGTCTGGACTTTGTGACTATTTTGACAAATAGAACATGGCAGAAGTCATGGAATGTTGGTTTCCAGCCCCAGAATTTAAAAGATGGCAGCTTTCATTTCTGTGTCTTAGAAGATCATCTGAGATCCCTCAGGTACCAATGAAATACTTCCTGCTCCACTGCTGGGAGACAGGATCTGTAAGTACTTTTTTGACAGTCACAGTGGGACCTGTACTTCCATCCATTGCTTCCAAAGTAATAGATATATGAGTCAGTCTTCTACCCTCAATACTAGCTCATCTACCATCTGAGCAACTCAGTTGATACCATATGACCTCGGTTGATACCACATGGAATAGCAGAATTATCCAGCTAAACAGTGTCTATTTCCTAACTTATAAAATTGTGAGATTTAATAAATTTAATTAAATTGTGAGACTGACACTGATTGTTGTCAGTCACCAAATTTCAGTATTTTGGTTTTTTTGTTGCTAAACATAACTCAGTTCAGTTCAGTTCAGTCGCTCAGTTGTGTCTGACTCTTTGCAACCCCATGAACTGCAGACGCCAGGCCTCCCTGTCCATCACCAATTCCCAGAGTTTACTCAAACCCATGTCCATCTAATCGGTGCTGCCATCCAGCCATCTTATCCTCTGTCATCCCCTTCTCCTCCTGCTCCCAATCCCTCCCAGCATCAGGGTCTTTTTCAATCAGTCAACTCTTCGCATGAGGTGGCCAAAGTATTGGAGTTTCAGCTTCAGCATCAGTCCTTCCAATGAACACCCAGGACTGATCTCCTTTAGGATGGACTGGTTGGATCTCCTTGCAGTCCAAGGGACTCTCAAGAGTCTTCTCCAACACCACAGTTCAAAAGCATCAATTCTTCAGCGCTCAGCTTTCTTTATAGTCCAACTCTCACATCTATACATGACCACCTGAAAAACCATAGCCTTGACTAGACAGACCTTTGTTGGCAAAGTAATGTCTCTGCTTTTTAATATGCTGTCTAGGTTGGTAATAACTTTCCTCCCAAGGAATAAGTGTCTTTTAATTTCATGACTGCAATCACCACCTGCAATGATTTTGGAGCCCCCAAAAATAAAGATAGCCACTGTTTCCCCATCTATTTCTCATGAAGTGATGGGATTAGATGCCATGATCTTAGTTTTCTGAGTGTTTAGCTTTAAGCCAACTTTTTCACTCTCCTCTTTCACTTTCATCAAGAGGCTTTTTAGTTCCTCTCCACTCTCTGCCATAAGGGTGGTGTCATCTGCATATCTGAGGTTATTGATATTTCTCCTGGCAATCTTGATTCCAGCTTGTGCTTCTTCCAGCCCAGCATTTCTCATGATGTACTCTGTATATAAATTAAATAAGCAAGGTGACAATATACAGTCTTGACATACTCCTTTTCCTATTTGCAACCAGTCTGTTGTTCCATGTCCAGTTCTAACTGGTGCTTCCTGACCTGCATAAAGGTTTCTCAAAAGGCAGGTCAGGTGGTCTGGTATTCCCATCTCTTGAAGAATTGTCCACAGTTTCTTGTGATCCACACAATCAAAGGCTTTGGCATAGTCAATAAAGCAGAAATAGATGTTTTTCTGGAACTCTCTTGCTTTTTCAATGATCCAGCAGATATTGGCAGTTTGATCTCTGGTTCCTCTGCCTTTTCTAAAACCAGCTTGAACATCTGGAAGTTCATAGTTCACGTATTGCTGAAGCCTGGCTTGCAGAATTTTGAGCATTACTTTACTAGCATGTGATATGAGTGCAATTGTGCGATAGTTTGAGCATTCTTTGGCGTTGCCTTTCTTTGGGATTAGAATGAAAACTGACCTTTTCCAGTCCTGTGGCCACTGCTGACTTTTCCAAATTTGTTGGCATATTGAGTGCAGCACTTTCACAGCATCATCTTCAGGATTTGAGATAGCTCAACTGGAATTCCAGCCGAGAGGCGCTACCCCCGTCCAAAGAGCAGCAGCTGCACGGATGCAGGAGGACCGAGAGGAGCTGCTCCACATTCAAGGTCAGGAGGGGCGGCCTGAGGAGATACCCGTTGTCCAAGGTAAGGAGGAGTTGCTCTGCTTTGCTGGAGCAGCTGTAAAGAGATACCCCACGTCCAAGGTAAGAGAAACCCAAGTAAGACGGTAGGTGTTGCGAGAGGGCATCAGAGGGCAGGCACACTGAAACCACAGTCACAGAAAACTAGCCAGTCTGATCACAGGACCACAGTCGTGTCTGACTCAGTGAAACTAAGCCATGCCGTGTGGGGCCACCCAAGACGGACGGGTCCTGGTGGAGAGGTCTGACAGAATGTGGTCCACTGGAGAAGGGAATGGCAAATCACTTCAGTATTCTTGCCTTGAGAACCCCATGAACAGTATGAGAAGGCAAAATGATAGGACACTGAAAGAGGAAAGCCCCAGGTCGGTAGGTGCCCAATATGCTACTGGAGATTAGTGGAGAAATAACTCCAGAAAGAATGAAGGGATGGAGCCAAAGCAAAAAAAAAAAAAAAAACATAACTAGGATGGTTATTTCCTTATTTGTTCAAGATTTTTCTTTTCCCAAAATCTTTATTGGATTTTTCTTTAAAGTTGTCAAACTTGTATCTATTATATCATGAATTATTTTCAAATGATTCATCATATCACCTATTCTCAGAATTCCTCTTAATTCCTGGAAATCTCCTTCCCCCTGCTTGCCATCTTTCTTCTACAAACTAAAATATTCGATTTTTAGATCTGTTACAAATCTGTCACCTTGGGACTTCCTTTTACCTTCCTCTTTAAATGAAGTGAAAATTTCCTGAATCCTATATCTTCCACTTTCATGTTTTACTTACTTGCTTTGATAGAGTATGTTCAGGAGGAATTCGCTGAGAGAATGCTTCCGAGGTAAATGTTCTTATTCTTTGCATATTGAATTTATTTTTGGCTCTTGCCTGTGACTAAGTGGATTTGGAATTTAAGATTCAAGTATATTTTCTCTGATCTTTGAAATATTTTTTCATTGTATTCTAAAATACTGCATGCATTTTATATGAGAAAGTTAATGTTAGTCTTATTTTTATTCCTTCTAGATAATCTCTTTTGTGCCTTAGGTGTCTCTTTTCATTCCTTATACTGGGCTATTTTATTATTTTATTAATAGCAAGTGAATTTTAGCAAGTGAAGAGGTTTTCTGGCATATCCAAATAATAGATAAAAGGAGAAAAGTATCCCTGCTACTTTTTTCTCAATTTTTTTGTTTTTGTTGTTTCTTGCAATGTGTAGGAATTGCTTTAAAATTGTGTTTGAAAAAATTAGTGCTATGAATCTGCTATGAGTTGATGACTGATTGAGGTAGTGATTACTGTAAAAAAGACTTTTGGAAAAGTAGAAATTAAGAGCTATTCCACAGGCTATTCCATTAACATCATTACACACCGTCAGCGGCTAGTGACCCTGATTAAAATCAAGATGCTTCACTCTTGAAATACGCCATCTCATTTTACTAGACAGCATGATATCCTCTCAGAAGAGATGGTATGTTGTTTCTGAATGACTTAGTGGATCACTGGAAGGACTGTGAGCAATGACAAAGATTTTAAGAATTATTTAATACATTTTCCATGCTTATATGAATAATATTGAGTTCCCCCCCCAACCCTCATTTCTGTTATTAAACATTTGCTTTTCCTTCAAAGCTCATTTGAGAGAGCTTGGCGAGGTGCATAAAGGTCCTACATTTGTGAGGGTTTAGAATTTTGGAGTTGTAGACCACTCTGATTTTCACACTTTAAATGACACTAATGCTCAAGAAAAAAGAAAAAAAAAATAAAATGAATTCAAATGGAAGATACATAGGATTTCAATTCCAAGCAGATGTTGGTAACATAGACAAAAATAACAATAATTAGCGAAGACACATAGAAATAGAGCCAATGAATCAACTGGTTATAAAAAAGAGAAAATTAATGCAATGCAAGCCAGAATAAAAAGAGGTAAAACTTTCAGTTGCACACTTTATGATTAACGTGCCTTGTACACACAGTTAATTGTTTGGCATTACCAAAGACAAACCTCATGAATAAAAGGTTAAAAAAAATCAAAGTTACAATGAATTAAGAATGCATTCAACACTTCTTCTTCCTGTCTTTTAAATGAACTTTTTTTTCTTCATCCTTTTGCTTTTTAAATCAATTTCCTGTCTTCTAAGCTAAAGAGTAAGATATTTGATTGACTCTTCCATTTAAATAAGATTTTTTTTTTTTTCTGTTTTGGTCTTCAAAAATGACTGATTTTATAGTTTTCTATCAGAAAGCAATTTACTTCCATATCTGCAACTTCTAGTCCTCCATTAGAAGAGAAAATATGGAAAGCTCACTAATGATAGAAGATGTAGAAAATAGATTAATAGTTATCAGAAAAGAGGAGGGTTATTTCAACCACTGAAATGGATGAAAGGGATAAACTAAGAGGTATTAGATGGCAATGGTGACGATCACTTCGTAGTGTTTATACATGTTGAATTATAATACTGCATACTTGAAATGTATATTTCAAATCATATATTAAAAATAAATGAATATATATAAGTTAAAGGTGATGCTGAGATACACTGATAGAGGTTTATAGGATTTTACATGATGATTATTTAAGTTAACTGATTTTTATAGTTCTTTTAGTGAATTTCCATCTTCAGTCTTCCTCATCCTCACCTAATACCCAATACATATTGCAAACATTTACAAATATAATTTTCAGCAAAGTTTTGAGCTACAAATTTAAAAATATTGACCTTTATGTGAAATGCCATTAAATACATTCTTTCTTCTAACTTGAAAAAATATTAGTTGCTCAGTAGTGTCTGACTCTTTGTGACCCCATGGACTATAGCCCACTAGGCCCCTCTGCCCATGGAATTCTCCAGTCAGTCAAAAAAATACTGGAATGGCTAGCCATTCCTTTCTCCAGGGATCTTCCTGACCCAAGGATTGAACCTGGGTCTCTTGCATTGGCAGGCTGATCCTTTGCTATGGGAGCCATCAGAGAAGCCAATTCTAACTAGAGTCTCCACCAAATCACTGTAAGGATCATATGAAATAATATACATATGAAAAACCTTTAAAACACAAAGTATCATATCACTCTAAGCTGTTTTCTCTTTTATTATCTAAGATTTTCAACAAAAGTTTTGAAGTGGAATCATGCTACTAATGACAAGAAAGAAAGGCAGATAAGATCCCTGATCAAATCTATTGAGAATGCTAAAGATCTCTGTAGACTCTTCCTTGGACTAAACAAGGCATAATTCTTGTGGGCCTCCTTACCACACATGTATCCCCTGCTCCTGGCCCCCAAATATTGGTTATTAGTGAGGTGTTAGGGCAACTTTAGAACCCTCTTAGTCTTTATTAATAGTTGGTCTTAGAGTATACCCTGACACTTGAAGTCAGAGGAAGGCCATCTGGGTTTCAATTCACTTAAAAGACATATTTGAACATACTTGAAATACCCTTTCAAGTGTAGTGGTTGTTTTACAAGCATCAACTAAAATCAGTTACTCTTTTAGTACATATATCTTCTCCAGCAAAATGAAGGATTCATAATCTCCACAAGTAGAAACTATTTGACACACACACAAAAAAAGGCAGCCCTAAAATTGTGTCAAACAATATAATTATTAAAGTAATAAATACTTATAAAAACTTTATTGCCAGGTTGTAAATATTGATTGAAAGCTATCCATGTCTTCAAAGTAAATTGACTCAATACCTCTAATTAAAGTGAAATACTTCTTGTCTCTCCTGTGACTCTGTATGCAAGTGATGAGTCAATCTGTTCTTGCTTTATCCCTCTTTCACTTTAGTGTATACACAGGTATTCCCTGAATACCCAGATCCTAAATACTGAATTTAACACAGTGTCAATAAATATTAGTTGAATTGAACTGTACTTATTAGGCACTTATGAACTTTAGGATGGAGACATTATACTTTGAACCTTTTGGGTGAAGGATGGAATTATATTGATTTTCTTGACTGAAAGCTATCATGCTCACATATTCGAACTATTTGAGATTTCAAAAGTTCCCAGCAAATAATTACTAGCAAATCCATTTCTTACAATTAGTCTCTTTTCAGCCATATCTTAATAGCTGTTCCTGTTGCTGACAGGTGACCTACCACTTTGTCTCAAGATATTGTAGTGACAGAGTGAAAATTGCTAAGTGAAGCATTGGTATGATGTAGAAAGAAGGGGGAAAAGTGAATGGACATAGTTTCTAATTGCAGTGCCACTTCACAAATCCTGAGGCATTGACATTAAAGAAAGTACTGTTCACTGGTTTCTAGAAATCAAGGGACATGGCAAGCCTGTTATCCTTTTAGAGATTATGGGTTACTTAACCTGATTCC
The DNA here is from genome assembly GCF_023699985.2 of Odocoileus virginianus. Lineage (NCBI taxonomy): Eukaryota > Metazoa > Chordata > Mammalia > Artiodactyla > Cervidae > Odocoileus > Odocoileus virginianus. The sequence goes on from NC_069674.1 coordinate 80,113,528, forward strand.
AGAACTATTTTCTATGTATTTGAGGCATTTTTGTGAAAAGAATACTATTAATTATTGATAAACATGGCCGATAGCCAGCCCACCTGGTTATAATCCATGTCTTTATTGTCATATTCTTTTCCATTTCATTTAATGAATAGTTCTTTTTCACTTGACTATTTCCATTTTCTTCCCTCCTAAATAATTTCTAAAAGCCTTTAAACTTTTTTATTTATTTATACTCCAATCAGTAAAGGACTTTAAAGCTGCTCCATTCAGATAGAGAGAAATAGCCATGCACAGACTTCTGCATGATAATGTTAAAATACCATATTTGAAGTTACAATAGAAGGGAACATTATTAAAAATATACATTTAATTACTGTCGATTTTTTTGCCGAAAATATTTGCGGACCACTAATTTCAAGATGGTGAAATTTAGCAGTTAAAGACATTGAGATAAAAATGGCATTGTGCTGAGGTTTGAATCTAGGTTCCAAAATGCCTTGCTGTATGACTTTATACAAGTCATTTAACCTTCTTAGATCAACTTCCTTAGGAGAACAATGGATGAGTTTATAATAAAACCTATCTCAGATTCTTTTTTTTTTTCATGTGGGTGAAATACACATCAGCTTCTTAGAATGTTATTAAGTCTTTAAGAAGGTAATAAATATTTTCTGCACTCATGTTACTTATACTTGATCTGAGTTGTATATCCATTAAAAAAATATTGTCAGAAAAAGAAGATAACAAATGTGAAGAATGAGGGGTACATGGAAATGCATTCAAAGGTTAATACCTTGCATGTTGAATGCAACCTTAATACTAATTTAGTTTAATTAAACTAAACCAACCTTGGAAAACCCAGCAGTGGCCACAGGATTGGAAAAGGTCAATCCTCATCCTAGTTCCCAAGAAGGGCAGTACTAAAGAATGCTCAGACCACCGGACAATTGCACTCATCTCCCAAGCTAGTAGGTTATGCTCAAAATCCTGTACGCTAGGCTTCAGCATTATGTGAACTAGGAATTCCAAGATGACCTAGAGGGTTGGGATGGGGAAGGAGATGGGAGGGAGGTTCAAATGGGAGGGTATATATATATATATACATGTATATATGTGTATATATATATACCTATATATATATATACACACACACACCTATATACCTATATATACCTATGGCTGATTCATGTTGAGATTTGACAGAAAACAATGAGTTTCTGTAAAGCAATTATCCTTCAATAAAAAAAAAAAGAATTCCAAAATGGGTTCAGAAAAGGCAGAGGAAACAGGGATCAAATTTCCAACATTTGCTGGATCATACAGAAAGCAAGCGAATTCTGGAAAAACATCTACTTCTGTTTCATCGACTATGCTAAAACCTTCAACTATGTGGATCATAACAAACTATGGAAAACTCTTAAAGAGATGGGAATACCAGACCATCTTACCTGTCTCCTGAGAAACCTGTATACAGGTCAAGAAGCAACAGTTAAAACTCTGTATGGTTTTTCCCATACATTGACATGAATCAGCCTTAGCCTCCAACTAATAAAAATAAATGGGGAAAAAAAAAAAAGAGAGAGAAGCCACCACATTGAGAAGCCCACACACTGCAACTAGAGAGTAGCCTCTTGCTGCCAAGACTAGAGAAAAGCCCACGCAGCAATGAAGACAGCACAGCCAAAAATTAAAATAAATAAAATTTTAAAAAGCAAAAAAAAAAAAAAACCTCTGTATGAAACAACTGACTGGTTCAGGATTTTTTTTTTTTTATTAAAATATAATTAGTTCCTGGGGGAGGAGCCAAGATGGCGGAGGAATAGGACGGAGAGACCACTTTCTCTCCTACAAAGTCATCAAAAGAACATTTGAATGCTGAGCAAATTTCACAAAAGAACTTCTGATCGCTAGCAGAGGACATCAGGAGCCCAGAAAAGCAGCCCATTGTCTTCGAAGGGAGGTAGGACAAAATATAAACGACAATAAGGGAGTCGAAAGAGCTACGGATGGAGACCCGTCCCGGGAAGGGAGTCTTAATAGAGGAAGTTTCTAATCACCAGGAAACCCTCTCACTGGCGGGACTGGGGGAAGTTTTCGGCACTGTAACTGGGAGGAAAAATTAAACAAGGCCCACAGATTACGTGCCTAAAAGCAACTCCCAGCAGAAAAGTACCCCAGACGCCCGTACCCGCCAGCAACAAGCGGGGCAGAACGGAGAGGAGCGGGCGGCATTGCTTGGGGTGAGGTCCGGCCCGAAGACCCTGAGAGCAATCGGAGGGAGCTTTTTTTAAACTGTGGGATAGCAAGGGACAAAATTAACCGGCCCGAACACACTGCGGGCGGTTCGCAAAACAAAGGGACTGAGAATCTCCAGAGAAGAGCCGGCCCATCCCCGCTGGAGGTAGGAGGCAGGGGGGAGGGGAAAAGGGCAAACTCAGCCCCTGAGAAGCCACCCCCTCCCACACTGCAAACAGGCCTCCGGGTTCTAGCTAAAGACTTCCTGAGACCCGACTGGCGGTACGTGCTGGGGCCGCGGAGGGAAAAAGCGCGCCGTACCCGGGGAGAGAGGGCGCCCAAACCTCTGGCTGCCTGGGCCGCTCGCCGCAGAGGGAAAAGGCGCGCCGCACCTAGGGAGAATACGCCCAAGCCTCTGGCTGCCTGAACCGCTCAGGCCGGGGAAGGCACAAAACGCAGGAGCAACCGAATCTGCGCTTTTGTGGAGTACCCGAAAACTGGAACCGCACTCAACGCAGGGCCCGCTCCATATAGAGCAGCCGGGAGCCTGAGCAGTGTAGACGGCGAAAGCACAGACACCCGTGAGCGGGGCAAACCCAGTGTGGCCGGAACACGGTGAGCGCTATCCACACAGAGCGGTATCTGTCTGCAGCGCCCCGCCCTCCCCGTAGCAGGACTGAACTGAACTAGAGAACCTAAATAAGAGATCACCTCCGCCCGCCTGTGTCAGGGCGGAAATTAGACACCAAAGAGACAGCAAACAGAAGCCAAATAAACAAAGGGAACCGCTTCAGAAAGGACCGGTGCAACAGATTAAAATCCCTGAAGGTAACACCGGCCACACGGGAAGGGGCCTACAGATATCGAGAAGTGTAAGCTGGAAAGAGGAGCTATCTGAAATTGAACTGAACCTACGCTGACCGCAACAACCTCAGAGAAATTCCTAGATATATATGTACATTTTTTTTTTTTTAATTTAAAAAAAAAAAAATTTTTTTTTCTTTCCCTTTCTTTTTTTTTTTTTAAATTTTTTATTTTTTCTCTTTCATTTTCTTTTATAATTCCCTATTACTCCCCCATTACTCCTCAACTTTCATTTTCATATATTTTTACGATTTTTTTATTTGGGGAAAAAAAAAAATTTTTTTTTCTTTTCTTTTCTTTTTTTCTTTTTCTTGTTTTTCTCTCCTATTTCCTTTTAGAGTCCTCTAATACTCCTCTATTATTCCTTAACTTTCATTTTCATTTCACTGTAGCCACAAAAAAAAAAAAAAAAAAGAGAGAGAAACCCTATTTTTAAACTGAACTTCATATACAGTTCTAAATTTTTTTGTGTTTTTGTTTTTAAATATTGTATTTCAAAGAGTCTAACCTCTACACTAGATTTTCAATCTTTGTTATTCTCCCTCAGAACACCTCTACTTCCTTCATTCCCCTTCTCTTCCCAGTCCAACTCTGTGAATCTTTGTGGGTGTCTGGGCCACAGAGAACACTTTGGGAACAGATAACTGCGTAGATCTGTCTCTCTCCTCTTGAGTCCCCCTTTTTCTCCTCCTGCTCACCTCTATCTCCTTCCTCCCTCTCCTATTCTTCATGTAACTCTGTGAATCTCTCTGGTTGTCTCTCACGGTGGAGAATCTTTTCACCATTAATCTAGAAGTTTTATTATCAGTACTGTATAGTTGGAGAAGCCTTGAGACTATTAGAAGAATAAAACTGAAATCCAGAGGCAGGAGAATTGAGCCCAAATCCTGAGAAAACCAGAAAACTCCTGACCACACTGAACATTAAGGAATAAGAGACCATCCAAAAGCTTCCATACCTACACCAAAACCAACCACCACCCAAGAGCCAATAAGCTCCAGTACAAGACATACCATGCAAATTCTTTAGCAACGCAGGAACATAGACCTGAGTGTCAACATACAGGCTCTCCAAAGTCACACCTAACACAGAGACCCATCGCAAAGCTCATTACTGGACACTCCATTGCACTCCAGAGAGAAGAAATCCAATTCCACGCACCAGAACGCTGACACAAGCTTCCCTAACCAGGAAACCTTGACAAACCAATCGTCCAACCCCACCCACTGGGTGAAACCTCCACAATAAAAAGGAACCTCAAACCACAGGAATACAGAAAGCCCACTCCAGACACAGCAATCTAAACATGATGAAAAGGCAGAGAAATACCCAACAGCTAAAGGAACATGAAAAAAGCCCACCAAGTCAAACAAAAGAGGAGGAAATAGGGAATCTACCTGAAAAAGAATTTAGAATAATGATAATAAAAATGATCCAAAACCTTGAAAACAAAATGGAGTTACAAATAAATAGCCTGGAGACAAAGATTGAGAAGATGCAAGAAATGTTTAATAAAGACCTAGAAGAAATAAAAAGAATCAATTAAAAATTAATGAAATAAATGAGATCAAAAACACTCTGGAGGGAACCATGAGTAGAATAACAGAGACAGAAGATAGGATAAGTGACTTAGAAGATAAAATGGTGGAAATAAATGAAGCAGAGAGGAAAAAAGAAAAAAGAATCAAAAAAAATGAGGACAACCTCAGGGACCTCTGGGACTATGTGAAACGCCCCAACATTCGAATCATAGGAGTCCCAGAAGAAGAAGACAAAAAGAAAGGCCATGAGAAGATACTCGAGGAGATAATTGCTGAAAACTTCCCTAAAATGGGGAAGGAAATAGCCAACCAAGTTCACGAAACCCAGAGAGTCCCAAACAGGATAAACCCAAGGCGAAACACCCCAAGACACATATTAATCAAATTAACAAAGATCAAACACAAAGAACAAATATTAAAAGCAGCAAGGGAGAAACAACAAATAACACACAAAGGGATTCCCATAAGGATAACAGCTGATCTATCAATAGAAACCCTTCAGGCCAGAAGGGAATGGCAGGACATACTTAAAGTAATGAAAGAGAATAACCTACAACCTAGAATACTCTACCCAGCAAGGATCTCATTCAGATATGAAGGAGAACTCAAAAGCTTTACAGACAAGCAAAAGCTGAGAGAATTCACCACCACCAAACCAGCTCTTCAACAAATACTAAAGGATCTTCTCTAGACAGGAAATGCAGAAAGGTGGTATAAAAGTGAACCCCAAACAACAAAATAAATGGCAACGGGACCATACCTATCAATAATTACCTTAAATGTAAATGGGTTGAATGCCCCAACCAAAAGACAAAGGCTGGCTGAATGGATACAAAAGCAAGACCCCTATATATGCTGTCTACAAGAGACCCACCTCAAAGCAAGGGACACATACAGACTAAAAGTGAAGGGCTGGAAAAAAATATTCCACGCAAACGAAGACCAAAAGAAAGCAGGAGTCGCAATACTCATATCAGATAAAATAGACTTTCAAATTAAGTCTGTGAAAAGAGACAAAGATGGACACTACATAATGATCAAAGGATCAATCCAAGAAGAAGATATAACAATTATAAATATATATGCACCCAACATAGGAGCACCGCAATATGTAAGGCAAACGCTAACGAGTATGAAAGAGGAAATTAATAGTAACACAATAATAGTAGGAGACTTTAATACCCCACTCACAACTATGGATAGATCAACTAAACAGAAAATGAACAAGGAAACACAAACTTTAACGGACACAATGGACCAGCTAGACCTAATTGACATCTATAGGACGTTTCACCCCAAAACAATCAACTTCACCTTTTTCTCAAGTGCACACGGAACCTTCTCCAGAATAGATCACATCCTGGGCCATAAATCTAGTCTTGGTAAATTCAAAAAGATCAAAATCATTCCAGTCATCTTTTCTGACCACAGTGCAATAAGATTAGATCTCAATTACAGGAAAAAAATTATTAAAAATTCAAACATATGGAGGCTAAACAACACGCTTCTGAATAACCAACAAATCGTAGAAGAAATCAAAAAAGAAATCAAAATATGCATAGAAATGAATGAAAATGATAACACAACAACCCAAAACCTATGGGACACTGTAAAAGCAGTGCTAAGGGGAAGATTCATAGCATTACAGGCCTACCTCAAGAAACAAGAAAAAAGTCAAATAAATAACCTAACTCTACACCTAAAGCAACTAGAGGAAGAAGAAATGAAGAACCCCAGGGTTAGTAGAAGGAAAGAAATCTTAAAAATTAGGGCAGAAATAAATGCAAAAGAAACTAAAGAGACCATAGCAAAAATTAACAAAGCTAAAAGCTGGTTTTTTGAAAAAATTAACAAAATTGACAAACCATTAGCAAGACTCATTAAGAAACAAAGGGAGAAGAACCAAATTAACAAAATTAGAAATGAAAATGGAGAGATCACAACAGACAACACTGAAATACAAAGGATCATAAGAGACTACTACCAGCAGCTCTATGCCAATAAAATGGACAACTTGGAAGAAATGGACAAGTTCTTAGACAAGTATAACTTTCCAAAACTGAACCAGAAAGAAATAGAAGATCTTAACAAAATGATCACAAGCAAGGAAATTGAAACTGTAATCAGAAATCTTCCAGCAAACAAAAGCCCAGGACCAGATGGCTTCACAGCTGAATTCTACCAAAAATTTAGAGAAGAGCTAACACCTATCTTACTCAAACTCTTCCAGAAAATTGCAGAAGAAGGTACACTTCCAAACTCATTCTATGAGGCCACCATCACCCTAATTCCAAAACCAGACAAAGATGCCACAAAAAAAGAAAACTACAGGCCAATATCACTGATGAACATAGATGCAAAAATCCTTAACAAAATTCTAGCAAACAGAATCCAACAACATATTAAAAAAATCATTCATCATGACCAAGTGGGCTTTATCCCAGGAATGCAAGGATTCTTTAATATCCGCAAATCAATCAATGTAATACACCACATTAACAAATTGAAAGATAAAAACCATATGATTATCTCAATAGATGCAGAAAAAGCCTTTGACAAAATTCAACATCCATTTATGATTAAAACTCTCCAGAAAGCAGGAATAGAAGGAACATACCTCAACATAATAAAAGCTATATATGACAAACCCACAGCAAGCATCACCCTCAATGGTGAAAAATTGAAAGCATTTCCCCTGAAATCAGGAACAAGACAAGGGTGCCCACTCTCACCACTACTATTCAACATAGTTTTGGAAGTTTTGGCCACAGCAATCAGGGCAGAAAAAGAAGTAAAAGGAATCCAGATAGGAAAAGAAGAAGTGAAACTCTCGCTGTTTGCAGATGACATGATCCTCTACATAGAAAACCCTAAAGACTCTACCAGAAAATTACTAGAGCTAATCAACGAATACAGTCAAGTTGCAGGATATAAAATTAACACACAGAAATCTCTTGCATTCCTATACACTAACAATGAGAAAACAGAAAGAGAAATTAAGGAAACAATACCATTCACCATTGCAACAAAAAGAATAAAATACTTAGGAGTATATCTACCTAAAGAAACAAAAGACCTATACATAGAAAACTATAAAACACTGATGAAAGAAATCAAAGAGGACACAAGCAGATGGAGAAATATACCATGTTCATGGATTGGAAGAATCAATATTGTCAAAATGGCTATACTACCCAAAGTAATCTATAGATTCAGTGCAATCCCTATCAAACTACCAACAGTATTTTTCACAGAACTAGATCAAATAATTTCACAATTTGTATGGAAATACAAAAAACCTCGAATAGCCAAAGTAATCCTGAGAAAGAAGAATGGAACTGGAGGAATCAATCTGCCTGACTTCAGACTCTACTACAAAGCCACAGTCATCAAGACAGTATGGTACTGGCACAAAGACAGAAATATAGATCAATGGAACAGAATAGAAAGCCCAGAGATAAGTCCACGAACCTATGGTCACCTTATCTTCGACAAAGGAGGCAAGGATATACAATGGAAAAAAGATAACCTCTTTAACAAGTGGTGCTGGGAAAAGTGGTCAACCACCTGTAAAAGAATGAAACTAGAACACTTTCTAACACCATACACAAAAATAAACTCAAAATGGATTAAAGATCTAAATGTAAGACCAGAAACTGTAAGACTCCTAGAGGAGAACATAGGCAAAACACTTTCCGACATAAATCACAGCAGGATCCTCTATGACCCACATCCCAGAATTTCAGAAATAAAAGCAAAAATAAACAAATGGGACCTAATGAAACTTAAAAGCTTTTGCACAACAAAGGAAACTATAAGCAAGGTGAAAAGACAGCCCTCAGATTGGGAGAAAATAATAGCAAATGAAGCAACAGACAAAGGATTAATCTCAAAAATATACAAGCAACTCCTCCAGCTCAACTCCAGAAAAATAAATGACCCAATCAAAAAATGGGCCAAAGAACTCAACAGACATTTCTCCAAGGAAGACATACAGATGGCTAACACATGAAAAGATGCTCAACATCACTCATTATCAGAGAAATGCAAATCAAAACCACAATGAGGTACCATTACACGCCAGTCAGGATGGCTGCTATCCAAAAGTCTACAAGCAATAAATGCTGGAGAGGGTGTGGAGAAAAGGGAACCCTCTTACACTGTTGGTGGGAATGCAAATTAGTACAGCCACTATGGGAAACAGTGTGGAGATTTCTTAAAAAGCTGGAAATAGAACTGCCATATGACCCAGCAATCCCACTTCTGGGCATACACACCAAGGAAACCAGATCTGAAAGAGACACGTGCACCCCAATGTTCATCGCAGCACTGTTTATAATAGCCAGGACATGGAAGCAACCCAGATGCCCATCAGCAGACGAATGGATGAGGAAGCTGTGGTACATGTACACCATGGAATACTACTCAGCCATTAAAAAGAATTCATTTGAATCAGTTCTGATGAGATGGATGAAACTGGAGCCGATTATACACAGCGAAGTAAGCCAGAAAGATAAAGACCATTACAATATACTAACACATATATATGGACTTTAGAAAGATGGTAACGATAACCCTATATGCAAAACAGAAAAAGAGACTCAGATGTATGGAACAGACTTGTGGACTCTGGGAGAAGGAGAGGGTGGGATGTTTCAGGAGAACAGCATTGAAACATGTATATTATCTAGGGTGAAACGGATAACCAGCTCAGGTTGGGTACATGAGACAAGTGCTCGGGCCTGGTGCACTGGGAAGACCCAGAGGGATCGGGTGGAGAGGGAGGTGGGAGGGGGGACTGGGATGGGGAATACATGTAAATCCAGGGCTAATTCATATCAATGTATAACAAAAACTACTGTAATGATGTAAAGTAATTAGCCTCCAACTAATAAAAATTAAAAAAAAAAAAAAGAAAAAAAATATAATTAGTTCCTATTCTTTTTTTTTTTCATTTATTTTTATTTGGCTCAGGATTGATAAAGGAGTATGACAAGGCTATTTGTTGCCACACTGTTTGTTTAATTTACAGGCTAAGGGAATCATGAGAAATGCTGGACTGGATAAGTTACAAGCTGGAATCAAGATTGGCAGGAGAAACATCAACAACCTCAGATATGCTGATGATATCACTCTAATGGCAGAAAGTGAAGAATAAATAGAGTCTCTTAATGAGGGTGAAGGAAGAAAGTGAAAAAGTCAGCTTAAAACTAAATATTAAAAAAAAAAACTAAGATCATGGCATTTGGCCCAATGACAAATAGAAGGGGAAAATGTGGAAGCAGTGATAGATTTCCTATTCTTGAGCTCTAAAATCACTGTGGATGGTACCTGCAGCCATGAAACTGGAAAACAATCTCTTCTTGGCGGGAAAACTAAGAAAAAACTAGACTGTGTTAAAAGCAAAGACATCACTCTGCCAACAAAGATACAAATAGTCAAGGCTATGGTCTTTCCAGTAGTCATGTACAGTTGTGAGAGCTGGAACATAAAGAAGGCAGAGCACCAAAGAATTGGCACTTTTGAACTATTGTGCTGGAGAAGACTCTTGAGAGTTCCTTGGACAGCAAGGAGATCAACCCTGAATACTCACTGGAAGGACTGATGCTGAAGCTGAAGCACCAATATTTTGGTCACCTGATGTGAACAGCCAACTCATTGGAAAAGACCTTGATGCTGGGAAAGAATGAAGGCAGAGGAAAAGAGGGTGTCAGAGGATGAGAAGGTTGGATGACATTACCAATGCGGTGGACATGAACTTGGGCAAACTCTGGGATACGTTGAGAGACAGGGAGGCCTGGTGTGCTACAGTCCATGGGGTTGTGAAGAATCAGACACAACTATGCGAGTGAACATCAACCACAACGACCTTGTTTGAGTGTGTGTCACATCCTGGTCCTTGCATTTTTCAGATGAGAAAACTAAAGCTCGATGTAACATAAGCACTTTCTCAAGTTAGTAGAAAATGTGTAACACCACTACAAGCTAGAACCCTCACTTAACTGCCTCTCTAGGTAATCACTTTCTGTAAACTTTACATGAATCATTGGAAAGGCCACATTAGCAAATTTTCTTTCAAAAGCCCCAGAGCAATTCTCTTGAAGCAAAGAGAAAATGCACTTGCGCTCTGAAAGTATAGCATATTGGATCATATATGCTACTCTGGCATTTAAATTTAAACATGCCATTTAGCTTCTTTGGATCAATCTTCTGAATAAAAACAACAACCATAAAACAGAAAAAGATAAACCTAAGAGTAGATGATCTCAAATATTTCATAAAAAATTGTTGTTTAGAAAACTGTGTTAGCCTCAACAGTGGTAGTATGAAAGTCTTACTTGAAGTAAAATGATTTTTTCACTCTAGGATTCATTTGTACTATCAAGGGACTTAAGATCTCCCTGTAAAGTATTTGAATTTTTTTCTATATTTGTCATTGCTATGAAACAATGAAATTGCATACTGTTTCCAATAGTACCAGTATTCATTTATTATGTAAATCAAAGAAGTGAATATTTTATACTGCTAAATAATCTCTAAATGAATAATCATAATAATGCATCTGATTCATTTTAAATCTCATTTCAGCACATTTTATTTCTCAATAAAAAATTTTATAAAGGAAAATATTTAACTGGTTCTGTAAAAAATATAATATTCATTTACATGAGAAAGAAACTATTCTATGTGCTTTTATGATGGATATTATTAGTCTCATATAGGTTATATATATATCCATATACCTATTATTCTTATACCTGCTTACATAAAATAATTTTCTATTTTAAGGTACTGAAAGCATTTAAAAAACAAAGTTCATTAATTGTATATATTTCAGATATATAGCTGGAAACTCAAGTTTTATCTGTACCAGAAACTCTCCTAAACTTCTCTAAGTCACTTTAGTTGTGTCTGACTCTTTGTCACCCCATGGACTGTAGCTCGCCGGGCTCCTCTGTTCCTAGAATTTTCCAGGCAAGAATACTGGAGTGGATTGCCATTGTCTCCTCCAGCGGATCTTCCCAATCTAGGATTGAACCCGAGTCTCTTATGTCTACCAGTATTGGCAGGTGGTTTCTTTATCACTAGCACCAACTGTGGAGCCCCTCTCCTGAAAGAGAGTCAGCTAAAGAAAATCAAAGATCAGTAAGTTAGAAAACCAAGAATAGGTACATTTAAAAAAGTCGAGAGTAGGTTTTGATGTCACATAGATCTCAGCTTAAAATATGTTTGTTGCTACTTTCGGCTATTTGAGCCTCAATCTCCATCACTCTAGAATGTGAATTATAATGTAAGCACATTGACTGATTCCCCAGAACCAATTTCTCTCTTGCCTCTTTCCAGTAATCCATGGTTTTAACTTGCAGAATCTGGTGGCGGCTCTATCTTCTTTCTAAGGATAGAAGATAGAGCCTTCATCAATTAGTGCATCCCTTCTCCAGTTCAAGTTTATGACCTAAATTGCTCAACTCAGAGTGAAACTTAGCAACCTGACTTGATATGTGGGAGCACGAAGCACTGCTTCTCTCTGTAGACAAAGCAATCCCCACAACTACTATGAACTCTTGATCCTTGAGCCCTCCTGGAAACTCACCGGATAGGGGCAGAGCTCAGAAAATCCAGGGGGAAATTTAGAGCTCTGATGTCACTGGGATCCATCTTTTGTGAAGCCCACCCTCCTTCTAGTCTTTTCAGTAATGTGTACCAGTTCCTTTTCTTTATCTTTTCAGAATATTTGAGATGAATTTTCAGGTATTTGTAATATAAACACTTGACTTAGTGAGAAAATAATCCATCCAGTCTGTGGGTTGTAAGGTTTAACAATACAGGTTGACAGTCCTCATCTTTATTCTCAGAGGAAAGGTGTGCTTTAGAATTCTTCTTTTTTTTTTTTTTTTTCATTTTTAAACAGGGATGTAGCTCGTATACTATACAATAGCTAACACCGCCAGAGGGATAAGTGGCAGAAACCTATAATCAAGCTGAGCATTTCTGCAGGAAAATGTGTGAGCAATCACAATTAGTTTTCCTCTTTTTTTTTTTTTAAGGCTACAAATAGCCTAGTGATTGTTCATTTCAGGCTTTGCTAAAATGTGAATTTTGAAGAAAATTCTTGATGCATAGCTCTCTGGATTTTATATTTACATCTAAGTATGTGTATTCCTTCTCTGTCTCTCTCCTCTCTGTACACACACATGCATACATCTACATATGTAAACATATGTGTGTGTAAATGTAATACTATAGATTCTTATTTGCTATATAAAAATCATTTTATTAGTTCAGTTACTCATGATAAAGAATGCTTTTTTATGAATAAAATTTATAGCCAAATTACATCATTATTTTCATTCTCATCATCTATGTTATCAAAAAGATGGATTAGAATTTACTCTGTCCTGTTTCTGAAATGTACCTAGACTGAACTAAGAGCAGAGTTTGCTGCAATGTAAAAAAAATGTGTTTTGGTCAGATATATTTTAATTGGAGTTTTCACTATTTCCCTCCTTTGACACAAATCCTATTAAATACCATTCTGACATTCATGGTCATAAGTGACTGAGCTCTTGGCAAACATTTGCTATGTAAGCACTTTTGGTTCTGTTTCTAATGACTGGTAGAAATGACACAAGTTAGTCCTTGTTACAAAAATTTTCAGCAGATGCAAAATAATATTTTTTACTCTTAGAGTATTTTTTTCCTAATAAAATCATATGAACTATGCTAAAATAGATATAACATTCATGATATAGCTAAGAAAACCGGGAACAGAGGAGTAAATATTGTTTTCAGAGTGTAATAGATAAAACTTCATATTTTTTCTATTCTGTATATTGATATATTCTATATAGATATTCTATATCTATATTGATATTTTCTATATTTCTATATTGATAATTTGTTAAAATTTATTCTGTGTATTAAGGAATGATATGACACTTAACCAGAGATAAACAATACTTTTTAAAAAGCTTTCTAAAACTTTAGTTATAGTTAGTTATTCCCAATAATCTTGTATGTCTCATTATTATTTTTTTCATATAAAGAACTATTAAATAAGAAAATAAATGGCAGTATACTTACCCTGAATGTATTTTCTTATATAAATTTACACAGTATTTGTAACCTAGAAGAAAAGAAATTAGCCCTAAACGATTGTGGTTTCCTTATTAATAAAATTATATGGCAAATATATAGTTTTAAAAAAATACCTGTCAATCAGTTCTAACCTAGCTTGATTTTTGCCTTTTAAATAGAAATAATTTGCTTTTTATACTATCTTGCTCTTTGAGGGGCTTTTATTCAAGTCTCTTCTCAAATATTTAGTATTCTAACTATAGCTGTCAGGACATAATTAAAAATCACAAATCCCACTTAGCTAGTTTAAGCAAGACATAAATTCTTTAAAGTGTCAAGAGGATCTAGCCAATATCCTACACTGCCGAGAACGAGGCCGGCCGTGTACACAGCCAAGAGCAGTGACCCCATGCCACCACCTGTCTGCCCTAATGAGCAGGCTGAGTCAGTGGCGGCTGAACAGATGAGCGCCCACCTCTGGCAGCACTGCCAGTCTGACCTTGCCCGTTGCTACACCTGCACATTGGCTGTTGCTCCACCACACTCATGAAAGTGGATTCCCCTTACTGTCTCATTTATGTCCCTCTCCTCTGACCCAGTATTCCAGGGGATGTATGCAAACTGCGAAGCCGGTATCAGTTATCTGAACTTGGCCTCAAGGGAAATGGAAATAGGTTGCTGGATTTAACTTTACAGAACAGGCGTTCTTAAAATGGATATTCCTAAAATTTAGAAAAGTATTTCAAATTCCTGGATGACTAGATAGCAGAGGCAATTGTGGTCAAAGGGCTTCCCAAGTGTCACTAGTGGTCAAGAATTCACCTGCCACTGCAGGAGACGTAAGAGATGGGTGTTTGATCCCTGGGTCGGGAAGATCCCCTGGCGGAGGGCCTGGCAACCCACTCCGGTATTCTTGCCTGGAGAACCCCATGGACAGAGGAGACTGGCAGGGTACAGTCTGTAGAGTTGCAAAGAGTCAGACACAACTGAAGCGACTTAGCATGCATGCATTGTGGTCAAAATAGGAAGACTTGAAAATGATTTACAGCTAAAAAGAAAAAGCCCCCAAATGATATGACTACAATGCTGATGTGGAAACAGCAGTGCTAGTAGTAGAAATATTAATTATAAAATTGCCGTGTTGGTGGTGGTATTGTCTGTGCAAAGGCCATGCCAGATTGGATAGCCATGTCATTCTGAGGACAGGGTAAGTGAAAGCTGCATATGTTGTTCCTGGGCTTCATTGCTCTTACCTGAGCAAATTTCAGCCATATCTTAATCTTGGGCACTGATAAATTTGTCTTTGCATCAGCAACAGAAGCATTTTTTGACAGTAATGAGGAGTGATGGCATTGTTTTTGATGGTCAGTGGGAAAAGAGCCTCATGTTTTCCCAGAACAAAAGTGAATCATCCATAGGCAGAGCAGCATTGCAATTACAATTACTTGACATGTTGAAAGGAGCTGTTTCTTGGTGAATTAACAGGACTCCTCTGAAGGACTCTAGCATTGTTTGGAAGGAAATGGTGGGATAGTTAAAGTCCCCACCGAACAGCTAATGTTGACTTTGTTTCACTCCCGCGATATATAAGTTCTGAAGTTCACATTGATGTCAGTGTTTCAAAGTGACTACATTTTCACTGTGAGGAAAACCATTACCAATAAGACACAGACTCTGAATCTCTAAGTGACTTGAAAATATTTAGAGTTGTCATATACTAGACTGACTTTTAAATATTTTTAATTAAATTGAAATCTCATATGGGAGCCCAATTTAGAAAAGAGCTAAATACAAAGGATCTAAGTGCAGAGTTTCTCTGGAAAAAGCAGGGCTTAAGGGTGTGAGAAAGGATATCACTGCCTCCACTAACCTCCACTTCCCGATGTCTTTCTCTCTTCATCACACTCTCCATCTCCATCTCTTTTTCCCCACAGAGGTTTTTGTACACCTCTTGGGAACATCTATAACAATTAAAAACAAGCAAAAAACACAGAAACCCAAATGGCATAGTGGATTGAAACTGGAGCCTCAAAGATGTGAAATTCCTCAGGCCTGATGCACTGGGAAGACCCAGAGGGATCGGGTAGAGGGAGGTGGGAGGGGGGATCAGGATGGGGACAGAAAAAAAAAAAAAAGATGTGAAATGCAATGTGGCAGGGAGGAGTTTGTTCTGTGTGAAGAGTATAGGTTTTGGAATTCAAAGCCAATGGGAGTATATTTCAACTTAACAGAGAGACGTTTATAACTTACAGAGCTTTCTAAAAATGAAATTGGTAACTTTATGAGATTAATTCCCTGACTACTAGAGATACTCCAAGACCAGACAATCACTAATGGTGTTCAAAGAGATTTAGATCTCAGGGAAGTGGTTGTCTTTAGGTTCTAGCATTATATGGAGACATCGTCTATGTCATCTGCAAAATGCTCATACCTTAACTTCCTGAATGAACATCAAGTAAATTAGAAATATGTTAAAAAGTGTTTCCATGTATTTTACACATCTTAAAATTCCAGTGGTACACTAAACTCGACTTTGCTTTTTTTCTTTCTCTTTTTTCACTACATGAAGACCTTTATTGTTTGATAATCTTAATTATTGTTAGAAATAATTATTGTTAGAAATAACTATTGTTATGTAGATGCTTCTGAGAAAAGTAAACTATAGGTAGAAGTATAAAATATCAGTGCATTTTCCCACAAATACTGCACTACTATGCCTATTTTTCTCATTTGAGAACCCTTCCAAAGGAAAGAGAAGAGAACATTTGTGAGCAATATGAGATAAACTAAGAAGCACAACAGCATTACACGATAACATCAATTTAACCGATAAACCAATTCAGGGAGCACTTTAATTCTAAAAGTAATAGATATAGAATTGCCAGATTGCAGAAACACATTGTATCTTTCTTGTTTTAGAAAGATTAGGAATCTTTCTCATCTCTGATTATGCCAGGTAGCTTTGCTTTAGGAAAAGTACAAACTCTTGCTCCTTGTATATACCGTCTTGCACCACTATAATACATCTATTTCTCTGTGAGATTTTTGGAATAAAATATTTATTTTATGTAAGATATGAGAAGAAACATGGTAATCACGGGATAGAAAATTTATCAGAGGAACATGAAAGTATGAGAGAGCAAACACTTTACTCGTTGATGTATAGCTTTCAGTGATTTGTTATAATAATCTAAGATTTAGCATTAATCTTAAAAATTTCTTTGAAGGTGTCTTCTTAATTCTGCCTTTAATCAAACTTTAGCTCATTAAAAATAAAAGTGATTACAGTCCACATTTTGCTTTAAATTGATATCATTTTCTATTTCTAGAATATATTTGTATACAGCTAAGGATGTTATAAAAGAGCTATTCTAAGAAACTAAGAAAACAGTGATTGAAAATTCTTTAAAGAATGAAAACTTAATACCTGTGAGAATAAGACCACTGTTTTTAAATATCATTACTCTAAAGTACCTCTGTCAGTGGGGCTATTAAGTCATAGTATACATACATGCATACAGGAGGTATCATGGAACAGCATGGAGGAGGGCAATTTTATAATTCTGGTTTTTCCAATAAAAATATAATAGTGATTTTTCACTTTGCTTTAGAGTTTATAGATATCCTATTAGACCAGTGTAGCAAAAAATGTATTTGATGATTGAATCATATCCATTTTTAGCATTCTGTGATTTTTGCATTTCAAATCCTTCAAGTCTGTTCATTCCCTTCTCTTTTACAAATGGTGAGGGTACGTGACTAAAGGTCTGGATATTGTCATAAATATATTGAATAAATGACAGTGTTTTATGTGCCTTCTCACTAATGTATATAAGCATTATATGTTTTAAAGTTAAATTCCATATTAATTAAGTTTTAATTGCAAATCATAGAAAATTGCTTTGATTTAGGCAAAAGTGCATTCTATTAGCAGAATACCCACTTGCAGATGGCAAGAGCCGTTAGGGAAGGCGGGACCTAAATACCACCCAGAAGCACTGAAGCAAAAAGACAGGGGTTGCATGAGGGTGATTTAGTTTAGCTCAATCCGTTTGTGTCTTCTGTCAAGCTTCAAATTTCATAGAGTGGTAACTCTATTTGAACCAGTTTGGGTTGGGTATTTCTAACTCCACATTAATCTTTGGAGGATTTAGCTACTGAAAAGAACAATTACAAATCAGTGAATCAGGCCAAACTATATATCTTTACCTTTCATTGGTTTTTTTGAACAGCTCTATTGAGATATAATTTACATAACAAAAAATCAACCACATAAGTATAAAATTCAGTCATCTTCAGTAAATTTATAAAGTTGTGAAGCCAGATCTAGAATTTACTTTTAGAACATTTCCATCATCCTTAAAATTCCCCATCAGCTAGTTTATAATCTAACCTTGCTTCCATTTCCAAACCCAGGCAACCACTGAGCTCTTATGTAAACACACAATGTGTAGAATTTTGCATCTGGCTTCTTTCACAAAGCATGAGTATTTTTAGTTATGTCCATGATGGATGAGTATTTGGCTCTCTGTATGGCTGAGTAGTATTTTATTGTAGAGATGCATCACATTATGTTTACCAGTTGATGTTTATATCAGTTCCAGATTTTAGCTACTATAAATAACATAGCTATGAACATTCACATACAAAGGTTTTTGTAAGCATAAACACTTTTTTTCCTCTTGGGTAATATTCATAGAAGTGAAATTGCTTTATCATATGATAAATTTATACTTAACCATTAAGGAGACTGTTAGGGGACATTTTATTTTATTCCAAGGTGATTATACCAACTTATATTTCCACCAACATTATATGAAGATTTTAGTTTCTCCATATGTCTGGCCAACAATTAGCATTGTCTATTCTTTTGGTTATATCCCTTCTAGTGGTTAGAAGGTGTTTTGTCATTGCACTTTTAATTTGCATCTTCCAAAAGAATAATGGTGTTGAGGACCTTTACACGTGTTCATTAACTGTTTATATATCTTCTTTAGAGAAATGTCTATTGAGTTATTTTCCTCATTTTTAATTGAATTATTTGATGTTTTGATATTAAATTTGGAAGTTTTTATGTATTCTCTATCCATTTTTATATATTTTAGAAGATATATGATTCATTTGATTTATATAGCTCGATAATAAATTACCACAAATTTAGTGGCCAATAAACACACACATTTATAATCTTGCAATTTCCATGGATCAGAAGTCTGGGTATGGCTTAGCTGAGTTCTCCACTCAGGGTCTTGGAATTATGAAATCAAGATTTTGACAGGACAATAATTTCCTCTGGAAGCTCAAATGGGGGGGGGATCTACTTCCAAGTTCATTCAGGTTGCTGGCAGAATTCTTATTTTTGAGGTATGAGTGTTGGTCCTGGTTTATTGCTGGATGGTGGCTGGTGGCTGGTGTCTTCTCAGTTGCTTAATACATGAACTTCCTCATCGTGGCTGTTTAGTTCATCAGCCCAGTAAGAAGCAGCTTGCTATCTGCCAAGAAAGAATCTTACCTAACATAACTAACAGTGAGAGTGTTATTTCATCACTGTTAGATCTTTTAAGTTGCAAGCATGAAAATATGCTACCTACACCAAATAGAAAGGAGTTAAACAAAGACATAGCTACCAGGAGGAAACTATGGGGGTGTTATCTAATGTCTTTCTCCATGTATTATTTGTAAATATATTCTCCCAGTTTGTAGCCTGTGTTTTCATTTACCTAAGGGTAATTTTTGAAGTGTAAGATTTACTTAAGTCCAACATATCTTTTTCTCCCCTTCTTTTAAAGTTTATAATTTTGGTATTGTATCTAAGGAATCTTTACCAATTGAAAATCATGAAGGTTTTATCCTTTATTTTTTTCTGGCAGGTTTGATATTTTAGCTCTGAAATTTAGGTCAAAGATCCAGTTTAAGTTCATTTTTTATATAATGTAAGCTTAATGTTTAATTTATTTTATTGCAGTTGGGTATAAAAATGGTCCCAGAACTATTGATTGGAATGGCTGTCTTTTCTTCAATTAGATTTTCCTTAGTACCTTGTCATAAGTCAATTGACCATAAATGTGAGGGTTTATTTTAGATTCTTAATTTTGTTCTATCCATATGCTGTTTTTATTACTGTAGCTTTGTAATAAGTTTTGAAATCTGGTAGTTTAAATCTTCCAATTTGCTCTTCTCTAAGTTGTTTTGACTATTCTAAGTCCTTTGCACTTCTCTCTATATATATACATATATATATATATGTATGTGTGTGTGTGTGTATATATATATATATATATATATATATATATATATTAGGATTAACTAGCCAAGTGTATTAGAATTCTTGCTGGAATATTGATAGTGATTCTACTATATCAGTAGATTAATCTGAGGATAATTACTATCTTACTAAGATCATGGCATCCAGTCCCATCACTTCATGGCAAATAGATGGGGAAACAGTGGAAACAGTGGCTGACTTTATTTTTTGGGGCTCCAAAATCACTGCAGATGGTGATTGCAGCCATGAAATTAAAAGACGCTTACTCCTTGGAAGGAACTCAAGACCAACCTAGACAGCGTATTAAAAAGCAGAGACATTACTTTGCCAACAAAGATCTGTCTAGTCAAGGCTATGGTTTTTCCAGGAGTCATGTGCGGATGTGAGAGTTGGACTATAAAGAAAGCTGAGCACCGAAGAATTGATGCTTTTGAACTGTGGTGTTGGAGAAGACTCTTGAGAGTCCCTTGGACTGCAAGGAGATCCAACCAGTCCATCCTAAAGCAGATCAGTCCTGGGTGTTCATTGGAAGGACTGATGTTGAAGCTGAAACACCAATACTTTGGCCACCTGATGTGACGAGTTGACTCATTTGAAAAGACCCTGATGCTGGGAGGGACTGGGGGAAGGAGGAGAAAGGGACAACAGAGGATGAGATGGCTGGATGGCATCACTGACTCAATGGACATGGGTTTGGATAAACTCCAGGAGTTGGTGATGGACAGGGAGACCTGGTGTGCTGCAGTTCATGGGGTCGCAAAGAGTCGGACACGATTGAGAGACTGAACTGAACTGAACTGAATTATCTTAATATCAAGTCTTCAGTATACAATATTAAATGTTTTTATAATTTTTCTTACATATTGATTTTGGTATTATGAATAAAATCATTTTGTTGGTATTAATTTTGTTGTTAGTTGATATTTTTGTTCATTGTTCAGTTGCTAAGCCATGTCCAAACCTGCAGCCACAGGGACTGCAGTATACCAGGCTTCCCTGTCCTTCACTATCTCTTGGAATTAGCACAAATGCATATCCACTGAGTCGGTGATGCCATCCAACCATCTCATCCTCTATCTCCTCCTTCTCCTCCTACCCTCAATCCTTCCCAGCATCAGGGTCTTTTCTAATGAGTCAGCCCTTTGCATTACATGGCCAGAATTTTTGAGCTTCAGCATCAGCCCTTCCAATGAATATTCAGAATTGATTTCCTTCAGGATTAACTGGTTTGGTCTCCTTGCTACCCAAGGACTATTAAGAATCTTTTCCAGTACTATAACTCAAAAGCATCAATTCTTTTGCACTCAGAATTCTTTATGGTCCAACACTCCCATCCATACATGACTGCTGAAGAAACTACAGCTTTGACTATAGGGATTTTTGTCAGCAAAGTGACATCTCTACTTTTTAATATGATGTCTAGGTTTGTCATAGCTTTTCTTCCAAGGTACAAGCATCTTTTAATTTCATGGCTGCCATCATTGTGCACAGTAATTTTGGAGATAAGAAAATAAAACTTGCCACTGTATCCACTTTTGCCCCGTCTTTTTGCCATGAAGTGATGGGATCTGATGCCATATCTTTGGTTTTTTTGAATGTTGAGTTTTAAGCCAGTTTTTTCACTCTCCTCTTTTACCTTCATCAAACGGCTCTTTAGTTCCTCTTCACTTTCTGCCATTAAGGTATCTGCCATCTGCACATCTGAGGTTGTTGATATTTCTCCCAGCCATCTTAATTCCACCTTGTGATTGGTTCAGCCCAGCATTTTACATGATGTAGTCTGCTTATTAGTTGAATAAGCAGGGTGACAATATACAGCCTTGACATACTCTTTTCCCAATTTTGAACCAATCCATTGTTCCATATCTTGTTCTGTTGCTTTTTGACCTGCATACAGGTTTCTCAGGGGGCAAGTACAGTGTTCTGGCATTCCCATCTCTTTAAGAATTTTCTACAGTTTGTTGTGATCCACACAGTCAAAGGCTTTAGCATAGTCATTGAAGCAGAAGTGGATGTTTTTCTGAAATTCCCTTGCTTTTTCTATGATCCAACAGATGTTGGCAATTTGATCTCTGATTCCTCTGCCTTTTCTAAATCCAACTTATACACCTGGAAGTTCTCGGTTCACGTACTATTGAAGCCTAGCTTGAAGGATTTCGACAATTATCTTGCTAGCATGTTAAATGAGCACAATTGCACGGTAGTTTGAACATTCTTTACCATTACCCTTCTTTGGGATTGGAATGAAAACTAACCTTTTCCAGTCCTGTGGCCACCCGTGAGTTTTTCAAATTTGCTGGCATATTGAGTGCAGCACTTGAACAGCATCATCTTTTAGGATTAAAATAGCTCAGCTGGAATTCCATCATCTCTACTAGCTTTGTTTGTATTATTGCTTCCTAAAGCCCAATTGACTTCACATTTCAGGATGTCTGGCTCTAGGTGAGTGACCACACCATCATGGTTATCTGGGTCATTAAGAGGTTTTTTTTTGTTTGTTTTTATTTTTTTTGGATACAGTTCTTCTGTGCATTGTTGCCACCTCTTCTTAATCTCTTCTGTTTCTGTTAGGCCCTTGGTATTTCTGTCCTTTATTGTGTCCATTTTTGCATGAAATAGTCCCTTGGTGAGTCTGATTTTCTTTAAAAAAATATCTCTAGTCTTCCCCATTCTATTATTTTCTCTATTTCTTTGCTTTCTCTATTTTATTGCTTTCTTAAGAAGGCTTTCTTATACCTCTTTGCTCTTCTCTGGGACTCTGCATTCAGCTGGGTATATCTTTTCGTTTTCTCCTTTAACTTTCACCTCTCTTCTTTCCTCAGCTATTTGTACGGCCTCCTAAGACAATCATTTTGCCTTTCTTTTTCTTGGGGATTGTTTTGATCACCGCCTCCTATACAATGTTATGAACCTCTATCCATAGTTCTTTCAGCACTCTATCAAATCTAATCCCTTGACACTTCCACTGTATAATCATAAGGGATTTGATATAGGTCATAGCTGGATGGCCTAGTGATTTTCCCTATGTTTTTCAACTTTAGTATGAATTTTGCATGAAGGAGCTCATGATCTGAGCCACAGTCAGCTCCAGCTCTTGTTTCTGCTGACTGTGTAGAGCTTCTCCATTTTCAGCTACAAATAATATTGTTACTATATAGAAATATATTTTAAAATGTGTATGTGTATATATATACACACACATATATATACATATATATATATGGCATTCTGTGACCTCTCTGGTGTATTAGTCCTAGCAATATTTTAGTGGATCCCTTAAGATTTTCTACTTATAAAATAGCTTCTCTTTCTCTCTCTGTCTCTCATTTGTCTCTGTCTCTGTCCCTCTTTCTTTTTTCTTCTTTTCCCACATCTGCTAGTACCACCAATATAATGCTGAATAGAAATTTCAGGAGTTGACATCTTTTCCTTGATCCCAGAGAGAGGGGGAAAACACTGTCACCAGTGTAAGCTACAGGCCTTTCAAAAGTGGCCATCCTCAGGTTGAAGAAGTTCCCTTCTAGGTCTAGTTTGTTAAATATTTTTACCATGAAAAGATAGAGAATATTTTCAAATGCTTTTTCTGAGCTTATTGGAAATATCATGTGGTTTTGTCATTTATTCTATTTCTGATACAGATGTGACCTTGCATTCCTAGTAGAAATTATGGTTGGCCATAATTTATAATCATTTTTATATTGCTGGACTCCATTGGCTAACATTTTATTAAGAACTTTTGTTCTATTTTCTTAAGGGCTATCTATAATTTTCTTTCTTTCAATAGCTTTAGCTCTCTTTTTGATGTAAGAGTAATCTGCCCTCATAGAATGAGTTTGCGAATGTTCCATTTTTTTCTGCTTTCTGAAAGAGTTTTTGAAGTACCAGTATCATTTCTTTAAATACTTCATGAAGTTCTCTAGTAAAAATATCTGGTTTGGGATTTTCCTTTGTGGCAAAATTTTAAATAACTAATTCAATATCTTACTCCCTAGGAAATTCAAAATTTTCATTTCTTCTTTAGTCAGTATTAGATTTTGTATTTATCAGGCATTTGTTCATTTCATCTAACTTTTTGGAAGAATGTTGTTCATAATATATCATTATAATCTTTTTGACTTCTATACCTCATAGTGGTTCCCCTCTTTCATTTCATTTTAATCTTTAAATGTCAGTATGCTGAATGTTTAAATGCAAGGAGATCCAACCAGTTCATCTTAAAGGAGATCAGTCCTGGGTGTTCATTGGAAGGACTGATGTTGAAGCTGAAATTCCAATACTTTGGCTACCTGATGTGAAGAGCTGACTCATTTGAAAAGACCCTGATGCTGGGAAAGATTGAGGGCAGGAGGAGAAGGGGACAACAGAGGATGAGATGGTTGGATGGCATCACCGACTCGATGCACATGGGTTTGGGTGGGCTCCGGGAGTTGGTGATGGATGGGGAGGCCTGGTGTGCTGCGGTTCATGGGGTTGCAGAGAGTCAGACATGACTGAGTGACTGAACTGAACTGAATGCTAAATGTTTGGCAATTTTCTTGATTTCTTAAAAAAAAAATCTTTAGTGTACTGATTTTTCTCAGTTTTCTCTATTTTTCTCCATTTCATTGCATTCTGCTTTAAGCTTTATTTTTTCCATTGTTCCTGCTTGCTTTGGAATTTATCTTTTTTTTTTTTCCTGCAGTGGAAATGTAGTTTATTGATTTGAGATGTTTTATCTTTATTGATAGAGGAGATTACAGTTATGAATTTCTCTCTAAGCACAGCTACAGCTGCACCTAATAAATTCTGATATACTGTATTTTTATTCTCACACAGATTAAAATATATATTTTAAACTTATTTTGTGATTTCCTTTTTTACTCATGGGTTATGTAGGAGTGTTTTTAACTTCCAAATATTATAGGTTTTCCCTGATATTAATATAACCATTCTATCTCTCTTACACACAGTCATTACATGATTTCTTTTTTCCTTTAGTTTCAATTTTCTTTTTCTCTCTATCTGAGTAATGTTTCTTCTAGATATCATATATTTGAGGTTAGCTTTTTTATTAAGTCCATTAATATTTCTCTTTTCCTTTTGAATGAAGTATTTAGCCCATTCACTCTTTGTGTCATCACTTTAATGGTGGATTTCAAGCCAGCTATGGTCTCTCTGCTTTCTATTTTATTCATGCAGCTTTTCCTCACTTCTTCCTCTAAAAGAAGAAGAAAAAGTGTCCTATTTTGTGTCAAAAATATTTGTGTCTATTTCTTCTGATGATTAAAAAAGAAAAGCAACCCTTTCCATTTATTTTCTTTCTTGTTTTTGAGGAATTAGAAATAGATCTTAACATATCATACTCTAATTAAGAATAATATTGACTTAATTCTGTTAATGTATAGCATTGTTGTTTCAATATATTTTCTTCCCCTCTCCTTTGTGCTTTATTCATATATGGTACATCTATATATGTAGTAAACCCCACTACAGACAATTATACTTATTGCTCCATACAATTTTACACTGAGTTATATATATTTATACTGAAAAAAATGAGAAATTCATCTATAGATGATTTTATACTCACCCTATATATACGATGTGGCTGATTTTCTTCACTTCTACTTAGAAATTCATGTTATTTCCTAGCATCACTTTCTTTAGCATGAAGGACAAGCTTTAGTGTTTCTTTTAAGATAGGTTTGATAGTGACAAATTCTCTAAATTTCTTTCTCTGAACATAATGTTATTTTATCACTTTTTGGGGGAAGGGGGTGTTGCACGTGGGATCTTAGTTCCCTGACCAGGGCTTGAACCCGTACCCTCTTCAATGGAAGCACAGAGTCTTAACTACTGTAAAACCAGGGGAGTCCAAATTTTACCTTTATATTTTATAGATAAAATATTTTCCTTACACCACTTAAAAAAATCTTTGCAATACATTTGGACTTCCATTTTTTTCTAATAGAAAGTCAATCCTGAATTAGTTTTGTTCTCCTAGACGTGATAATTTGTTTTCATTTTCTTGCTGCTTTCAAGATTTTCTTTTTTTCTTTGGATTTTATTAACTTATCTATGATGAATTTCTGTGTGACTCTCTTTCTGAGTTTACTTTCTGAATCTTATCTTTTAAGCCTGGTTTCCTAAGGTTATCCCTGTGTCAGCGCAGCTGGTGATCAGCCAGAAGTTGACAAGAGACTGTACACAAACTCCTTAAGTCAACAGGGCTCAACCTCGGAAGATAAATCCGTGTGTGTCCTTTAGAGTGCATTCAAGTGCCAGGCCATTTTTAAATCTTTCCTTTAGTATTTTAGTTTCTCCCAAGCCGTCTCATCGCTCTCTCTCTCTCTCTCACACACACACACACACACACACACACACACACACACAGTTGTTCAACTACACAAAGAGAGCTGGGGTGAGATATGGGAAGAGTGTTCCTCAAAGACCACTGTAGGCTCACCCATTTTAATGCAAACTTTAACAGTTCAGGCTTCCCTTGTAGCTCAGTTGGTAAAGAATCTGCCTGCAGTGCAGGAGACCAGGGTTCGACCCCTGGGTTGTGAAGATGCCCTGGAGAAGGAAATGGCAACCCACTCCAGTATCCTTGCCTGGGAAATCTCATGGACAGAGGAGCCTGGTGGGCTGCAGTCCATGGGGTTGCAAAGAGTCAGGCACGACTGAGCGACTAACACACTTAACACTGTATGTCTTTAGTTAATTTCTAATATGCTAAAATACTTGTTTTGACAGTTTTATCCATGTTTATAGTTGCTTTCTGAAAAATAAAAAAAAAAAGATTGTCCATTTTCTCTTCCCGTTAGGTAGAGGTTCTCTACATGCTCAACTAATTAAGGTTTGATAAACCTAATTAAAATATAATTAAAATAGTTAAAATCTAATTAACTAATTAAAGCCTACAACTCTTAATTTACTTCCATGAAACCAACAAACAATGTGAGGAACATGAGGAGTCCAAGCAAAGATTGTGAGTAGCCAAGATGAAATACTAACAACAAAGAGGTCCTATAGTGGTAGACATTTTATTGTTAGAGGGAATTAAGCCCATAAAAAACATGTAGGGGATGTTATTACACTTAAAAATGTTTTTATGTACACTTCCTAGTACTTCTTGCTGGTATATATAATTAGATGTCATATATTAACTTTTTATATAATAATTTGTTTTTAATTCTTTATTTTTTCAAGTCCAATAATTTTATTTTGCTTATTTGAATCAATAGTATGAAATTTTTCATTATTTGAGCCAATTTTACTTCTTATTTTTACATTCTTTTTGTTGGTTGTCCTTTCTTGTCTTCACATATTAATTCCAACGTCCTGTAAATGCTAAATACAAATGGTGTAAGCAAGTGTGTTAATTTTTTCCCCTTGTTTTTAAAAGAATGTCTCTAACATGCATTATCATTAAATATGATACTAACTGTAAATTTATGATAGACACATGTTTTTTCCAAGAGAAGGAAGTCTTGGTTTCCTGAGAGATTTTATCATGAATGGATGCTATATTTTAACATCTATATAACAACTGAGATGATTATGTGCATTTTTTAATTTATTAATGTGCTAAATTACAACTTCTTATTTTGTCCTTTTTCAGTTCATAAAGTTTATTGCAGTTAGCACACAGTTTAAAAATTCACCAACACACCAATAATACAAAACCAAACAGCATTATAAGTTATTCCTCCCTCAGGAAAATAGAACATACAATTACAGTTAAAGATAGATGTCAGTCTAAGTTTTAGAACAAAGGAAAAAGTGAAACTAATAAAAGGAAAAGGTCATTTCACTCACAATGACCACAAAAGGAAGTCCAAAGGCTGAATTTTTCATAGACATTATCTTCTCTATACTGACATTTTATATATTTGTATATAAAATATATTATATATATTATAAAATATATATTATATATAAATATATATTATATTAATCATACATTAATTAATATATTCATTAATTTTAACATAAATTATATTTTTTAAAAACTAAAAACTCTGCAAGTAACTAAAAATAATACTCCAAGGCTGTTTTCACAGCTTTGTTTGTTTGCTTTAAAGGCCATTACTGCCAAATTAACACACATTTGACCAAATATTTCCAAAACAGTCCAGCAACACACAATGGAGTTTTCCATTCAGTATTTTAAGCACAAAAACAGGCTATGTTTACAGAAGTGAAGGTGATCAAATTCTCATATTAAATTATCCTTGCATTTTTCATGTAAATCAACTCTATATACATTTTAGCTGTACTATTTATGAATATTTTAGGAATTTTGCATCTATGTACATAACAGGGTAGTCAGAGGTCATCTATTCTTCTGCCAATCCTATACTATATTGTTTATACTATTCTTATATTAATTGACTCTTTAAATATCTGCAAGAACTCTTTTATATATATTTGGATGAGTAATTATTAACTTTGTGAAAACTTATTTCTAAATCATTTTAACCTGGAATAGTTTTGAGGTGTTAGATGTATAGGCATATATTTTAATGTACTGATTAAATGTATTTAATGGTAATGTGTATATTTTACTTTTCCATTAACCTACTGCTTACTTGGTATAGTATTTATATTAGGGTTATGACTATATATGTTTTTGTACTTATTTGCCTAAACTATTTCAGTATATTATTACTCATTTAATCTATCTGTGGTTAATTTTTTCTAAAATAGTTTATAAAAGATTTCTTTTCCTCATTCTTTCTCATCGAAATTCTCCATTTTTTGTCCATTTAGTTGATCCTTTCAAAGAACCAAACTTTGACAGTTTTGAACTTCTCTATTATTTCTAATTTTAGTGATCAGCATTTAAGACATTGTGTTGCTAATTGTTGTTCCATATGCATCCTGGTGGTTTTGATGTCATAACTTTTCTTTTTATGCTCTTTCTCACTATTTTCAAGTTTTATTATCATGTTTTCTTTACACTAGCAATTATATAAGAATGTTTACTTTCTAACTTATATATACACATATGTATGTATATATAGGTATTTATCCAAATACCTATATATATATGTGTGTGTATACATATATATGATTTTAAAGTATCCTATATGCATACTAATTTGAGGATATTTGTTCTAACAGTTACTGTGATTGTTGTGCTATAATTTCCCACTATGTTTGTGTAATAGTCCATTTTTCTTTTAACTGTGTCAATTTTTGTCTCAAATCTTTCCATATTCTGTGAGGCCAGTATAAGTTTTCTCTCTCAAGAAGATTTCCCTCTGACAGCACCCTTAGAATGCCATAAAACATTACAAAATTTAAATTGACTTTGACTGATATATAGTCAAGAATTGTAAACTCAAACTAATGTCTACCTGAGGTCACCCATAGCATCATGAATGGTCAACAAAATTTACTTTTCTTTATTTTAAATTCTGCCTTGATATAATTTGTTGTTGTCAGATATTATCTGTAAGAGGACTTTTTTAGTCTTATTTCTAAGTAACCACCTTACTGTGCCCGAAGCCTTGACTTCTGTCCCTTATACAGATGCTCAAACCCAAAATTCAGCTACGAAACTCAATAAATGCCCTCAGGGCATTCCTGATTTCAGGGCTCACGGAATGCTCCAGTTTTCAGCTTCTTCTTCATTTTCTGCCTCCGGGGATTTCACTCAACATTTTACAAAGTCATCTATACATTTAGAAATGGCATTTCTAGACATTTTATACCAGTAGTTTTGTTTTTGCTTTTGTTGTTTGGGGTGTATGGTCAGCACTGTTACTGGAAATAGAAGTCACAGTATAGCTATTCAACTAAAAATAAAAAAGATTTTTTTTCAAGTTGTGAAAATACCTATTAAAAAATCTTTTATAAGTTCTCATTTTTAATATTGTAGACACTGATAGAAAAGATAAAATATAATGAAGAACATTTGTAGATTATCACTTGTGACTGAAGCAGCATTCTTATTCCATATAACTGATATTTCCTGTTTGATTTAGGAATTATTTACAGAACTTTCCTTGAGATTGAGATAGGACTGCTGATGATATAGGGTAGAGTGATAAATCTGATATGTGTTTAATTCCATACTAATATTTGTGATTAAAGATTACAGTTTAAATACCTTTAACATGCTTTCTTATGTGTAAATGGTTTGACATTTCACAGACAGTTGAAATGTGAAGCTCTCAGCATAAAACTTCGCTCCTTCTCCGTCCAGCCATATCCCTTGGTAGAAGAACTTCTCTACGTAGGATTTCTAAGCCATCTCAATTATCACTCTTTCAATGAAGCCTCGAAATTTTTCATGTAAATAATTATGATCACTTTCTAAATATCCTCTAAAAGCTCATAAATATCAACAATATCAGGCTATATGGAATATATATGTTTTTTTTACTATTCAATATCTCTGTAAGAAATTAGTTGACTACATCATATGTTCTAACATATTTGACTGATGCTGGGTTATGTTATTTTTCTATATCTACCAGAGCCAAAGGAAATGATGTTGGTTCAAGCAATAGTAATGTATTAATAATAAGACTTTCCCTGGTTTCCCACTCCTCTATGACCTAGGCAGGTGTCACAGAAAGACTGATATAAACAACCAAGGTGAGCAAATAAAGCAGCCGATCATGACCTGCTTTCACTGCTGACAAAAGGAGAGCAGTAAGAAAACGTTGCATTCGAATAAACTTTGCAGATTTGACTGTTCCTGAAATGAGATTATACTTGTGATCAGAAATGACAGGAGGAATTTTTGTCATCTGAGCACGACTGTGTAAATCATTGAACATGCCCTAGATTTTTTCTAAGGTCAGGAGAAAATGGGACAGAGGAAAGGATAGAGAAAATAGTAATCTTGGTTTCTATTCATATCCTTAAGATTTGATTTATAACAGTTACTTCAATAATGCTAGCACCCAGCATAGAGTATGACATGTAATAGACACTTGAGAAATTATTTATTGATTGAATGAATTATTCTATTCTGTACCATCTAGACCAAGTTTCTGTTCAAACCATAAAAGCCATTTGAAAATTAAGGTAATATTATTTGGGTACATTAATGAAGAAAGCGATACACTTCTCCACTTCCCTCTGTTAACATATTCATCCTAGGAAACCAACCAACATGTGGGGAGCCCAGGTCACCCAGAGACGCTACATATAGGTCTTGTAGCAAACAGCCTGAGCTAAGATCCACACTGACAACCAGTGTCATTGGCATGTGTGAGTGCTCACGTTTGAGTGAATGAACTTTCAGATAACAGGCAGCCTTTAGGCAGAGTCACCCCTCTACAACTTAATGGAATATCTCAATAGGAAGAATATGAACTCATCTCAGAGGTCAAGAGCTAGAACACTGACATCGCAAAAGCATCCTCATCACTATGTCCCAGTCCTCTGAGGCACTACTTACTACTTAGACTTTTGGCACTATATTTCAATTTTGCTTTTTTTCAACTATACATCAGTTCAGTTCAGTTCAGTTGCTCAGTCGTGTCCGCATCTTCATGACCTAACTATACATAAATTATTTAAAATAGTGAGAACACTTGTTATTTCTAGTTATATTTGCTGAATATTTTTAATGAAATTTCTTTCTTTTGCCTATAATGTTGGCTTATTTCCATTATGGCATATTCCCTTTTTGAGTAATTTATGATTTTTTGTGCATTCTGCTATTTAAGGATATTTGGTTTCTCATAAATATTTTTGGTATACATCTATGTGTGCAAATGTTCAGTATGTTGTTGGATGCACCTAATAGTAGATTTGTTGTCTTATAATGTACATATTCCCTTAACCTTAATAGATAAAGCTGTTAATGATGTCTGAGATGACTTCACAGTGTTCTTACTGAGATCATTAAATTGTGGGAGGCTGACTCAGTGCCTAATGGCTGCCTGTTATCTGAAAGTTCATTCATTCAAATGTGAGCACTCACAATTCATCAGTGATATTAGTTTTCAGTCTGGGCCTTAGCTAAGACTGTTTGCAGAATGACCTTTATGCAGCCTTTCCAGGTGACCTGGACTCCTCATATGCTGGTTGGTTTCCTAGGAAGAATATCCTAACAGAGTACAGAAGAGAAGTCTATCACTTTTCATGCTTAATCCAAACATCACCATTTCTGCTCTATTATCTGTATAAAAGGAGTCAGGATACCCTAGCAAGTTTCAGTGGGATGGAGAATTGTTTTTCAATCACTGAGTTGTGTCCAACTCTTTGTGACCCCATGGATGGCAGCACGCCAGGCCTCCCTGTCCCTCACCATCTCCTGAAGTTTGCCCAAGTTCATGTCCATTTCATTGGTGATGCCATCCTGTCATCTTATCCTCTGATGCCCTCTTCTTTTGCCTTCAATCTTTCCCAGCATCAGAGTATTTTCCACCGAGTCAGCTCTTTGCATCAGGTGGCCAA
The DNA here is from genome assembly GCF_023699985.2 of Odocoileus virginianus. Taxonomy (NCBI): domain Eukaryota; kingdom Metazoa; phylum Chordata; class Mammalia; order Artiodactyla; family Cervidae; genus Odocoileus; species Odocoileus virginianus. The sequence goes on from NC_069674.1 coordinate 80,145,904, forward strand.
AGTATTGGAGCTTCGGCTTCAACATCAGTCCTTCCAATGAGTATTCAGGGTTGATTTCCTTTAGGATTGACTAGTTTGATCTCCTTGCTATCTAAGCATCTCTCAAGAGTCTTCTCCCTTGACAAATAGCTGAAGGAGAGAGAATAGAACTCAACTAATGATTGGGAAATGACAAGTTTCTAGACGGCCTTGTATGAACTGAATATTGCTATCTGTAAAAGAACTATCAATTATTGATAGAATTTAGTAGTACAGACACAGGGTCTTTTGTGTTTGAATTATAAAATTCTGAGATCCTTTTTAAGTGTTAAGAGGTGGGAAAGAAAGTGCTAGAGGAGTCTCCAGCAATAATCAAGGGAAAGGTGAGAGACTAAAATAAGTCAGTAGCCTTTAAGTTTTACATAAGGAGATGGAATTGCAAGGTATCAGGTAACCAGAAGCAATGAAACCCAGTCATCTATTTATGTCAAGATTTGAGTGAAGAGGAAAAGGAAAGTTTTCAGTTTTCTGACATGGGTGATTGAACAGATGGTAATGCCATGTGCTCAGAAACAGGAGAAAAAAATAGATATTTTTAGACATTCAAATTGAGGATTTCCCAGGAAAGCCCAGAAAGAGATGTGAACAGCTAGATATGTGAATCAGAAGACTGAAAATTTTTGGATGTAGCAATTTTCCTGTCTTGAGAATACAGATAGTTTTTAAAACCCCAAGAATGCATTAGATAATCCAGAGTCTGTGTAGAGTAAGATGATAAAAGACCAGCCTTTTGTGAACAATGGGTAAATAGATAAGAAGCCTACCAGAAAGACTGAGGAGGACCTATAAGAAAGAGGAGAATCATGGCAGAGAGCAATAATGAAGATCAGAGAGGGACCTTTGGGAGGGAACAGTCACTGGTGTAAAACTTTGCAGTGTAGTGAGTTAAAGCCTGAAAAGACCATTAGCCTTTTTTTTTTCTTTTCCTCCAAAATTTCTGTAGAGGATTATAAATAGTTCAGGTGGGAAAATATGCATTCTTCTGGATTGAAGTGAATATCTAGAGTGAGAAATTAGAGACTATAAATGTATATTAGTTTTTTGAATCAATGAATATGTGAATGAATGAATGTATGAATGCACACATGAATGAATGAAAGTAAGTGTTCATAGTTATTTCATAGTTATTAGAAAACACTTTAGAAGGTCACAGTGGAAAGTTTTAAATTAAGATTATGAGTAACCTTACAACAGGAGATTTTGTTTTACTTTAATTCAAATGTTCTCCAATTTAAGTCTTGTCATTTTGTCATGAAATATTTGTAGAAGCATCATTTTCCTAAAAAATACTGACATTGACTGGGCTTAACTTTTTTTGAGCCCAGAAACTCAACACTTTGAGGAAGAAAAACAGCAGTAGACAAATGGTGTTTGTTAGAATGCAGAACAAATTCATTTCATTTTATTTTGTTTTATAATGGGAGAAATTTAAGGATATCATTATCTCTGGGGAAAAACAAATAAATGTATATAGAAGTTGAAAATATGGGGGCAAAATTACCTAATAATGCAAAGTTCAGGGACCAGACTGGCACCATAATAAGGGTGCATAGTGCCATTTGGCAATTTGAATTTTATGTATTTCATGGGAAAATAAGGGGAAAATAAGTTACCTAAGTGATCAAGAATTTCACCATGCACTTCACAGTTATAAACCCAAAGCTGTCTCTAGCCAGAGGTCAGAGTGATAGCTATAACCCACTTTTCATGTAACTCTCAGAAGAATGAACACTAGGACACAAGCAAAATTATTTAAATATTTATCACATGAAGAAGGCCAAGCAATTAGCTAAATACCAAATAAGAATTGATTGTCATAATCCTATCTTCCTTAAAAGTTTCTCTGCAGTTAGACAGCAGCATCTGCCCCATTCCTTGAAAATATCTCTTCCAGAGAAATTTGGAATTGATGAGTTCTTTTTTCAAAGCTGCCTATCCTTAAGTCCACCTAGTAGTGAGCTCTCTCTTGGTAACTATATGTTAGAAGGGAGAAGACTAACTTCTGCCACCAAACTAGCAAATCAGCAGGACCTGAACATGTGTACGTTTGTTTGTTTGTGTTTCAATACTTAAGGTGAAAAGACCAGTTAAATATAAAAATAAAAATGGATTCTTGCTTTCAGAAACATTCTTATATAATTATTTGATCAATCAAGGCTATTAAAAAATAATATGATTCTCATTGAAATTATGAAACATTTTAAAGCAACTTGATTGCTACCTAATTTGAACTTACATGCTTGCACCCTCAACCTTTTTTAAAAAACTTTATTGAAATATAGTTGACTTACAATGTTGTGTTAATTTCTGGTTACAGCAAAGTGACTCAGTTATATATATATATATATATATATATATATATATATATATATATATATATATATATTACTTTTCATATTATTTCCATTATGGTTTATCACAGGATGTTGTATATACTCCATATGTTATACAGTAGGATCTTGTTATTTATCCCTCCTATATATAACAGTTCACATCTGTAAACTGAAGCTCCCAGTACTTCCCACCCCCACCCACACTCCATTTGGCACCGTAAGTCTGTCCACTTTGTCTGTGAGTCTGTTTCTAATTCGTATATATGTTCGTTTGAGTTGTATTTTAGATTCCATATACAAGTGATATCATGTGGTATTTGTTTTTCTCTTTCTGACTTACTTCACTTAGTATAATAATTTCTAGGTACCTCCATGCTGCTACAAATAGCGTCATTTCATTATTTCTAATGGCCAGGTAATATTCCATTGTGCATACTGATGCTATATTCTTTAATCATTCATCTGCCAATGGACATTTATGTTGTTTCCATGTCTTGGTTATTGTAAGTAGTACTGCTATGAACAGTGCATGCATGCATCTTTTAATTATAGCTTTGTCTGGGTATATGCCCAGGAGTGGAATTGCTAGATCATATTGTAACTTGATTTTTACCTTTTTGAGAAACCTCCATACTCTTCTCCATAGTAGCTGCACCAATTTACATTCCCACCCACAGTGCAAGAGGATTCTGTTTTCTCCACACTCTCTCTAGCATTTATTATTTGTAGACGAGGGTGGTACCATATTGTAATTTTGATTTGTCTTTCTCTAATAATAAAGGAGAAAGGAAAGATATACCCATTTGAATGCAGAGGTCCAAAGAATAGCAAGGAGAGATAAGAAAGCCTTCCTCAGATAATGAGTGATGTTGAGCATCTTTTCATGTGTTTGTTAGCCATCTGTATGTCTTCTTTGGAGAAATGTCTATTTAGTTCTTTGACCCATTTTTTGATTGGGTCATTTATTTTTCTGGAATTGAGCTGCAGGAGTTGCTTGTATATTTTTGAGATTAATCCTTTGTCTGTTGCTTCATTTGCTATTATTTTCTACCAATCTGAGGGCTGTCTTTTCACCTTGCTTATAGTTTCCTTTGTTGTGCAAAAGCTTTTAAGTTTCATTAGGTCCCATTTGTTTATTTTTGCTTTTATTTCCAATATTCTGGGAGGTGGGTCATAGAGGATCCTGCTGTGATTTGTGTCGGAGAGTGTTTTGCCTATGTTTTCCTCTAGGAGTTTTATAGTTTCTGGTCTTACATTTAGATCTTTAATCCATTTTGAGTTTATTTTTGTGTATGGTGTTAGAAAGTGTTCTAGTTTCATTCTTTTAAAAGTGGTTGACCACAGTGAGGTACCATTACACACCAGTCAGGATGGCTGCTATCCAAAAAGTCTACAAGCAATAAATGCTGGAGAGGGTGTGGAGAAAAGGGAACCATCTTACACTGTTGGTGGGAATGCAAACTAGTACAGCCGCTATGGAGAACAGTGTGGAGATTTCTTAAAAAACTGGAATTAGAACTGCCATATGACCCAGCAATCCCACTGCTGGGCATACACACCGAGGAAACCAGATCTGAAAGAGACATGTGCACCCCAATGTTCATCGCAGCACTGTTTATAATAGCCAGGACATGGAAGCAACCTAGATGTCCATCAGCAGACGAATGGATAAGGAAGCTATGGTACATATACACCATGGAATATTACTCAGCCATTATACAGAGTGAAGTAAGCCAGAAAGATAAAGACCAATACAGTATACTAATGCATATATATAGAATTTAGAAAGATGGTAACGATAACCCTACATGCAAAACAGAAAAAGAGACACAGATGTACAGAACAGACTTTGGGACTCTGTGGGAGAAGGTGAGGGTGGGATGTTTCGAGACAACAGCATCGAAACACATATATTATCTAGGGTGAAACAGATCATAAGCCCAGGTTGGATGCATGAGACAAGTGCTCGGGCCTGGTACACTGGGAAGACCCAGAGGAATCGGGTGGAGAGGGAGGTGGGAGGGGGGATCGGGATGGGGAATACATGTAAATCCATTGCTGATTCATGTCAGTGTATAACAAAAACCACTACAATATTGTAAAGTAATTAGCCTCCAACTAATAAAAATAAATGAGAAAAAAAAAAAAAAGAAAGCCTTCCTCAGTGATCAATGCAAAGATGTAGAGAAAAATAATAGAATGGGAAAGACCAAGATCTCTTCAAGAAAATTAGAGATACCAAGGGAACATTTCATAAAGGACAGAAATGGTATGGACCTAACAGAAGCAGAATATATTAAGAAGAGGTGGCAAGAATACACAGAACTGTACAATAAAGATCTTCATGACTCAGTTAATCACGATGGTGTGATCACTCACCTAGAGCCAGATATCCTGGAATGTGAAGCCAAGTGGGCCTTAGGAAGCATTACTATGAACAAAGCTAGTGGATGTGATGGAATTCCAGTTGAGCTATTTCAAATACTAAAAGATGATGCTGTGAAAGTGTTGCACTCAATATGCCAGCAAATTTGGAAAAGTCAGCAGTGGCCACAGGACTGGAAAAGGTCAGTTTTCATTCTCATCCCAAAGAAAGGAAATGCCAAAGAATGCTTAAACTACCGCACAATTGTACTCATCTCACACACTAGTAAAGTAATGCTCAAAACTCTCCAAGCCAGGCTTCAGCAACACGTGAACCATGAACTTCCAGATGTTCAAGCTGGTTTTAGAAAAGGCAGACAACCAGAGATCAAATCACCAACATCCACTGGATCATTGAAAAAGCAATAGAGTTCCAGAAAAGCATCTATTTCTGCTTTATTGACAATGCTAAAGCCTTTGACTATGTGGATCACAATAAGCTGTGAAAAATTCTTCAAGAGATGGGAATACCAGACCACTTGACCTGCCTCTTGAGAAACCTGTATGCAGGTCAGGAAGCAACAGTTAGAACTGGATATGAAACAACAAACTGGATCCAAATTGGGAAAGGAGTACATCAAGGCTGTATATTGTCACCTTGCTTATTTAACTTATATGCAGTGTACATCATGAGAAATGCTGGGCTGGATGAAGTACAAGTTGGAATCAAGATTACCGGGAAAAATATCAATAAGCTCAGATATGTAGATGACACCCTCTAATGGTAGAAAGTGAAGAGGAACTAAAAAGCCTCTTGATGAAAGTGAAAAAGGGGAGTGAAAAAGTTGGCTTAAAGCTCAACATTCAGAATACTAAGATCATGGCATTCAGTCCCATCACTTCATGGCAAATAGATGGGGAAACAGTGAAAACAATGGCTGACTTTATTTTGGGGGGCTCCAAAATCACTGCGGATGGTGATTGCAGCCATGAAATTTAAAGACGCTTATTCCTTGGAAGGAAAGTTTTGATCAACCTAGACAGCATATTAAAAAGCAGAGACATTACTTTGCCAACTAAAGTCCATCTAGTCAAAGCTATTGTTTTTCCAGTGGTCATGTATGGATATGAGAGTTGGATTGTGAAGAAAGCTGAGCACTGAAGAATTGATGCTTTCAAACTGTGGTGTTGGGGAAGACTCTTGAGAGTCCCTTGTACTGCAAGGAGATCCAGCCAGTCCATCCTAAAGGAGATCAGCCCTGGGTGTTCATTGGAAAGACTGATGTTGAAGCTGAAACTCCAATACTTTGGCCACCTGATGCGAAGAGCTGATTCATTTTAAAAGACCCTGATGCTGGGAAAGATTGAGGGCAGGAGGAGAAGGGGACGACAGAGCATGAGGTGGTTGGATGCCATCACTGACTCAATAGACATGAGTTTGGGTAAACTCCAGGAGTTGGTGATGAACAGGGAGGCCTGGCGTGCTGCAGTTCATGGGGTTGCAAAGAGTTGGATGTGAGTGAGCGACTGAACTGAACTGAATAATAAGCAATACTGAGTCTTTTCATGTGCCCATTGGTCATCTGTATGTCTTCTTTGGAGAAATGTCTGTTTAGGCCTTCTGATCATTTTTTGATTGCTCTTTTTTTCCCCACTGAATTGTATCAGTTGTTCATATGTTTTGGAAATTAAGCCCTTATTGGTTGCATCATTTGCAAATATTTCCTCCCAGTATATTTTCTTTTCTGTTTATGATATCCTTTGCTCCTGTGCAAAAGCTTATAAGCCTAATTAAGTCCCATTTATTTATTTTTGCTTTTATTTATATTGCCTTTGAGTCAGACCTAGGAAAATACTGGTGTGATTTATGTTAGACAATGTTTTACATATGATCTCTTCTAGGAGTATTATGATATCTTATATTTAAGTCTTTAAACCATTTTGAGTTTATTTTTATCTGTGGTGTGAGGGTGTATTCTAGCTTCATTAATTTATATGTGACTGTTTAGCCTCCCCAACATCAGTTGCTAAAGAAACCGTATTTTTCTCATTGTATGTCCTTGCCTCCTTTGTTAAAGACGAATTGTCCATAAGTTTGTCTGTCTTTCATTTTAATTATTTAATCCCAGACCCACAGCATATAACTTTAGTTCACTTATCTAAATCCACTAAAAAGGCAAATTCTTGTGAGAAATTTGACTCCATAGAAAACATATAGATTTTGACAGTTTCTAATCAAATAAGAGGTTTTACAGTTTGAACTTTCATAGAAACATTTTCTTGGTATAGGCAAACAAAGTAAAGTGAGTAGAGTGTTGTATCAAGGGTCTGACAAATAAAAGCTGATGGGATCAAAAATGCCATGAAACTATTCACCTATAGTGAAATGCTGACAACTGCAATGAAATAATAATTATCATCTTTTGAGTTTACCAGGGAATAGGTTCTTGACTGAATAATCAATTAAAAATGACCTTTTGTTATTTATTTCTAGAGATGTGTGATCCTTTCTGAGGTTAACATGGCAATAAAGTTGTGTTTTTGCTTTTGATTTGTGGCGTGTTTGGTGGAAGTGGCAGGTTGAGAAAAATCCAAACGCATTTCCTTCTATGGTGTGAATGCAGTCAATTCAAAAACACAAGGCTGATTTAAATTACACATATGGTGATCTAGATAGTGTGTTGATGGATTTAAACATTTGTACTGGCCAGAGTTTTTCACAGGATCAGGTGGGATGAGAGTAAGAGAGAGTCAAGAGGCAAAACTGAGAGAACAGATTCATCCAAGTGAAAGAGGAGTGATAGAGATGAAGCAGTTTTCTTTCAGGGACTCTGGGAGGCATGACTCTCTCTGCTTCCTTAATGATCTGTAATAGGTAATTGGCTTGATTTGAAATTCTGAGTATCTAGGGGTCTGGGAAAATATACCTGAAAAATCTGTTAAAAAATAAGTGAAAGTAACAGTTGGTTGAAATTCTAGATGAGAAGTTAGCTAATAAATAGAGGGTATGGGAGAGAATTCAAATAAGTAGGCTAAGTCCTGAAAATACTTGACACAGGTTGTCATACAGAAGATCATAGACTATATTTAGTGAGTAATACAAAATCAGCTACAAGATGGTATGCATCTTTACAACTTTTAAGTGTATCATGCAGTATTATTAAGTGTAATCACTATGCTGTACATTAGATCACTAGAACTTACTCATCTTTTAAATGAAATTTTGCATTCTTTGACCAACATATCCCCCTTTTTTCCACTCCTCCAGCTCCTGATAGTCACCGTTCTAGCCATGATACAAGTGTAAGCAATATTATGGTGGTAATTATTTTATAATATGGAAGTGTATCAAATCAGCACCTTAAACATACATAATGTGTCAATTATATTTCAATAAAGCTGGAAAAGAATGGATGCTTACCTCATAGTGTTGTTTCAGGATTAAATGAGTGCTTGTTATAGAGCCTGGAATATACTAAGCATTCATAATAACTTGTTTTTTCAATGACATTAGGACTGAGAGTTGAAAAACATTAATATTAACTGAGAGATTGATAAAATAGGCCTCTAGGGAAGTACATCAAAAATAGGCAGTGGTGAAAAGAGAACATAATCCCCTGGTCTCTTGAGGAAATGCCATATACTGGAAGAATATAATGTTAACTGTCTTTTTCTCGTCCTCGTTTTTTGGGTATATGGAATAAGGAATATGCTTTCATGGAAAGGGGTGTGGTGGGATATGGTATCATGGTAATTGCATTACAAAGTTTATGAGGACATAACAGGAGGTGAATTTGGGAGGACAGTTACTTTCAGTATTCTACTCTGAGCACAAATATGGGGAGGGTCTGAAGCATATTTGTTAAATTGATGACATTATGCCTGGATGGAACATTGTATTAGAAGGTCCTTTTTTATTTTGTAGCCACATGTCAATAATCTGAAGAAGAACATGGACAATTTAAACTTTTCCAGCTGTTTATATCTTCAGTCACTCATTTGCTTCTCTAAGCTGCCCAATAGTGTTTACTTGATGAAAAATGAACTAAACTGAGTTATGGATTTTAAAGACATTTACCATGTCATAAAATAATTAAAAAATTGGGAGTATTGTGAAGAAATAGATTGGCTTCAAGAAATGGGTAATGAATGTAGTACAGATATTAGGTGCTATTGTAATTAAATGAAGAGAGAGAAATAGCATTCTGGGTTGTATGCCTTGAAAGTCTTCACCAAAACAGAAGAATTCTGAATTGTTGTAAAGCAGATCTGAATAGTTATGTCTAGTTTCTATTATAGGTAGAAAATATTTAATAGAAGGTCTTGAGAGCAAAGAAATTGTAACTGAATCAAAACAAGACACCAGGTGTCCTCTCCTAGACACCCCCACCCCTCTAAGAAAAACCCCTACTTGACTTCTAACTTCAGAGAGTTGCATCTGAAATTTCTAAAAAAAAATGTTTCTGATATTTATAAATCAGGAAATCTGTGTTTCTGTCACTCTTTGAGGCAATCAGATCCTGCAGCTGTGGGCCATGCATGCCCTCTGGGCGCTGCCTGCAGGAGAGTGGTCTCTCAAAGGCAGCTTGGCCTTTCCAGGCCAACCCAACTCACTTCCGCCTTTTGTCAGTGGAGGCTTCCTAGTGGAAGAGCTTGCAACGTCTGCTTTCTCCATCTCTTGATCCTGATTTCGGTGTCTTTGTAATTTCGACCTCCCTGAGCCTTCTGTATAAAATGGTATTATTAGATAAGTAAATAAGTAGATTAAAAACTAGTAAAAAAAAAAAAAAGTATTTCCTGTCTCTTTTTTCAAAACTGCACACACCCATGTTCTCAGCCCGGATCCAAACACAAAACATTCCTGGCAAAACCTCCTGGGTTTGAAGCATTCAGATCCTGTCTCTATGGGCCATGCATGCCCACCAGGGGGTTTTGCCAGGAATGTTTTGTGTCTCGATCTGTGTTGGGAACATGGGTGTGTGCAGTTTGTGAACATTTCATGGAGCACCACATTTACAATTTGTGTCTCCCCTGAGATAAAAAGGTAAAAAAAAAGAATAAACAGAATCATTCTAAGATACAAACATGACAAACGTAAAATTTCAGTGTTTTGCAGCTGTTGAGTTATTGCTAATTTTATTGAAACGTTAGACATTTGAATGCTTTATATTATAATTATACACTAGCCTGCAGGTCATGTTTGTTTACTCATGACTCTCATTTGAACAAGGGTGTAACATAAGCAACTGAGCAACATCCTGAACAAACACATAAAGCAACAATCTTAGTGCTAGACCCTTTTTGGCTATTATTAATACTTATCACTTCTTGTTGCTGTTCTCTGTGATTCTCATGGATTGTCTGCTAACCATTTAGCCTCAAACATTGACTGTCAATTCCTGACTAGCCCTTTGTTGCTGCTTAAATAAACCATGTGTGTGTGTGTGTGTGTGTGTGTGTGTGTGTGTGTATGTACTCAGTCACTCAGTTGTGACCGACTCTTTGTGACCTCATGGGCTGCCATTATAGACGTTCAAATGAATTTGTTTTCTGGGTCATCTTTATTGTCATTTTAATTTCTGTTAATGGATCCATTTCTGCCTTGACCTTCACATTTCACTTGATATTCACTTTCTTGGTTTCCTGTGATATAGAAACCTTAGCAAACTTTTATCATGGATACTCCTTTTGATAATGTCCAAATTAAGTGTAGATTCTTGGCAGCTCAGTAAAAATGACATCTAAAGGAAGATGTGACTGACAGTTTGTCCACCCCAATCATTGAGAACACTGACAATTTTTACATTTCAGCAGGAGGCTGGAAAAAGTATGGATAAGATGAATGTTTTTATGGCATTCAGTTTGAAAAGGAATAAAGAGCATGTGACTAAATGAACAGCAGCAGCAAAGATAGAAACTTGAGCAATTTCTCTCTTTTGATAATCTAAAAATGTTCTTTTGATCAAAAGAGCCAAAGTAGAATATAGCTCAGAGAGCAAATGCACACCTAACCCTGACAAAACCTGAGAGAAGGTGGAATAGAACTGAACCTGGATGAATGCACACATGCATATGCACACACACATACTCGTAGAGTTAAGAATGAATGTATTCATGCATTCATTCAACAGATAGCTATTGAATGCCCAATATATGTCATCTGCCCTACTAGGCATGAAAAATTTGAAAAAAGAAATATGAATAAAACAATTCCTAATAAAAGGGAATTCAATATGTGTCTAGAGATAAGCACACATATTAACAAGCAATGTAGCTTTTGCAGTAATAGATAAAATTATGTATTAACAAGGGAGTGCTGTGGAGAGGTATGTAATTTAGTTTTGATGGTACTAGGGGATAAGCAGGGAAGCCCTCCTATAAGAGTAGACCAAAAAAGTTAAAGATTTCTTTCATTTACTCATTTCTTGAAAAAATATTTTTTTGAGTACCTACTATATGCCAGACAATGTTGCTGGTAATATGGCAGTGAAATAAACATTCTAGGGGATGACTTATATTTACAGTTTACAGTTTAGTGGATGAGAGTCAAATGAGGCAAATCACAGGATATGAGTGATGAGAAATCACCAGGTGATTTAATCTGGGGCTTAAAACACAAGACAAGGAGCAATGAGAAATTAAGCAGGAGGGTAGGGAAGGAGAGTGATCATAACATGGAAAGCGTGTAGCTCATGTGAGTGTTTGGTATTGCTGGGAATTCAATCCACATATGGTTATGCTTAGATAATAGTAAATATTTATTAGCAAGTGTCATAGTCATATTATTTTTCTGATTGATCCCTTAGGAATTATATAGAGTATGACAGGAATTGTGGAAGAAGTGTATATAGAAGCCAAGTAACTTAGTATATTTCAATATTTGCATATTAAATCTTCACAAGTTGTCATCAAATCATCTGCTCTTTAAACAACCTCTAAGAATGAGGCAAAATATGAGAATCTCTGGTTGAGGAGACAAGAACTACATGGAAGTATAATACACGGTATTCTCTCAAGGTACTGTAGTATTTTATAACTGCAGGATTGCAGAAATCTGATGTAGAGGCCTTTTACAGAATATGAGCAATGAGAGGGTGTTATAGTACCCAGAGTTTACTAAACTGGTATAGTTTTCTTTCCATGGCACCATGTTATTTTGCAACAATTATGTAAAAAAAAAAAATGAATAAAGTAAATATTTAAATGCTGATCACTGGGCTAGATCAAAATATAATCCAGCGTAGTGCTTATAACGCCCTTTCTTTTCCAAAAACTTTGCAGTGTATGAGTGCAACAGCACATCATCCAATCTTGTCCCTGAATCAATCCCATCATATATGTTTAAAAGAGTTCAGGCCAGACAGCATCTTTTCCAGAAACCTAAGATATTTGATTGCCAGGGAATTGTATTCGGACTTGTTTGAAGTGTATCATGTAATATGATACAGAAGACATCCTTCTAAAATGCTACTGGGAGAGAGCAGTCCTGACCAAGAAACTTGACACAACAAGGTTGAACTCTTCCAAAGAGCTCTTTCAGTGCAAACTGTCTAATGATGGAGTGTCTAATATAGAACAGGACTTCAAAGAGTAAGCAATCGATAAATGTTGAACTACAGCAGTCCACAGTAAAATGGTTCTTAAGAAAAAAGTGAATCAACTTCACTGCCACCAAGATTTACTTCTTGAAGAGCAAAGGTACATTCAGTGACACACACAGATATTCATCAAGGCATATATATTGAAACAAAACAAACAAGCAAAAAAAGCAAATATTTATAAAATTAGGGATTGAATACCTAACTTTTCACCAAGTTAGTGCTTCTTGAATTTTTCCATGGAATATGACCCTATTTTAGTGATATCGGTGTTATGGCTATTTCACAGATCAGGATCTATTTCATAGATCTTTAGATGTTTGATAGGCTTTGGCATACGTGAGATAAATTTCAGATAATTCATACCTGTATCTGTCTAGTCTTTATAACACTTTCATTTCCCGTCTGTCAAGGGCAAGATATTTAAGAAACACTGACAAATTTCCAATGTAAAACTGGTTATGATTTTTACTACTTAATTTTTACCCAGTATCACACAAATAAAGAAGGGTTCTCTTACACATACTACCCGTATGTATCATAGTTAGTTCTAAATATCAAGCTGTAAGTTTTACAACTTGAGGGAATGCCATAGTTTTTATTTATTTAAGGGTCATTTGGGGAAAAAAAACTTGTAAAAAATCAGGGGTGCCTTTTATTAATGAATATATATTTTATATTCTGTCTTATAAAGTTTCAACACAAAGTTTATTCTTATTGTAATAGTTCAAAGTTTCAACACTAAAATAGTCTGGTTATTCACTACCCTCTTTATTGTGAAGCTTTGTAAATGTGTTAGAAATAGATTTTATTGACTCATGTATCATTCTGTTCAATTTTTCTCATCCTCTAAAAAATTTTTTTTTAAGTTTTTAGAATATAGTTTAAGTTCTTACATACATAGTCAACTACCTTTACACTTTGTTTTTCATTTAAATTCTCAACTTTTGAAACTTAATTAACATAAACTGTCCACCTACTTCTCAGCATATCTACCATTAATAATTCCTGTTATAACATTGTTAAAACACTCACTATTTGAAATGCCACATTACATAACTTATATTTTGAGGTTGCAGTCTAGTTCATGGTGCCAGCATTTGAATTATTCAGCCTTTCCCTGGACTCTTCACAGATGGAACCATTAATACGCATAGCTCTTTTTATTTCCCATCTGTGCCCAGTTCTCAAAGTTGGTCTCATTGGTTCAGAACCAGTTCTTATTGATGTTGGAAGCTATTATGTTGCTCTAACCATAATCATGTGATATCTAGACAGTGTCTCACCAAGACCTGGGCTCCTCATTGATAACCAAACTGCCTGGATATTTGCTACCAACAAGAGTCATGACCCAGGTCTCTTGTAATGGGGCTCTTGGGAGGATCATAGTTTTTCCTACTTCCAAAATTTTCAAGTAAAATAATCTGCTTTTGTACCCTAGAACTAGAGACATACCTTGAAAACTTGTCCTTTGTTTTAGGATGATCAGTTTCCTTTCTTTTTGTCATTTCTTCCTATTAGAAGATAGCACTATTTTTCACTTCCAAACTCTTTAGAAATTCAATTCCAGGTACTTTATTTTCTCAGATTAGAAAAGTGAGTTAAATGACAATTTGGGCATATTTCAAAATGATGAGACTTTAAATAGAGATTTGTGAATCAGATTTATATCCTATAGATTACTTGGTTCAGAGAGGTTCATAGTAATTCTGAATATAAAGGGTTCAGTTTTCACTGAAATAATATTCATACATTTTACAGAAAAAGAAAAAAATCAGATAATAAGAAGTTAGAGAATAAGGTGGATTCGAAGCAGTAGGAGGGGAAAGGAGAGAAGGAAAAGAGGGAAAAAGCGGGAAAGTAGTACTCTTTTTAGTTTATTCTGAGAGTCCTCGTTACCCTTAAGCTTTCTGTATTGTGTAATACTAACACCCCTGAGACATTAGCCACTGTCTCCACTTATTAAGGGAAAATAAAGTTTGGAGTTAGGATGTGTTGAACACTACTGATTGGTAGTATCTATTTCACAGTTGGTTTCCAGTATTGGAAAAAAGTTCAGAGCTTCATAGTCTATCATTTACTACATGAGTAAGCAGCTGGGAGCTATTCATCATGAATGTGACTGATGGTAGAGGCTATTTAATACTTCCTTGAAGATTGTGTGTGTATTTATGATTTTAAACCTATTGATTTTTGAAAAGTGTACCATATTTCTTTGATTTTATATAAATTTGTCTAATTATCTTGTAGTTTATGTTTTGATATATCATTACTGTGAAATGCCGCTGCTGATCTTGTTCTCAGACTGAAATGACTTTGTCTACCCAGTCATTTCTTATTTCATTTATTTTTCTGTGATGGTGAAAATGACAAATGCTAGCCAACTTCTGTAGATTGATGGAAAGGAAAATTAAGAATGATTTGGACTGGCACTAAAAATAACTCACCTAACCCTCAAAGTGTCAAAACACTACATTCATGTCCTCTGAAAATTTGTTTACTTTAAGGGATACATGTTTACCTTTTTTTTTTTTCCAAATAGTAGAGCTGCATTTAGATGAATTGACATAAAGGTTTACAACTTCATTTATGCATTAAAATAAGCTTTGTCATTTAGGGAGAACGTAGTAACATAAAAAATAGTATAAATAACATATGATTCAACCTCATATATTTAACCAGTAAGTGATATCACACATGTAACCCACTTCAGACTATTAATTTTTTCTTCCCTCTTTACTTTATTTTACCTTCATTTTTGTTGTTACGAACAACCCTGAATGAAAAAACACACAAGTAAATAGTAATTGTATTCTCAATGAGCACAATATGGAAAAAGAAATCCATAGTCCTCCAAAGGATGTGAAATGCTTTGATTGCTATAAATGTCTCTTCTCCAATCACCTTCAGACTTCTCGTATGAATGTCCCCAAGAGTTTTGATTTCCCAAGTATATCAGTTAAATTTTGTTCAGTGTGCAACCACTCCAACACTTGTGGTTTAAATCAATAATTTTATTTTGGTGGGGGGAGGAGGGGTGGCAGTGGCGGTCCCAATTCTATGAGTTCACTGGAAAGTTCTAATTCAGATAGTCCAGCTGATCACTGGTTAGTAGGCAGCTTGACTGGGTCATTGATGTCCTAAACCACGTCTGACAGTATATTCTGTGTCAGTTGAAGGATGAGGATGATTTGGGTAGTGTTTCCATCATCCGGGTGCTGCTTACCTCACTCACAGAGTAGCTGGTTGTGGAGTTCCCAGGAGCAGCAAGATCAGGCATGCCTTGCTCAAAGCAGGAGAACTTTTTCCTTCTCTGTGTCACATTTCCATTAATCCAGTTAAGTCACAGGGCTAGAGCTACAAGTCAATATGGGACAGGGGTATGCAAGGGAAGAATGAAGGGGTGGGTTATTGTTATTTTTTCAAATTCATTTTTACACTCATTTGGAGATACTATTGCTAGGAATATTTATTTAATATTTATTTAGTATTTAATACTTCTGTTACAATTAAAATATTCCTAACATATACTGGGCTCCAGAGATACATTGGTAAAGATAAAAAATATGCAAAGGATAGCCTGGGAATTATAAGTTTTAGTATCTTCAGTACCTTTGACAAAAATATCTTACATGCCAAATGACAGTGTATTCCCAAGATTATATGATTATTAAAAAACTCTTCATGCTAAAATGTCACTAACTAAAATGTCTACAGAAGCAAGTTAGCATGAATTTTGTCAAACAAGGTGTATGATGAAGAGGATAGGTGAAGATATTTTGATCTATTGTGTATGGGTTCTGTGTATTATTTTAAAAGCAAAATTTTCAAATATTGAGACTTCTGAGAAAACTGTGATGACAATAAGATTCACATGCCAACAGCTGTGATATACTGAATACATATATTCTTTTTCAGATTATTTTCCCTTATAGGTTATTACAAAATATTGAATATAGTTCCCTGCATTATACAGGAGGTCCTCATTGTCTATGTATTTTATATATAGCAGTATGTATCTGTTAATCCCAACTTCCTAATTTATCCATCCTTAACCCCTTTCCGTTTTGGTAACTATAAGTTTGTTTTCTATGTCTATGGGTCTATTTCTGTTTTCTAAGGTCATTTGTATCATTATAAGATTGTACATATAAGCAATATCATATATTTGTCTTTCTCTGTGTGGTTTACCTCACTTATATGACAATATCAAGGTCTAACCACATTGCTATATATGGCATTATTTCATTTCTCCATGGCTGAGTAATATTCCATTGTACATATATACCCCATCTTGGTTTTCAGTTCATCTGTTGATGAGCATTTAGGTTGCATGTCTTGGATGTTGTAAATGGTGCTGCTGTGAACATTGGGTGCACTGTTGTGTTCAGTCGCTCAGTCATGTCCAACTCTTTGTGACCCCATGGACTGCAGCACGCCAGGCCTCCCTATCCTTCACCATCTCCTGGAGCTTGCTCAGACTCATGTCCATTGAGTCAGTGATGTGATCCAACCATCTCATCCTCTGTTGTCCCCTTCTCCTCCTGCCTTCAATCTTTCCCAGCATCAGTATCTGTTCCAATAAGTTGGCTCTTCACATCAGGTGGCCAAAATATTGGAGCTTCAGCATCAGTCCTTCCAATGAATATTCAGGGTTTATTTCCTTTAGGATTGACTGATTTGGTCTCCTTGTTGTCCAAGGGACTCCCAAGAGTCTTCTCCAACACCACAGTTCAAAAGCATCAATTCTTTGGTGCTCAGCCTTCTTTATGGTCCAACTCTCAAAACTGTACATGACTAATGGAAAAACCACAGCTTTGACTATATGGAGCTTTGTTGGCAAAATGATGTCTCTGCTTTTTAATATGCTGTCTAGGTTGGTCATAGTTTTTCTTCCAAGGAGCAAGCATCTTTTAATTTCATGGCTGCAGTGCCATCTGCAGTGATTTTGGAGCCAAGAAAATAGTCTGTTACTCTTTCCATTGAAGCGATGGCACTGGACGCCATGATCTTAGTTTTTTGAAAGTTGAGTTTTTAAGCCAGCCTTTTCACTCTCCTCTTTCACCTTCATCAGGAGGCTTTTTTTTTTCCTCTTTCCTTTCTGCTGTAAGGCTGGTGTCATCTGCATATCTGAGGTTATTGATATTTCTCCCAGAAATCTTGATTTCAGCTTGTGCTTTATCCAGCCTGGCATTTTGCATGATGTACTCTGCATGTAAGTTAAATAAGCAGGGTGACAATATACAGCATTGACATACTCCTTTCCCAATATTGAACCAGTCTGCTGTTCTATGTCTGATTCTAACTATTGCTTATAACCTGCATACAGGTTTCACAAGAGGCAGGTAAGGTGGTCTGGTATTCCCATCTCTTTAAGTATTTTCCGCAGTTTGTTGTGATCCAGAGTCAAAGGCTTCATCTTTTAGGATTTGAAATAGATCAGCTGGAATTCCATCACCTCCACTCGCTATGTTCACAGTGATGCTTTCTAGGGCCCACTTGATTTCATATTCCAAGATATCTGGCTCTATTGGAGTGATCACACCATTGTGGTTATCTGGGTCATGAAGATCTTTTTTGTACAGTTCTGTGTATTCTTGCCACCTCTTCTTAATATCTTCCTCTTCTGTTAGGTCCATATTGCTTCTCTCCTTTATTGTGCCCATCTTTGCATGAAATGTTCCCTTGGTATCTCTAGTTTTCTTGAGGATACCTTTAGTCTTTCCCATTCTATTGTTTTCCTCTATTTATTTGCATTGTTCACTTAGGAAGACTTTCTTATCTCTCCTTGCTATTTTTTGGAACTATGTGCATTCAGATGCACGTATCTTTCCTTTTCTCCTTTGCCTTTTGCTTCTCTTCTTTTCTCAGCTATTTGTAAGGTCTCTTCACATAGCCATTTTGCCTTTTTTAATTTATTTTTCTTGGGAATGGTTTTGATCATCACCTCCTATACAATGTTAGGAACCTTAGTCCATGGTTCTTCAGACACTCTATCAGATCTAATCCCCTTGAGTCTATTTGTCACTTACACTGTATAATTGTAAGGGATTTGATTTAGGTCATACCTGAATAGCCTAGTGGTTTTCCCTAATTTCTTCAATATAAGTCTGAATTTTGCAATAAGGAGTTTGTATCTGAGCCACGGTTAGGTTCTGGTCTTATTTTTGCTGACCATTAGAACTTCTCCATCTTCAGCTGCAAAGGATATTATCAATCTGATTTTGCTATTGACCATCTGGTGATGTCCATGTGTAGAGTCATCTCTTGTGTTGTTGGAAGAGGGTGTTTGCTGTGACCAGTGCATTCTCTTGGGAAACCTCTGTTAGCCTTTGCTCTGCTTCACTCCGTACTCCAAGGCCAAACTTGCCTATTACTCCAGAGATCTCTTTACCTCCTACTTTTGCATTCCAGTTCCCTATGATGAAAAGAACATCTTATTTGGTGTTAGTTCTAGAAGGTCTTGTCGGTCATCATAGAACCATTCAACTTTGGCTTCTTTGGCATTAGTGGTTGGGGCATAGACTTGGATTGTTGTGAAACTGAATTTTTTGCTTCAGAAATGAACAGAGATCATTCTGTCACTTTAAAGATTGCACCCAAGTACTGCATTTCAGTGTCTTTCATTTACTCTGTGGGCTACTCCCTTTCTTCTTAGGGATTCTTGCCCACAGTAGTAGATATAATGGTCATCTGAATTAAATTCGCCCATTCTAGTTCATTCTAGTTCACTGATTCCTAAAATGTCAATGTTCATTCTTGCCATCTCCTATTTGACCACTTCCAATTTACCTTGATTCATGGACCTAACATTCCAGGTTCGTGTGTAATATTGTTTTTTACAGCATCAGATTTTACTTCTATCACCAGACACATCCACAACTGGGTGTTGTTTCTGCTTTGGCTCCGCCTCTTCATTCCTTCTGGAGCTATTTCTCTGCTCTCCTCCAGTAGCGTATTGTGCACCTACCACCCTGGGGAGTTCATCTTTCTATGTCATGTCTTTTTGCCTTTTCATACTGTTCATGGGGTTATCAAGGTAAGAATGCTGAAGTGGCTTGCCATTCCCTTCTAAGTGGGTCACATTTTGTGAGAAGTCTCCAATCATGATCCATCTATCCTGGGAAGCCCTACACAGAATGGCTCACAGTTTCATTGAGTTAGACAAGGCTACGATCCATGTGATCCATTGGTTAGTTTTCTGTGATCGTGGTTTTCCTTTTGTCTGCCCTCTGATGGATGAGGATAAGAGGCTTATGGAAGCTTCCTGGTGGGAGTGACAGGCTGTGGGATAAACTGGGTTTTGCTCTGTTGGGCAAGGCCATTCTTAGTCAATCTTTAATCCAGTTTTCTGCTGATGAATGGGTTTGTGTTCCCTCCCTGTAGTTTTGCCTGAGGCCAATCTATGGTAGGGGTAATGGCAACCTCCTTCAAAAGGACTTATGCCAGCACCCAACTGTTGTAGTCAGCGCCCCTGACCCCGTGGCACACCACTGTTGACACACGCCTCCACCGGAGACTCCCAGACACTCACAGGCAAGTCTGGCTCAGTCTCTTGTGGGGCCACTGCTCCTTTCTCCTGGGTCCTGGTGTGCACCAGGTTTTATTGTGCCCTCCAAGAGTCTGTCTCTCCAGTCCTGGGGAGGTACTGTAATCAAATCCTACTGGTCTTCAAAGTCAAATTCCCCGAGGATTGTCAGTCCCTTTGCCAAATCCCCAGGTTGGGATATCTGTTGTGGGCCCTAGAATTTTTGCAACAGTGCGAGAACTGCTTTGGTATAATTGCTTCCAGCTTGTGTGTTGTCTGCTCAGCGGCCCCATAGTGGAGCTTATGGCTCCCTCCTCCAAAGGACTTATGCCACAGGCCACGCTTCCCAGGCCTGCAGCCAGAGCCCCCGTGCGGCAGGCCACTGCTGACCCGTGCCCCCGCAGGAGACACTCAAATACTCGAAGACAGGTCTGGGTCAGTCTCTTGTGGAGGTGACCGCTCCTTTCCCTGGGTCCTGGTGTGCACAATGTTTTGTTTACACTCTCTGAGTGTCTCTGGCATGTCTGAAATTTGATTTTAAACATGATTGTGTCCCTCCTACCATCTTGTTGGGGCTTCTCCTTTGCTTTTGGATGTGGGGTATTTTTTTTGGTGGGATCTGACATTCTCCTGTTCATGGTTGTTCAGCAACCAGTTGTGATTTTGGTGTTCTTGCAGGAGAACATGAGTGCGTGTCCTTCTACTGCACCATATTAGATTATCATTGGAGTGCACGCATCTTTTCAAATTAGAATTTTCCCCAGATATATGCCCAGGAGTGAGTTGCAGGGTCATATGGTAGGTCTACTTTCAGTTTTGTAAGGAGCTGCCATACTGTTCTCCACAGTGGCTTTACAAATTTGCAGTCCCATCAACATTGCACAGGGGTTCCTTTTTCACTACACCCTCTCCAGCATTTATTATTTATGGACATTTGACGATGGCCATTCTGACTGATGTGATGTGATACCTCATTGTAGTTTTAATTTGCATTTCCCTAATAATTAGTGATGTCGAGCATTTTTCCATGTGCTTGTGTGTCTATTTAGAATGACACAATAACTTCTAAGTACAAAATCATTTCACAGAATATATGATGAGATGATTGCAAAAATTAAAAACTCTCAAAAAGAAGTAGCCAGTTAGTTCTGGGACATTTACAGCTAGATAGGCAAAAAAGCACAAATATGTTTGTTAGCCTTATTTAGGGGTGAAAGGGCTTCCCAGCTGATGCTCCTGGTAAGAACACCTGCCTGCCAATGTAGGAGGCGTGACAGATACAGGTTCAATCCCTGGGTTGGGGAAATCTCCTGGAGAAGGGAATGGCAACCACTCCAGTATTCTTGCCTGAAGATTTCTATGAACAGAAGAGCCTGGCAGGCTACAGTCCATAGGATCGCAAAGAGCTGGACACAACTGAAGTGACTTAGCACACAAGGGATGAAAGGAAAGTGAGAAATCAGAAGGTCCAAAAGTCTTCATTAGATGTATGAGGAAATTAGGTTCTTTAAGATTTTTAATATTTGTACTGGCTGACCTCCTTATCCTTCCCCCAATAAATATATCCCCATAAAAAGAAAGCTGAAATATACATGTGTATAGGTTAATTTATGAAGCTTATATAAGATTATCCATTTATTTTTAATATACTTTATCTCAGAACAAATACAGGTGCCACAGGCATACTGCATGTACCAAGATAGTACAGCATTTACAGAATGTTTTTCTAGACATTTTTTTGTGCTCTAGTTTGTTGCATATGAGATAAGAACTTTCTATCCTGCCTGTATTAGTGAGGATACTTATATTTGGACAGAACATCAGCTTAGATTGGCTTAAACAAAAGAGATAATTTATTGATTTATTTAATTAGAAATTCAGAGAACAGCCTGGCTTTCACCATGTCTGTCTATATCCAGATCCTGGAATAGAAGAGACATTAATTCCTCAATCCCAGGGCTTGCTTTCTTTTCCTGTGGCTTGCTTTTCAGGCATGATTCCATTATATGTATGCTGGCATAAATAGGCAGCAGGAGCTCCAGACTTATCTGTAACAATGTACCAAACTCAGGGAAGGAAAGAAGCAAAATTTGGGGGATGGAATCTGATTTGGTTTAGACCAGATTACCCAGCACCATCTGACCTAGTCACCAAGACCACATGGTATGTTGCTCATGTCTGGAGATGAGGGGTGTTTCAAGCACCATTCAATCCATTAGAAATGAAAATGGGAAAGGGAACCAGAGTATTTTTACCAGAAAGGCCACAGAACTTGGTCAGGCAAATACACCAGGCTTTTTAAAAAATATAAAAACATGATATATATTCAAATTCATGGTTTACATTTATCTTAGTATTAAATGCCATAACAGAAAAATAAACAATAGAAGGACAAAATAATGTATCACTTATAGTGCATTTGTATGAATAAAAAGCTAGTATGGTAGGATTTGTATAGGTATATATTAAAAAAATAAATTCCAGTGAAATTCCACTAATATGAGGTATTTTTCAATCATATTATTTTTCTACTCTGTTGCTTCTATTTTAATAGGCTAGTCAGCACAGTATTACTTAAGGGCATGGCATGATACTTAATAGCTGCTAAAAACACTATTTCCTATTTTAATTACATGAATAATTCCCATCATAACAATATATTTTCACTTAAGAAGCTGACAACTCTTTCATTAGGAAACATAATTAATTAATTGAACTCTCATCTAATTATGTAAGTGTTCCTTTTGACACAAAAATTAAAGCTTCTATTTCAGAATATAGCTGAAAAATAGGACTCAAGATGTCAAATACTAAAAATTTTGACATCTTACATGTATTGGATTTAATTATTTAACATCATTTAATATTGTACATTCTGGGGTATGCAATCATTAAGTCTTTCATGTGAGTATATTAAAAATAAAACACATCAAAATGAAAAAAATCTAGTGTATTTTAGTATAGTAATACTTAGTAATTATACTACTTTTTAATCTTAAATACTAAATGTCTATGACTGTCATCCTTCTCCTGCTGCCAAAAAAATTCTCAGTCAATCTACAATGTCAAGTAATAAATAATTCCCACTTTCTTTTTTTGGGGGGGGGGGAGTCAATTTTCATGCAGATGCCTTTCATTCAATTTAAAATATGTGATATTTAAAGAAATATTCTAATGTACTTTCTTTTACATAAAAATATTTAGAAAGTCTTAGATGACGAGAAACCATACTTACTTCTCTACTGAGGCCGATAAAATTCTTTATTTTCCCTACTTTCATATCTGTTCTATGTTTATTTTAAAATGTTAGGGACCAAGTATGCAATTTGAGTACTCAGCTACTCAAAATTTGCTGATGTCTCCAGCATTCTGTTATTGCTTTCAGTATTCTGAAATATTAAAAAATAAAAAGAATGCTCATATAAGGCTTGCATAGCTCATTTATCAAAGATATATCATGTTTATTTATCAAAGAGAAAAATCATATGCCAAAAGAATTGCTTTTGGAAATATGCACTGAAGAGTAGAATTCTTTAATGATTTCATGATACCCCTTCTAAAAAAAGTAGTCTGATATGACTTCCATTTTCCTTGTTGTAAAAGAATAGGACACATGCATATCTTGGTTATTTGAGTATTTGAATTACCATATGCAAAATATGTATTTGGTTCTCTTCTAGGGATATGATTCTTTGTCTCTGCTAAAAAATCTCTCATACTCACACATTGTGAGTATGATGAATGCTATCTTTTCTCTTAGGTGTATGTATCTTAAATGTGTATTTCTCCTCTGATACAGATGTTCTTAAATCTGTTTTTGTCCTGATAACAGATAAGTGAATCTGCTGCTATAAATACTATATAAAATGCACTGAAAAGTTGTTTCTCCCACGTACAATGTCAGAAAGTCTACATAATTCATGATTTCTGTCACAAAACTTAAGGATATGAATTACAATCTCTGTTTTACACATAAGGAAACCAAGCTTCACAGAGGTCAAATAACTTATCTAACTTAGATGTCTTACTAAATCCTGGAATTAGATAATAAGCCAAGATTCAGTGACTAAAATCTACCTTCTTTCATGTGACATCTTTCCTCTTCTGGAAAACACATGCCTATATTAAAAAAGAAAGATGTCAAATCAGTAAACTGAGAAAAAAAAGAACAAACTAAATTTAAGGAAAGAGAAGGAAATAATTAAAAATATTAGAATAGGAACTAATGAAATAGAAGTAGAGAAATAATGCTCAGTAAAGCAACAAAACTGATTTATTTCTAAAAGATTAATAAATAGATAAAACTTTACCTGGGTTTACCAAGTGAAGACAGTGAGAGAGCAAGAGAGCAAGGGAGAAAAGGGCTAAATTCTTAAAGTCAGGAATGTAAGAGAGAAACCTATTACTAACATAGAAACAAAGAATGATATGAAAATAAGGGGATAATATTCAGTTCAGTCGCTCAGTCATGTTTGATTCTTTGTGACTCCATGGACTGCAGCAGGCCAGGTTTCCCTGTCCATCACCAACTCCCTGAGCTTACTCAAACTCATGTCCATCGAGTTGGTGATGCCATCCAACCATCTCATCCTCTGTCATCCTCTTCTCCTCCTGTCTTCAGTCTTTCCCAGCCTTAGGGTTTTCTCCAATGAGTCAGTTCTTCACATGAGGTGGCCAAAGTATTGGAGTTTCAGCTTCAACATCAGTCCTTCCAATGAATATTCAGGACTGATTTCCTTTAGGATGGACTGGTCGGATCTCCTTGCAGGCCAAGGGACTCTCAAAAGTCTTCTCCAACACCACAGTTCAAAAGCATCAATTCTTCTGCACTCAGCTTTCTCTATAGTTCAACTCTCACATCCATACTTGACTATTGGAAAAACCATAGCTTTAACTAGACATACCTTTGTTGGCAAAGTAATGTCTCTACTTTTTAACATGCTGTCTAGGTTGTTCATAACTTTTCTTTCAAGGAGCAAGTGTATTTTAATTTCATGGCTGCAGTCACCATCTGCAGTGATTTTCGTGCCCACCAAAATAAAGTCTGTCACTCTTTCCATTGTTTCCCCATCTATTTGCCATGAAGTGGGACTGGATGCCATGATCTTAGTTTCTGAATGTTGAGTTTTAAGCCACCTTTTTCACTCTTCTCTTTCACTTTCATCAAGAGGTTCTTATTTCTTCTTCGCTTTCTGCCATAAGTGTGGTGTCTGCAAATCTGAGGTTATTGATATTTCTCCCAGCAATCTCGATTCCACCTTGTGCTTCATCCAGCCAGCATTTTGCATGATGTACTCTGCATGTGAGATAAATAAGCAGGGTGACAATATACAGCCTTGACATACTCCTTTCCGGATTTGGAACCAGTCTGTTGTTCTATGTCCAGTTCTAACTGTTGCTTCTTAAGCTGCATGTGAGAGGTGGTCTGGTATTCCCATCTCTTTCAGAATTTTCCACAGTTTCTTGTGATCCACACAGTCAAAGGCTTTGGCATAGACAATAAATCAGAAGTAGATGCTTTTCTGGAACTCGATTGCTTTTTTGATGATCCAACACATGTTGTCAATTTAATCTCTGGTTCCTCTGCCTTTTCTAAATCCAGCTTGAGCATCTGGAAGTTCACAGGGCACATACTATTAAAGCCTGGCATGGAGAATTTTGATCATTACTTTGCTAGCTTGTGAGATGAGTGCAATTGTGTGGTAGTTTGAACATTCTTGGGCATTGCTCTTCTTTGAGATTGGAATAAAAACTGATCTTTTCCAGTCCTGTGGACACTGCTGAGGTTTCCAAATTTGCTGACTTATTGAGGGCAGCATTTTCACATCATTGTCTTTTAGAATTTGAAATGGCTCAACTGGAATTCCATCACCTCCACTAGCTTTGTTCATAGTGAAGCTTCCTAAGGCCCACTTGACTTCCCATTCCAGGATATCTGGCTCTAGGTGAGTGATCAGACCATCATGATTATCTGGGTCATGAAGATCTTTTTTGTACAGTTCTCCTGTGTACTCTTGCCACCTCTTCTTAATATCTTCTGCTTCTGTTAGGTCCATACTGTTTCTGTCCTTTATTGTGCCCATGTTTTCATGAAATGTTCCCTTGGTATCTCTAATTTTCTTGAAGAGATCTCTAGTCTTTTCCATTCCATTGTTTTCCTCTATTTCTTTGCACTGAACACTGAGGAATGCTTTCTTATCTCTCCTTGCTATTTTTTGAAACTCTGCATTCAAATGGGTATATCTTTCCTTTTCTCCTTTGCCTTTAGCTTTCCTTGTTTTCTCAGCTATTTGTAAGCCTCCTCAGACAACCACTTTGCCTTTTTGCACTTCTTTTCCTTGGGGATGGTCTTGATCACTGTCTTCTGTACAATGTCACGAAACTTCATCCATAGTACTTCAGGGACTCTATCAGATCTAATCCCTTGAATCTATTTGTCACTTCCACTGTATAATCATAAGGTATTTGATTTAGGTTATATCTGAATGGTCTAGTGGTTTTCCCTACTTTCTGCAATTTAAGTCTGAATTTGACACTAAGGAGTTCATGATCTGAGCCACAGTCAGCTCCTGGTCTTGTTTTTGCTGACTGTATAGGGCTTTTCCATCGTTGACTGCAAAGAATATAGTCGATCTGACTTCAGTATTGACCATCTGGTGATGTCCATGTGTAGAGTCTTCTCTTGTGTTGTTGGAAGAGGGTGCTAAAGTAAAGTAACAGATAAGATAACTTAGATGAAATGGATAAATTCTTAGTAAGACACAAACTATAAAAACTGACAACAAGAAAGTTAATCTAATTAGATCTAACAAGTAAAGATTGAACTGATAATTTAAAAACTTCCAACAAAGAAAAGCTCAGGCATGGACAGCTTCATTAGTGAATTGTACCAAATGTTTATTGAAGAATTAATAACAAACCTTCTGAAACTTTTCCAAAAAGTAGAGGAGGGTTACTTCCCCATGGATTCTATGAGATCCATATGTAACCTAATACCAAAGTCAGACAAAAACCCAAAACTATAGTCAGTATGCTTTAGACCATAAAAACCTTCAACATAATACTAGCGAAATAAATCTAGCAACATATAAAAAGGATTATACAACATGACAAGGTGAAGTTTCTCCCAGAAATGTAAGGTTGCATCAGCATATGAAAATCAATGTAATGCACTATAGGATAAAAATCTGCATAATTCTCTAGATAGACTCAGAATCAAATTTTGACAAAATATACACCTCTAAAAAAAAAAAAAGCATTCAACAAAATAGAACTAGAAGTGGATTTCATTTGATAAAATAGTCTATGAAAAAACCACAGCTAGCAATGTGGGAAAGACTGAATATACTGCCCCCAAGATCAGGAATGGGACAAAAACGTGCTCCTCTGTCACTTCAGTACATAGCTGGATTTTCTAAGCAGGGCAATTAGACAAGAAATCGAAAAATGGTCTAGATTGGAAAGGAAGAAGTAAAACTATTACAGAAATACAATGAGATCTACGTATGATCTCATATACAGAAACTCCTTAAAATCCAGAAACATTTGGTAGAAGTTACGTATGAGTTCAGCGGAGTTGCAGGATAAATATTAATGTATAAAAAAACCAATTATTTTTCTATATTACTAGCATAAATACATGGAGAAGGCAACGGCACCCCACTCCAGTACTCTTGCCTGGAAAATCCTATGGATGGAGGAGCCTGGTAGGCTGCGGTCCATGGGGTCGCACAGAGTCGGACACAACTGAAGTAACTTAGCAGCAGCAGCAGCATAAATACAATGATGAGATCAATTTTATATGCAAAAATGCTAAAGTGCAGCTTCTAAGTAGTATGACAAGTACTTTTTTGGTTTTGTAAGAAACTACCTTACCCTTTCCAGTTGCATTCAATTTTACCAGCTTTATGTTTTGAATATCTATTACAGGGTATGCTTATTTCAGACTGTATTTTAGGAGCTTGAAAAAAAGCAACGC
Source organism: Odocoileus virginianus (assembly GCF_023699985.2). Classification (NCBI taxonomy): domain Eukaryota; kingdom Metazoa; phylum Chordata; class Mammalia; order Artiodactyla; family Cervidae; genus Odocoileus; species Odocoileus virginianus. The sequence goes on from NC_069674.1 coordinate 80,173,744, forward strand.
ACAAAACATTTTTTGTGTAACACTCATTCTTGTTGGAGGAGATACTTAACAAAATAAACAAGCAAATAAAATATATCAGATCTTAAAAAATGCAATGCAGATTACAAAAAAAAAAAAAAAAAAGATGAGTGAGGAGCATAAGGAATGTGGGAGTTTTGAATATTTTTATAGAAAGGGCAAGGAAGAGTTTGGGAGAGGACATAGGTGGAAATTAATCCCATGCAGTATAAAGTTTTAAATGTTCCTATTTCCTGATGCTTCAGTATCCCAGTGAACATCTGGTGAGCACCCTGCCCAGGTAACTAGGTGCAGCACTGTGATAAGACGTTCCCCTTCTCACTCCGCCTGACTGTGACCTCCTGACATGCACATACACCCATGAAATCCCCTCATGCCTCTTCCTTGTATATTTCACCCTGCCCCACAATAAAGGCACTTGCCCACAGTCCTCACCTTCTCACGGCTCCTTGGAACCCCTGCTATATAGCCCCCTGCATGTGCCTCCCCTTCCAGGACCTGTGGGTGTAATAATCTCTTTCACTCACATGGTCTTACCTGACAGATCATCTTAAAACCCATTTAAATTATAAAAAGTATTCCTTACAACACACCTAGGCTATTTGAAGAAATCAAGTTCCAGATATTCCTTGACAAGTATAAGGTAAATTCCTCAGAAAGCTTAAGGAGCAGGGCTCTCCTGGCCACCAGGCCCTGGAGGCAGAGTGCCTGGAGCCCACGACATATTTTCGGGACCCATAAAATTTTTACTATTTAATTTCTTCTAAAATCATGGAAAAATGAATATATCAGGTCTGATGTATCCTGGAAAGAAGTTGAGTGCATGAGGGGAGTGAGGTAGAGAGAAATTCAAATAGTTGAGAGATTACTGGGAGAGATCTTTAAGGCTGTATTTACACTTGAGTTTTTACCCTGAGAGAGAAACAATTAGAGAATTCTGAGCATAAATTAACATTTTAAAAGGATTATTATTGCTGTGCTGTAGATAGTAGATTGCAAAGCCAAGTGTATTATTGAAGATGCAAAATCAAAGTGAAATCATTCTCTGGCAGAGATGACATGAAGTAGCCAATTACTGGATACATTTATTAGTGTCCAACATCCAGAAATAGCAAGACTAAAATGACAAGATCATTAAAATAGTAATTAGCAATAGTTTATTGTGCACATAAAAACAGTTCCTGGACTGGAAACTCTCAAACCCTCGTGGGAATGAGGCTCAGAGGTATTGCTATAGAATAGCTTGTATGTGAAAAAACAGAGGCTGTTTATGCCGTCCAGTGATAGGTGATAGCACCGGCGCTCCCATACTGACAGGGGATTGTTTAAATGTGGACACCACATGCCAATTTAGGGGAACAGCTTAAGTTCTGTTTGTGATTTTTAGGGGCATTTGTAAGGGGCATTTAGGGGCAAAGTAAGTTTTGTTGGTTCTATAAAGTAAGTTAAATTAAGTTATGCTTATGTGGCCTAATTGATTTTGCCTGTTTATGGAATTTTAAAGTCTGGTCTCTATTTTGTACTTTAGCATAAGTGAGAATTAAAAGGATTTGCAAATTGTTTTAGTCTGGAGTCATAAAAAGAACAAGAGTGTAAAGAGATGTAAGAAAACTAAGGTCAAGCACTGTCTGCTTTTAACTTCTCCAGTAAAAGGCCAGAGATCTTTAGCATCAGCTGCTTCTTCTATATTCAGACAGATAAATGCAGAAATATAAACTAAAAGCGTGATAATGATTGAATAGTGACAGTGACAACAAAAACAGTGGTGCTTTCTCCAATCAGAAGGCATTTTTTGTATTTAGTATAATTTACTGTTGAATCACCCATGATGCTGTTAGAAGCAGTATTAGTGCATATCAGATGTTATCAACATTGATGTCCATGCCAGTGATGTTCAAACAGATGAGTAGTGTCATCACTGCAGAGGGAATGGGATTGCTGAGAGAGGTGTGTGAAGGGCATAGTCCAGAGGAAGTAACTGGGGGGCAAGGTGGTGATGGGAGAAGAGGATGGGGTGCCATGTGGAATGGAAAAGCAGAATTGTTAGGGGAAGCACACTGACTGAAACCGCCCACCCTGGCCAGGCACCATAGTGACATTTGCATGAGTTGTTTTACGACAGGAGGTCCTGGTAAGGAACACGAAGCTAATAAGCCACCACCAACCAGAAGAGCTCGGGAAAGGTCAAAAGGAGACACCACATGTCTGACCACCTCCCAGAATCCTTCTCACTGGCATCCATCTTGGCTGAACAAGGCATGTACCACCAGGAAGGACTCTGAGTCCAAATGATTGGCTAAAGACAACCCGGAAACTAATCCCATCACCATAAAACTGGGAGCCACATGGCAAAGTGGTTCTCCTGGGCTCCCTTACCAAGTGCTCTCTGCCAGGGCGTGCTTTCCCAATAAAATCTCTTGCTTTGTCAGCACATGTGTCTCCTCGGACAATCAATTTCTGAGTGTTAGACAAGAGCCCACTTTTGGGCCCTGGAAGGGGTCCAACTTCCAGCAACAGAATGTCTAGTAGTATCTGAACATTTTACTTAGGAGGTGCTTGTTCCATTATAAGTAACAGCCCACTATCAGCATTTATATCAGGTTTCATAGTGTTTCTTTGATCTAACTCATTCTTTTCCCCTCTTGAGGGAGAAAAAAAAAAATCAGTAGTATTCAAGTCAGATTTCCAAGGGAAAGAAAAAGAACAGCAAACTCTCTAAAATGGACATTGCAATTATAAATATAGTTTCATTAGCAGAATACTCAATGAACTGAACCACAAACCAGACTCACTTTTCTGTAGATTAACACACAATCAGAATGACTTCTGAAACTGACAGTTTGCTTGAGAGTTGTGGGATATCGAAATTTTTGCCAAGAGAGAGATTATGAATTTACATTGTTTTCTGGTTAAAGAAAGCCTAGTGGAAAAAAAAAATCCTTCGGGGGATGGCATTCTTAAGCCTAACCCCAGTCAGCAGGTCAAGAAACTTCTATCATCTTCTTGTAAATTGATTTGTTTTAATTATAGCTCAAAGGAATTATCGGGGAAACACCTAGAAACACAGTAATTAGTGAAAAAAGATAGAGATGCCCCATTAAATGTTTTATTTTTAAGAAGATATGTTTCATATAGAACAAGGAGCCCCAGGTGCTGGCGATATAATGAGGGCAGTTTATAATATTGGGGCATGCATTCTCCAAAAGACAGAAAGACTCTAGCCACTCCTGACTTTTACACATATTTTGCCACTTGCTGGAGTTTGCTTTAGTTTCTGACTTTTCTGTTGACCTGATTTAACTTAGTATTTAAATTTTATTTATTTATTCATTACTTGCTTCTGCCGATTTCCAAAACAGGATGTCAGGTGAACTTAACTGGAAGGGCCTTCACAGAACGCGGGCATGGTTCCTATTTGTAATTCACGAATCATCCACACCTTTGTAGAAGATGGCCTTATCAGACCTCTGATTTTGCATTTTATACACGGTATTCCGGCATCACGACTGAGCCACTGACCACCTGAGAAGTTCTCTCTGCGCATCTCCTTGTAGTTCTGATGTTTCCTTTGGCCTCTTTTTCCACGTTCACACTTTCATTTGTTTGAATGCTCTCGCTCATGCTCACCTGCCTCCAGTGGGCGTGGCGGGGAGGAGGCGGAGTCAGCGGTCCTGGGGGGCTGGGGGCGGCTCGCGGGAAGCCAAGAACCAGGGAGCATGCGGCTGGGCAAGTTTACTGGAGCAAGGTGGTGAGAAGGAGGGGCTTAACTCAAAGGAGTCAGGTCTCCAGGCTGGCCCGCAGCAAGTCGACCAGGCGGTGGGCACAGGCTCAGTTGTGAGGCAGGGCCTCAGCCGGGGAGGTGGACCTGGACTCCGAGCCGATGCGGGAGTTGCACCGCGTAGGCACCGCGGGCCAGGACGTGCTCACCTCCGAGTCCCAGTTTTTGCCAAGCTTCCGGCTCAACGCAACTGGCTGCACCTTCTTCCTGGACACGACCAACTGGAAACTGGGAGCAGCAGTTATATGACTTTGAGAGCCCAAACACCAGTGTCCCCTCTGCGTCCTCTGTGGAAGATGTCACCCTGGGAGAAGAGGCGTCCATACCTCCTGATGCTCAGTTTATAAAACCCTGGCAGATGGAGAATTCTCGGGCAGAGGCCTGGCCGCCACGGGCTTGTCTTAAGTATGTCAGGGGAGACAGACTGGATGTATGAACGTGGTGATGGCGACATCGCTGGAGTCCCGAGAGACTGCCGGATTCGGCGTCCGGTGTGCAGCCGGGAGAGGGATGCGGCGGGACCCGCGCTGATGAGCGCTGCTGCGGACTCTACCGCGGGGGCGCCGGCCGAGGCCTCCGTGTGGAGGTGGGTGGACTTTAGGAGTGAGAAGTGTCACCTCTTGAAACATTGTGCGACCCGCAGCCACATCACAAGGGAGAGCGAAACTTCAGTCCGTTTGCCTCGCCCCAGAATAACAAATCAGGTGAAAAGAATTTAAAAGACGCCGGGGATTCTGGTTGGAGGCCATCAGCAAAAACACCTGGGCTCCTGCGCCTGACCAAACCCAGCAAGATGAGGAGACTCTCCCAGAGCTCTGTAAAGCCCTCGGCAGACACACAGACGGCTCTCACTAAGGTAGGTGGAGGACGACAAGGGGGAGGTGGTGGGCCTTGTATTTTGCGCTACTCCTTCAGGGCAAACTGAGAAGCCTAGAATGTTCCTTAAGACGGCTTAGCTCTCCTGCCAACAGCACAAAAACCTCCTGCACCCCATCGCCATGTACTGTGGATATTACTCACGCCATCCACGTTTATAGTTGACTACTGTCCCTCTGCTCTGGTTTGGGTGTTGAAAGAACAAAGTTCTTTACCTTTAGCAATAAAAAAGAAAAAAAAAAGTCAAGAATATCACCAGCCATTTTTCCGATGTGAATGTGTCCTAAGTGTTGAGCAACAACACTCCTTTGGAATTCATTCATACTGGGGTGTTTTTTTTTTTTTTTTTTTTTTTTTGGTGTAGGGTGGGCTGTCTTTCCTGAGGAAAAAGGCTCAGTTATTTATCCTAAATGTTGTTGAGCTTACCCTTTACCTTGTTTCTGTGTCTTTCTGTTGATATCCTCACCCACAGTCTGAAATGACTCAAAAGATATTTTATATTTTGCTGTGTGATGAATAAGTCTGAGAATTGTTTAAGTTAATCGTGATTTTAAGTACTCTGATTTTTCTATGACAATTTTATGGATTTGATTTCTTGTTCTGTTTCTCCCTATGCTTCCTAATTAAATAGTGCCTTAAGTGCTTTGCTAAGGTGATGGTGGCTGGTTCCTGGTGGTTGATTTTGGTTAGTTGAGTAAAGCCCTGATGCTGAGAGCTTTAAAAAACAAAGTTTTTAAAACTCATAATCTCTCTGACCAAAATTATTTAGCAGAAGAGCAATTTATCTTATTTAATTTGGAATGCTTTCAGAGAAAGAAGAAAAAAGGTTTAGACCTTAGCATTCAAGGAGCATCTGACCTAAGTTAACTATATTGAAGTCTCCTGTGAATTTAGACAGGTAGAAGCTGCTGAAACTTTTATTTGTGTATTGTAGTGCAGATTGTGGTTCTCAAACTTTGACATAGTTTAGAATCTCTTGTACTGTTTGTTAAAACACAGATTGCTGGGCTCTGCACTTAATGTTTTTGATTCAGTATCAGAGTTGGGTTTGGGAATTTGTTTTTCTAGCAAGTTCCTAGGGGAAGGTGATATTGCTGACCTGAGAACTGCTGATGGCTGTAGATTATACCAAAGTTTAGGATAATAATTTCACTCTTAAAAATGGTCTCTCTGCTGGGAAAAAAAAAAAAGTATATTATTCCATACAGGCTGTTTGACATGGTAAGTCTATAATGGGTGGCTGAAGTTGTTTAGCATTTAAATACTAAATACAAAGCACTTTATTTCTAGGACATTTACTAGGTACAGAGAGAAAAAAGCCTTGTCAAGACAGAATTCTGCCTGTTGTAAGAAATAGAATCATTGATTTACTGACATTTTATGAATAATCAGTACCAGTTAATAGTAGGTAAATTTAAAATATGGTGTAAAAAATATTATAAAACCAAATGTTTATAACTTCACACACCCAGAGGTATTGATTTTAAATTTTAGCATTTAACATTACAGTTTGTATATGTGTATATTTTATATAGGTTTATTTATGTAATATATATAACATTTAAATATTTTACTCTGGATTGATTTTACTGAAAATTGTATAGTGATTAGTTGTACTTAATTTTTTTTGCCAAAATATTCTTAAATAATTTTTAAATAGTTACATGGTAGTTATATCAAAATTCCATTTCTAAACAGATTTTGGCTATTAACATTTAGGCTGTAATGAGAATTATTTCAAACACTCTTATCACATATTTGTTGTCTATACCTGTGAAAATATCTGCCAAATGCCTCATCTCTGTCTAACCAAAACTGTTTAATCCAGATCCATCACAGCCTGTAGAACTCTTTGTGACTAAAAACTTGTTATTTTCTAGGATGATACTCTGATCACTTATGAGGTTTTAAATTATTTTGCTAGTTAAGTCTCTCCTCCTACATAAAGTAAGATCTCTGTCCACACAAATCCATAGCAGTCTCAAGTAAGTGTATCATATTTCTACCTGTCAGTGAGCACTGAGAACATTTCTGCTTACTTGCTCTATGACAACCTGGACACCATGTGTTTTTGGGAAAATATAGTCCCACTTAAATTTCTTCCTTCTAAATCTCCTGTTCAAGGACAGCTAAAGTACCTATTACCATAAGGCCAGGGATTTTTGACAATAGATCATGGCAGGGTCTTGTCAGAAACACTCATTTAGCAAAACTTCTGGCATATGGCATTTATTCAGCCAGATGAATTTATACTCATGAGGAATGAAACTTTCCTGTCCTTACAATTTGATATTTTTGCTTTAACTCATTTAGCTCTTGGTAAGTTGCTTGTGTGTCTCATTTCTCCAAAGAAAACATTATTTGTAGTGAATCTCTTCCAACTCAAAACTCAGCATTACCACTAGCCCCCCTCTTTGATATATACCAGATTGGACAGTGATGCTGTCTGTTATCCGGCCCACTCTCACTGCAGCAGTGACATTTCTTCTGGTGATCCTTGTCCTTAACGGTTTGGAATTGCTTTGAGAACTAATCTGAGAACATCAAGATTTACCTCCCATCTTGATTTCTGTCCAAGGTCTAGGGAAAACTGTCCTGGAATGGTTCTTGGCACATACTAGAACAACCAATATTGGTTGAAGGGATAATTTGTTAACACTATTAAAACTTATCAGATGTTTTACTTTTTTACAGAAATTAGCTTTCAATTAACAGTGGTTCTACTAGATTTTCATGACATTGTTTACTTGTATATTAATTTACACATCATCTGCTTCCAAAAAGAATTTCAAGTACAATATATAAATAAAACAATAAAATCATAATGGATGATTAAAGAGCATATTATATTCCTCTTGAATTTATTTAAAATCAAAAATAAGTTTGTCTTCCACATGCAAAATCCATAATGAATGGTGACTATTTGTGGTTAGAAAAGCAGATTGACTGTAAATAAAGATACCACTTAGTGATGGTAATTACAACACATTTTAAATATGAGTTATGGGCTTCCCTGGTGGCTCAGATGGTAAAGAATCTGCCTGCAATACAGAGATGGGAGCTTGATCCATGGGTTGGGAAGATCCCCTGGAGAAGGGAATGGCAACCCACTCCAGGATTCTTGCCTGGAAAATTCCATAGACAGAGGAGCCTGGCAGGCTACAGTCCATGGGGTCGCAAGAATTGGACACGACTAAGCTGTAGAAGGAAACGGTACCCACTCCAGTACCCTTGCCTGGAAAATTCCATGGATGGGGGAACCTGGTAGGCTGCAGTCCATGGGGTCACAAAGAGTCGGACATGACTGAGCGACCTCACTTTCTTTCTTTCTATAGTTCCTTTTGGAGAAGAAAATGGCAACCCACTCATGTTCTTACCTGGAGAATCCCATGGACAGAAGGGCCTGGTGAGCTACAGTCTATGGGGTTGCAAAGAGTCGGATACGACTAAGCAACTAACACACACAAGCTACTAATACACACACAGTGTGTGTGTTTAGTAAACATTATGAAAGATTTAGATATATTGATGCTTCTAGGTTTAAAATAGTAGCAAGTCTAATGTCATCAAATATGTACTGTTCTTGGCATTGGACATGAAAATATTGCCTAGCCACATAGTTCTAACATTTTCAAAGTGTAATGTTCATTTCAGCCAGTCTTAAATGTGGGGATTGAGACAGTTCTTTTTCAGAATAATAAATTTGTAGTTCAATTGGCTTGCATATACATTTCCCCCAGTATATGCAAAAGTGTTCAGATATTGTTCAGATATTGAATTTGAAATAGCTTGACTTTCTATTTGAATTTTGGTGAGTTAATAACAGCAAGAGATTAAAAAGAAGCAAGTACCTTGGCCAAATGCCACTGCTCTGTTGGTGTTTTGTTTTAATGGAAGTTTATTTTTTATTTTTTTTTCCTACAGGGAGATTGTGTGAGCTTTAGAGTTTAACATGACCCCTATAATTTATCAGTTACTTCATAAAGTAATTTGCATTTAATTTTGAGTCTCAGTTTTATGTTTCTCTTATTCCCTTTTTTAAATGACATTTATTCTCTTTCTAATTTTGCAAGCAGTATGTATTCATTGCAGTCACCTAGAAATACATAAAAACATAAAGTAAAATTAATAATCACCCATTATCCTCACCCCCTAGAGATAACAGTCATTACCATTTTAATGCATTTCCTCCCAGGATCTACATATTTTTTAAATTGACCTACAACATCAACGTTCAGAAAACTAAGATCATGGCATCTGGTCCCATCACTTCATGGCAAATAGATGGGGAAACAGTGGAAAGAGGGCTGACTTTATTTTTGGGGGCTCCAAAATCACTGCAGATGGTGATTGCAGCCATGAAATTAAAAGACGCCTACTCCTCGGAAGGAAAGTTATGACCAACCTAGATAGCATATTAAAAAGCAGAGACATTACTTTGCCAACAAAGGTCCATCTAGTCAAGGCTGTGGTTTTTCCAGTGATCATGTATGGGTGTGAGAGTTGGACTGTGAAGAAAGCTGAGTGCCGAAGAATTGATGCTTTTGAACTGTGGTGTTGGAGAAGACTCTTGAGAGTCCTTTGGACTGCAAGGAGATCCAACCAGTCCATCCTAAAGGAGATCAGTCCTGGGTATTCGTTGGAAGGACTGATGTTGAAGCTGAAACTCCAATATTTGTCCACCTCAAGCAAAGAGTTGACTCATTTGAAAAGACCCTGATGCTGGTTGGGATTGGGGGCAGGAGGAGAAGGGGATGACAGAGGATGAGATGGCTGGATGGCATCACCGACTCGATGGACATGAGTTTGAATGAACTCCAGGAGCTGGTGATGGACAGGGAGGCCTGGCATGCTGCAATTCATGGGGTCGCAAAGAGTCGGACATGACTAAGCAACTGAACTGAACAACACTGTTAGTTCTAAGTACACAACAGAGTGATTCAGTATTTCTATACATTATAAAATGACCCCCACAGTATGTCTGGTTATCATCTGTCACTATACAAAGATAGAGCAGTTGTATATTTCTAAATGTGCAGAAAATAAATGCCTGCTTTATGGACTGTTGAAATGATTGAATAAAATATTACATGAAATTGTTTTTTTAAATACATAAAAGATTAGTTGTCATAAACTTCCCCCAAGTTTTGTTTTATTGTCTTCTAGTATTTCTGAGGATGGGAATGGTACTAAAGCTACTGCTAAAAAATTCAAAATATTCACAAACAAGCAGCAAATGAAGAAATCTTGAAGAGACAAAACAGCATGGGATTTTTGAGGAAGATGTGTAAATTGGTAAAGCTAGAGAGAAGAGATAATGAAAGGAAGTAGTCTGAATACAGTTGGAAAGTTAGATACCTTCCATTCATACCCTTTGATGACTAAATGTGTCCCATAAGACACTGTACTTACTGATCTCAGAAACTATCCCAGTTTTCCTCTATACCTGGACTGCCACTGGTCATCACTGTCTGTGAATCTGGTATTGGGTACACCAAAATCCATTCATTACCTAACCTTTCATTGAGTCTTCCCAGACAGAAGTAGCCTTTCCTTTGTCTCTGTAGCTTCTGTGTTTTAGTTATAACTCATTGTATTATTTAACACATCCTGTATGTTTTATTTTTAGAGATTCAGCTGTATGTTCACCTCATAAATGTGAACTTTTCTAGTACAAGTCCTCAACTCCTAATCATCCCAGTATTTTCAAAGCATAGATCATATTGCAAGTAGTAGATACAAGAGATGTTTTTTAAGCTGACATAACATTTGTAATTTTATTAGCAAATTTTATTATATTACTTTTATTTAGCTAATTATTATTACTACTATATCATCCAGAGGCATGTACAGTTACTATGTTTTTGCATGTGTGCTAAGTTGCTTCAGTCATGTACAACTCTTTGCAACCCTATGGACTGTAGCCCACCAGGCTCCTCTGTCCAAAGGTTTCTCCAGGCAGGAACACTGGAGTGAGTTGCCATGCCCTCCTCTAGGGGATCTTTCTGATCCAGGGATTGAACCAGCATCTCTTTTTCACCTCCTGCATTGGCAGGCAGGTTCTTTATCACTAGCGCCACGTGGGAGACCTGTACAGTTACTACTTATTTTAAAATCAGTGGGAGGGAAGGGCATTTTGCAGGGCATTTCTGCTAATGTTCAGTACATACAGGAATTTCACAAGCTAAGATATATATGTGAAAGTGAAATCACTCAGTCGTGTCCGACTCTTTGCGACCCCATGGACTGTAGCCTACCAGGCTTCTCCGTCCACGGGATTTCCCGGGCAAGTGTACTGGAGTGGGGTGCCATGTCCTTCTCCAAAGATATATATATATATACATGCACAAACACACACATATATATATGTATATATAAACTATGAATATATTAGTTACAGAGCATAAGATCTATCTTGTGGACTCAGGTTACAGCATTTGTGGAGGAGCATTAGTACACTTACTTGCTTGGAGAAAAATATCACCTTCTTAATCTAACTTTTATCAGGAATAATAATGACACTTTAGTCTTAATACTTTTGATTTCTCTTCCACTGCCTTTTGTCATAGAAGGGATTCATGTTGACTCCCTTCTTTGGTCAATATAGTCCCAAGAAAAAATATTATTTTTTTTGTTTTAGATTTATATTTGCTTTTAAGAATGTTTTATTAATACTGGAGTATAGTTGATTTGCAATGTTGTGTTAGTTTCAGCTGTACAGCAGTGTGGCTGAGCTACACACACACCCATGTGTCCATTCTTTTTCAGACGTTTTCCCATACGGGTTGTTACAGAGTTTTGAATGTCTTCTGCTATACAGTAGGTCATTGTGGTTATCTATTTTATATATAGTAGTGTAGATTATCTATTTTATATATAATTGTGTGCATAGGTTAATGCCAACATCCTAATTTATCCTTCTGTTCTACTTTTCCCCTTTGAAAGCATAAGTTTTTTTTCAAAGTCTCTGTTTCATAAATAAGTTTATTTGTATCATTTTTTTTTTAGATTTCACATATTAGTGTTATCATATGATAATTGTCTTTCTCTGTCTAACTTAAATTCCCTTCACTTTCTATGATAATCTCTAGGTCCATCTTTGTTTTTGCAAATGGCATTATTTCTTCCTTTTTATGGCTGAGTGATATTCCATTGTATATATGTACCACGTCTTCTTTATCCATTCATCTGTCGATGGACATTTAGGTGGCTTCCAAGTCCTGGCTATTGTAATGAAATCGGGTGCATATCTTTTTGAAGTATGGTTTTCTTTGTATATATGCCTAGGATCGATTGCTGGACTATAAGGTAACTCTCTCTTCATTTTTTTTAAGGAACCTCCATACCGTTCTCCATAGTGGCTATACCAACTTAAATTTCTACTAACAGTGTAGGTCGGTTGCCTTGTCTCCACACCCTCTCCAGCATTTATTATTTGTAAATTTTTTTGATGACCACCATTCTGAACTGGTGTAAAGTGATACCTCACTGTAGTTTTGATATGCATTTCTCTAATAATTAGTGATAATGGGCCTCTTTTCCTGTGTCTTTGTTCATTACTATGTCTTCTCTGAAAAAAAAAGTCTATTTAGAACTTCTGGCCATTTTTTGATTGGGTTAGTTTTTTCTTTTTTTATTGATGTATAAGCAGTTTGTATACTTTGGAGATTAATCTCATCACATCCTTTGCAAATATTTTCTCCTATTCTGTGGGGTGTCTTTTTGTTTTGTTTATGGTTTACTTTGCTGTACAAAATCTTTTGAATTTAAATTTAATTAGGTCTTATTTGTTTATTTTTAAAATGTTGTTAATCTAGGAGGTGGAGCCAAAAGATACTGCTACAGTTATGTCAAAGAGTGTTCTGCCTATGTTTTCTTTTAAGAGTTTTGTATATACAGTTTTACATTTGGGTCTTTAGTCCCTTTTGAATTCATTTTTGTTTCTAGTGCTAGAGAATGTTATACTTTCTTTGCTTTATATGTAGCTATCTAGTTTCCCAGCACCACTTACTGAAGAGACTGTCTTCTCTCCATTGTATGTTCTTACTTCCTTTGTCATAGATTAATTGACCATATATCTGTGAGTTTATTTCTGTGCTTTCTCTTCTGTCCCATTGTTCTGTAGTGACTTGGATTCTAAATCCACAAAAAGAAACAAGAGAAACCAATACTCATAATTGGTTATTTTCAGAAATATGAGGATCTTTTATATAGGTCATCTGATGATGTATTTACCAGTGGAACTAAGGGTTATTATAAGGTATATTTGAGCTCTTATGGGGATGATAAGCAAAGTTGCTTGTTTTTTAGTGCCTAATAATATTTTGTTAAAAGAGAAAAGATACATGATTTTTAGTGAGCATATTTTCTCTGAGTATATTGAATCAGTTCTCTGAATTTTTAATGCTGGGAGAAAAATTAGGTACTTATATTTACATAAAGTATACTGAGTCCAGCTAGATGTGGGTTCAAAATCCAGTTTAACTAGTGACTGTCTAAAAATGGGCAGAGTAAGGCAATATTCTCAGTTTTTTCATGTTTTTCTCAAATTATGCATAGAGGACTGATCGTTATATCTATATCATAATAAGTAAAATAGGAAGTTTATGGAAGGCATATAAAGGCATTGTCTGGCACAGAAATGCTTCCTAAAATATTATTATTATACTGGAAATGTGGAAATTACAAAACATAAATTTTGGAATAATAAATTTAAGTAGAGCAAGAAATAAATAATGAATGATTGCATATGGCGTGTTACCTTATCCTGTAATATCCAAAACAAAGAATACTAAACAAGATACTTTGTAGGCAATAAAGAATCTGAATAGGGGAGCAGAACTGGAGTGGAATAGAAGAGGAACAGGTAGAATAAGTAAATCATTGCCAATATGTCAGTCCTCAGACAAGAGGGCTAAACCAGTGCCAGTCATTGTGACTCATTCTCTTCTGTTTCCCCATGAAAACTACAAAAGGAAGATGATTAAATTGCTATGAGAGAGATGGATATGAAAAGTTTTTGGAAGGGGAATATATAAACATATTTTTTAAAAAAATCTAGTGTTTCATAAAAGGAGGGATTCAATATCATATATAAGTTATGGGTCCTGAAACAGTCCTTTCAAAAACCCATAACAAGAGAATTGCAGCTGATTGTTCATGAATGAAAAATTTGTAGGCCAGTTATGTAGGTGTTCATCGTCTGACCTGCATCAAGTTAATGATATTTTAGGAATAAGAATGCCTGGGTCTAAAAAGTTTTAAAAGGGCACAGTGTTCAGCTGAAGATACTTTATGATAAAATGAATATATTTGAGGAATTGTAATTCATTGCTTTAAAACAGTTCTTATCTAACAAATCATATGAATGACTCTTTACTAAAATAGAATTCCTGCCGAGAGCATGATTTTATTGAGCTTCTCTATTATAACTTGTGCTATTTTTTTTTCAAAGTATTTGACTTAGAACATTATAACATTATAGACAGAAACTTTTTAGCTTGGTGAATTCTTTAATTATTAAATGACATATATCATATGTTTTAAAAATGATTTATCACTAAAATTACTTTGGATGGTTTTCATTTTTAGATGCTCACTATACAGAATGCTTTTTAAACAGGACACTATGGACATTTGGGGCCAGAAATTCTTTGTTGTGGAAGGCCATTTCACTTACAGAAAGATGTCTAGCAAGATCCCTAACCTCAAACCACTTAATTACAGCAGTACATACCAGGCGTGACAACCAAAATGTCTCCAGATACTGCCAGTTTTCCCTTAAGGGCGAAATTGTTTTTGTCCCTGTTGAAAAGCACACTATAGTGATGGACTCGCAGATTAACATTTTCAAATGTATGAGAGAAGGGTCAAATGTAGACGGGATTTCAGATTTCAGGAAAACAGTTACTGTAGAGTTAAAGGAACAATGTAATAGATATTTTCTTAATTTCTGTAAATTAAGCTGCTTATGTGATGAATTTTAGGCCAGTTATAGACTAAAAAATGGAGAATGAGGGAGAAAAGGGTTGAAATGGCATGGCAAGTAATTTCAGAAAGATAACCTGTGAGTTATGACATTTATTTGAATAGCTCAGCTCTCATTCTGGGTGATCTACTCACCTTGAAGGAGGAACTGCTGAAACCTGAGATGAAATGGTCCCCTGGGAAGAAAAGATGTACTTTGACTCTTACTGTTGTCTGCTGTGGGGCCCTCCTCTTTCTCCCACCCAGAGAAAAACTGAGCAAAATTAACAATTTTTTATGAACTGTTATGGTAGAGTTTTTAGAAGTAATAAGGAAACCTCAGAGGAAAACATTACCCCCGAAAAAGAAAAACAAACCCTGTAAAATAAGTTTCAAAAACATCACATATAAGAGAAATGCAACTTTCAGAACATTTATTATAAAAATGAATATTGAGCACCTGCAGTATGCCAGGAACTGAAAAATGTGGAATGCAGCAAAGAGCAATGAGAAAAACAATCTGGTTTACAACACATGTATTTTTGATAGTGACCAGAAAATAAATAGTATGTAGTCAACCTTCTATAACCTCAGGTTCCTCAAGCACAGATTCGGCCAGCCAGATTTTGCACTAACTTTCTGATTGGTGGTTTGATGAATCTGTAGATTTGAATCCTAAGGATCTGATAGGACAACCGTGGGACTTGAGCATTTGTGGATTTTGGAACTCCTGTCAGGTCCTGGAACCAATACCCCGCTGATTTGTAGGGACAACTGTGGTGTATCAGGAGGTGATAATTGCGAGTAGAGAAGTAAAAATAAGGAGTGAAAGGGTAAGGGTGCACAAAGTTTTAATAAAATTACTCACCGAAGAGGTGTTATCCATACCAGCATTCAACGGGAGTGAAGGAGAGTATCCGGTAGCAGCCTGAGAAAACAGCAGGGGCAGAAACCCTGAGTGGGAGTGTGGCTGGCCCATCCAGAGAAGTCCAAGGAAGGTGTAATTGCTGGAGTGGGCCATTTGTGAGTGAGGGTAGTGGAGGACTAGGTCAGAGAGGTAAGCCTCTGCTGCTCCGAAGGCCATTGTCAGGCTGCTGGGTTTTACTCTGAGTGAAATGGAGAGAAATAGAGGGTTTTGAACAGAGCTTAGGCATGGTCTGTGTTATATAGGTTCATCTTGGCTGTTACTCTGTTGGTTTCAAAAGGAAGATACATCAAGCTTAGAGACAGCATAGCTACTTAAGAAATACAGCAATAATTAAGTGAAGCATTAAGGCTTAAGCCTTAGTTGTAGCACTGGAGGTAACGAGACATTTGTGAATTCTGGCTATATTTTGAAAGCAGAATCATCTTATTTGCTGATAGTTTAGATCAGGGAGATGAAAGGGTCGACCAGGACATCACCACAGTTTTTGGCTTTAGGTAGAGTTGACCTTGTAGTATTAGGGAAGATTGCAGGTGGGACATATTGTAGGTGGGAGAGGTGATGTCTAGCTTTGAATTGTATTAGAGAGACTTACTAAACTCCCAAATGGAGTCTTCAAGGATATTGTTCACCATGAGTATAGATATAAACATACAAGCATTTAAGCCAGGTTCTGGATGGTATAGAAAAGGGAGAACATGTTAAATGGAGGAGATATTCAAATAGGGAGCCCTAGAATTCTCCATCATTAAAGGGAAGACAGTAGAAAGAGGACAACCAGAGCATATTGTCTCTTAGAAATCAAGTGAAGGCAGTGCTTCAGTGTCAAAGGAATACTGGCGATGTATTCCTGTTTCAAATACTGGTGATTGTTCAAACAAGATGAAGAATGAGAAGTCATCTTTAAATTTGGCATTTAAAAGTCTTTGGCAAGCACACATTAACAGAATCTATGTTTTGATGCCAGTAAAAGCCTCATAAAGGGAGATTTATGAGAGAATAAGAAATAGAATTTGAATACAGTGAGCACATGTAATTATCTTGAGAATTTTTCTGTAAAGGCGAACAGAAGAATGGAGTTGTTGCTGGAGAGACATGAAGTAATGGGGGTGCTTTGTCAAGACAGAGTAGAGTGTGATTCAGGACTGATGGAAAAACCTAATGGACAGAGAATACATGATTATGTAAGAGAATTCTGGAATTTTGTTCTTAAGTAGGTTGAGTGAATGGGATCTGGTTCGTACGTGGAGACGCTCACCCGGTGCAGTGGCCCTGCAGCCTCAGCCACTGGAGGAGACAGAGTACGCGTGCTTAAAAGCAGTTATCAGTTCACAAGTGAGTGTGATGGGAAAGGGTATGGGTGTTCTCCTCTATTTTTATTTTATTGGTTAAAATAATAAAGTGCAGAATAAGAGTTGAATGCCTGAAGAGAGGGAAGATAAGAAGTAGTCATCCAGAAAAGGAGGAAAGTGACTGACCAGAGAAATATAATGTTGTTAGTAGCTTCAGTAGTCTCATGGATGTAATAATCACAGTTCTATATTTTTCTCCAGTCGCATTGTTTCATGGAAACAGGCTTGGAGTAAGTGACAATTGCATTAAAACAAAGCAAATCAAATGGCAGAGTTTTCTTGACAAAGCCATGAAGGGCAAGGGACTTGAGGTAATGTACAAGGGAGGATTATAATAATTGACTATGGATTTTTAAATAAGGAAAGAAAAAATTGAGAATATGTGGCTGTCTGTTGTCTAGTAAGTTCAACTTTGGGGTCATATCATCTTCATTTTCTATTAACTACTTATATGTAATTGACTGTGGATCAAATTTTCTATTTGTATTGAATACAAATTTATTTGTATTTGTATTGAACACTGGCCATTGTAGAAACTCTGGATTCTGTTTTCTTTTGAGCATCCTGATTCTTATTCAGATGGCTAGCTAATCACTTTGAATTTGTGTAACCATAGGTTTATACTTTGTAATATGAATCTGTGTAAAGTTCCAGGTATTCCCCAAGCTGCTCAGACTCATTCTCCAAAGTCTTAACTTTCATAATACCTTATTAATCCCTATTTTAAGCTTTGTTAGAATCTAGTAGAGTGTGTTCTAGGAAATCCTTACTTCTATAGTAAGGATTTTCTATTAATTGGTTTTCAGAGGAGTTAAGGGGGTTATAATGAGGACTCTGCAATCTGGCTGGACCAGAATTCATGTCCCCAGTATTGCTCTTCACTTTAGTATCTCTGTTGTTAACCCACAGCAGCTACTCTCAGGAAAGCCTTAAACAATTTCACCCTGTCTGTTTAGAACCCAGCCCTGAGCCACAACTGTGACCCCATTACAAGTATTACTAGAATCTGATTCTTGTTACTTGAGTAGCAGTAGAATATAGTTCTTGTCACATTTCATTGTGGTTTTTATAAAAAACTCCTTGATCAACATGTTTTTATTTGGATTTTTTTCTTCTTCTTTGCTAAATTTTGAGCCATAAATATTTTATATTTTGTGATAATTGTCCAAGTAGCATTTTTTTCATTGTCTACTTATAGTCAAATATGAGTCAGAATACATGTTAAAATTAATGTTCATGGATAAAGAGAACTACTTTTTATAAAAATAATCTATTCAGTCAATAACCATCTGCTTTTATTTAGCTTAATTTTCTTTTAAGTAAATATACTCTTTTTATTAAAATATTAGTCTATATTTAGAGTTCAACCCTTGTGTGTTCTAGTTACTTTCAAAAACATTTTTAAGTCAGGAGAACAAAAATAAAAGGGTAAAATGCATTCATAGGTCTTAAAATTTATATTTAGATACTATAAAAATGCCAATTAAAACTAACTCACTATCTTATTTTAACCCTTGAAAAAATATGGTGGGCTATGATAAATGTATTTTTTTTTAAACATGAGCTCAATCGAAAACTTACCTGCCTGTATATTAGTCTATGTCAAATAAAAAATGAGATAGTGTTGTCCTAAAACATATCTTAATAAATCTGAATATTATGTTTTTTCCCTTACCAGATAATTGTACAATAGTCTTCTTGTTACACTGAAAGATGCAAGCTTAAAATGTAGTTTTATTGTAAGCATGCGTTTTGATATCATCAATAATAAGCAAATATTTCTGTGACATAGTGACTTGTGATTAATTTCTGATCCAATCAATCATAAACATTTGAAATATCTCTAGACTTAGAAAAATAAAGAAAACATAATTTCTGCTGATTTTCTTTATCTCTGTAACTTGTATTCATCCATCAAATTTTTGGGTATCACAAAGCAGCTTCTGGCTGAGTTCGTGATTCCCACCTCATTGCATTATGAGCATGTCTTCAGGCTTCCTTTTCTGTTCTGTACTGTTAAAATTAGGTTTTCATAATCCTCACTTTTATTACTAATTAAAGATTTATCTAGCAAGCCAGGAACAAGATAGTATTTGTCTCTTTCCCTTTATTTCACTTCTCCCATTTTCATCCCCTTCTTTCCTTGTTTTCTGGTCTCCCACAAGGAAGTTGATTTTTCCCTTTGAAGGAAGGTAAAGCTTTCCTGGATTTATTGCATGGCACATGTGCATGCTCAGTTGTGTCCAACTGTGCAACCCCATGGACTGTAGCCCACAAGGCTCCTTTTTCCATGGGGTTTGTCAGGCAGGAATACTGAGGTGGGTTCCATTTCATCCTCCAGGAGATCTTCCCGACCCAGGGATCAAACCCACGTCTCCTGCATCGGCAAGCAGATTCGTTACCACTGTTAGCACCTGGGAAGCCCTCCTGGATACTTTAGTGTTCCTTAAAAAGTCCAAGCTTGCTAAGGCTCTTGATATTCCAGGAGAATTACATCGCTAATCATTTGTCTAGCTAATTAAAATGAAAGAATAATAGAATTATCTTAACCTGTAATAAAGTGAAAGTGAAAGTCACTCAGTCGTGTCCGACTCTTTGTGACCCTATGGACTGTAGCCTGCCAGGCTCCTCTGTCGATGGAATTCTCCAGGCCAGAATACTAGAGTGAGTGGCCATTTCCTTCTCTAGGGGATCTTCCCAACCCAGGGATTGAACTCAGGTCTCCCACATTGCAGGCAGATTCTTTACCATCTGAGCCACTGGAGAAGCCCAACCTGTAATAAGTGCTCTATAAAGAAAATGAAAGACAGAATAGTAGAAGTTATCTACTTCCAAGAAGTTAAATGGTTACAGTCTGGGAATAAGCTCCTTCTTTAAGCCTCCAAGTTTCCAGGAAAACTGGAGGGGCCTAACCTTGTATGTATTTACATTTCAAGGTCCTTGAAGACCTCAGTATGTCTTAAAAGATTTGATTTATGGGGCTATGATTAACTTGGCTCCGGATTCTGTAGATTACTGGAGGAGGAAATGGCAATCCACTCCAGTGTCCTCGCCTGGAAAATCCCATGGATGGAAACCTGGTGGGCTACAGTCCATGGGGTGGCCAAGAGTCAGACATGACTGTGCAACTAAACTTCACACCGTCACCAGAATTTTAGGGTAGCCAAGTGCATTCCACAATCAACTGTAAACAGAACAGTCTCTGCTGCTGTCATCTTAGCTATAGAACCACTCCATTCTTTTTTCTTTTTTTTCCCTTCTGTCAATGCTGAGAATATTTTAGATTTTTGTAGAGAAGAGAATCAGGGACTATGGCTCTACTGTTCATTAAACAAGCAGATGGGGCTCCCAAGTCTTGTTGTTCCAGCAGTTTTGCTTTAGCTCAGCTGTAAAGATACTGGAAACCTAAAGGGCTGCAAATAAAAATGCCTGTCAACCTCAAATCAATCAGTAACAGATCATTCTATGCAATTCGATTGTTCTTCCCCATCACAGTAAGTGGAAATAGAGATAGTAAAGTCACCCACTGGCAGAACTTTGAGCTGTGTAAGGAAACTGCTACCAACTGTGGCAGAGTCAAACTTTGTATGGGATTAATAATGTGTGTCAAGATAAAAGTTATGATAGCCATCCCGTAACAGAGGGGGCAGGCAAGTGATAAGTTTGATACTGTCAAGTGTGAAATAATACCTAATTGAAAGTATAAAGAGGTATTGTCTTAAATGTAATTAGATTCTGATAAGTAAACGATGCACATTGTTAGCTCAAGATTAGTCATTAAAATTTTTTCAAATCATCGGAAGAAAGAGAAGAGATAAAAGTGATGCTCTAAAAGCTAATAATTTGCTCTTTACTTAGTAGATTAGTCAGGGTACTTTTTGTTTAAAGACTCAGTAATCTAACTGGTACAAGCTGCAGCCAAAAGGTAAATGTGTTGTTAGCATACTGAGAAATCTCAAATTAGACACAAAAACTTTGAATTATAAAACAGCAGAAAGGTCCATGATGCAACTAGGGGTTGATTTGGTATACCACTCACCCTGTTTTTCTTTCTTTTGTCCCTGTTCTCCACCACTGTCAGCTTTATTTTTCCTCAGTGTTCTGTGGCTTCATGATGGAAAAAGTGGCTGAAGAGAATTTCCGCTTCTCATATCCCAAAGCAGCCACTCATAAATGAGTGACCCTTTCTCCAGTGGCAGTGTGACCACGGATGAGGAAGGACTTTGATTCACTCCTTTTATGTCATGTTCACCAATGGACAAATCGGTAGTGGCCAGTAAGGGTGCCGTGTGAGCTAACTCAATCATTATCACACTTTGACCTTATATTTCTACATTTACTTGTCTGAATATAGAAGCAGCAGCTGATGCTGATGACTAAACTGTTGAAGTTAGCAATAGGAGCTGTTCACAGAAGCAGGTGGCAGAATTACCTGAAGAAAAATTGAGGGTGAATGAATTGTCAGATGAAAAATAGTTCTCCAGTGCATACAGGGAGATGGGAAGACCAAACACCAGGGCCCCCGTGCAAGACAGACTGTTTCTTACTAAATGGTAGATTTCAGTTGAGTCAAATAGCCATTATGTCTTACTTTAATAATCTATAAAAGGAGATAGTAGGACTTTTCCCTTGTAAACCTAATTTTGTTATCATGATGAAATGAGAGAATGTGAGTGAAAGTGAAAATCACTCAAATACCATAAAGTTGAGCTATTTTGATGTCATATCTTTATTATTTATGATAATATTACTGATGTACTGTGTAATTCTTTATTGATACATTATCTCCTAAATACTAAAGTACAATGTACTAAGATTCTGTTTCCCCTTTAATTAATATTTTATTGATGTCCTCTTCAGTAGAAAAGATAATAAAATTAATCAAGAAATATTCAATTAAACTGTCAGAGAGATCTTGACTTGTAATTAAAAATATTTAGGCAATTGCTATCATCAAAAGCAGAAAAAAAAAGGAAGAGAAGGAGAAGAAATTTATTTACATATATCTTTATCAAGCTAAGATTGAATTCTGTAATTGAATGGAAGTTACTATAGGCCAGAGCACTATGATAAACTTGGAGTTGAGCATAAAAGATGGCATATAAATAATTATCTTCAAACTCACAACTGTTTTTTTCTTTTTAATGGAAAAAATGAACTGATTGAATTAGCCTCAGTTGTAGGACATATTAAAATACAGACTTTCATACATTCAGGATACATTCATAAAAGTCAGTAAGTTGACGTTTTGATAATGAAAACATGGTATGACTTTGAAAGACAACATTTGTAAAGTGAGGCACAGTGTGCTCAAGGGTAAGCCACGGTCCCACCAAAGACGACAAGAGACATTGAATTAGAGACGCTTATTGCAAGTCCTAAAGGAAGTACATGCCACACCTCAAGGGGTGACCTCAAGAGGTTACACGGTGCGCTCAGGGTAGGCAGGGGGAGCAGGCAGAGAGAGAGGGGCCTGGGGCACATGCCTTTATTAGGTCCACAAGTGAGTGCATTTGGGTTCCTGGGCTAAGACTGGATTGGTCACTTCAAACCAAAAGGAACGTGGTCTTGGTAGTCTCCTGCAGGGGTCTCGTCTAAGTGGGGTATAATGAGAAGGCCTGGGAGGTGGGGAAGACTGTTTATTACAAGGGCTATTGGGAAAGTCATTTAAGAAATGTACATTTACTTGTGATTCTGTGGACTGTTATCCAGGGTTTCGGCTTGCGTGATGGAGTTCTCGTCAGTTTAAGGTCCCTACAGGCCACTTGGTCAGACAAAATGGATACCTTAGCAGCAATGCCATAGAATAGTTTTAGCTGAGCATTAGACAGAACAAAACCCAGTTTCAAACTTGGTGGTATTAGCGATTCTCGCTAATAGATTAAGAAAGATTTCATAAAACAAAAATATTTTATATGTAACTGATAGTAGAGTGAAACACGCTTTCTGATGAAGGAAAATTAAAAACTTGCTATATAACTTGCTTAAAGGCAGGGATATACTAATGCTGTTGGAGACTTCTTGAGTGAGGTAGGATAGCAGTGGTAAGAAAGGACAGCTGCTGGGAAACCTTGTGATCCAAAGTACAACTGGCGTGTTTTCTCACGAGATACCATTTAGCCTGCCAAGAGAGCGTGTTAACACAAAATGCTGAAGACACGTTTATGATCCAAGTTAACATTGCATCCAGAGGGCAGCCTCGTAGTTTGTCGACCCCTGTGTACCTATGGAGTGTTTCCAGAAAGCAATGAGTGTCCGTGGTCTTGACTGGCAAGTATGTGAACCAAAATGCTGAACTGTTCCATTAGGACCTGCCATAAACAACTGAAGGAACAGTGCAGAAGCATAAGAATTTAAATCTTTAATAGTGATACTCCCACAGATTATCCAGATGGTTATTAAAGCACGTACAACGATGTGTGGGACAAGGGGTATATGTAAGTAAGTACTCTCCCCTCAGTGTAGCTATGAACAACTTCTCTAAAAAGTAAAGTCTCCATTTTACAGATAGATATTGAATTGCCTTACTGGGAGTGACTCAGCAGTCCAGTGTAGAGTATCTGTAATGCAGAATGAGCCCAAAGCACTTCAAACAGTGTTTTCTAAATATGATTTATTTCAGCTGATTTTATTATAAATATTATCTGTCTCTACTTGTTTGTGTCCTTTTCTAACAAATATTTGGAGAGCTGGTTAAATATAAACTGTGTGACTAAGCAACTTCTGTGACACCAACATTCTGGCATACACTGCTGATGATCTCCAGACCAAATCAATACTTTAATAATTTATAATAAGTAACTAGCCTAAAATGCATGTACAAACAGAAGTACCACAGTTCTGAGACTTAAAAATTAAGTGCTCATTAAAGCTATTCACTGGAAGTCTTTAATATTGTTAAAGCTACAGGTTCAGAGCAATTGTTGGAAAACCAAGGAGGTTTCATAATGTAATTTGGCAACAGCCATAATTAATAGGCAAGCTGCTTTTTTATTGTCTCCTCCTTTAAAAATGTCAGATTTTATTGAATGTAATCAACGAGAATGCAAATGTCATCCTAACAGCATCTTGAATAATGAGAAGGTCAAAGAAGTACAATCCTCAATCTTTAGTATTTCAAATATAAAGCATTTAGGGAATTTGAAACAGACTTCAGATGTTCTCTGTTCTTGACAACATTATCAATGAGGGAGGAAAGTGGAAACACAATAACATATTATCCTGACAAAGATTGTAACTACAGTGTAAAAGGGAACATTTTCCATTCTAATTCTTTCTGTATCTTTTAAGAATGTTGTTCCAAAATGGCAGAGCACAAATGAAAATGAGAACCTAAAATACTTTGTTAAAAGTAGATTGTAGTTAATATGTCAGACAAAAACATATACCTTCATTTGGGCATCGACAGCATTTTTCAGCTTTTTGTTTTGATCTAATTTTAAATTTATAGAAGAGTCACAAAAATATAGAGATTTCTGTGTAGCCTTCATCCAGCCTACCCTTATGATAGCTTTTTGCATAACAATAGAATCTTTATCATAATCAAATAATTAATTTGGGATAATAATACGGATTAAAGTGCAGAAGTTTTTGGCTTTTACAAGCTTGTTCACATTACATTTTGGTGTAATTTCCTCCTGCTAAGCTGCTGCTAAGTCACTTCAGTCGTGTCCGACTCTGTGCGACCCCATAGATGGCAGCCCACCAGGCTCCCCCATCCCTGGGATTCTCCAGGCAAGAACACTGGAGTGGGTTGCCATTTCCTTCTCCAGCGCATGAAAGTGAAAAGTGAAAGCGAAGTCGCTCAGTCGTATCCAACTCCTAGCGACCTCATGGACTGCAGCCTACCAGGCTCCTCCGTCCATGGGATTTTCCAGGCAAGAGTACTGGAGTGGGGTGCCATTGCCTTATCCCGTAATTTCCTCCTACCTAACTAATTTATAGTTGCCTTTTTTTTTTTTTCCGCATCTTGAAGGTAAATGATGAGATACTGTGTTGAGTGTATCTCAATTTGTTTTTTCATGAATTTTTCATGATTAAAGTGAAAGTGTTAGTCGCTCAGTTGTGTCCAACTCTTTGCGACCCCATGGACTGTGGCCTACCAGGCTTCTTTGTCCTTGGAATTCTCCAGGCAAGAATAATGGAGTAGGCAGTCATTCTCTTCTTCATGGGATCTTCCCAATTCAGGGATTGAACCTGCGTCTCCTGCATTGCAGGCAGATTCTTTACCATCTGAGCCACCAGGGAAGCCCAATTAAATTAAGATTATGCATTGTTGGGAAGGATACCAGAGAGGTGATATACCCTTCTTATTTCTCAAATTAGGGAGCATAATGATGTCAGCATTCATTACTGATAATGTTAACCATGACCATGTGAATAAAGTGGCATATTTCAGCATTCTCTGATTGTCAGCTTACTACATTTCCCTTTGTAATAACTAAATGTTTTGAGAGAGATACTTTGAAATTATGCAAATATCCTGTTTCTATTTAAAATCTCACCAATTTAGTATCCATAGTAGTGTTCTCATGGCAATTTACTGTATCCCTCTTTCCTTCTCCATTTAATCATTGGAATTCATTTACAAGGATTAACAATTTATAATCCATTTATTACTTATCCCTTAGTTATTTGATTTCAGCATTGATTTCAATTGGTATAGATTTGTGGATGTTTATCTCTAGTGGCTCAGACAGTAAATAATCCACCTGCAATGCAGAAGACTAGTGTTTGATCCCAGGGTTGGGAAGATCACCTGCAGCAAGAAATGGCAACCCATTCTAGTATTTTTGCCTGTGAAATCCCATGGACCAAGGAGCCTGGCAGGCTATAGTCCATAGTGATCATAAAGAGTATGACGTGACTAAGCAACTAAGCACATAAAACAGCATGCATTTTATTTTAGATTTTAATCCAATACAGTTGTTACTTATTTTGTGGCATAAGCCATTCCAACTTTGGGCATTTGGAACTTTTTTCCCCTAGTTTTATTGAGTAATAATTGGCATATGATATCTGTGCCCTTTTAATTTACCATTACCAACTCACCACCCGCCCCCAACACAAACTTATTTTTTTAGCATTTTCTAGCAACACAAGAGGCTCCATGCTCATCTTATACTTCCCTTGCTCTACTTCTGGATTTTTTTTTTAATTGCAGTATGATATTTAGACACTGAAATTTGGGAACAGATAGGTTTGTTGCTATGGCAGTGTTGCTGATTCTTACTTTTCTTAGTGAATTGAACTAGGAAGTGTGTATATGCATATAAGAACTTATACATACATACACTTACACATACATTCACACAGACCTTTGTTTATTTGTTTGTCTGGATGTATATTTTAATAATATTTTCAGGAATCTGTATTGACACCTCCACCTTAAATTCAGCATTTCAGTGTTCATTCCAGTCTTTGCCCTTTTTCTTATAACTTGTTTTTCCTACAGTGAGAGATCTGTGCGTTCTTGTCTGTACTGCATTTACTTACATTTTCCAACATGTTTTATAAATAAAATAGCTTCACTGATTCCTAAGCCACACCCCTGTTTGAAACAAATTTGCCCAGGAGAATACCCATGCAGTTCTTTTTGTTTTTGTCTTTACAATATCCAATCAAAACATTTTTTCCCCCATTACATAAGTTAGCAACTTTCTTCCCCATACTCTTCAGTTTAGTATTTGATTCATAGGAAAACAGTTTGAGTCATTTGTGACAGATTATGTTTCACTTTCCCCCCACATCCTAGTTGCTATTTTAAAGTCTCAAATAGAGTAAATCTCATCTTTTTGCAGTGTACTCTTCTGTCAGTTTTGACAAGTGCATAGAGTTATATAGTCATGAGCGTACTTGCAACTAGTGTATTGCCCCTCCAAGTTCCCTATGCAGTACTTTCTCTGTGCAGTACTTTCTCCTCTCAGTCCTTGGCAATCACTTGTATTTCCTGAGCTCTGCCTTTTGTAGAGTTTCATAGAAGTGGAATCACATGACATGAATCTTTAGATAGCCTTTCACTTAGAGACATGCACTGGGATTCATCCATGTTGTTAACATGTCTCAGTTGTTGGTCCCTGCTTGTTGTTGAAGTAACATTTCCTTGTGCAGCATGCCCTTTTGTGTTTACCAGTTGAGGAACCTTTGAGTTGTTCCCAGTTTGGGGAAATTACAAATAAAGTTGCTCTTCAATTTAGTCATATTTGAAACTTTAAATATTTGTGTTGTGATGGCATTCTAAAACTCTTTCAGTAAAAGAGAAAACTTGAATGAGGGCTTTTATTTGTGTTTGTGAACAGATTTCAGAGCTATGCTATCAAATTTATAAACTTTGTGTCCCTTTTACATCTTTTATGACAATATAATTTAAGAACCAACTAAGATTTGAGCCTCTGTGGTACTAAGTATTTAATTTTCTCAAGAAATATTGACAGTGTTGTAAAATATTATTGAAAATAATATTCATACTGATTTTAGCTCTAGTAATAATAATTAGTTTTTAATTATGTAGCTACTGTGTAAAGTCTGAACTCTATACAAATCTGTACTTGTATCTAAAGTAGTTCAGATTCCTTGTGTATAATTTGAACTAATTATTTCAGAAAGTTAAATTACTTTGCAAAACCTATTTCATTCCAATTCCCCAAACTATTTTGGGAACAGGGAAGATAAGCTTTGTCTTCAAAAACTTAGTCACTATCTATCCTTTTCCTCCTAAAATGCATTTTAGAAATAAAGAGTTTTTTAAAAAGCTGGTTACTGTTTCACAATGGAGCTGTAAAA
The DNA here is from genome assembly GCF_023699985.2 of Odocoileus virginianus. NCBI lineage: Eukaryota > Metazoa > Chordata > Mammalia > Artiodactyla > Cervidae > Odocoileus > Odocoileus virginianus. The sequence continues at coordinate 80,201,441 of NC_069674.1, forward strand.
TAACCTTACAAATTATACTGATTGAATGGTTACAAGACCGAGAACTAAGGAAAGATAATTTTAATAATCCTTCCTTTGTCTAGACACACTGGTGCTTTCAATTTCATAAATGAAATTTTTCGTTGATTAACATTGTAAAAAGTTAAATGCCTTGCAGAAGCTAACATTTGTCAACTTCAATTAAACTTCAGCATGACTTCTGTGTTAAGGACTTTCCTAGAAAAGATTTATACACATACACAAATACATATAGACACATATATATTTTTTACCAACTTCATAATTCTTGTATTGCTCTCATTAATTTTTATGTGATAAAAAATGTATTAAATTTCTGTGCTTTTTTGCATTTTCACTTTTAAACTAGGTATGAATCTATGAGTTTTAATGTTATTTAAAAATCATTAATTATAGTGTTTATTTGTTAGATATAAACTTAAAAATAGGTGAAAGTTTTTAGATTATACCAAATTACTGATGGATTCTTTTAATTTTGTGTAAAGTGAAATAATAGTACATTATTTAATGGAGACTTACTAAATATTGGAGAATTTCTATTTTATTTCATTTTCAAAATTGGGCCAATTATTTTTCTTTAAAGATCTATTATTATTAAACTATCTTTGAGTGTTAGGGGCAATATTCTATGAGTTCTATAAGTGTCCCAAAGATTTATAATACAATCATTTAATTTCTTATAAATTATAAAGTCAGATATATTGAGCAAAATTTAGCCTAGGAATTTCCCCTTAAATGGATGTATTTATATTTACATATATATATACACACATATATATATTTCATTTCAGCTAAAATTAAACAATGCTCAAAGCTCCTATAATCTGAGAAATAAGAGTATATGTTTTTAAGTAATTAACACCAAAAAAATAGGGATAAAACTAATTGCCCACTGACAAGAGATTAGAATAATAAATTTACTCTAAAATACTATTAAATTATTAGTTCATTTCATAATTATGAGTTCAATCATATGGTAAGCTCACTTCACATTCCAGTCAAGCTATCTCTGTACTGTTTTTTCCTTTTTAAATATTATTGTCAATATTTAAACCAAGCATTGCTAATGCTATTGGTATTCTTAAAATATTTAGTCAGTAGTAATCTCCTCACATACTTTATTATTGTGAATAATGAGTTACAGCAATTATAATCCATAATCACATGCTGACATACCTAGATGGTGTACTTAACTTCATTGGATGCTCTGTGTGAATAACAAAAATAATTGTATAAGCTCTTGATTGGAAGCACTATCAAATTTTGTAGTGTTCACATTAATCTGTTATCTAATACTAATAATAGAGAAAACTGAAGATAGAAGATTAATTCTGCTTCCTTAAAATACTATTTTATATTAAATGGCTCAAAATATTGTAATGTATGCTCATATAAATAGAAATGATTTTGCAAATATTTATAAACTCATTCAATGTTCTTTTAAAATGGTGTATGTTCAGAATAAGTACTGTAAAGAAAAAGCATAACAATTTCCTTTACACTTTAGCCTCAGACTTTCGTTTTTTGCTATTTTCTGCCTTTTTAATTGCACTGGTAGGTGGTCCCTGCCATTTCACTAGCTTTCATACAAATAATATGAAAGTTGGCAAATTGTTTTTATAATTATAGAGTATCTGTCAAATATCCTTGTCAGCACCATTTTATATCTTCTGTTCTTAGCCCAAATGATTTACAGCTTAGAATGTTCTTATTCTTGTCATCTCAAAAGCTCTTGCCAAATTTCTTGATAACTGACTCAAATGGTCTCAAATTTATGAGTTCTTTTTTCTGTTGAGCTCTTTCAGTTTCATTATTCCTAATTCAAAAACTATATTTTCTTATTTTTAAGAAGAGTAAAATCATTTTAAGAGTGCTAAAAAAAAAATCTGTAGATTCTTATCATAGGTAAGAAAAACAGACATTCTGAGATGAAGATGATAGTCTTAAGGTTTTTAATTTTTTCAATTTCCTGACTTTTTCTGAATGAGCAAATGTTACTTATATTTTTGTACACTATCATATGTTTCCTGAATTCAGTGATTATATATTCCTATACTGGAAACTTTTACTATATGGCTGGTGTTGTTCCTAAATAAATACATTATATAGCATCTTTTTGCTTTCATTTCTGATACACAAGTCTTGATCATTTGATTTTCAGTTGTAGGTTCATTTTTGTTTGTTGGTTTTTTTTTTGGGGGGGTTGTGTGGCTCCACATGTGGGATCTTAGTTCCCTGACCAGGGATTGGACCCACATCCCTGCATTGGAAACTCGGCATCTTAACCACTGGGCCACCAGGGAAGTCCCAGGTTTATGGTATTTTGATGGACTTCTAGCTTTCCTTACTTTTCTGTAACTTCGAGTGCCAGTACACTAAAATCCATAACCATCCCACTTGCCCTTTGGAGCAGTAGAGAAGCATAGTTAATTGCCTTTTTCTAAAAAATTGCTCTTCAGTAGAGAGGCAGCCATAGTGGCAGCCTCAGGGCAGATATGCAGAATACATAAAGATTTCCTTTTGGACGAGAATACAACTTTGGATATGAATGCTGTTGTTAGTCAGTTGCCAAGTCATGTCCAACTCCGACACCGTGGAATGCAGCAAGCCAGGCTGCCCTGTCCCTCACCATCTCCTGGAGTTTGCCCAAGTTCATGTCCATTGAATCAGTGATGCCATCCAAATAGCTCATCCTCTTTGCTTCTGCCTTCAATCTTGCCCAGCATCAGGGTCTTTTCCAATGAATCAGCTGTTCACATCAGGTGGCCAAAGTATTGGAGCTTCAGCTTCAGCATCAGTCCTTCCAAAGAGTATTCAGAGTTGATGAACCTCAAGATTGACTGATTTGATCGCCTTGCTTTTCAAGGGACTCTCACGAGTCTTCTCCAGTACCACAGTTGGAAGGCATCAGTTCTTCAGCACTCTTCTTTATTGTCCCACTCTCACATCTGTACATGCCTATTGGAGAGAACATAGCTTTGACTATATGGACCATTTTTCAGGAAAGTGATGTCTTTGCTTTTTAACACACTGTCTAGTGTTGTCTTAGCTTTCTTACCAAGAAGCAATCATCTTCTAATTTCATGGCTGTAGTCACCATCTGCGGAGCCCAAGAAGAGGAAGTGTGTCACTGCTTCTGCCTTTCCCCCTTCTATTTGTCATGATGTGATGGGACCAGATGCCGTGATCTTAGTTTTTTTAATATTCCATTTTAAGTGCACTTTTTCACTCTCCTCCTCTACCCTCATCAAGAGGCTTTTTAGTTCCTCTTCACTTTCTGCCACTAGAGTGGTGTCATCTGCATATCTGAGGTTGCTGATGTTTCTCCTGGTAATCTTGATTCCAGCTTCTAACTCATGGAGCCTGGCACTTTGCATGATTTGCTCTGTGTATAAATTAAATAAACGGGATTACAATAAACAACCTTGTCAAATTCCCTTCTCAATCCTGCACTAGTCAGTTGTTCCATACAGGGTTTTTTGTTGCTTCTTGACCTGCATACAGGTTTCTCAGGAGATAGGTAAGGCAGTCTGGTATTTCCATCTCTTAAAGAGTTTTTCACAGTTTGACTACCTCAAGATGGTGGAGGAGTAGATGGACGTGGAGTACATCTCTCTCCACGGATACATCAGGAATACACCTTCAGACAGAAGTGCACGCAGACCAGCTGAGAGCAGACAGGAGTACCAGACCAGCGGAAAAGAATACACAGAACCAGGCAGAACTCGCTAGGATGAGGGAAATAAGGGGGAAAACAGGAGTGTTAACAGGAATAGTCCTGCCCTTGGCAGGTGGGGGAACTGAAGCGGGGGTCCAATCCCCATGTTAGGGTGATTGTCTGAGTCAGAGGAGAAACATTTAAGGCTGTGTGGCAGCCTGAATGGAATGAGAATCAGGCAGTCCTTGCCGCAGCCATAAATACCCTGAACAGGGATGCAGGTCCCCTGGAAGGCGCAGAAGCTGGGAGCTGGAGTTTAGGGACTGTGGAGCAATCCCAGGGCAAGGGCTGCTGTTGACTGCGGAGAGATGGCTCGAGGGGATGTGACGTAGGAGATTGTGGTGGGAAATACCTCTGGAGGAAAGCTGGGCAGTCATGAAACTAAGGTGATACTGCTGGGTCACGCATAGCGGGTGGAGCCATCACCTTCACCTCTCTCCCCACATGCCAGCATTGGCAGCTGAAAAGTAAAGAGGCTGGCCCATCAAATGCCTGGTGCACTGAACTACGCAGTAAGGCCCCACCCAGGGTACTCCTTTAAGTGACCAATGTGCTGAACTACGGAGTAGGACCCCAACCAGGGTGCCCCTTTACGTGCCTGATGTGCTCATCTACAGATAGGACCCCATCCAGGGGGGCCCGTCTATGTGCCTGACTCTCTGAACAACAGAAGGGCAGCAGGCAAGGGAGCCCTCTAAGTGCCTGGACAGGCAGAGCCACAGAGAAAAGCTGGCCAAAGAGGCCTTCTGATTGCCAGCTACAAGAGGCTCGAAAATAGACTCTGATAGGGCCATGACTCCTATGGCAGAGGCAGTCCGAGTCCCTGCATGCTTGGCGCCACCAGCGTACCCACAAGCCAAGCAGTTGCACCACTTTCATGCTCAACTCTCACTGGGGCAAAGCTGCCACAGACAAAAAATATCTTGTGTCTGTGTGTGCAGGGTTGCTTCGGTCATGTCCAACTCTTTGTGACCCTTAGATTGTGGCCTGCCAGGCTTCTGTGTCAAGGAGGGGGGTTCTTCAGGCAAGAATACTGGAACATGTTGGCCAATACTGGTTGGCATACCCTTCTGGAACATTATATTTCCTGCTGCCCTAGCTGCCAACTCCCCCTGAGTACCTGGTGCTGCCAGAACCCCTGTGACCCAAGCAGCTGCACCACCTCCACAGATGGATCTCACAGGGGCAAACCCCAGTGGATGACCCACATGCAGAGGTGGGAATAAAACCACAATTGAACCCAGGAGCAGTGTGGCTAAGGAAGAAGACCCAGAACCTTTCTACCAGCTCTACAAGCTGCAGATTAAATCCACACGTTCAGTTAGGCAGATTCTGTGTCTATGGAATATATAAAAGGACATTGAAAGCTCCCACAAAAGAAAATACACTAGTTCTGATAGCTGTGGATCTTAGAGGCAAAAACACACAGGAGTAGGACCAGATTAGAATCTGAGCTGCCCCCACAGCAGGTCCAGAGGTCAGCGGAGTGTTGGGGGCATCCTAGGGAGGTGAGGTGGACTGTAACTCCCACCGAGGGAAAGGACTCTGGCAGCAGTGACTCAAGAAAAGCATCTATTATTCTTATAGTTTGACTTGTTCTACAGATTCTTTGGGGTTTTTTTCTTTTCCCTTTTTTCCCCCTTCTGTTGTAGTTGTTGATTTTATTGGCACTATGAAATCCAATGGAGCTTTTGAGCCTTTTTTTTCTCCTCAGTCACATTTTTATTGTTGTTATAAACCACTACATTGGACTTTTGAGTTTTGTGAAGTTTTCCTTTTTTTTCCTGTTTTCTCTTTTTTAAATTTTAATTTTTTAGACCTATTTTTTTAATATACATTTATTCCCTTGCTTTTCCTACTGTTCTTTTCCCCTTGAAGTTAATCTTTCATGTATATAAATCTTCTTTATCTGTGTCTATTTAATTTTGCATATCTACTCTTTCTTTCTTTTCCTTTCAACATATTTGTTAGTTTTATTTTCATAACTTTATTTCCCTATTGGCACCTTGGGTTAATTTTGTTTTCCAGTTTGTACTTTGCTTAGTTTTGCTCTTAACTGGTGTATATTGTTTTTGGTTTCTTTTCCTCTGGATAAATCTATTGTACTTTATTTTTGTTATACTTTGGATTTTGCTTATGGATGTATATGTATATGGGTATATTAAGTCACACTTTTTCTTGTTGTTAAAAACCTCTGCCTCTATGTTGGGCTTTGCAGTTCTGTGGAGTTTTCCTTTCTACTTTCTTTTTTTAAATTTTCTCTTTATAATTATAATTTAAAATTTTTTTAAACTATTATAATTTTTCTGCCTTTATTCTTTTGTTTTCCTTTCCAGCTGTTCTTTTCACCTTGCAGTTAATCTTTAACGTATATAATATTCTTCATCTACCTCTATTTAACTTTGCGTATCTATTCTTTCTTACAATTCTTCTCAACATATTTGGTAGTTTTGTTTTCATTGCTTTATTCCCCACTTGGCACCTTGCTTTAGTTTTGTTTTACAGTTTGTGCCTTAGTTAGTTTTGTTCTTAATTGGTGTATATAGTTTTTTATTTTCTTTGTTCTCTGGGTAAATCTATTCTACTTTATTTTTGTTGGACTGTTTTGACTTTGCTTATGTGTGTATATGTATGTATATTCCATTATTTTAATTATTGTTTGCCTGATTTTGTAACTGCCATCTGTCTGGGATTCATCTTTCATTTCTCCTTCTTGGGTATTTGTTTTAATCTCACTTAATGCCATAACAAACAACTTGTGGAATCTTGGTTTCTGACCAAGGATCAAGCCCTGAACCTTTAGAGTGGGACCACTGATTGCAAGACCATAGAATACCAGAGAACTAACCCTAGGGAGTATCAAATAGTGAGAACTCACACAGAGGAAACCACTTGAATACAAGACCCAGCATCACAGAACCACCAGTAGCACCATGTGCAGGATGCCACATCTAAACAACAAACAAAACAAAAATACAAACCAAATCATCAGCAGATAGGATTACCACCTCACCCAGTTTTACCCATCAAGGGAGAAGCAAACAGACAAGCAAAACTCAGCACAAATCTCACTCTATACAGAGCAGCTTGCACAAACCACTGGACCAAACTTAGGAGAGCAGAAACCGAAAGGGAGAAAGAATTCAACCCTGAAGCCTGGGGAAAGGAGACCTCAAATACAATAAGTTAAAAAAAAATCATGAAAAGGCAGAGAAATACTAGACAAATGAAGGAAGAAACCAAAACCACAGAAGTCCAAATAAATGAAGAGGAAATGGGCAAACTGCCTGAAAAACAATTCAGAATAATGATAGTAAAGATGATCAAAAACCTTGACAACAAAATGGAGAAAATGCAAGAATCAATTAACAAAGACCTAGAAGAATTAAAGGATAAACATAGACAAACAACGCAATTACTGAAGTTGAAATTACTAGAAGGAATCAATAGCAAGCTGTCTGAAGCAGAAGAACGAATCAGTGAGCTGGAAGATAAAATGGTAGAAATAACTTCTGAAGAGCAGAATTAAATAAAAAGAATGAAAAGAACTGAGGACAGTCTCAGAGACCTCTGGGACAATATCAAACACACCTACATTTGAATTATAGGGGTTCTAGAAGAAGAAGGGCTTCCCTTATAGCTCAGTCAGTAAAGAATCTGTCTGCAATGCAGGAGACCTGGTTCGACCCCTGGGTTGGGAAGATCCCCTGAGGAAGGAAATGGCAACCCACTCCAGAATCCTTGCCTGGAAAATCTCATGGACAGAGGAGCCTGGTGGGCTGCAGTCCATGGGGTTGCAGAGTCGGGCACGTTTGAACGACAAACACTTCCTTCCTTGCTTACTTAGAAGAAGAAGAGAAAAAGAGAAAAATTTTTTTAATAGATTATAGTTGAAAATTTTCCCAACATGGAAAAGGAAATAGTCAATAAAGTTCAAGAGGCACAGAGAGTCCCATACAGGATAAGCCCAAGGAGAAACATGTGAAGACACATACTAATCAAGCTAAGAAAGACTAAACACAAAGAAAGAGTATTAACAGGAGCAAGGGAACCGCAAGTAACATAAAAGGGAAACCCTGTATGCTTAACAGGTGATCTTTCAGCAGAAGCCGTGCAAGCCAGAAGGGAATGGCAGGATATATTTAAAGTACTGAAAGGGAAAAATTTACAACCAATATTACTGTACCCAGAAAGGATCTCATTCAAAATTGATGGAAAAATTAAAAGCTTTTCATACAAGAAAAGTTAAGATAACTCAGTACCACCAAACCAGCTTTACAACAAATGTTAAAGGGACTTATGTAGTCAAGATATACAAGAGAAGAAAACAGGTCTACAAAATCAACCCTGAATAATTAAGAAAATGGCAATAGGAAAATAAATATCAATAATTACTTTAAATGGACTGAATGCTTGAACCAAAAGACACAGACTGGCTGAAAGGATACAAAAGAAGACCCATATACATGCTGTCTACAAGAAACACACTTCAGACCTCAAGACACATAAAAACTGAAAATGAGAGGATGGGAAAATATATTCCATGCAAATGGGAAGCAAAAGAAAGCTAGAGTAGCAATCCTCATATCAGACAAAATAGACCTTAAAATAAAGATTACAAGAGATAAGGAAGGACACTGCATAATGATCAAGGGATCAATCCAAGAGGAAGACATACCAATTGTAAATATCCATGCACCCAGCATAGGAGCACCTCAATACATAAGACAACCATTAATAGACATAAAAGGGAAAATTGACAGTGACACAATAATAGTAGGAGACTTTAACACCCCACTCACACCAATGGACAGATCATCAAAACAGAAAACTAATAAACACAAGTCTTGAATGACACATTAGATGAGATGGATCTCATTGATATCTTCAGGACATTCCATCCAAATGCAGAAGAATACACCTTCTTCTCAAGTGCACATGGAACATTCTCCAGGATAGATCACATCTTGGGCCACAAATCAAACCTCAGTAAATTTAAGAAAATTGAAATTTTATCAAGTATCTTCTCAGACCAAAGTGCTATGAGACTGGATATAAGTGAAAAGAAAAAACTCTCTAAGAAACACAAACATATGGAGATTAGACAACATGTTTCAAAATAACCAACAGGTTACTGAAGAAATCAAAAGGGAAATAAAATTTCTAGAAACAAATGACAATGAAAACACAACAGTTCAAAACCTTTGGGATGTAGAAAAAGCAGTTCTAAGAGGAAAGTTTATAGCAGTGCAATCCTACCTCAAGAAACAAGAAAAACATTGAATAGACAACCTAACTTTACACCTAAAATAACTGGAAAAAGAAGAACAAAAAAACCCAAAATTAGTGGAAAGATATCATAAAGATCTGAGTAGAAATAAAACAAAAATGAAATAAACAATAGTAAAGATTAATAAAACTAAAAGCTGGTTCTTTGAGAAGATAGAAAAAATTGGCAGACCTTTGGCCAGACTCATCAAGAAAAAAAGAAAGAAATCCACAAATTTAGAAATGAAAAAGGAGAGGTTACAACAGACAATGCAAAAATACAAAGGATTATTAGAGGCTATTATGAACAACTATACAGCAATAAAATGGATAACATGGAAAAAATGGAAAGATTCTTAGAAAAGTCCAATCTTCCAAGAATGAACCAGGAAGAAATAGAAATTATGAACAACCCAGTTACAAGCAATGAAATTGAAGCTGTGATCAAAAATCTCCAAAAAAACAAAAGCCCAGGACCAGATGGCTTCACAGGAGAATTTATCAAACATTTAGAGAAGAGCTAATGCCTGTCCTTCTGAAACTCTTGCAGAAATTTGCAGAGGATGGGAACACTTTCAAACTCATTCTACGAGGCCACCATCACCCTGATACCAAAACCAAAGACAAAACAAAAAAAGAAAACTACAGGCCAATATCACTGATGAACATAGATAGAAAAATCCTCAACAAAATTTTAACAAACAGAATTCACAACACATCAAAAAGCTCATCCATCATGATCAAGTTGGGTTTATTCCATGGATGCAAGATTTCTTCAACATATGCAAATCAATCCATGTGATACACCATATAAACAAATTGAAAGATAAAAACCATATGACAATCTCAATAGATGCAGAAAAAGCCTTTGACAAAATTCAGCACCCATTTATGATTAAAACTCTTCACAAAATAGGCATAAAAGGAACCTACCTCAACATAGTAAAGGCCATATATGATAAGCCTACAGCAAACATTATTCTCAATGGTGAAAAACTGAAAGCATTCCCCCTAAGATCAGGAATAAGACAAGGGCGATCAGTTCCCCCACTATTATTCAACATAGTTCTGGAAGTCCTAGTTACATCAATCAGAGAAGAAAAAGAAGCAGAAGGAATCCAGATTGGAAAGAAGTAAAGCTCTCACTGTTTGCAGATGACATGATACTGTACACAGGAAACCCTAAAGATAGTATCAGAAAATTACTAGAGCTAATCAGTGAATTTAGCAAAGTTGCAGGGTACACAGAAATCAGTTGCATTTCTATATACTAACAATGAAAATTCAGGAGAAATAATGGTATCAATCCCATTCACCATTGCAACAAAAAGAATTAAATATCTAGGAATAACTTAACCTAAGGAGACAAAAGAACTGTACACAGAAAATTATAAGACACTAATGAAATAAATCAAAGATGGCATAAACATATGAAGAAATATTCCATGTTCCTGGGTAGGAAGAATCAATACTGTGAAAATGACTATACTACCAAACACAATCTACAATTTCAGTGTGATCCCTATCAAATTACCTATGGCATTTTTTTTTTCACAGAACTAGAACCAGAAACTTCACAATTCATATGGAATTCACAAAGACCCCGCATAGCCAAAGCTGTCTTGAGAAAGAAGACTGGAGCTGGAGGAATCAGCCTTCCTGAGTTCAGATTATACTACAAAGCTACAGTCACAAGACAGTACGCTACTGGTGCAAAAACAGAAATATAGATCAATGGAACAAGATAGAAAGCCCAGAAATAAACCAATGAACCTATGGGTACCTTATTTTTGACAGAGGAGGCAACAATATACAATGGGGCAAAGACAGCCTCTTCAATAAATGGTGCTGGGAAAACTGGACAGCTCCATGTAAAAGAATGAAATTAGAGCACTTCCTAACACCATACACAAAGATAAACTCAAAATAGATTAAAGACCTCAATGTAAGACCAGAAACTATAAAACTCTCAGAGGATAACATAGGCAGAACACTCAATGACACTGTCCAAGCAAGATCCTTTATGATCCACTTCCTAGAGTAATGGAAATAAAAGTACAGAAGAAGGACCTGATTAAACTTAAAAGCTTTTGCACAGCAAAGGAAACTATAAGCAAAGTGAAAAAACCCTCAGAATGGGAGAAAATAATAGCAAATGAAACTGACATAGGATTAATTTCCAAAATATACAAACAACTCATACAACTCAATGTCAGAAAAACAAACAACCCAATCAAAAAATGGGGAAAAGACCTAAACAGACATTTCTCCAAATACATACAGATGGCTAACAAACACATGAAAAAAATGCTCATTATCACGCCTTATTAGAGAAATGCAAATCAAAACTATAATAAGATATCACCTCACACTGATCAGAGTGGCCATCATCAAAAAGTCTACAAATGGTAAATGCTGGAGATGGTGTGAAGAAAAGGGAATGCTCTTGCATTTTTGGTGGGAATGTAAAATTGATACAGCCACTATGGAAGATTGTATGGAGATTCCTTAAAAAACTAGGAATAAAACGACCATATGACCCAGCAATGCCACTCCTAGGCATATACCCCGAGGAAACCAAAATTGAAAGAGACACATGTATCCCATTGTTCATTGTAGCACTAGCAGCAACTAGAACATGAAAGCAACCTATGCCCATCGGCAGATGAATGGATAAAGCAGTTTTGGCATATATACACAATGGAATATTGCTCAGCCATAAAAAGAAACACCTTTGAATCAGTTCTACTGAGGTGGATGAACCTAGAACCTATTATACAAAGTGAAGGAAGTCAGAAAGAGAAAGATAAGTATTCTAATGCATAGATACTGAATCTAGAAAAATGGTACTGAAGAATGTATTTACAGGGCAGCAATGGAGAAACAGACATAGAGAATTGACCTATGGACATGAGGGAAGGGGAGGAGAGGGTGAGATGTATGGAAACAGTAGCATAGAAACTTACTTTCCATATGTAAAAGAGATAGCCAACGGGAATTTGCTGTATGGCTCAGAAAACTCAAAACAGGGGCTCTGTATCAATCTAGAGGGGTGGGATGGGGAGGGAGATAGGAGCGAGGATGAAAAGGGAGAGGATATGTGTATACCTATGGCTGATTCATGTGGAGGTTTGACAGAAAACAACAAAATTCTGTAAAGCAATTATCCTTTAAGAAAAAAAATTAAAAAAAAAAAAAAAACAGCAACAACAGAAAAAGAGTTTTCACAGTTTGCTATGATCCAGACAGTCAAAGGCTTTAGCATAGTCCATGAAACAGAGGTAGATGCTTTTCTGGAATTCCCTTGCTTTCTCTATGATCCAGTATATGTTGGCATTTGGTGTCTGGTTCCTCTTCCTTTTCTGTACCCAACTTGAAGATCTGGAAGTTCTCTGTTCACTTAATTCTGAAGCCTAGCTTGGAGAATTTTGAATATAACCTTCCTAGCATGGGAGATGAGTGCAATTGTATGGTGGTTTGAACATTCTTTAGTACTTCCCTTCTTGAACATTGGGATGAAAAATGACCTTTTCCAGTCCTGTGGCCACTGCTGGATTTTCCAAATTTGTTGACATATTTGATGCAGCACTTTAATATTTCATATTTAGGATTTTAATAGCCCTGTTGGAATTACATCACCTCCACAGTTGTTGGCAACTGTGCTTCCCAAGGCCTACTTAATTTCACAGTTCAGAATGTTTGGCTCTGAGTGAAAGACTACTCCTTTGTGGTTATCCGGGTCATTAAGATTTTTTTACAGTTCCTCTGTGTATTCTTTCCATCTGTTCTTGATCTCTTCTGCATATATTAGATCTCTACCATTTCTGTCTTTTATTGTGCCCATCTTAGAATGAAATGTTCCTTTGATAGTTCCAATTTTCTTGAAGAGGTCTCTAGTCTTACCTTATTTGCTGTTTTTCCTCTATTTCTTTGCATTGTTCATTGAAAAAGGGCTTCATGTCTCTCCTTGCTATTCTCTGGAACTCTGCATTTAGTTGGGTGTACCTTTCCCTTTCTTCCTTACTTTTTGTTTCTCTTCTTTCCTCCACTATTTGTAAAGCCTCCTCAGTCAGCCACTTTGCCTTCTTGTATTTCTTGTTCTTTGGGATGATTTGTTTACTGCCTACTACATACTATTACTGACCTCTATCCATAGTTCTTCATGCTCTCTGTTTACTAGGTCTAATCCTTTGAATCTATTTGTCACCTCCACTGTATATTTATAGGGGATTTGATTTAAGTTGTTTCTTGCTGACCTAGTGGTTTTCCTCCCTTTCTTTACTTTAAGCCTGAATTTTGCTATGAGGAGCTGATGGTCTGAGCCACAGTCAGCTCCAGGTCTTTGACTGTACAAAGCTTCTCGATCTTCAGTTACAAAAAATATAATCAATCTGTATTTGGTATTGACCATTTGGTGATGTCCATGTGTAAAGTTGTCTCGTGTTATTACAAAATGGTGGTTACTATGACCACTGTGTTCTCTTGGCAGAATTCTGTTAGTATTTGCCCTGCTTCATTTTGTGTTCCAAGGCCAACCTTACTTGTTAATCCATGTATCTCTTGATTTCCTACTTTTGCATTCCAATCCCTTATGATGAATAGGACACCTTTTTTTGGTGTTAGTTCTAGGAGGCCTTCTGGATTTTCATAGAAGTGATCAACTTCAGCTCTTTGGCATTAGTATTTGGGGCATACACTTGGATTACTGTTGAATTGTTTACCTTGGAAAAGAATTGAGATCATACTGTTATTTTTAAGGTTGCATCCAAGTACTACATTTCAGACTCTTTTATTGATTATGAGGGCTACCCATTTCCTCTATGGGATTCTTGCCCACAGTTGTAGATAAAATTGTCATCTGAATTCAGTTTGCCCATTCCCATCCATTTTAGTTCACTGGTTGCTAAGATGTTGATGTGTCCAGCTCTTATGACCCCTTGTAGTCCACCAGGCTCCTCTGTCCATGGAATTTCCCAGGTAAGAATACTGGAGTGCGGTGCCATTTCCTTCTTCAGGGGATCTTCCTGACCCAGGAATTGAACCTGGGTTTTGTGCATTGCAGGTGGATTTTTTACCTGAGATAATGGTCCCTGCTTGATATGTATTCTGGTTACCTTGGTTTCTTTACTTTCTGAAATTCATTTTAACATACAGATGCATATTGACAGTTCATACAGACACAAATATGTACATGAGTCACACTATCGAAATTATTTGCATTTTTATCTGGTAGTTAGTGATTTTAATCAGAAGACCTCAACATTTTCTACACAGTATTTAAATCCACAGGGAAGTAATGGGCAAGGAGTAGCCCTTTTCTAGATTTCAGGCAGCAATCCAGGGCTTGTTTCCTACATAAGCAATCCACTCTTGCTGCTGCTGCTGAGTCGCTTCAGTCGTGTCTGACTCTGTGCGACCCCATAGACGGCAGCCCACCAGGCTCCCCCATCCCTGGGATTCTCCAGGCAAGAACACTGGAGTGGGTTGCCATTTCCTTCTCCAGTGCATGAAAGTGAAAAGTGAAAGTGAAGTTGCTCAGTCGTATCCGACTCTTAGCGACCCCATGGACCGCAGCCCACCAGACTCCTCTGTCCAGGGGATTTTCCACTCTTGCTACATTTAGATAAATTTCAGTTCAGTTCAGGTCAGTCGCTCAGTTGTGTGCAACTCTGAGATCCCGTGGACCACAGCACACTAGGCCTCCCTGCCCATCACCAACTCCCAGAATTTGCTCAAACTCATGTCCATTGAGTCAGTGATGCCATCCAACCATCTCATCCTCTGTCGTCCCCTTCTCCTCCCGCCTTCAATCTTTCCCAGCATCAGAGTCTTTTCAAGAGTCAGTTCTTCGCATGAGGTGGCCAAAGTATTGGAGTTTCAGCTTCAGCATCAGTCCTTCCCATGAATATTCAGAACTGAATTCCTTTAGGATTGACTGGCTGGGTCTCCTTGCAGTCCAAGGGACTCTCAAGAGTCTTCTCCAACACCACAGTTCAAAAACATCAATTCTTCAGCACTCAGCTTTCATTAGATAAACTTACTAATACCTGAAGCCCTGTATCCAATGCTGTCACTATCTCTGATCTTTATCTGTAGTATCTATTTTCCTTAATTTCCCCTTACCTAGTGTTGCTTAGAGATGGTTAGATAGCATCACTGACTCAACGGACATGAACTTGAGCAAACTCCAGGAAACAGTGGAAGAGGGAAGCCTAGTGTGCTGTAGTCCAGGGTTCACAAAGAGTTGGACATGACTTAACCACTGAACAAATGTTGCTTAATACTAGACACTTAAGCTGAGAATGAAATAATTTCATCCCATGCTGTTACTGAACCTGCCTTTTAACATTCTCCATTCCATATCCTTTTCTTGTTTTAGTATTCCAAGTGAAAATAGTCATAATATAGACCCTTAAAAGATTCCAAATTTAAAGTAAATCCAACAACAGTAGTATACCCAATCTGGCATTCATTGTTTCCTGATACCTGGCAAGTCTTCTCAACTTTTTAATTTTTTTTTAGGTTTTGGTGGTAATGATGAAGGAAGCTTCTCAGTAACAACCCCAAAGATAGAATAGTGAATTCTCAATTTAATTTATAAAATTTAATTTATGGATAGTCAGGAATGGGTTTGAGCTATGTATTATTTGCTGGGTAAACTGAAGAAGACATAGACTCAAAGGGTACCATTAACATGCCTATCTGATTCTTAACTTTTTAATTAAGAAATCACAATGGTCTTTTCATATTGGCTTCTTCATAAAATAAGTTGAAAGCCTTCATTTTAATTTTCAAAGAAACAAATGACAAATCTATTTTCTCCATTTTAAGTTTTGGAAGAATTCACCAGAGAGACACCTAAGGCTGGGGTTTTCTTTGGCAAAATATTTAATGATGAATTCAATTTCTTCAAGAGATACCAGGCTAGAAAAATTTTCCATCCCTTCTTCTGGTCAGCTCAGTAAGGTATATTTGTCATCCAAATGTTCAAATTTATCAGCAGACTTTTTGCTAGCATTGTGTTATATCTCCTGCCACTGGGCTCCCTCTTGTGAGAAATCACCCCGTATCCTCACTATTTTCTTAGGATTATCTGTACTTCCTTGCTTTGGGCAACTGCTTTGTTGTTGTTGTTTTAATCTGTGAGTGTTATCTTCTCTGAGATTAACTGAAAATGGATTTGCTATTTGTCATTTCACTTTTGCACAACATGCAAGATAAGAAGGCTATTTCTGTCTCTAATCACTGTTCACAATGGAGGTTTTCCCTGTTTGAGAATAAAATTAAGGAAAAAATGTTTCCTTTCTCAAATCTCTTCTGTGTTTTTTTTTCTCTAAAAGTAGTGCCCACACTTAACACAAATTCAGGTTATTTACAAAAGTACCATTTCCCAGGCTCAGGAATTTGCCTTGTACAAGGAAATAAATGTATATGAGAGATAGTAATAAATTTGGGGGAAACAGCAATAAGTGTAGGAAATAGCAGTAATAAAACAGTAAACCTCAAAAGTATTGAAAGTATGAGTTGGAGTATATTTTGAAATGGGAGAGAGAAAATGAAATTCAATGTGGCAAAGATTTGACTCAATGTCTGAGCTTTGGGTTTATAATGCTTTATGAGTGCTTCTTCAGTCAACTCAGAAGTTTGAGATGACTGTAAACCAATTGCCGATGATTGTGACAATTAAAGAAACACAGTTTCATAACCTATAAGTAAGAAAAAGGAATAGTAAATCCGTTTACAAGAAAATTTCTATTCTTTTAATGTACACTGTTTGTCCTAGATAAAATAATATCTGATTACTTGCAGGTGGTATGCCTTCAGCACTTTTCCCCTGTCTTTTTAGGCCATTCTGATGATTCTCCCTTTGTTTCTTATCACCTATATTTCTTCCCAATGTCAAGGACAGAAGCTCTCATTTATTTTACCTTTTAAAACATTGAAATGTCATTAATTTATAATGTGTTTGTTTCTGTAAAGTGATTCAGTTAAATGCATAACACATATATTCAGTATTTTCCTTTATAGTTTATTTCAGTATATTGAAAATGGTTCCTTGTGCTATGCAGTAGGACCTTGTAGTTGATTGTGTCTGCTAATCCCAAACTCCTAATTTACCCCCTCCCTTTTCCATTTGGTAACCATAAGTGTTTTCTATGTCTGTCAGTCTGTTTCTATTTTATAGATTAAAAATTCTCATTTATACTTCAGGGCTCATTTAAAATTATATGTCATTGCACTGTTTATATTTTTAATATATCTCTAGAAGAAAATCATGAAAAGCTTAGTATTCTGTGAATATATTACAAATATCCCTAAGAGGCAAGTAATCTATTTTGGGCTTGGAGCCGTGTTTTGGTATTTAAGATCTAATACCCAGAGGACTGTCATTTATGTGAATGCTGGCACTGCTTTTACCTGCAAGGTAGAATGCTCACCAAGTAGAACTGATTCTTTGGGGCAGCAAAATATGCCTCTGAAAAGATATATCAGCAAAGTACAATTACTGTGCCAGCAGTTTTCACCCTCTGTGCTAAGTACTGAATTGCTCTTTTATCCTTTATTCCGCCCCCCCCCCCCCCACCGGTAGCGTGGACATTGATGCAATAGAGCTTATTGTTTTAAAACACTACCAATGTAAAGATTGTCAGGAAATTTTTTGTAAAATGAGATTTAACATGAAATTTGTTACATTCCGTAGCGTGATTACTTTATTTACTGAACATGGTAAGTTTACCAAAATTACTGATTCATCAACAAAAGAGAAATATTGAACTCACTTCAAATGGTTAGGTTTATGTTTTATTTATTCAATTAAACTCTCATTCTCTTTTTCTTTTCTCTGGGAAAAGAACAAGCCTAGAGGCATAAAAGAGGAAGCTATGATTATGAGTCCTAAAATATAATTCATAGTACAAATTCTCAACACCATATTCACATCATAAAATATGATTTCCCTGAAGTGTGCTGTCAAGATGCAAACATCAGAAGTTAGGTATTTCTTATATCTGTTTTGAATGTTATTTCAAGACATTCAGAATAATCCCTTCCTATCTTTGGAACTCAAGTAAAAACTCTTACATTTTTCCTTTTCTACACAAAGAAGTATTAAGGAAAGCTTATATTTTGAACATATTTTAAATGAAATTGTTTAAAATAAATACTAATAAAAGTTAACATTATTTATAATAACTGTCATCACAATGAAAAGACAGTAGTTAATTTTATCTTGTTTTTTTGAATATATCTTCTGATCAGTACCTTTTTTTAAGAAAATATATGTGGATGGGGCCCATATTTGACTTTTATAATTATTTTTCCCTACAAGTAGTTAGGCAGATTATTTAAGATTCCTCATGGCTTCAAAATGGTGTTGCACATAAAAGTTGGTACTGGTGATTAACTTGATATCCGGCAAAATCTCACCTTATTACATCTCATCTGTTCCCTGATATCCTCTGACAAAGGACTGTTTGAATTTTTAAAATATGATTGTAACTAGACTTAAAGGAAATAATGTACTAGTGCTAGAAGAGTTTTCCCAATTTCAGTTCTAGTCATGTGAGTTAAACAACTGGAAGAGTCCTTTTATCTCCCTGAAGATTGAGGTTTATACTAAGCAGAAAACTTCTCATTTCGTCTACCTTGTAGTGTGTATTAAATGACTGATCACTATTTTATGCATCCACGTTACTTATCCTCTCCATTAAAAACTCTCATCTTAAACAAAACTCTCATCTTTAAAAAAAAAACTCAGTTTTGTTTTATTTTAAGACTACCTTTTTTGAAAAAGAAGTATTAGGTTTACAAAAGCCTACAGCAGTTTCCCGTATCTTCCCTGTCTCTACAATTGTGTGGCTTCCCCCATTATCAACATTCCTCACTCAGATGTTATTTTATTATATTTTATTTACCAAGAATGAACCTACATTGACCTCAAGATCACCCAAAGTCCATAGACTTCACTCTTGATATTGTACATTCTATGGATCTGTGCAAACTGGAGGAGGAAATGGCAATCACTCCAGTATTCTTGCCTGGAGAACCCCATGGAGAGAGGAGCCTGGTGGGCTACAGTCCATGGGGTCCCAAGAGTCAGACATGACTTAGCTACTAAACCGTCACCATGGTCACATTTACCCATTGTTAGTATACAGATCACTCTCACTGGTCTAAAAAACCCTTTGTGTGGTCTCTGTTCATCTTTCCTTCCCCCTTTGCCTCACAACCATGGATTTTCCCTTTGTCTCCAACATTTTGCCTTTTCCAGAAGTCATATGGGACTTAGTCTTTTCATATGAACTCTTTCGTATAGTAATATGCATTTAAGCTTCTTCTATATCTTTTCATGGCTTAATAGCTTATTTCTTTTTAGTGCTAGATAATAGTTCATTGTATGTGTCACAGTTCATCCCATTTACCCATGGAAGCACATCTCTTTTTTTATATTTTTTTAAAGTATAGCATATGTATATTGTAAAGCAAAAAGAAAATACAGCTCCAAGAATCTTTACAAAATGAGCTCATCCCTGTAACTAAAACACAGAGGTGGGAGGGCGGTTCAGGATGGGGAACACATGTACACCCATGGCTGATTCATGTCAATGTATGGCAAAAACCACTACAATATTGTAATTAGCCTCCAATTAAAATAAATAAATTTTTTTAAAAAAAGAAATACTGAATGTTCTCTTGTGAGAATGCCTTCTGGTGACCCTTCTGATCATTACCCTCCCTCAAAAGTAAAGTACTATTTTGATTTCTAACAGCATAAGGTAGTTTCCTTTATTTTTTAACTTTATAGAAATGGAATCATACAGCAATGTTTGCCATTATTATTGCATATAATTGTAGGTTTTTATTCTCATTGTTGATTATAGTATTCCATTATTAATCTATCATAATTTATCCGTTCTACCAGACAGAGATTTGGGTTGCTCTCATTTTTGGCTATTTTCTAAAGGTCCATGTATTTCAGTGATCATAACTAAAAGTTCCTTTGAGTAGATGCTCAAGAGTAGAAGTGCTGGGTTACAGGGAATGTATATGTTCCAATTTACTAAATAGTGTGTACTTGCATAGTGATTGCACCAATTTATGCTTCTAATGGCAGTGTATAAAAATTCTAGTAGTACAGGGTATTTTATATTTTTATTTTTTATTGAAAGACAGGGAAGCCTGGTGTGCTGCAGTCCATGGGGTTGCAAAAAGTTGGACTTGACTGAGGGACTGAAAAACAACAAAATTGAAGTCTAGTTGATTTACAATGTTGTGTTAATTTCTGCTGTACACGCAGAGTGATTCAGTTCTATGTGTGTGTATATATATATATTTTCATATTTTCCCATTATGGTGTGTGATAAGATATTGAATGTAGTTTCCTGTGGCATACAGTAGGACTTTGTTGTTTATCCATTCTATATATTAGCTTGCATTTGCTGGCCCCAACCTTCAGTCCTTTCTTCCAATCCCTTTTACCCCTTGGCAACCACAAGTCTGTTCTTTATGTCTTTGAGTCTGGGTCTGTCTAGTAGATAGGTTCATTTGTGTCATATTTTAGATTCTACATAAGAGTGATGTCATGTGGTATTTGTCTTTCTCTCTGACTTTCTTTGCTTAGTCTGATAATCTCTAGGTCAACAATTTTCAGCTTGTATATTCGGTCAAGTTATTTAATCTTATCTGTCACAGCTTCCTTATTTTTAAATTACAGTAATTAAATTCTCATGTGGCTGTTGCTTAGAAGAGGTACACAGAAAATTTAGTCTAATGTCAGTATATGCTGAACATAACTACATTGTGGCTTTTTAAAAAATATTATTCTGTTTCAATCCAAGTACTTTAAACTTCACCAGTCACTGTCTTGTGGGCTATGAGCTAGGCACATTGGATTATTGCCCAGTTGAACAATCGAAGAAAGGAGTTCTACTGGGACACATGTAAATAGAAATATACCTGAAGGATATGCAATTTCATTCCTATACAGAATCCTGCTTGTGGGATCTATGGGACCTATAGAAATAACTACCAAATAAAGTATAGTAAAATTCATATTGGATGTATATATCTCTGATAATATATTGAAAGAACAAGGAAAAAAATAGGATGGCAGTATTTTCAAGGATGTAAGGATACATTACTTCTCAAAATGCCGATCAAAAGCCATCAGAACATAACAGGAAAAACAGAAAGACATTTAGGTGTGGTGAAAATAGGCTAGAGAGGTAAGATGGCAAGACACAAGGGTGAAAACAGTATTATAGATGAGAGATGCTGATGGCTGGACCAGTACAGTAGCATTGGGAGAATGTAAGTAGTCAGAATCCAAATTCGGAAATAATTTTAAGGTAAAGCCACTCTAACTACTTTACAAAATGTGCATGAAATGTGAGAGGGAATGAGATAGGAGTCAAGCCACTGTCAACTGATATGGAAAAGATAGTTTGTGGAGCAATTAGAAGGGAAAGTTTGGTTCAATTTTGATTTTATTGATTTCTGGAAACTTAAAGACATCTTGGTAGAGGTGTGGAGTTAGATGTACAAGATTGCAGTTCATATTTGAATGTAGACATGTATTTGTGCATCATGGGTAAATAGGTGAAATGAAACTGAAATGACATCATCTAGGAGTGAGTCTTATTGTTGTCATTCTCGCTCAGTCATGTCCGACTCTTTGTGACCCCATGGACTGCAGCAGACCAGGCTTCCCTGTCCTTTACCATCTCCCAGAGCCCACTCAGCTTCATGTGATGACATCCAACCATCTCATCCTCTGTCTTCCCCTTCTCCTCCTGCCTTCAGTTTTCCCAGCATCAGGGTCTTTTCTGATGAGTCAGTTCTTTGCATCAGGTGGCCAAAGTATTGAAGTTTCAGCTTCAGCATCAGCCCTTTCAATGAATATTCAGGGCTGATCTCCTTTAGGATGGACTGGTTGGATCTCCTTGCAGTCCAAGGGACTCTCAAGAGTCTTCTCCAACAACACAGTTCAAAAGCATCAATTCTTCAGCATTCAGCCTTCTTTATGGTCCAACTCTCATATCCATACATGACTACTGGAAAAACCATAGCTTTGACTCTAAGAGTGAGTATAGATAGAAACTTAAAGTGCTTCCAGATAAAGAACTTGGGTAGCAAAGGTGACTGGTAAAAAAGTGATGAAATTGGTATTGACAGATTTTTTTCTCCAGCATTAGAAAAATATCTTTCTACCATCTTTAGCTTTCATTGTGTCTAATGTGAGGTCAATGATAATTTGGGTCGCTTGAATCATTGTTCACTGCATGTGATGTGTTATTTTTGTCTTTGTTCTTTTCAATATTTTCAACTCATTTTGATTTTCAGCAGCTATCATGTGCTTAGGTTTGATTTCTTTTTGTTAATTTTCTTTGGTATTGACTGAGTTTTTAACTTATAATTATATACCTCTCAGTAAATTTCCCCAGACACAACTGAGTGACTGAACAGCAACACTAAATTTTTGAAGCATTTTAGTGTGCTTTTCATTTTTGTGTTTCCATATGAATTGTGAAATTTTTGGTTCTAGTTCTATGAAAAATGTCATTGGTAATTTGATAGGGATCACACTGAAATTGTAGATTGTGTTTGGTAGTATAGCCATTTTCACAATATTGATTCTTCCTACCCAGGAACATGGAATATTTCTTCATCTGTTTGTGTCATCTTTGATTTCTTTCATTAATGTTTTATACTTTTCTGTGTACAATTCTTTTGTCTCCTTAGGTAAGTTTATTCCTAGATATTTAATTCTTTTTGTTGCAATGGTGAATGGGATTGATACCATTATTTCTCCTTCTGAATTTTCATTGTTAGTATATAGAAATGCAACTGATTTCTGTGTGTTGATTCTGTATCCTGCAACTTTGCTAAATTCACTGATTAGCTCTAGTATTTTTCTGATACTATCTTCAGGGTTTTCTGTGTACAGTATCATGTCATCTGCAAACAGTGAGAGCTTTACTTCTTTTCCAATGTGGATTCCTTCTGCTTCTTTTTCTTCTCTGATTGATGTAACTAGGACTTCCAGAACTATGTTGAATAATAGTGGGGGAACTGGTCGCCCTTGTCTTATTCCTGATCTTAGGGGGAATGCTTTCAGTTTTTCACCATTGAGAATAATGTTTGCTGTAGGCTTATCATATATGGCCTTTACTATGTTAAGGTAGGTTCCTTTTATGCCTATTTTGTGAAGACTTTTAATCATAAATGGGTGCTGAATTTTATCAAAGGCTTTTTCTGCATCTATTGAGATTGTCATATGGTTTTTATCTTTCAATTTGTTTATATGGTGTATCACACGGATTGATTTGTGCATATTGAAGAAATCTTGCATCCCTGGAATAAACCCAACTTGATCATGATGGATGAGCTTTTTGATGTGTTGTGAATTCTGTTTGCTAAAATTTTGTTGAGGATTTTTCTATCTATGTTCATCAGTGATATTGGCCTGTAGTTTTCTTTTTTTGTTTTGTCTTTGATTTTGGTATCAGGGTGATGGTGGCCTCGTAGAATGAGTTTGAAAGTGTTCCCATCCTCTGCAAATTTCTGCAAGAGTTTCAGAAGGACAGGCATTAGCTCTTCTCTAAATGTTTGATAAATTCTCCTGTGAAGCCATCTGGTCCTGGGCTTTTGTTTTTTTGGAGATTTTTGATCACAGCTTCAATTTCATTGCTTGTAACTGGGTTGTTCATAATTTCTATTTCTTCCTGGTTCATTCTTGGAATATTGAACTTTTCTAAGAATCTTTCCATTTTTTCCATATTATCCATTTTATTGCTGTATAGTTGTTTATAATAGCCTCTAATAATCCTTTGTATTTTTGCATTGTCTGTTGTAACCTCTCCTTTTTCATTTCTAAATTTGTGGATTTGATTCCTTTCTTTTTTTCTTGATGAGTCTGGCCAAAGGTCTGCCAATTTTTTCTATCTTCTCAAAGAACCAGCTTTTAGTTTTAATAATCTTTACTATTGTTTATTTCATTTTTCTTTTATTTCTACTCAGATCTTTATGATATCTTTCTCTCCACTAATTTTGGGGTGTTTTTGTTCTTTTTTTTCCAGTTATTTTAGGTGTAAAGTTAGGTTGTCTATTCGATGTTTTTCTTATTTCTTGAGGTAGGATTGCACTGCTATAAATTTCCGTCTTAGAACTGCTTTTGCTGCATCCCACATGTTTTGAACTGCTGTGTTTTCATTGTCATTTGTTTCTAGAAATTCTTTGCTTTACCTTTAATTTCTTCAGTAACCTGTTGGTTATTTAGAAACATTTTGTTTAATCTCCATGTGTTTGTGTTTCTTACAGATTTTTTCTTGTAATTGATATCTAGTCTCATAGCGTTGTGCTCGGAGAAGATGCTTGATATGATTTCAATTTTTTTAAATTTACTGAGGTTTGATTTGTGACCTAAGATGTGATCTATCCTGGAGAATGTTCCATGTGCACTTGAGAAGAAGGTGTATTCTTCTGCATTTGGATGAAAAATTCCTAAAGATATCAATGAGATCTGTCTCATCTAATGTATCTTTTAAACTCGTGTTTCCTTATTAATTTTCTGTTTTGATGCTCTGTCATTGGTGTGAGTGCGGTGTTAAAGTCTCCTACTATTATTGTGTTACTGTCAATTTCTCCTTTTATGTCTGTTAGTGTTTGTCTTATGTATTGAGGTGCTCCTATGCTGGGTGCATAGATATTTACAATTGTTATGTCTTCCTCTTGGATTGATCCCTTGATCATTATGTAGTGTCCTTCCTTATTTATTCCTTATATATGTCGTTATATATTCCTTCTTTATTCTAAGGTCTATTTTGTCTGATATCAGGATTGCTACTCCAGTTTTCTTTTGCTTTCTATTTTCATGGAATATATTTTTTTATGCTCTTTCAGCCTGTATGTGTTGAGGTCTGAAGTGGGTTTCTTGTAGACAGGATGTATGTTATCTTTTTTTTGTATCCATTCAGTCAGTCTGTGTCTTTTGGTTCAAGCATTTAATACATTTATATTATAAGTAATTATTGATATATATGTTCCTATTGCCATTTTCTCAACTGTTTGGGTTGATTTTGTAGATCTTCTTCTCTTGTATTTCTTGACCGTATAAGTCCCTTTAACATTTGTTGTAAAGCTGGTTTGGTGGTACTGAATTCTCTCAACTTTTGCTTGTCTGAAGAGCTTTTTATTTCTCCATCACTTTTGAATGAGATCCTTTCTGGGTACAGTAATCTTGATTGTAGATTTTCCCTTTCAGTACTTTAAATGTCCTGCCCTTCCCTTCTGGCCTGCACGGTTTCTGCTGAAAGATCATCTGTTAAGCATATTGGGTTTCCCGTGTGAGTTACTTGTTGCTTCTCCCTTGCTGCTTTTAATATTCTTTCTTTGTGTTTAGTCTTTGTTAGTTTGATTAGTGTGTGTCTTGGTGTGTTTCTCTTTGGGTTTATTCTGTATGGGACTATTCATGCCTCTTGAACTTTATTATTTCCTTTCCCATGTTGATAAATTTTCAACTATAATCTCTTCAAAAATTTTCTCATACCCTTTGTTTTTCTCTTCTTCTTCTGGGACCCCTATAATTCAAGTGTTGCTCATTTGATATTGTCCCAGAGTTCTCTGAGAATGTCCTCAGTTCTTTTCATTCTCTTTTACTTAATTCTTCTCTTCAGAAGTTATTTCCACCAGTTTATCTTCCAGCTCACCGATTCGTTCTTCTTCTTCAGATAATCTGCTATTGATTCTTTCTAGAGTAATTTTAACTTCAGTAATTGTGTTGTTTGTCTGTGCATGTTTATTCTTTAATTCTTCTAGGTCTTTGTTAATTGATTCTTGCATTTTCTCCATTTTGTTTTCAAGGTTTTGATCACCTTTACTATCATTATTCTGAATTGTTTTTCAGGCAGTTTGCCCATTTCCTCTTCATTTATTTGGACTTCTGTGATTCTAGTTTGTTCCTTCATTTGTATAGTATTCCTCTGCCTTTTCATGATTTTTTTTTTTTAACTTATTGTATTTGAGGTCTCCTTTCCCCAGGGTTCTGGGTTGAATTCTTTCTCCCTTTTGGCTTCTGCCCTCCTAGGTTTGGTTCAGTGGTTTGTGTAAGCTTTGTATATGGTGAGATTTTTGCTGAGGTTTTTTGTTTGTTTGTTAGTTTCTCCTCTGAAGGGCAATGCTGGGAGTGGTGGTAATCCTGTCTACTGATGATTGGGTTCATATTTTTGCTTTGTTTGTTTTTAGATGAGGCATCCTGAACGTGGTGCTACTGGTGGTTGGATCATGCCAGGTCTTGTATTCAGGTGGTTTCCTTTGTGTGAATTGTCACTATTTGATACTTCCTAGGGTTAGTTCTCTGGTATTCTAGGGTCCTGGAGTCAGTTCTCCCTTTTCAAAAGCTCAGGGATTGATCTCTGTTCAGGAACAGGGATTCCACCAGTGGTTTGTTATGGCATTAAGTGAGATTAAAACAAATACCCAAAAATGAGAAACCAAAGATGAACTCCAGGTAAATGAAAGTTACAAAATCAGGCAAATAATAATTAAAATTATGGAATATAAACCTATACATATATACCCATAAGCAAAATCAAAACTGTCCAACAAAGGAAAGTACAATAGATTGACCTGACAGGCAAAGGAAACTAAAAATCATATCTACTAGTTAAGAACAAAACTAACTAAAGCACCACAAACTGGAAAACAAAACTTAAGTGCAGTGCCAAGTGGGGAATAAAGCAATGAAAATAAAACTAACAAATAGGTTAGGAAAAAAGGAAAGAAAGAATAGATATGAAAAGTTAAATAGAGATAGATAAAGAAGATTTATATACATTAAAGTTTAACTGAAAGGGGAAAAGAATAGTAGGAAAAGCAAACAAAGGAGAAAATATATAAAAATAATAATTGGTTTAAAATATTAAAAATTTTAAAAAGAGTAAAGAAAAAAGGAAAACACCACAGAGCTGCAAACCCAAAATAGAGTTTTATAACAACAATAAAATATGTGACTGAGGGAAAAGGAAAAAAAAAGCTCAAAAGCATCATTAAATTTCATAGTGCCAATAAAATCGACAACTACAACAGAATGGGGGAAGAAAGGAAAAAAAGAAAAGAAATCCAAAAGAATCTACAGAACAAATCAAACATAAGCATAATGTTTTCCTTGAGTCACTGCTGTCAGAGTCCTTTCCCTCTCTGGGTATTACAGTCCACCTCACCTCCCTGGGATGCCCTCCAACACTGTGCTGATCTCTGGACCTGCTGTGGGGCAGCTTAGATTCTAATCTGGTCCTGCTCCTGTGTATTTTTGCCTCCCAGGTCCACAGCTATCAGAACTGGTGTGTTTTCTTTTGTGGGAGCTCTCAGTGACTTTTTGTATATTCCATAGACACAGAGTCTGCCTAGTTGATGGTATGGATTTAATCTGTAGCTTGTTGAGCTGGTGTGAAGGTTTTGGATCTTCATCCTTAGCCACACTGCCCCTGGGTTTCAATTGTGGTTTTATTTCCACCTATGCATGTGGGTCATCCATTGGGGTTTGCTCCTGAGGCTGCCCTGGAAAACGGATTTTCCCCTGTGAGGGCCAGATGTGGAAGTGATACAGCTGCTTGGGTTGCAGGTGTTCTGGCAGCACCAGGTACTCAGGGGAGCTGGCGGCTAGGGCAGCAGGAAATACAGTGCTCTAGAAGGGTGTGGCAACCAGTATTGACCAATACACTCTAGTACTCTTGCCTAGAGAACCCCCCGACATAGAAGGCTGGCAGGCCACAGTCTACAGGGTCACAAGAGTTGGACATTACTGAAGCTACCCTGTACGCATAGATGCAGGGCTTTTTTTGCCTGTGGCAGCTCTGCCTCAGTGTGAGTTGAGAATGAAGATTGTGCAGCTGCTTGGCTGGCAGGGACCCTGGACACGGCAGGGACATGGACTTCCTTTGCCACAAGAGTTAGGCCCTATCAGAGTCTTTTTTCAAGCCTCTTGTAGCTGGCGATTGGAAGGCCTTCTTGGCCAGTCTTTCTACGTGGCTCCGCCTGTTCAGGCACTTAGCGGGTTCACTTGCCTGCGATCCTTCTCTGTTGTTTGGGGCATCAGACGCATAGGTGGGCCCCCTCGCTGAGGTCCTGCTCTGTAGTTCAGTGTCAGGCGTTGGATGGGCCAGCCTCTCTATTGTTCTGCTGCTGATGCTGGCAGGTGGGGAGAGAGAGGAGATGGTGATGGCTCCACCCGCTGTGTGTGACTCAGCGGTATCCTCTTACTTCCATGACTGCCCAGCTTTCCTCCACAGGCATTTCCCACCACAATCTCCTCCCTCACATCCGCTCCATCCATCTCTTCAAGTCAACAGCAGCCCTCACCCTGGGATTGCTCCACAGTCCCTAAACCCCAGCTCCCAGCCGCTGCGCAGGTCCACGGGACCTGCATCCCTGTTCAGGGTGTGTATGGCTGTGGCAAGGGCTGTCTGATTCTCATTCCATTTAAGCTGCCACAGATCAGATGTATCACTTTCAGCCTTAAATGTTTTCTTTCTGACTCATACAGTTGTCTGGATGTGAGGATCAGACCCCTGCTTCAGTTCCCCACCCACCAAGGGCAGGGCCAGTCCTACTGAGACTCCTGTTTTTCCCACTAGTTCCTTCATCCTACCAAATTTTGCTTGGTTCTATATATTCTTCTCCGCTAGTCAGGTACTCCTGTCCACTCTCAGCTGGTGTTCTGCATGCACTTCTGTGTCTAAAATGTATTCCTGATGTATCCATGGAGAGAGATGTACTCCACGTCCACCTACTACTCTGCCATCTTCTGCTTTTCATTTTTTAAAAATTATTTTTTGATTATTTTAAAGAGTTTATATTTCTATTCTGAAATTTGCTTTTTAATCTAAGTGTGTTTTTCTAATGCCCTTGAGCATGGTTATAATAGTTCTTGTCCGGTATTTTTTTTTTTTTTGATGTTAAATCATTTTGTAAGGTATCCCCACACATTTCAAATGATGTGATGTATAAAGTCCAGATTAAATTTTTTTAATTGGTATGCAGCTAATTTGGCTAAACTCAAACTGTTCCAACTCTGATTTCAATATCTGGTAAGCCAAATTTCAAATCAGTGATTTTTATCTTAGCCAAGGTACTTCAAGTTTTGCATTCTCCTGCCCCAACCCCCCCAAACCCGTTCAGAAGTTAGTTACACATTGGACATAGATCCTTTCTGGAAATTTTCACCTTATTCTTAGTTTGTGTGTTTGGCCCTGTTTTTCCAAGTACAAGGTTTAAGAATTTAACTGTTACATGGCCACACCAGGGTCTGCCCTTATTATAAAATATATAGAAACGGGACACTCACAATTCCACTTAATACTTCCACATGATGACTCTTTCTAGTATCTGCTTTGTTCATTTTCCATAGACTCTGCCTATCTCTTTTGTTGTTAATAGTATTGCCTTTTGTTGTTATTTTTAGCATGCAAATTTTTCATCTGTTAGAAATTTGGGTTGATCAGTTATTTGGCCATTCTAAAAGTAAATGTTTAATTATTTGCCTTTCAAATCTTGTTTTTAACTGTGAAATGAAAGCCTTAGGCCCCTAATGAGGGCATTAAGGCCTAATCAGAAATCTTGTCACTGATACAATATATAGTGCAGTTTTTATTAATAATACTTAGTGGTGAAAGAGAGAAAAAATATATGGCATTCCAGTTATTCATTTCTTCCTCAATATTCATTTCTTCATTGACTTATTTATTCAGCACACATTTATGAGCCACACATTTGTCTATGCACTTGGGATAGAACTGTTAAGAAATACATCTGTCCTTGTGGAGTTTGTATTGCCTTAGAATGATAGAAAAATGCAACAGTAGGCAATAAGTAAGAAAATTTTATTCTGTGGTAGAAGGTGAAAAATACCTTGTAAAATACAGGGCCTAGAAATATAAGTGTGAGAAATAATAGTGCTTGAGAGTTTGTATTGTAAATAAGGTTCTACTTCATTGAAAAGTGGGGTTTTGAGTACAGTCATAAAGGAGAGAAGTGAGCTAACCACATGGATATCTGACTTTCAAAAGGGGGCACTGCTGTGTGCAAGAGAGGTCTCTAGAACCTGCAAGGTGCTCCATGTACCTCACACAGGAAGGGTTCAAGCCTTGTTATTGTTGTTCGAACACACAGCTGTGTCTAACTTGTGAGCCTATGGACTGCAGCACACCAGGCTTCCCTGTCCTTTACCATCTTCCGGAGCTTATTCAAACTGTGTCCATTGAAATGGTAAAGCTATCCAACCATCTCATACTCTGTTGTCCCCGTCCCCTTCTCCTGCTTTCAATCTTCCCCAGCATTATGGTCTTTTCTAATGAGTTGGCTCTTCACATCAGGTGGCCAAAATATTGGAACTTCAGCATCAGTCCTTCCAATGAATATTCAAGATTGATTTCCCTTAGGATTGACTGGTTTGATCTCCTTGGTGTCCAAGGGACTCTCGAGAGTCATCTCCAACAACACAGTTCAAAAGCATCAATTCTTTGGTGCTCATCCTTCTTTATAGTCCAACTCTCACATCCATACATGACTACTGGAAAAACCATAGCTTTGACTATATGGACCTTTGTTGGCAAAATAGTCTCTGCTTTTTAGTATGCTGCCTAGCTTTGTCATATCTTTTCTTCCAAGAACTAAGTGTCTTTTAATTCCATGGCTAAAGTCACCATCTGGAGTGATTATGGAGCCCAAGAATATAAAGTCTGTCACTGTTTCCATTGTTTCCCCATCTATGTGCCATGAAGTGATGGGACCAGATGCCATGATTTTAGTTTTCTGAATGTTGAATTTCAAGCCAGTTTTTTCACTATACTCTTTAACCTTCATCACGAGGCTCTTTAGTTCCACTTTGCTTTCTTCTATAAGGGTGGTGTCATCTGCATATCTAAGATTATTGATGTCTTCTAGCAGTCTTGATTCTGGCTGGTGCTTCATCTAGCCCAGCATTTTGCATGATGTACTCAGTATATAAGTCAAATAATCAGGATAACAATATACAACCTGATGTACTCCTTTCCCAATATTGAACCAGTCTTTTGTCCATGTCCGGTTCTAACTGTTACTTCTTGACCTGCATACAGATTTATCAGGAAGCAGGTAAAGTGGTCTGGTATTTCGATCTCTTTCAGAATTTTCCACAGTTTGTTGTTTTTCTCATAGTCAAAGGCTTTAGCATAATCAGTGAAGCAGAAGTAGATGTTTTTTTGGAGTTCTTTTGCTTTTTCTGTGATCCAGTGGATGTTGACAATTTGATATCTTGTTCCTCTGCCTTTTCTAAATCCAGCTTGAACATCTGGAAGTTCTTGGTTCACGTACTGTTGAAGCCTAACATGGAGAATTTTGAGCATTACTTTGATAGTGTATGAAATGAGTGCAATTGTGTGGTAGTTTGAACATTCTTTGGCATTGCCTTTCTTTGGAATTGGAATGAAAACTGACCTTTTCCAGTCCTGAGGTCACTGCTGAGTTGTCCAAATTTGCTGGCATATTGAGTGCAGCACTTTCATAGCATCACCTTTTAGGATTTGAAATATTTCAGTTGGATTCCATCACCTCTGCTAGCTTTGTTCATAGTGATGCTTTCTAGGACCCATCTGACTTTGTACTCCAGGATGTCTGACTGTAGGTGAGTGATCACACCATCTTGATTATCTGAGTCATTAAGATCTCTTTTGTATAGTTCTTCTGTGTATTCTTGCCACATTTTAAAAATATCTTCTGCTTCTGTTAGGTCTATACCATTTCTGTCCTTTATTGTGCCCATCATTGCATGAAATGTTCCCTTAATATCTCTGATTTTCTTTAAGAGAACTCTAGTCTTTCCCATTCTGTTATTTTCCTCTCTTTCTTTGTGTTGATCAGTTAGGAAGGCTTTCTTATCTCTTTTTACTCTCCTTTAGAAATCTGAATTCCAATGAATATATCTATCTTTCCTTTTTCTTTACCTTTCATTTCTCTTCTTTTGTCAGCTATTTGTAAGGTCTCTGCACACAACTATTTTGCCCTTTTGCATTTCATTTTCTCAGAAATGGTTTTGATCACCACCTCCTGTATGATGTTATGAACCTTCGTCCATAGTTCTTCAGGCACTATGTCTATCAGATCTAATCTAATATCTATCTAATCTCTTAATCCTATTTGTCAGTTCCACTGTATAATCCTAAGGGACTTGATTTAGGTCATATCTGAATGGCCTAGTGGTTTTCCCTACTTTCTTCAATTTAAGTCTGAATTTGGCAATAAGGAGTTCACGATCTGAGCCACAGTCAACTCCTGGTTTTGTTTTTGCTGACTATAGAGAGCTTGTGCATCTTCAACTGCAAAGAATATAATAATCTGATTTCAGTATTGACCATCTAATGATGTCCATGTGTAGAGTTGTCTCTTGTGTTATGGAAGAGGTTGTTTGTTCAGATCAGTGCATTATCTTGGCAAAACTCTGTTAGGATTGCCCTGCTTCACTTTGTACTCCAAGGCCAAACTTGCCTATTACTCCAGGTATCTCTTTACCTCCTACTTTTGCATTTTAGTCCCCTATGTGTAAAGGACATCAGTTTTTTGGTGTTAGTTTTAGAAGGTCATGTAGGTCATCATAGAACCATTCAACCTCAGCTTCTTCGGCCTTAAGTGATTGGGGCATAGTCTTGGATTGCTGTGATATTGAATGATTTGCCTTGGAAATGAACAGAGATCATTCTGTCATTTTGGAGACTGTATCCAAGTACACCATTTTGGACTCTTGTCGACTATGGAAGCTACTCCATTCTTCTAAGGGGTTCTTGCCCACAGTGGTAGATATAATGGTTATCTGAATTAAATTCACCCATTCCAGTCCATTTTAGTTTGCTGATTCCCAAAATGTCGATGTTCACTCTTGCCATCTCCTGTTTGACCACTTCCAATTTACCTTGATTCATGGACCTGACATTCCAGGCTGATCTTTACAGCTTCAGGCTTTACTTTCCCCACCAGACACAGCCACAATTGGGCATTGTTTTCACTTTGGCTCAGCCTCTTCCTTCCTTCTGGTTTCTTCTCTTCTCCAGTAGCATATTTGTCACCTACTGACCTGGGGAGTTCATCTTTCAGTGTCATATCTCTTTGTCTTTTCACTACTATTCATGGGGTTCTCAAGGCCAGAATGCTGAAGTGGTCTGCCATTCCCTTCTCCAGTTGACCATGTTTTGTCAGAACTCTCCATCATTACCCATCTGGGTTGGGTGGCCCTACATGGCATGGCTCACAATTTCATTGAGTTAGACAAGACTGTTATCCATGTGATCAGTTTGATTAGTTTTCTGTGATTGTGGTTTTCATTCTATCTGCCTTCTGATGGATGAAGATAAAAGGCTTGTAGAAGCTTCCTAATGGGAGAGACTGGCTGTGGAGTTAGCTGGGTCTTGCTCTGATGGACAGTCCCAGGCTCAGTAAATCTTTAATCTAATTTTATACTGATGGGTGGAGTTGTGTTCTTTCCCTGTAGTTTTGCCTGAGGTCAAACTGTCATGGGGTAATGGCAACCTCCTTCAAAAGGACTTAGGCCAGGACTGTTGTATTCAGTGCCCCTGACTGTCGACCCATGCCTCCACCGGAGACTCCCAGACACTCATAGGCAAGTCTGGCTCAGTCTCTTGTGAGGTCATTGCTCCCTTCTCCTGTGTCATGGTGTGCACAAGGTTTGGTTGTGCTCTCCAAGAGTTCATTTCCCCAGGCCTGTGTAAGTTCTGTAGTTAAATGCCACTGGCCTTCAAAGTCAGATTCCCTGGGGATTCTCAGTCCCTTGGCTGGATCTCCAGCTTGGGAAATCTGTTGTGTGCCCAGAAGTTTTGCAAAAGTGCAAGAACTTCTTTGGTATAATTGTTCTCCTGTTTGTGGGTCTTCTGCTCAATGGTTCTATGGTTAGGCTAATGGCACCCTCCTCCAAGAGGACTAAGGCCATACTCTGTGCCTCCCAGCTCTGCTGCAACCAGAACCTGGCTCCTGCCACAGGCCACTGCTGACCCATGCCTCCGCAGGAGATGCTAAAACACTCAAAGGCAGGTCTGGCTCAGTCTTTTGTGGGTGTCACTGCTCCTTTCCCTGGGTCCTGATGTGCACAAGGGTTTTGTTTGCACCCTCTGAGCATCTGTGGCAGGTATGAAGTTTGATTTTTAAATGCGATTTCGCCCCTCCTACCATCTTGCTGGGGCTTCCCCTTTGCCCCTGGGTGTGGGGTATCTTTTTTTGGTGGGATTCAGTTTTCTCCTGTCGATGGTTGTTCAGCAGCTGGTTGCGATTTTGGTGTTCTCGCAGGAGAAGATGAGCACATGTCCTACTCCTCCACCTTGTTTATGTTGTCAGGCCTTGGGGTGACATTATCTAACTTCAGCAAATGATCAATCTGGTTGCTATGTTGAAAATAGAATGTAGAAAACAAACTTATTGTGAGGTTATCAAATCAATCCAAGTTATCCACACAAGGGATGCATGACAGGCTACTAACTACACAGCAATAGTGGAAAGTAAGTTTAAGCTATGGATATGAAAAAAAAAAGAAGTTACAAACTAAAAAAAAAAAAGTAAACACAAAAGGATTTCATGATGGATCAGTATGTGCAGGGTATAAGAAAAGTAGAGGGGTCAAGATGACTTTCAGATTACTGGCTTGAGCACCTAAGAATATTAAAATAATCTTATTAGGGGTCTTAAAATTGAGTAGCTATAAGGGGAGAAAATCAAGGGCCAAATCTTGACCAGGGCACACTTGAGAGGTCTTACTGGCTGTCAAAGTAGGAAGGTTGAATAGGCAGCTGGGTATGTGAATCTGGACTATAAATCTAGATATATGAGTCATATAGAAGTGTGAGCTAGAGATATTTATGTGAGACATACGCAGTATTAAAGACCATGAGAGTGGCTGTCAAGGGAGTGACTGTGGTCAGACTAGTCAGACTAGTCCACTCTGCCCTGGAGCACTCCAACATTAACTCGTGGAATCTTCAAGTTATCTCGGCATAAATCTGCGACCCTTTCAGACAAAACATGAAAATCACTGTGTTGTATAAGATCCTTATTTTACTTATGAACAAATTGAAAAACAGAAGTGTAAGTTTATCCAACAGTTTATCCACTGTCAGAGAGCTAAGACTAAATACCCCAGTTATCTGACTAATAATTAAAAGACTACTTTTAAAGCAAGAGGGAATAAGGCAGTAAGTGTTTCTTCAAATACCCAAAGAATAGATGTCTGTGCTTATTAAACATTTAATTATAGTCCTTCCTGTGCTTTAATTAAGCACAGACTTTGAAAATCTTTGGTGAAAGACTCATAGTCCTATACAAATTCAAAACTATCAGATGGAGGGATTGTGAACTGTGTGTATTCAATGTTTCATCACACATTACCATTTCTTGTTAGTAACAGAACAAGAGAGGAAATAAAATTATGTTGTAATATCAGAGAAAATAATATACACAAATGCATAGTCAGTGATGGTTTATTTGAATTTTATAGAAATATTTACTGAACTTATGGTAGACTCATGCTTGAAGTCCTGAATTCTCCTTTTATATATTAGATGAAAGCCTTCTGCTATAAAATACTTTATATTTGAATATAAAGATAAAACTCTCCACATAAAATAACATTACATATTTATATGGAAGCTTTTATATTAAAGAATATTTTCCTCATTTATAAATAACATCATTTTACATACTGTTGGATCTCAGCTGTTGTTAAGACACTCAGCATCACCAGCAGGCAATAATTCTCAGACTGTTTTTTAAAAAAATAATATTTAGTAAACATGCTATTTAGTAAACTGGGATCCTAAATATATGGAGTATGTTTACTTTTTCCCCAGTCAGCAGAAGAGATTTATTGCCGTCTCAGGGCCATGGGGCTTGGACAGGAGGCCATTTTGCAGGCAAAGGAGAAGCTGGCGGAGGGGCCTTATTTGACCTTCTTCTTGCAGTGCAGGTGTTGGTGGGGCCACACTTCCTGTGGCAGCAGAGAGCGTGGGGGTGTAGGCAAATATAATACTTAGAGCAGATCATCTTGTTGAGCTGTATTTCTGAGTGAGTTGGCAAAGGGAAGGCTCATCATGCTGCCTTGCACACAGAGCATCAAGTGCCAGGCAGGCTCTTTCTGGATGCTGTGATCTGACAGAGTGCTGTCCTCCTCCCGCTGCTTGCCTGCAGAAATCAGATGCCACTCATCAGGCGGGTTGCCCTCCTTGTCTTGGATTTTAGCTTTGACATTGTCAGTGGTGTCACTCGACTCGACCTCAATGATGATGGTCCTGTCAGGGTCTTCACAGAGATCTGGATCTCTGCATCTGCTGCTTGGCTGCCTGTGGAAGAGAAAGGGAGGAGCAGTATACACCCAACAAATTGTAAACAATAGTGTTATTTTCAGGAGTACCTACTTGTCTCTAGAAGAATGATAAAAGTGGATAGTTTTCATTGTCTATTGGGTAACTGTGTCATACTCCCTAAGTGCAATAAGCCTGCAACACAGGCTTTCTTGGTTGTTTGTAAAGTTCCAAGATCAACACTAAGCTACTAAGGAAATAAATCAGTAATTATGTTTTTCTTCTATACTTTCAAATATGTTCCATAGGCTGTACGTACAGTCAACCAAAGTGGAGTTGAAGCACGTGACAGGACTAAGCTTCTTCCTCAAATACTTCTCACGCAGTCCATCTAGGATGAAAATATTATTTTCCTTGTTTTACAGATAAAATAAGTGAGGATAATAAAATATAAATAATTTAGTTGTCTTTTTAAAATTACATAGCATTGGTAGTATAGAAAAAAATTGTCTATCTGGGTCTTTAACTTATCTTGTCCTTTGCATTTATTCATTTTTTTTAAATGGTGTTGCCACTTGTTATTTTTGACATGGAATCTTCTGAATGTTTTCATTTAGTCCTATCATTTTTTTTTTTAACAAAACAAAAAACCCTGCAATTTATTTACAAAACAAGTTCTTTTGATTTACAAAAATTACCCCAAAAAGTGACAAAAATAGAAATAGCTTCTCAGACTCTTATTATAAACATATTTTTGACATTTAACATTGTGTCTGTGTGTGTATGTATGTGTGTGGGTATGTGTGAGAGAGACAAACAATAGATTGGTCTCATATGCGTTTAATTTTTTGTTAGTTTCTTTAATATTAATAAAAATATAGATACCTCTTAGATTGAGATCCTCATAATTTGTTAAATGGGTCAAAATTACTTGTCAAAGGTAATTTTACTAATATATTTACTGGAATATACAAAGCTTTCCTTATTGTATTGTACTATATATTTCTTTGTGTTTCTCTGTGACAAATTTGGGTTTCACAGGTGGCACTAGTGGTGTAAAGACCCTGCCTGCAGCTGCAGGAGACAAAAGAGACATGGATTCGATCCCTGGTTGGGATGATCCCTTGGAGGAAATGGCAGCCCACTCCAGTATTCTTTCCTGGAGAATCCCATGGACAGAGGAGCCTAATGGGCTCCATGGGGTCACACAGACTGGGACATGACTGAAATGACTTGGCATGCTCACATAATGAATTCATTTCTAAGTATTAGACTTATAACCCTACAGTACTCTGTTTGAAATCTAAAACAAGAATGTGAATAAAAGCCATTTTTTCTGTTCAAAAAAATAAGAAAATTCAAGATAAGGAGAATGCTAAAAATAAGAAAAAGCAGTAGATCATAGTGATCATTTCAGATGACCAAAAAATATGGTAAAAATATAAAGTAAGTAAAGCTTTTACATTTACTTTTAGAGAAACTTTTATTATTTCTATCTTCCCTGAATTTCTGTGGCATTTTATTTCATCTCACTATCATAACATTCATATCTTAATACAATTATATATATATTAAATTCCTTTAGCTAGCCAAATTGCCTTCAAGTCAAACTGTATACCAAATCACTCACCATGTTGTACAATTGTTTTTTGTATAAAGTATATTTTTTTGTATAAAGTATATAAATTCAGTATTGTCTGATGTTCTTAATAATTTTGAAAATGAAAGAGTGAATAAGTGAGTGAATTTATCAATGAGCTAATAGTTCCCACCAAGTGTTGATAGTGATAATAATTGTGGTTAATAATTGACCATTACTGATTGTAGACTGCCAACCTCAGCTGGGGCTCAGAGACACTGGGTAGTTCTGTGTCACTTTCTACCATGCCCTTCAATTCATTGTCCAACTTCCCCAAGCCTCTATTACACAGTGAATATTAAAGTCAGTAAACTGGAACATTCTTAACTTTCTTACTTTCCCTCTATAGTCACAGTTTTGTAGTACCATCTTTCATTGTGTGAGTGCATACATATACTTCAATTTAGTTAATAGACAATTGTTCATTGTCCTTATGTTCATATCTCATATAGGTATAGCACAGTTGTAGTATGGACATTCTTATATCTTCCCCAGTGTTCTTGGGCACGAGTTTAACTAGGCCATAGAGAGAAGGCAATGGCACCCCACTCCAGTACTCTTGCCTGGAAAATCCCATGGATGGAGGTGCCTGGTGGGCTGCAGTCCATGGAGTTGCAAAGAGTCGGACATGACTGAGCGACTTCACTTTCACTTTTCACTTTCATGCATTGGAGAAGGAAATGGCACCCCACTCCAGTATTCTTGCCTGGAGAATCCCAGGGATGGCAGAGCCTGGTGGACTGCCATCTATGGGGTCGCACAGAGTCAGACACGACTGATGCGACTTAGCAGCAGCAGCATACCTAGCAAAGAGTTGGATGTGACTTAGCAACTGAACAACAGCAGATAGCCGGCAGTTGGATTTCTGGGTCAGGGGATATGCACAACTTCAGCTTTGTTAGATAATGCCAAGTGGTTTTCCAAAACAACTGAACCAGTTTGCATTCCTACCAATGGAATGTGAATCATCAGATTGCTTTTCATCTTTGCCAGTACTTGATGGTGTCTAATAATTTGTGAATCTTACCAATCTGTGGTGTGGAAATTATCTTCTCTACTTTAAGCATGCAGTCCCCTGATCACTAATGAAGGGCAGTATTAAAAAAAAAATACCCATTGATAATTCTGATTTCATCCTTTGTCGAGAAACTGTTCATAATTTTCTTCTTTTATTGCTATTGCTGACATTCTTTATATAATCTTGATACTTAGCCTTTGTCAGTGTTAAATGTTGTAAATATATTTTGGCATTTGTATTTTGCATACTCATTTACTTCAGAGTTGTTTTGATGAATAATATATTTTTATTTTAATTTAGTTCAATGTTTAGTAATTCTCTTCCATTGTCAAATTATCTGTAACTTGTCAAATTATGCCCTGTATTAGTTTAGGTAGTTATACATGAGTCTTGGTATTTGATAAGGCAAATACTTCCCACATTTTCCCACTTTATTTAATGATCACAAAATTTTCCTTATATTCCAAGTATAATTATTCTCTTTCAACTTGGATTTCTATTATTAATCTC
Source organism: Odocoileus virginianus (assembly GCF_023699985.2). Taxonomy (NCBI): domain Eukaryota; kingdom Metazoa; phylum Chordata; class Mammalia; order Artiodactyla; family Cervidae; genus Odocoileus; species Odocoileus virginianus. Next base: position 80,240,938 of record NC_069674.1, read on the forward strand.
TTTTAAGCTCTTTAGATTTAAAGAGCTAAATTTAAACTAAATTACCATAAACATGGCATATTTTTCTATTTTTTTTTTGACAGTATTTTGTTCTAGATTTTTTCCATCTATTTTGCCAATGAGCTTGAGAACCAGGTTGTATTATCAAGGTTATTCTGACCTCATAATTGGTTTCTTTCTTTCTCTCCTCTCTTTCTCTTTGCTATTTTCTGGAAAAAAAGGGAGGTTTGTTTATTTCTTAATAAACAAAGAAGAATTCAACAGGGAAATATCTAGGACAAGTGTTTTCTTGGTAGAAAATTCTAGGTTTTCTTTTAAAAATTATTTTTACATTTGGGCTTCTTTATAACTACCTTTTCAGTCTTTCATTTAATCTATGTAAGTTTGATTACATTTTATTTTATTTGAGATTTATAAATTTTATCTATTTGTTCAAGTTAGTTGATATATAATTATTTAAATGGACTCATAAAATTTTTAATATCTAGAGTCGAAAACAGTGTCTAATATTTCTCATTCCTTGTGTGATTTATTCTTTCCTTTTCATTGTTGAGACCTATCATTTTATGAATTTTATTAATTTTATTCAGAGAATCGTCTAATAGCTCTGTTAATCCTATTTGTTGTATATTTTCTATTTCCTGAGTTTCTCCTGTTATCTGTATTGTTTTCCTTCTACCTTCTTTAACTTTCATTTGTTATTTTTTTCCTAATTTTGTGAGATGGCTGCTTAACCCATTTTTTGTTTAACTTTTTTTTTTTTTTGGTGCTTCCCTCTTGGCTCAGGTGGTAAAGAATCTACCTGCAAGGCAGGGGACTTGGTTTTGATACCTGGGTTGAAAAGATTCCTTGGAGAAGGGAATGTCTACCCATCCAGAATTCTAGCCTGGAGAAGCCCATGGACTGGGAAGCCTGGTATTCTGCAGTCCATGGGGTCACAAAGAGTTGGACATGACTGAGCAACTAACACTATACTACTAACACTTTCCTTTTTTGTAATATGTAGATTGTAAGCAGCAAGACCTGAAGCACATATTTTCTTTGTAAGAAAGTTGGTTTATGTTTTTCAACCATAGGTTTTAATTTCTTTATGATACAACATCTTTTAGGCTATGTATTTCCTTCTATGTATGATTTTGGTACAGCCATTGTGTTTTGAAATACCTCCCCCCCCCCCCCCCCACACACACACACACAAAAGGGAAGTTTATTGCTGACTCGAGGTCAGGGCTCCCGCCGCGAGTCCAACGCAGTGGTACGGGGTCAGAGAGCACTGAGCTCAAGCTGTTACCCAATTTATAATGTGTGCATAAGCAGTTGGTAGCTGGCTTAAGCCGATTGGTTACATGTTTGCAAAGTAATCTTATTGGCCCAAACCTTCACGGGCTTTTTTTCAAACTTGGGCGTTCGTGGGCTTTTCAGCTTTCCCCTGATAGGTTCCCTTTTTCTTGCTAGGCGCATGTTGATTGGCTGGCTCCAGGTTACCTGATGGGGGCGGGGAATCCCACCATTTCAGGGTACACCGAAACCCAGGTCTGGGCCCCCTGCCAGCCCCAGCAGCCCCACATTCCCCCGTCTTTGTTTCTATGGAAGGCCCAATCATGGGTCTTTTATATCATTTGTGGAGACAGTCGAATATTGAGATCTGAGTAACATTAGGTGGACAGACAGGCAGTATGTTTTTCCTAACAACTCCCCCTTGAGAGACTTCATACTCAAGATGCGTTTTGGGACTTGGGGCGGAGGTCTCTTTCTTCTGTAACTTCTTCCTGCTGTGCCTGGGCGTAGGCCTGCCTAGCAGAGCAGAAGTCTCTCTATACCTGACCTAAGTTGGGGTGTTTTATATCTGAAGCCAGCATTTACTCTTGTAATAACAGCAACTTAGTTTGAAACTGTTGGTGCCTCTCAGAGATAAAATAGACAGGGGCCAAACAGGAGACCTAACAGGATGGTCATCACTGGTCCCCAGAAACAGGAGGCAACATTTGGGGTGATTGGCTGGTGGTCAAGCAACAGAGCTGTGTTCTAGGAATCTTGTGTTTAGTCTGAAGTTACCATCTTCCACCTGGGTGGGGGCTCCAGTTCTGTAGAAGAACTCAAAAGACATTGTTATGCATATTTCTTTGAGTAGGAACCAGGACCCGTCTCAAGGCTGTACCACCATTTGATTGTTTCCCCTCTGTTTTTGTATTTCTTCCCTTCTCTGATTAGCAATTGTATGAATCCACTCCTTGGAACTCAGGAATACTTCCAATTCAGTGTCTCTTCTCCAAGCTGAGGCAGTCCTATGCCCCATTTTGACAGAAAGTTATCACAGTCATAGTTGCCCTGTTCTCTAAATTAAAACTGAGCAGGACTCTGTGGGGTGGCGACTCTGGAGTACACATCTGCTGTAGTCTAAAATATAGGCTTAATTCAGCCTCTTTGACCTTCCCTGAGTTCCAAGTCCTAGATCTGAGCCTTGTATGATTAAAATCTCAATCCCTTGGTCTGCCATTTTGTTGTAACATACCCAGTTAGTAGTAGCTGGAGGAGGGATAACTGGAATTTTAATAGACAAAATAAATCTCTTTCCTTTTAGAAGAATAGGCCTGAAACCCAGTCTGGAACTGGCACTTCGGGGAGACTTTTAGCCAGGTGGCCAGTTACCTAGTTTTATAAAAAGTAAGGTATAAGTTACTAGCTTTTAGCAGACATTGTTTTGAGGATGGTGGCATCTAAGCCTGACACGACTCAGAAAACTCAAGTGTTTAACAATACAATGTCTAATCTGAAATTACACCCATAGTAACATCTGTATATTTTTCAGGATGTCTGAACCATAGCTGAGTACTCTATTTTGACTTTTAATTGTAAAATTTTTTTAATAGCCAAAGCAGATGGCACCATTAATGATGTCAGTGTTTCTCTAGGTATAAGAAGATGCAAGAATTGGGACTCATAAAAATCTCTTGAAAAGATCTAACTATCTGAAGGCCTGTTTTGTCAGTTTTCACAGAGCACGGAACACCTCATTCTTGATCTTCACCCTGAACTCCTTTCAGGGCCGTTGAAAGTCAGCAGTTGCAGTGGCCATGACAGGCCACTTAATGTGCTGTTACTGGACTAGGCCATAAAACAGTATCCAAAATTCTCTGGACCAGCTGTCTTACTAGCCTCTTGGTCCAGGAAAACATTCCCTCTTGTTGCTTTTTCTCATATCTAGAGTTACACTGCCATCATCATCGATCTCATAGGGAACTATTTATTATTTTATCAGAGGCCTCAGTCACACATTTGGCACTGTAAGAAATAGCAATTTTGTAAAACAGGTGAAATACAAAGAACATAGCCAGCAAGTCACGAGTAAGACTTAAGAGCTTCCATTAGATGTAGCCCAGTATATCCCAGGTCATCTGACTTAGTCTACTCTGTACGAATCTTTATCTTTCAGGGAAATTATACATTGGCACCACCATCTATAAGGCACGTACCCCAGTTTTCTAGTGTTACTAGACTGATTATCCTTAGCATGATATAACTGTTTTCAACACAGAGGAGACTTTAAACCTAAATTACCATAGCCTGGTGTTATCTATATAAATCTATCTCATAATTGTGGGAGATTTCCTTTTCTTTTGCTAAAACTTTTCTTGTTGCTCTGATTGAGCTTGAGGAATAGAAAAAGGCTCCAATTTATAGCCAGAGTCAGAGTAGGCATTATTAATTGAAATACCTTTTTAATTGAGTGAAAATGTCTTTGAATTCCATAGTGCTTTACAATCCCCAAAAGTTTCACACATGTGATTACATCCTATGCTGCCCCTCCCTCCTTCCTTCTCTTCATTGGTAACCACTACTACTGTTCTCTATGTCTATGTTTCTTTTTTATTTTATTCACTAGTTTGTTGTATTTTTTAGATTCCACATAAAAGTGGTAACATACAGTATTTGTCTTTCCCTCTCTGATTTATTCCACTTAGCCTTATGGCTTTCAAGTTCATCCATATTGCTGCAAATGACAAATTTTATTTTTTATAGTTGAGTAGTTATTCCATGATATAAATGTAGATATATAGAAAAATATATACTACTTCTTTTTAATCCATCCATCTGTTGATGGACACCTAGGTTGCTTTCATACCTTGGCAATTGTAAATAATGCTTCTATGAACTATGTGGTGCATGTTTTTTATACAAGTGTTGTTGTTTTTTAAAATCCATACTTGGGGATAGAATTACTGGGTCATATGTTCTATTTTTATAATTTTGAGTACTGTTTCCCTGGTGGCTGCACCAATTTACAGCACTACCAGCAGTGTATCAGGGTTCACTTTACTCCACATCTTTGCCAACATTTGTTCTTTTTGATAGTAGCCATTCTGCCCAGTAGGTGGTTATACTTCTTTGTGGTTTTGACTTGCATGTCTTTGATTAGTAATGTTGAGCATCTTTTCATATGCCTTTTGGCCCTCTGTATTTCCTCTTTAGAAAAATGTATATTCAGTTCTCCTGCCCAATTTTAAAAATATCTTTTTCATTGTTTTAAATTTCAAAATATTTTCTAATTTCTAATGTGATTTCTCTCTGATACATAGGTTGTTTAAAAGGTTAATATTTCCCTCAGTATTGGAGATTTTACAATTATCTTCTGGTTGCTGATTTTTCGCTTACTTCTAAAATGTGCTGAGGATATACTATATATTACATTTAAAATTGATATTTATTTTATCTCACAGCATGCTCTATTTTAGTAAATTGTGCAGTATCACTTGAAAAAGAAGTGTACTCTGCTGTTAGATGTGGTATTTTCTATGTGGTTATTAGGTCAAATTATTTTTCATGTCTTCAGTAAACTTGATTATTATTGACTTACTCTCTTTGTTACTAAGTTCTGTAAAAAAAAAAAAAAAAAGCTTCTATGATAGTGGAATTTTACATTTCTTCTGTTATACCAATTTTTGCTTTCTTTATTATTAAGTGTAAAATCTAGTATTATTATAACTACTTAATAGTTTAACATTTAATTATTATTAAATATTCCATATTCTCAGCTTTTGTTGTTGTTCAGTCATTTGGTTGTGTCTCTCTGTGACCTCATGGATTGCATAACACCAGGCTTCACTGTCTTTCACTATCTCCCTGAGTTTACTCAAATTCATGTTCATTGAGTCCATGATGCCATCCAACCATCTCATCCTCTATCACCCCCTTCTCCTCTTGCCCTCAGTCTTTCCCATCATCAGTTTCTTTTCCAATGAGTCAGCTTTTCACACCAGGTGGTCAAAGTATTGGAGCTTCAGCATCAGCCCTTCTAATGAATGTTCAGGGTTGATTTCCTTTAGGAAGGACTGGCTTGATCTCCTCCTTGCTGTTCAAGGGACTCTCAAGAGTCTTCTCCAGCACCACAGTTGGAAAGCATTAATTCTTCAGCACTGAGCCTTCTTTATGGTCTACCTCTCAAAGCCATACATGACCACTGGAAAAGCCATATCTTTGACTAGTTGGACTTTGGTGGCAAAGTGATGACTCTGTTTTTTAATTATGTAAGTTTGTCATAGCTTTACTTCCAAGGAACAAACGTCTTTTAATTTTATGGCTGCACTCACCATCCACAGTGGTTTGGGAGCCCAGGAAAAAAACTCTGTCACTGTTTCCACGTTTTCCCTTTCTGTTTGCCTTGAAGTGATGGGAATGGATGCCATGATCTTAGCTTTTTCAATGGGGAGTTTTGAGCCAGGTTTCTCACTCTTGTCTTTCACCATCATTAAGAGGCATTTTCTGCCATTTGAGTGGTATCTTCTACATATCTGAGGTTGTTGATACTTCTCCAAGCAATCTTGATCCAGCTTGTGATTTATTTATTCTGGCATCTTGCATGATGTACTCTGCGTAGAAGTTAAGTAAGCAGGGTGACAATATACAGCCTTGGTATACTCCTTTCCCAATTTTGAACCAGTTCATTGTTCCAAGTCTAGTTCTAACTGTTGCTTCTTTCCCCTCATATAGATTTCTCAGGAGATAGGTAAAGTGGCAGTTATCCCTATCTCTTTAAGAGTTTTCCATAGTTTGTTGTGATCCACACAGTTAAAGGCTATATGTAGTCACTGAAGCAAAAGTAGATGTTTTTATGCAATTCCCTTGCTTTTTCTATGATCCATCAGATGTTCAGAGTTTGATCTCTGGTTCCTCTGCCTTTTCTAATCCCAGCTTTTACACCTGGGAATTCCTGGTTCATGTATTACTGAAGCCTAGTTTGAAGCATTTGGAGTGAAACCTTACTGGCATGTGACATGAGCCCAATTGTACAGCAGTTTGAACATTCTTTGGCATTGCATTTATGGGGAGTAGAATGAAAACTAACTTTTCCATTCAGTAGTTTGAACATTCTTTGGCATTGAATTTATGGGGAGCAGAATGAAAACTAACTCTTCCATTCTTGTGGCCATAACTGAGTTTTCCAAATTTGCTGGCATGTTTGCAGCATTTTAATAGCATCATCTTTTAGGATTTGAAATAGCTCAGCTGGAATTCCATCACCTCCACTATCTTTGTCTGTAGTAATGCTTCCTAATGCCCACTTGACTTCACAGTCCAGGATGTCTGGCTCTAGGTGACATCATCATCGTGGTTATCTAGGTCATTAAGACCTTTTTTGTATAGTTCTTCTGTGTATTCTTGCCACCTCTGCTTAATCTCTTCTGCTTCTGCTAGGTCTTTCATGCCCATTCTTGCATGAAACATCCCCTTGATATCTCCAATTTTCTTGAAAAGATGTCTAGTCATTCGCCTATTGTTGTTTTCCTCTATTTCTTTGCTTTGTTTACTTAAGAAGGCCTATTTTTCTCTCCTTGCTCTTCTCATTCTACATACAACATTCTCAGTAGTATTTCTAAAGTCTAATTTGCTTGACATTTGTATAGCTGAAACAACTTTGTTTTTGGTAGTGTCAGTCATCTCATTTTTCTTTCAAACATTTTGGGTTCTGATATTCATGATATGTCTTTCATAAGCAGTGTATTTTTAAAGCCAATCTGGTAGTTGACATATATGTTAAGTAATTATTCATGTATCTGATTTAAATCTACATTTTACTCCTTTTTTTTCTAATTTTATAACATTTTCTATGTTCCTTTTCTGTCTTCTTATCCTCTACTAAGTTAATATTTTTAATTTTATCTTTACAATTTCATTTTCCTTTTTAACTCATTCATTATATATCCTTTCACTCTTATTTTTGTGGTTATTATAGAGATTACCACTTTCACTCTTGATTTGTTAGATTTTGAAGTGAATTAACTCTCAATATTTCACTGTGTAGGGACTTTTCCACAGTATTTTGACTTCAATTATCCCCTCTCACCATTTTTAATTGATATATCAAATATCAGATATATTATAAGGTCCATGAGATATTTTTATTATTTTACAAAGTTAATATTCACATACCCACATATTTACACGTTTTGTTGATAATCATTTCTTCTGGCCTATCTTTGCTTTCACCGAAAGAATATGTTTCAGGATTATCTGTAAGTTATGCCTCCTATGGGCTTCTGGGTGGCTCAGACATTAAAGAATCCACCGGCAATGTGAGAGACCTGGCTTCCATCCCTGGGTTGGGAAGATCCCCTGGAGAAGGGAACAGCCACCCACCCAGGACTGTTGCCTGGAGAATTCCATGGACGAGGAGCCTGGCAGGCTATAGTCTACAGGGTCACAAAGAGTTGGACACGACTGACCAACTTTCACACACTGTGTCTGCTGCTGATAACTGTCTAATTTAGTCCTTATCTAAAAATGTTTTTATTTTGCATAGAGTAAGTGATCTATTTAGCAACAGTATATTTTAAGTATGCTATTTCATTTCAAGTAATTGTTTCTTGTCTTATCCACTGTTTCTTTTGAGAAGACAAGTATTAGTCTTATTATTTTTCCTTTGAGGGTGTTACATTTCATGGTTGACCCTTGAACAACGTGGGTTTGAACTGTATGGGTCCACTTAGACATGAATTTTGTTCAACAGATACATACTAAAGTTCTATGTGATTCACAGTTGGCTGAATTTGAGAATGCAGAAATGTTAATAGGTGGGGTCCAGCTGTAAACTCTGTGTGGACTTTGGATTGTGCAATGGGTCAGCAACCCTAACCCTCTTATTGTTCAACTATATTTGTATTTTGTTTTCCTTGTTGTTTCTTGTATTTCCTTCTTGTCTAAAGTCTTAAGCAGATTTATTATGATGTATCAAGTATGATATTATTATATATATCCTGTTTGGCCTTCTCAGTACTTTTTATATATTTAGCTTGATGTCTTTAATTTTGGAATGTCTAACCCATTCTCTTCAGATATTTATTTTGATGATTCTCTCTTTCTTAAAGACCACGTCTTACACATATGGTACCATTTATCACTCCAGTATATTTTTAACTTTTATCTTTTTTTTCTCTCTCTGTTTCAATGTGGATATTTTCTTAAGTCTTGCTATGAAGTCAGTGTTTGTGTTCCCTCAAATTTGCATATTGAAGCCCCACCCTCCACTGTGATGATAATTAAAGGCGGGGCCATTGGGGAGTAATTAGATCATGAGGGTGGAGCCCTCATGAGTGGGATCATCTCTTTCTGTGACTTGAGGTTATAGCAGGAGGGTAGTCATCTCCTAACCAGGAGGAGGGTTCCCACCAGGAGCTGAATCTGCCCCAACCCTGGTCTTGGAATTCTTAGTATCAGAACTGTGATAAATAAGGTTCGTCGTTTAACTGAAGTGAAAGTCACTTTGTCGTGTCCTACTCTTTGTGACCCCATAGACTATACAGTCCATGGAATTCTCGAGACCAGAATGCTGAAGTTGTTTAAGTCACCCAATAAATGATATTTTTGTTATAGCAGGCCAAATTCATTAACATAGGACTCATTTTCCAATTTATTAAATTTTTAATCATGCCCAATCAGCTACTAACCTTCTCTACTGAGTATTACCTTTTAGTTGTAGCATAGGAAAATCATAAAGTTATTACCTCTTTTCTTTTCTTTCCTATTTTTTTGTGTGCTTAGTCACTCAGTTGTGTCTGACTCTTTTCAACCCCATGGACTGTAGCCTACCAGGCTCCTTTGTCCATGGGATTTTTTCAGGCAAAAATACTAGAGTGGGTTGCCATTTCCTCCTCCAGGGGAATCTGCCTCATTCAAGGATGAAACCCATGTCTCCTGTGTGTCCTGCATTTCAGGCAGATTTCTTAACCTTTATAATTATCTATGGAGTAGCCATCATGGTCAACAAAAGAGTCTGAAATGCAGTACTTGGATGCAGTCTCAAAAATGACAGAATGATCTCTGTTCGTTTCCAAGGCAACCATTCAAGATCATGGTAATCCAAACCTATGCCCCAACCAGTAATGCTGAAGAAGCTGAACAGTTCTATCAAGACCTACAAGACCTTTTAGAACTAACACCCAAAAATGATGTCCTTTTCATTATAGGGGACTTGAATGCAAAAGTAGGAAGTCAAGAAATACCTGGAGTAACAGGGAAATTTGGCCTTGGAGTACAGAATGAAGCAGGGCAAAGGCTAACAGAGTTCTGCCAAGAGAATGCACTGGTCATAGCAAACACCCTCTTCCAACAACACAGGAGAAGACTACACATGGACATCACCAGATGGTCAACACCGAAATCAGATTGATTATATTCTTTGCAGCCAAAGATGGAGAAGCTCTATACAGACAGCAAAAACAAGACCTGGAGCTGACTGTGGCTCAGATCATGAACTCCTTATTGCCAAATTCAGACTTAAACTGAAGAAAGTAGGGAAAACCACTGGACCATTCAGTTATGACCTAAATCAAATCCCTTTTGACTATACAGTGGAAGTGAGAAATAGATTTAAGGGACTAGATCTGATAGACAGAGAGCCTGATGAACTATGGACAGAGATTCGTGACATTGTACAGGAGACAGGGATCAAGACCATCTCCATGGAAAAGAAATGCAAAAAGGCAAACTGGTTGTCTGAGGTCTTACAAATAGCTGTGAAAAGAAGAGAAGCAAAAAGCAAAGGAGAAAAGGAAACATATTCCCATTTGAATGCAGAGTTCCAAAGAATAGCAAGGAGAGATAAGAAAGCCATCCTCAGAGATCAATGCAAAGAAATAGAGGAAAAGAACAGAATGGGAAAGACTAGAGATCTCTTCAAGAAAATTAGAGATACCAAGGGAACATTTCTTGCAAAAATGGGCTCAATAAAGGACAGAAATGGTATGGACATAACAGAAGCAGAAGATATTAAGAAGAGGTGGCAAGAATACACAGAAGAACTGTACAAAAAAGATCTTCATGACCAAGATAATCATGATGGTGTGAGCACTCACCAAGAACCAGACATCCCAGAATGTGAAGTCAAGTGGGCCTTAGAAAGCATCACTACAAACAAAGCTAGTGGATGTGATGGAATTCCAGTTGAGCTATTTCAAATCCTAAAGGCTGATGCTGTGAAAGTGCTGCACTCAATATGCCAGCAAATTTGGAAAACTCAGCAGTGGCCACAGGACTGGAAAAGGTCAGTTTTCATTCCAATCCCAAAGAAAGGCAATCCCAAAGAATGCTCAAACTACCGCACAATTGCACTTATCTCACACGCTGGTAAAGTAATACTCAAAATTCTCCAAGCCAGGCTTCAGCAATACGTGAACCATGAACTTCCAGATGTTCAAGCTGGTTTTAGAAAAGGCAGAAGAACCAGAGATCAAATTGCCAACATTTGCTGGATCATCGAAAAAGCAAGAGAGTTCCAGAAAAACATCTGTTTCTGCTTTATTGACTATGCCAAAGCCTTTGACTGTGTGGATCACAATGAGCTGTGGAAAATTCTGAAGGAGATGGGAATACCAGACCACCTGACTTGCCTCTTGAGAAACCTGTATGCAGGTCGGGAAGCAACAGTTAGAACTGGACATGGAAGAACAGACTGGTTCCAAATAGGAAAAGGAGTACGTCAAGGCTGTATATTTTCACCCTGCTTATTTAACTTATTTAACTTATATGCAGAGTACATCATGAGAAATGCTGGGCCATATGAAGCACAAGCTGGAATCAATACTTCCAGGAAAAATATCAATAACCTCAGATATGCAGATGACACCACCCTTATGGCAGAGAGTGAAGAGGAACTAAAAAGCCTGTTGATGAAAGTGAAAGAAGAGAGTGAAAAAATTGGCTTAAAGCTCAACATTCAGAAAACTAAGATCATGGCATCTAATCCCATCACTTCATGGGAAATAGATGGAGAACCTGTGGAAATAGTGTCAGACTTTATTTTGGGGGGCTCCAAAATCACTGCAGATGGTGATTGCAGCCATGAGATTTAAAGACGCTTACTCCTTGGAAGGAAAGTCATGACCAACCTAGATAGCATATTAAAAAACAGAGACATTACTTTGCCAACAAAAGTCCGTCTAGTCAAGGCTATGGTTTTTCCAGTGGTCATGTTTGTATATGAGAGTTGGACTGTGAAGAAAGCTGAGTGCCAAAGAAGTGATGCTTTTGAACTATGGTGTTGGAGAAGAGTCTTGAGAGTCCCTTGGACTGCAAGGGGATGCAACTAGTCCATCCTAAAGGAGATCAGTCCTGGGTGTTCACTGGAAGGACTGATGTTGAAGCTGAAACTCCAATACTTTGGCCACCTCATGCAAAGAGTTGACTCATTGGAAAAGACCCTGGTGCTGTGAGGGATTGGGGTCATGAGGAGAAGGGCACGACAGAGGATGAGATGGCTGGATAGCATCATCGACTCGATGGACATGAGTTTGAGTAAACTCTGGGAGTTGGTGATGGACAGGGAGCCCTGGTGTGCTGCGATTCATAGGGTCTCAAAGAGTCGGACACGACTGAGCAACTGAACTGAACTGAATATTCTTACCAAGTAGTTTATTTCATGAATACTAATCATAGTTATTTAAAGTCTTTATTTGATAATTCTAATATGTTTTTTCTCTTGTTAGTCTGTTTCTTTGTTATTCCTTATTTAAAATAGGAAAAAAAAACTTTAAAAAATTCATAGAGAATTCACTCTTAATTTTGGGTAGCATTTGATACAGGCATATATCTAAGTGAAACCAGAGGTTGAAATGATTTGAAGGTCAGCTTAAATCTTCATCTATTTTTGGTCTATCCCTACTCTTATGGTGAGAACTGTCAGATGTTCCAACTGAGGGATTTTTCCAGGGACTATCTTCCTTGGGTAACTGAAGTTCAGAATTTGTTATATATTTCTTCATGAGATTTCTATTCTCAATCCACCATCAATCTTTTTGAAACTGGCAAATACCTCAAGGGAAGAAGCTCTGCTAGATTTTGGGATCACCTCTCTGTAATTCCCTTCTATTCAAGTCTTTGCTGTCTTGAAAGGTATGTAAGGAAAATGTTTCAACTAATCAAGTATCTATTGCTTAAATATGTTAGCCAGTTTTAAAAACATTACTTTTTATTTGTTTTATGGGAGAATATTTCCACAACAAGAGGGACATCCATATTTATCTTGAATGTCTCCAATGTTATTACCCACTTTCTACTAAATCTGAGCTTTGTCTGTTTGGTACTCATGATCCACCAGTGCATGGTAGTTAACCCTGCATTTACTTCTTACTGCAAATGCCATCAAGTTGAAAAACAGTTAAAGTAACAATCTGTTTTTCACAGTTTTTCTTAAGTTTTGCCTTAAAAATATTAAATATACCTTAGTTCATTGGTGAATTTAGCATTTTGCAGTGTATATTTTCCCTAGCTTATTTTTCCTGCCCCCTCATTCTTGACAAGGGATTGTCAAGGTATACTTGTCATACAGCTGCAAACAATGGACAAGTATAGTAATTACTTTATAAATAATATATTTTAAAAATAAATGATTAATCTGAAATATTAAAATAATAGCTACAATAGACAAAAATATTATTCAAAGTATTTATATCTGTGGAGATATTTCTGGGCTTAAGGCAGGAAGTGACTTGTATAAAATTATGGAATTATAAAAGTATTAGAGCAATCTGTCAATTCCAGATTTATATGTCCAATCTACTGAGTATGGAGATTTAACTTTAATAATTCATCTTCTTAATATATTTGGCTTTCTTTCAAATATGTGGTCATCCTTTTAGTATTGTTACTTATTAATGTTTTCTTTCTTATGTTTTATTTAAGTGCTTATTTTTATCCTTCCTCTGAAGACTCCAATCTTCAGACTCCATACAATCAGGGTTGTATGGATCTAATTCTCCTTTTTATTACTGCTGGGCTTCGTTCTTGCTAACATATTTTTCTTTGATCTTGTACTATTCAGTTGTGCTCTCAATCATTTGATTTTTTGTCAATTGTAATATTTTATGGTCTAGTTTGATTTATCTTCCTTCAGCGAGGATTTGAATATGCTTCAGTCAGATAAATCATGCCACTAACATCCAAGAACCCTTTAAATTTAATTTTAGTCCCACTTGTTTTCATAGCACCCACTGTGAATTTGGGCAGCTGGGTCCTTTGAAGGCAGGCCTTTAATCATGAATTCACAGATGAAATTTCTACACCCTTTCATAAGTATAAGAAAAAAGGAAATAATGAATATTTTTACTTTTCACTGAAAATTTTCTGATATAAGGTAATAAAAAGACTTATACCGGAATTGTAAAAGAGAGAGATAGGAAAATGTGTGAAGCAAAGTTAACTGTCTTAAAGGCAGTATAATCATAGGATGTTTCTGTTTTAAATATTTTCTCTGAAAATGCTTATATATATATACGGGAAATGCTTTATTGTTTATGGAACCAATAACAAGATTTCAGATACATGTTGCACTTTGCTCCATAGTGTCCATTCCTAACAGAGATATGACACTGGGCAATAGGCATCTCTATTTTTTGAGATTCTTTAAACATAAGCATGCATAGAGAAATCGTCTTCCCAGGTGGCGCTAGTGGTAAAGAACCTGTTTGTCAACGCAGGAGACACAAGAGATGCGGGTTTGATCCCTGGGTTGGGACTGAAGTGACTTAGCACACACACAGAACATAGAGAAATATATGAATGAAAATTTGTATATATGAAACATGTAGAAATGTAAATTATTGCAGGAAAAAGAAAGTACTTGACATGAAATCTTAAACTGGTTTTAAATATAAAAGGTTACAAATACAACAAATATTGACAAACATTTAATTAAAAAATCTAATTTAGAATGTCATTTTGGTTAGTTTTCATTGACGTTTGCATTATTGAGGCTATACTGTCCTTAAATTTAATTATGTCAAATGAGACAAAGTACCTAATATGTAGGAAAAATAAATTTTATAATAGCAAAGTCATTTAATATTCTTCAAATTCACTGAAATACTGTTTTATTTTTTAACAGCCTTTTCCCTTAACTAACAACATATAATCTTTATATCTTGCAAGATATAGAAATCTGTCAAGAAACCCAACAGGTTGCTTCAAAGTAAAAGTCCCGGACCTCAGAGATAAAATGGTACTCATCATAAACTCATTGAAAATAGTTTTCTGTAAAATGAATTTTAATTCACAGGCAGTTGTTATGTAAGCTTTGGCCATTCACCACCCACTGGCTGCAGGTCTCCCCTTCCTTGTTTGGTAAGGAATAGATATTAATTGAGATTTGAACAATGTCACTGAATAACAAAATTCTACTTCTTGCTTATAAAAAGTATTATACTACACATAGGTATCTTAACAATTCTGTGGCTGATAAGTTGGGGGAAAAAAAGACTGATGAGTTTATTTACTTCAGCATCTGTTTGAGAAAGGCTAGGATAAATTTTAAAAATTAGGATATAAAGTTTTTTTTTTAACTTTCACTAAGTGTTAAATTGAGAGATTCAAGGAAATATATAGAATCTTATCTACTCTGAGTAGTCAGATTATAGATAGCTATAGATATTTATTGCTTTCTGGCAGTAAAGATATACTGTTTTCACAATAAAACTCAAAGAAAAGAATATATTTTATTTACCTGACTTAAGGATGAATTTCAAATGTAAAAACTTGGCTCAGCTCTTTAAAGGTAGACTAGCTGCTAAAAATATGCTTCCTTAATGCATAATATGTAAGGCTATAGAGAGAACTTAAAAAATAAAAATGGAAACTGAACTTTCAACATGTTTTTATGCTAAATGCTTCCCAGAAATTTGTGAAAAAGAGCAGATGATAGTTATATTTAATTAAAGCACTACTAGAATTTTGTCTCTTGTTGGAATACTCTCAATCTTTTGAGAATTTATGTATTTCGCATCAATTATTTTTAGGCAATATTAAATCTAGAGTAAAACTAGAGCTTATTTTTCTTAGCCAACATAGAAAAACTTTTAATTTATTGGTGTTTTTAAAACTAAAGTATTATATATAATTTTTTTCTCTAAAGAAGTAAAATTCCATTTTAAAAATTCATGAGTATTATTTATGACAGTTTCAAAGCACAATGGATGTATCAATTATATATAAAAGTTGTACAGGAACATGTTGATTAACATTCAGTAATAATATTTGATGGAGCAAGAAGTAATTGTTAGGATAGAGCATTCTATAAACATTAAAAGAATGGAAAATTGTATATTAAATCAGTAGTAATCAAGAGAAAGGGCTTCCCTGGTGGCTCAGTGGTAAAGAATCCAACTTCAGTGCAGGGGACATGGGTTGGATCCCTGGGTCAGGAAGATCCCCTGGAGAAAAAAATGGCAACTGACTCCAGTATTCTTGCCTGGGAAATCCCGTGGACAGAGGAGCCTGGCAGGAATCCATGGGGTTGAAAAAGGGTCAGACACAACTTAGAAACTAAACAACAACAGTACAGAGAGTATGATTTATAAAAGTGAGCAATAATATAAATTAGCAACAAACCTCATTAACATTTACTTTTTTGAGGTAGTAACAATAAATAGCAACTGAAGTGAAATGTATATAGTCATAACTTCAAATGAAGGTACAAGAGCAATGTTTAGTTATGTAAACTATTATAAGAAAAAACACACACTGAAATTTAAAACATACTAGCAATTAAATCACCCCTACTAAACTAAATAACACCCCTTCAGAAAACTATAACATACAATAGAATGAATTAAATGCCTCAAAGCATGTGGGAATATGGAAACACTCTAAGAAGCTCAAATACTAATCATAGATGTAGATTTTAAAAAGTAAAAATAAATGTAAAAAAGTTGATCAAATTTAGGAAATTTCTTTAAGAAATTAAAGAGAAAGAAAAGGCATCTTGGAAGATAAGACTAAAATAGAGGTAAATCAAAGAATAAAATTAAAAACAATGCTGGAAAATAACCAAGAGAATGAACAAAAATAAAGAACTGATATTTGTCTGAATTACTTCACCTAGTATGATAATCTTTTGGTCCATCCATATTGCTGAAAATGGCATTATTTCACTTTTTCAATGGCTGAGTAATAATAGTTCATTGTATAATGTACCACATCTTCTTTATCTGTTTCTCTGTTGATAGACATTTAAGTTACTTCCGTGTCTTGACTATTGTAATTGGAGCTGCAATGAACACTGGAGTGCATATATCTTTTGAAACCATGTTTTTCTCTAGATAAATGCCCAAGAATGGTATTGCTGGATCATATGGTGACTGTGTTTTTAGTTTTTTAAGGACCTCCATAGTCTCCATAGTGGCTATACCAATTACATTCCTACCAACAGTTGGGAGAGTTCCCTTTTCTCTACACCTCTCCAGAATATATTGTTTTATAGACTTTTTGAGGCTGGCCATTCTGACTAGTGTGGGGTGATACCTCATTGTGGTTCTGATTTGCATTTCTCTAGTAATTAGGAATGTTGAGCATCTTTTCATGTGCCTCTCGGCCATTGGTATGATTTCCTTGGAGAAATTTCTATTTGAACTTCTGGCCATTTTCTGATTGGGTTGTTTGTTTTATTGATATTAAGCCACATGAGCTATTTGTATATTTTGGAGATTAATCCCTTGTTGTTTACATTGTTGGTAAATATTTTCTTGCATTCTGTGGGTTATCTTTTCATTTTTGTTTATAGTCCTACTTATTTATTCTAACTAGGTTTCATTCATTTACTTTTGTTTTTATTTTCACTACTTTTGTAGATGGCTTTAAAAAGATCAGTCCAGTTGTTCAGTCCTGTCTGATTCTTTGTGACTACTGCTGTAATTTATGTCATGGATAGTTCTGCCTTGGTTTCCCTGTAAGAGTTTTATAGTATCCGATATTACATATAGGTCTTTAATTCACTTTGAGTTTATTTTTGAGCATGGTGTTAAAGAATGTTCTAATTCCATTTGTTAATATTTAGCTGTCCAGTTTTCCCAGGACTGTTTATTGAAGAGACTGTCTTTTCTCCAGTGTATAGTTTTGCCTCATTTGTCATAGATTAATTGACCATAGATGCATGGGTTTATTTCTAGGTTTTCTGTCCAGTTCCATTGATCTATTTTTCTGTTCTTCTGCCAGTATCATACTATTTTGAAGACTGTAGATTTGTAGTGTAGTCTGAAGTCAGGAAGCCTAATTCTTCCCTAGGAAGAATTTCTTTGACATTTATTGCTCAAGTAATCCTGTCCCACCTGGATTCTTCTGTCTCTCCTACAGTCTCTTGTGAATATTAACATAAGAAAAAGTTTCACACTCAGTACACTCACATGAGTCCATTTATACACTTATTTTCTGTACTTCTTGGTCTCTAATTTTCTTAATTTCACTCTTTCAGGCTCTTGATCAACTAGCCTTACTTCAGGCCAATATTCCTTCCCAGGAAATATACATGCAAGAGTACTTCTCAAAGCTCCTTAGCCTGGGTACTTTTCTATCACCATTCACTATTATAGCCCTCTTTCAATAAGTCTTTAGCAGGGCAATAGTCAGTTTTTTGACTTGTGCTAGATTGAACCATTTCTAAACCAATCCTGAGATTTTTCTCAGTTACCACTTGGTTACAGGGAAAGCTTTATAAGGCATCCAATGGTAATTGAGGGAGATATTTCAGTGTTAACAGGTAGATGAAGTAGAGGCAAGGACTGTACTTAACACTAGAAAGACCCACTCAATCATGATATAGTCTTTCTTTAATGCTGCATGCAATTAGCTAACATATTATTGCAGAATTTTAGTCTGTAGAATTATTTTTCTGTCAGGTTTTTGTCTACTTTGGGGGCTTCCCAGGTAGTGCTAGTGGTAAAGAATCTGCCTGCCAGTGCAGGAGACACAAGAGGTTTGATCCCTGGGCTGGGAAGATCCCCTGAAGAAGAGAATGGCAACCTATTTCAGTATTCTTGCCTAGAAAATCCCATGGACAGAGGAGCATGTAAGGCTACAGTCCTTGGTGTTTCAAGGAGTTGGACACAACTGAGCATGCATTAATACTCATTTGTTATCCAGATAATGCAGCTACATATGGTGAAATCAGGAGTATTCTCTTTTATATTCTGAAGAGTTTGTGTATAATTATTCAGTTCAGTTCAGTTGCTCAGTCATTTCCTACTCTTGGCAACCCCATGGACTGTAGTACTCCAGGTTTCCCTGTCCATCACCAATTCTTAGAACTTGCTCAAACTCATGTCTATCAAGTCGAAGATGCCATCCAACCATCTCATCCTCTGTCATCCCCTTCTCCTCCCACCTACATTGTTTCCCAGAATCAGGGTCTTTTCAATTCAAGTGGCCAAAGTATTGGAGTTTCAGCTTCAGCATCAGTCCTTCCAATGAACATTCAGGACTGATTTCATTTTGGATTGACTGGTTGGATCTCTTTGCTGTCCAAGGGACTCTCAAGAGTCTTCTCCAACACCACAATTCAAAAGCATCAATTTTTCGGCGCTCAGCTTTCTTTATAGTCCAACTCTCACATCCATACATGACTACTGGAAAAAACATAGCTTGGACTAGAGGGACTTGTGTTGACAAAGGAATGTCTCTGCTTTTTAATATGCTGTCTAGGTTGGTCATAGCTTTTCTTATCACAACAAGCGTCTTTTAATTTCATGACTGCAGTCAACACCTGCAGTGATTTTGGGGCCCGGCAAAATAAAGTCTCTCACTGTTTCCATTGTTTCCCCATCTATTTGCCATGAAGTGATGGGATTGGATGCCATGATTTTAGTTTTCTGAATGTTGAGTTTTAAGCCAACTTTTTCACCCTTCCCTTTCACTTTCATCAAGAGGCTCTTTAGTTCTTTGCTTTCTGCCATAAGAGTGGTGTTATCTGCGTCTGAAATTATTGATATTTCTCCTGGCAATCTTGATTCCAGCTTGTGCTTCATCCAGCCCAGCATTTCTCATGATGTACTCTACATATATTAAATAAGCAGGGTGACAATATACAGCCTTGACATGCTCCTTTCCCGATTGGAACCAGTCTATAGTTCCTTGTCCAGTTCTAATTGCTACTTCCTGATCTGCATACAGATTTCTCAGGAGGCAGGAGAGGTGGTCTGGTATTCCCGTCTCTTTAAGAATGTTCCACAGTTTCTTGTGATGCATGCAGTCAAAGACTTTGGTATACTCAGTGAAGCAGAAGTACATGTTTTTCTGGAATTCTCTTGCTTCTTCCATGATCCAGTGTATATTGGCAATTTGATCTCTAGTTCCAATGCCTTTTCTAAATCCAGCTTGAACATCTGGAATTCACGGTTCATGTACTGTTGAAGCCTGGCTTGGAGAATTCTGAGCATTACTTCGCTAACGTGTGAAATGAGTGCAATGAGTGCAATTTGGCACAAATTACAGATATCAGGAAAGAGAGAACATCAACACAAGCTGATGATAGGGGTATGGCACAAGCCCATGACAATAAACAGATAAATTTACCAAATCCCTTGATAAAACTTTCATAGATAACTAAGACGAAATGAAGAGGCTAAACTGCCCTGTATCTTCTAAAGAACTGAATCTGTAGTTAAAACCTTTCCCACAAAGAAAACTCAAGACCACATAATTGCTGCCCAATATTTTAGGGGGAAAAAAAAGTAATATTTCTAGAACCAACACCCCAAAAAGATGTCTTTTTCATTGTAGGGAACTGGAATGTAAAAGTAGCAAGTAAAGAGATACCTGGAGTAACAGGCAAATTTGGCCGTGGAGTACAGAATGAAGCAGGGCAAAAGCTAAGAGAGTTTTGCCAAGAGAACACACTGGTCATAGTAAACACTCTTCCAACATCATAAGAAAAGACTCTACACATGGACATCACCAGATGGTGAATACCGAAATCAGATTGATTATATTCTTTGTAGCCAAAGATGGAGAAGCTCTATTCAGTCAGCAAAAACAAGACTGAGAGTTGACTGTGGCTCAGATCATGACTCCTTATTGTCAAATTCAGACTTAAATTGAAGAAACTAGTGAAAAACACTAGACCATTCAGGTATGACCTAAATGAAATACTCTATGATTATACAATGGAAATGACAAACAGATTCAAGGAATTAGATCTGATAGAGTGACTGAAGGATGGAGGTTCATGACACTGTACAGGAGGCAGTGATCAAGACCATCCCTTTGAAAAAGAAATGCAAAATGCAAAATGTCATTTGAGGAAAACTTACAAATAGCTGAGAAGAGAAGAAAAGCTAAAGGCAAAGGAGAAAGGGAAAGATATACCCATTTGAATGAGGAGTTCCACAGAATAGCAAGGAGAGATAAGAAAGCCTTCCTAAGTGATCAATGAAAAGAAATAGAGGAAAATAAAAGAATGGGAAAGACGAGAGATCTCTTCAAGAAAATTAGAGATATCAAGGGAACATCAAAATGGGCTCAGTATAGAAAAGAAATTGTATGGCTCTAACAGAAGCTGAAAATATTAAGAGGTGGCAAGAATACCCAGAAGAAGTATACCAGAAAGATCTTCATGAGCCAGATAATCACTATGGTGTGATCACTCACCTATAGCCAGACATGCTGGAATGTGAAGTCTAGTGGCCTTAGGAAGCATCACTGCAAACAAAGCTAGTGGAGGTGATGGAATTCCAGTTGAGCTATTTCAAATCCTAAAAGATGATGCTGTGAAAGTGCTGCACTCAATATGCCAGCACATTTGGAAAACTCAGCAGTGCACAGGACTCAAAGAGATCAGTTTTCATTCCAATCCTAAAGAAAGGCAATCCCAAAGAATGTTCACACTACTGCACAATTGCACTCATCTCATACACTAGCAAAGTGATGCTCAAAATTCTCCAAGCCAGGCTTCAACATTAGGTGAACCATGAAATTCCAGATGTTCAGCTGGATTTAAAAAGGCAGAGGAGTTCAGTTCAGTTGCTCAGTCATGTCTGACTCTTTGCGACCCCATGAATCACAGCACGCCAGGCCTCCCTGTCCATCACAAACTCCTGGAGTTTACTCAAACTCATGCCCAAGGAGTCAGTGATGCCATCCAGCCATCTCATCCTCTGTCATCCCTCCTCCTCCTGCTCCCAATCCCTCCCAACATCAGGTTCTTTTCCAATGAGTCAACTCTTCACATGAGGTGGCCAAAGTATTGGAGTTTCAGCTTCAGCATTAGTCCTTCCGATGAACACCCAGGACTTATCTCCTTTAGGATGGACTGGTTGGATCTCCTTGCAGTCCAAGGGACACTCAAGAGTCTTCTCAAACTCCACAGTTCAAAAGCATCACTTCTTCGGCACTCAGCTTTCTTCACAGTCCAAATTTCACATCCATACATGACCACTGGAAAAACCATAGCCTTGACTAGATGGACCTTTGGTGGTAAAGAAATGTCTCTGCTTTTTAATATGCTATATAGGTTGGTCATAACTTTCCTTCCAAGGAGTAAGCGTCTTTTAATTTCATGGCTGCAGTCACCATCTGCAGTGATTTTGGAGCCCAAAAAAATAAAGTCTGACACTGTTTCCACTGTTTCCCCGTCTATTTCCCATGAGGTGATGGGACCAGATGCCATGATCTTAGTTTTCTGAATGTTGAGCTTTAAGCCAACTTTTTCACTCTCCTCATTCACTTTCATTAAGAGGCTTTTTAGTTACTCTTCACTCTCTGCCATAAGGGTGGTGTCATCTGCATATCTGAGTTTATTGATATTTCTCCCGGCAATCTTAATTCCAGCTTGTGCTTCTTCCAGACCAGTGTTTCTCATGATGTACTCTGCATATAAGTTAAATAAGTTAAATAAGCAGGGTGAAAATATACAGCCTTGACGTACTCCTTTTCCTATTTGGAACCAGTCTGTTCTTCCATGTCCAGTTCTAACTGTTGCTTCCTGACCTGCATACAGGTTTCTCAAGAGGCAGGTCAGATGGTCTGGTATTTCCATCTCCTTCAGAATTTTCCACAGTTTATTGTGATCCACACAGTCGAAGGCTTTGGCATAGTCAATAAAGCAGAAAGAGATGTTTTTCTGGAACTCTCTTGCTTTTTCGATGATCCAGCAGATATTGGCAGTTTGATCTCTGGTTCTTCTGCCTTTGCTAAAACCAGCTTGAACATCTGGAAGTTCATGGTTCACGTATTGCTGAAGCCTGGCTTGGAGAATTTTGAGCATTACTTTACCAGCGTGTGAGATGAGTGCAATTGTGCGGTAGTTTGAACATTCTTTGGGATTGCCTTTCTTTGGGATTGGAATGAAAACTGACCTTTTCCAGTCCTGTGGCCACTGCTGAGTTTTCCAAATGTGCTGGCATATTGAGTGCAGCACTTTCACAGCATCATCCTTCAGGATTTGAAATAGCTCAACTGGAATTCTATCACCTCCACTAGCTTTGTTCGTAGTGATGCTTTCTAAGGCCCACTTGACTTCACATTCTGGGATGTCTGGTTCTCAGCGAGTGATCACACAATTGTAATTATCTGGGTCATGAAGATCTTTTTTGTACAGTTCTTCTGTGTATTCTTGCCACCTCTTCTTAATATCTCCTGCTTCTGTTATGTCCATACCATTTCTGTCCTTTATTTAGCCCATTTTTGCATGAAATGTTCCCTTGGTATCTCTAAGTTTCTTGAAGAGATCTCTAGTCTTTCCCATTCTGTTGTTTTCCTCTGTTTCTTTGTATTGATCACTGAGGAAGCCTTTCTCATCTCTCCTTGCTATTCTTTGGAACTCTGCATTCAAATGGGTATATCTTTCCCTTTCTCCTTTGCTTTTTGCTTCTCTTCTTTTCACAGCTCTTTGTAAGGCCTCAGACAACCAGTTTGCCTTTTTGCATTTCTTTTCCATGGGGATGGTCTTGATCCCTGTCTCCTGTACAATGTCACGAACCTCTGTCCATAGTTCATCAGGCTCTCTGTCTATCAGATCTAGTCCCTTAAATCTATTTCTCACTTCCACTGTATAGTCAAAAGGGATTTGATTTAGATCATACCTGAATGGTCTAGTGGTTATCCCTACCATCTTCCATTTAAGTCTGTATTTGGCAATAAGGAGTTCATGATCTGAGCCACAGTCAGCTCCAAGTCTTGTTTTTGCTGTCTGTATAGAGCTGCTCCATCTTTGGCTGCAAAGAATATAATCAATCTGATTTTGGTGTTGACCATCTGGTAATGTCCATGTGTAGAGTCTTCTCCTGTGTTGTTGGAAGAGGGTGTTTGCTATGACCAGTGCATTCTCTTGGCAGAACTCTCTTAGCCTTTGCCCTGCTTCATTCTGTACTCCAAGGCCAAATTTGCCTGTTACTCCAGGTATTTCTTGACTTCCTACTTTTGCATTCCAGTCCCCTATAATGAAAAGGACATCATTTTTGGGTGTTAGTTCTAAAAGGTCTTGTAGGTATAGAACCATTCAACTTCGCCTTCTTCAGTGTTAGGAACCAGAGGTCAAATTGCCAACATCTGCTGAATCATCAAAAAGGCAAGAGAATACCTGAAAAACATCTATTTCTGTTTTATTGACTATGCCAAAGCATTTGACAGTGTGGATCACAACAACATGTGGAACATTCTTAAAGAGATGGGAATACCAGACCACCTGATGTGCCTCCTGAGAAATTAATATGCAAGTCAGGAAGCAACAGTTAGAACTGGACATGGAAGGACAGTTTCCATGGAAGGTTTCAAATAGGAAAAGGTGTATGTCAAGGCTGTATATTTTCACCCTGCATATTTAGCTTATGTGCAGAGTGCATCATGTGAAATGCTGGGCTGGATGAAGCACAAACTGGAATCAAGATTGCCGGGAGAAATATCAATAACCTCAGATATGCAGATGACACCACCCTTATGGCAGAAAGTGAAGAAGAACTAAAGAGCCTTTTGAGGAAAGTGAACGAGGAGAGTGAAAAAGTTGGCTTAATACAGCATTCAGAAAACTAAGATCATTGCATTCAGTCCCATCACTTCTTGGCAAATAGATGGGGAAACATTGGAAACAGTGAGAGACTTTATTTTGTGCAGATGTTGACTGCGGTCATGAAATTAAATGATGCTTTTTCTTTGAAAGAAAAGTTATGACCAACCTAGACAGCATATTAAATAGCAGAGACGTTACTTTGCCAACAAAGGTCCATCTAACCCTAGCCCTAATCCTAACCCTAACCCTGGTCAAAAAGTCAAAGCTATGGTTTTTCCAGTAAGCATGTGTGGATGTGAGAGTTGGACTATAAAGAAAACTGAGCATTGAAGAATTGATGCTTTTGAACTGTGGTGTTGGAGAAGACTCTTGAGAGCCCCTTGGACTGCAAGGAGATCCAACCAGTCCATCCTAAAGGAAATTAGTGCTGAATGTTCATTGGAAGGATTGATTATAAGGTTGAAACTCCAATACTTTGGCCACCTGATGCAAAGAACTGACTCATTTGAAAAGACCCTGATGCTGGGAAAGATTGAAGGCGGGAGGAGAAAGGGACAGCAGAGGATGAGATGGTTGAATGGCATCACTGACTTGATGGACATGAGTTTGAGTAAGCTCCGTGTGTTGGTGATGGACAGGGAGGCCTGGAATGCTGCAGTCCCTGGGGTCGCAAAGAGACACAACTGAGTTGCTGAACTGAACTGAACTCCTTTGTATTTTCTTTAGATTTATTTATTTTTCTTTTAAAATCTTAAGTTGTGGATTTTTTATTTAGATCTTTATTCTCTCATGTAAGTATTTAATGACACAAATATTCCTTTAAACAGTGCTTTTAGCTTCCTTCCTAAGACATTAATGTATATTTATAGTTCTTATTAAATTATTTTCCAAATATTTCAGGTGATTTTTAGTTAACCTCTTTTTGTCATTTTGCATTGAAACCCAGTAATATCCCTAGAACTTAAACTGATTAATTCTTTTATTTTTAATGTGTGATTTGTTACACAGAGCAAAATATGGTCTATATTAGTGAATGGCCCATGTGCACTTGAAGTAATACATACTGTATTCCTGTTGGGCTCTATAAATGTTAATTAGGTCAAGATGGCTGATAGTAATTTTCAGGTCTTCTATCTGGTCTTTCTAATGTTCTGATGTTATACACATATAGGAATGTTATGGATTTGGGGTTAATTGATATCTTTTTCATTATCTACTATTCTTCTTTATCCTGGGTAATATTTCTGTGCTGAAGTTTATTTAATCAGATATTAATCTAACTATTCCCACTTTCTCTTGATTGTTGTTTAGTTGCTAAGTTGTGTCCAATTCTTTGTGATCCAATGGACTACAGCCTACCAGGCTCCATGGGATTTCTCAGGGAAAGAATACTGGAATGAGTTGCTATTTCTTTCTCCAGGGGATCTTCCTCACTCAGGGATTGAACCCACATCTCCTGCTTAGCAGGCAGATTCTTTACCACTGAGCCATCAGGGAAACACTTTCTCTTGATTACTGTTTAATATATAATTTCCCATTCTTTTAATGTCTTAATTTTGAAATGTATGTGGTGGGATGTATATGTGAGTGTATGTGTGTTTGTTCAGGTAGACAAATGTGGTTAGTGTTACCTTTGTCCTCTCATGATTGTTTTCTGATTTTTATATTGTAACAGTTCTTTTTAAGTCTATTATATTTGTTAAAATTATAGATGTCATTGAATTAAAATTTACCTTCTTGGTAGCTATTTTCTATTTGTTACATCAGGTCATTATTGGATTTTTTTTCCACTTCTTTTTCTGCTATCTTTTTTTTTTTTATTTGTGTCAAGTGACATGTGGGATCTTAGTTCCTTGACCAGGGATCAGCCACTTGTACCCTGCATTGGAAACGCAGAGTCTTAACCATTGAACTGCAAGGGAAATCCATCTGCCATCTTTTTAATGAAGCAATTTTAGCATTTCACTTTAACTCTTGTAATCTTTTTACTTACTATTCTTTATAGAAGTTTTTCAGAGTTTCCTTTGTATTTACTTCTTTATTAATCAAAGTGTACCTTCAAATAATATTATAACACTACTTCATTATAGTTTAGACAATTTTCAATATACTCTCAATTATTCCCTTGCAACTTTTATGCTATTCTTGTTGCACATGTTAATGATACTTGTGCTTTAAGTATACACTGAAGCATGGCTATTTTACTTTACAAAGTCAGTTATCTTTACATGTATTGAACATTAAGAAAAAAAGAAATTTGTAGTTACCTCCACTTATTTCACTTCTAGCACTCTTTGTTTTCTTTCTACAGGTCCAGGTTTCTGTCCAATTTATAATTGTCTAAAAGAATTTTCAGTAGTATCAATATTTTCTGCAGTCCCAATCTGGCAACAAATTCATTCATAAATGAAAAAAATCCATAATCTTTCTCTTTATTTGCCTGTATGTAGTACATTTTGTTTCTGTGACTGTCTTAAAGATTTTATCTTTGGGTTGTGATCAGTGTATATAAGTTATGCCTAGATATACTGGGATTATTTGTTTTGTTGTTTTTGGAGTTACTGGAGTTTCTTGGATCTGTGAGGTTCTTGTTATTAATTTTGTTAAAGTTGTCATTATAGTATTTAAATATTTATGTTGCCGTTTTCTCTCTTTTGGGATTTCAGTTCCATTTATTAGACTGTCCATGACCTCACTCTTTTTTCTGTTGCTATAATTTTTTATTTCTAGCATTTCCAAATGATTATTTCTTACCATTTTCATCTCTGTTAAAATTACTTTGAAAAGTCTACCTTTTCTGCCAGAGCACTTAACATGCAAATCATAGTCATTTAAAAATCTTACACTGTAGGCTGGCATTTCTACACAGTCATCTTGAATCCCTTTCATATTTCCAGATATTGCTCAAGGTTTGTGTGTGTATATATATATTGCATATATATGTGTGCATATACTATGTACATATGTGTATATATTTGCATTCTTATAGAAAAATTAAAATGAATGCTCAGAATTAGTGTTGATTATTAATGGTATCAACAAACTTAAACAGCCTATAAATATTATAATCATGAAGCAGTTAGCTACAAATAAAATCTCAATTAGTCCCAACACTCTGATTTATGTAAAGCAAAGACAAATCATATGTGGAATTAATGAGGTGGCCACTATATATCCACTAAATCTGATTTTAAATTGACAACGCTGTCATCTGTTAACTTCAGGAGGAAATAAACACACCATCAAGCAGTATTGGTCTGAAATCTATTTATATAATTTTGCCTTCTGGTTATGGATTATAAATGAGAAATTTAACTGTAAAATGAACTGTAATAAGTCAAGTATGTTTGATTTGATTATGAACCTTGATTTAAACCAGTTTCCTAGTGATGAATTCACCACACATTTTATATTTTTCTGACTTGATTGGGGAAAGTAAAATTGCTCCCAGTATTGGAATCAGACTTCCTTCTGAAGGACACAACATTTGTGGCAGTTCTTTATCTCAATTACCAGAGAAACACTCTGGCAGAGAATATGTTTACAATTCCATTTTATCACTCAAAATACTAAATGTTATCTTTAAACATACAGCCTTAAGCTTGAAAGATTATGCTTTATCTTTCATACAAGACTGGAAAGATTAAGATGAAACCTTTTATTCTTTAGCATATTTTCTATCTAGCATATATGACCAGTGAAATTTGAAAGCAGTAGCATGTTAGTAATATTCTCTTTTGAATTTTAAAATTAAATCTTCAAGTAGTTTTTGCATTTTTCTTTAAGGTCATCTAGCAATATCCAGGGAGCTTAATACTCCAGAGTCAAATATTTAATTCTAATGTAATACTTTGCAATTGACCTTAAGTATACCACTTACCTTTTCTATTTCATATCTTTTTCTCCAGGAGAAAGAAATAAGTTTTATTATGGTAATTAAGTTTTTGTTAAGGATCTCTGGAAGGCAAGGTTATGTAAAACATGTACATTTTGGCCTTTATATTAAACTGCTATAATGATCACTGATTTTTATGACTTTAAACTTTAATGAATTAAAATTAAATGTAGGCAAGAGAACATTAATACTGTCATTTCAAAATATGATTTGCCAAGTTATGTGGAGTATTCTCACATAATAATTCACACAATGAACATGGAAAATTCTATTTTTACTACCGATGAAGCTCTAAATGTGAATGAGGACGTTGCATTTACAGACTATTAACAGTCTAAATATGAACAAAAGTTCCTGAGTATCACATCAGATTTCACCATCTTGTCTACCTCAGGAGATTTAGAGTAAGGCTATAAAATTAGGACATGTGAAAACTTTATCATCTTAGTATAAATTCTGTAACTATTCTGAACAAAGATTCATTAAGACCATAATAGGAGCTGCAAGATGTCTTAGATGCTAAAAGATAAGGTAACTGAAAAAGTATCCCAGAGTAAAAAGAATTAAAGGAGCCAAGGGCAAATTTGTGAGAGTTCTTCCTGTTACAAAAGTTTTGTAGCATTATCCTTATCTCTGAATCCTAAACACTGGTCCTTCCAGCATCACCAATAATACTCATACAGACAGTAATACTAGTTGCGGCTTGCACTTAATATCATATTCAGTATATACATCTTACTATCATGACCCTTCATCCCTCACCCAACATCTCTGAAAAACAAGAATTTCAATTTTGAAACTATTTTGTAGGTAGGAAATAGAAGCCCAGAGGATAAGTTACTTGCTCACATTCACTCAGTTAGGATATAAACATACTACTCTCTTTTTGCAATTCACATTTTATTTTAAAATTGAAATAGAGATAATGGAAAAAGTATGGCCTCTGTCTTAAACAATTAAAACTCCACTTCTGCACTGTATTCGTCATCATTTTCCCTCTTTTGCAAACAAGCAATTTTAAAGAAGTCATTGACATTTGACAAATAATCTGACATAAATTAGCAAAAGCACTTTCACTTTTCATTGACATTTACTCATTCATTTATTCACTTTATTTTTGTTTTTTGCTTTTTTATTTTTTGGTCCAGTGGCATGTGGGATCTTAGTTCTCTGACTGAGAATTGAACCCCAGGCCCTCAGCAGTGAAACCGCGGATTCCTAACCACTGAACAGCCAGAGAATTCCCAAGGAGTCATTGACATTCACCTCATTCACACTTGCAGCTACCCAAATACTGTTATTTCTTTCTTTGAAACAGCTATTAAATATGGCCTTTTCTCTTTAATTCCATCATAGTAATTCATGTACCAATCTCAGAACACCATAATAGTCTCTCTTTGCCTCTAGCTTTAAACTCATAATCCTGCCAGCTAAGTCTCTTAAAAATGTAACATTCAGCAAATGCCCCCAAAGACTGAATATCAAGAAAATCTCCAAGATTCCTAGTATCGTTTAGGCCTTCATTATTGTATCTCTCATGTAAATTAGTGACGTTAGCCTCATGATCTCCAATTTTGTTCCCTTTTAATATACCAGCCACTCTGTTTCTATAGTAACCATATTCAAAGGCAAATTTTGCCATGCTTTTTCCCCTTATACCAGTGATTTAGTAACTCCCAAGAAAAAGACATGAAAGAAGGCAAGGTGGTTGTCTGAAGAGGCCTTACATATAACTGAGAAAAGAAGAGAAATCAAAGGCAAAGGAGAAATAGAAAGATAACACTCAGCTGAATGCGTAGTTCCAGAGAATAGCAAGAAGAGATAAGAAAGCCTTCTTAAGTGAACAATACAAAGAAATAGAAGAAAACAATAGAATAGAAAAGACTAGAGATCTCTTGGGGCTTCTCAAGTGGTGCTAGTGGTAAAGAATCCGCCTGCTAATGTAGGAGATGCAAAAGACACAGTTTCGATTCTTGGCTCGTGAAGATACCCTTGAGTCAAAACAGCAATTCACTTCAGTATTCTTGCCTGGGAAATCTCATGAACAGAGGAGCCTGGTGGGCTACAGTCTATGAGGTTGCAAAGAGTCATACATGACTGACTCTTAGTATGTATGTGAGTCTGCAATACTATGAGTACACATACATACTATGAGATCTCGTCAAGAAAATTGGAGGTACCAAGGGAACATTTTGTACAAAGATGGGCACAATAAAGGAAAGACCTAATAGAAGTAGAAAAGATTAAGAATAGGTGGCAAGAATACACAGAAAAACCATACAAAAAAATGTCTTAATGACCCAGATAATGATGATGGTGTGTCACTCATCCAGAGCCAGACATCCTGGAATGTAAAGTCAAGTGGGCCTTAGGAAGCGTTACTGTGAAAAAAGTTAGTGGAGGTGATGGAATTCCAGTTGAGCTATTTCAAATCCTGAAAGATGATGCTGTGAAAGTGCTGCACTCAGTATAACAAATTTGGAAACCTCAGCAGTGGCCACGGGACTGGAAAAGGTGTGTTTTCATTCCAATCCCAAAGAAAAGCTGTGCCAACGAATGTTCAAACTACCACACAATTGCACTGATTTCACATGCTAACAAGATAATGCTCAAAATCCTTCAACCTAGACTTCAACAGTACATGAACTGAGAACTTCCACATGTACAAGTTGGATTTAGAAAAGGCAG
This sequence comes from Odocoileus virginianus, assembly GCF_023699985.2. Classification (NCBI taxonomy): domain Eukaryota; kingdom Metazoa; phylum Chordata; class Mammalia; order Artiodactyla; family Cervidae; genus Odocoileus; species Odocoileus virginianus. Next base: position 80,271,777 of record NC_069674.1, read on the forward strand.
AGAAACCAGAGATCAGATTTCCAACATCTGCTGGATCATAGAAAAAGCAAGGAAGTTACAAACACACATACATACACACACATACACACCCAACATCTACTTCTGCTTCATTGATTACACTAGAGCCTCTTGTGGCTCACAACAAACCAGAAAATTCTAAAAGAGATGGGAATACCAGACTACCTTACCTGCCTTCTAAGAAACCTGTATGCAGGACAAGAAGCAACAATTAGAACCTTACATGGAACTACAGACTGGTTCAAAATTGGAAAAGGAGTATGTCAAGGCTGTATATTGTCACTCTGCTTATTTAACTTCTACACAGGGTACAGCATGTAAAATTCTGGGTTGGATGAATCACAAGCTGAAATTAAGATTGCCAGGAGAAATATCAATGACCTCGGATACGCAAATGATACCACTCTAATAGCAGAAAGTGAAGAGGAGCTACAGAGCCTCTTGATGAGGGTGAAAGAGGAGAGTGAAACGCTGGCTTAAAACTCAACATTCAAAAACCTAAGATCATGGCATCTGGTCCCATCACTTCATGGCAAACAGATGGGGATAAAGTGGAAACAGTGACAGATTTTATTTTCTTGGGCTCCAAAATCACTGTGGACTTGGATTTCAGCCATGAAATTAAAAGACACTTAATCCTTGGAAGGAAGGCTATGACAAATCTAGACAGTGTATTTAAAAGCAGAGACATCACTTTGTTGACTAAAGTTCAAATAATCAAAGCTATGGTTTCCATAAATCATCTACGGATGTGAGAGTTGGGCCATAAAGAAGGCTGAACACCAAAGAATTGATGCTTTTGAGCTATGGTGCCGGAGAAGACTCATGAGAGTCCCTCGGACAGCAAGATCAAACCAGTCCATCCTAAGAAATCATCCCTGTATATTCATTGGAAGGACTGATGCTGAAGTTGAAGCTCCGATACTTTGATCACCTGATACAAATAGCCAACTCATTGGAAAAGACCTTGATGCTGAGAAAGATTGAAGGCAGGAGAAGAGGGCAACAGAGTATGAGATGGTTGGATGACATTACTGACTCAAAGGATATGAGTTTGAACAAACTCTGGGAGACAGTGAAAGACAGGGAAGTTTGAAGATTGCTTCCATGGGGTCACAGAGAGTTGGACATAACTTAGTGACTGAACAACAATGTCCAAATGTTAAAGATTAAATCCAGACATTTTGCATGGTGACAAAGACCCTGTTATACTGTTAGCCATTTCACAATAGTTGATTTTTCCTCAAAACTCATTTGCTGTCTTCTAATTTTATATGGTGATTACAACCTCTGTGCATTTTCTCATGGTGATTTCTTAACCAAGAATCTTTTGTAGTACTCTTTTTCCCACTTGTGCTTCCTCCCTCTCTCCTTCTCCTTATACACTTCTCATTTTTCAGGGTGCAGCTTAAGATCCATCTACTAAATAAAGCATTTCTTTCCTTATTCCCATAATGCAGATTGGACTGATTTTTTTTGTATTAAAGTCAAATTAATTTAATATTAAATTAGCCATTTTATTTGTACAATTTAGTGGCATTTAATACATTCACAATATTATCCAATCATAATTTATATGTACATCAAAGGTATTTTCATCATCCCCTAAAAAAGTCATTGAACTTGAACAATTGGTGTCATATTGAAGAATCTGTGAACAAACCCATAGTCATGAAGATTTACCCTTATGCTCTAAGAATTTTGTAGTTTTACCTGTTAAATGTAGCTCTGTGATCTGTTTTGAGTTAATTTTGTTATATGGTATGAGATAGGAATCCAATTTCATTCTTTTATGTGAATATTCAGTTGCCCCATCACCATTTGTTAGACTATCCTTTCCTCATTGAATAGTTTTGGCACCATTGTTTCCTTGGGCAGAGATGTATGGATTCATTTCTGGACTCTCAATGCTATTGGTCTATATGTCTATTTTATGCTAGGAACACATTCTTCTGATCACTGTTTAACTTTGTAGTAAATTTTGAAATCTGGAAGTGTGAGTCCTCCTCCTTTTTGCAATATAGTTTTGTTTAAGAAGCCTTGTGCAATCCCCTGTGAGTTTAAGCATCAGCTTTTCCATCTCTGGAAAAACAACAACAACCAAACTTTAATTTTAATGGAGATTTATATAATGGAATCCCTGGATATCTTTGGGTACTATTGCCATCTTAATAGTCTTAACTCTTCCATTCCATGAACACTATTGTCTGATTCATTAAGGTCTTTAATTTCTTTTGACAGTGTTTTGTAGTTTTTATTTACTCCTAGGTACTTCATTCTTTTAGATGTTATTTTAAATAGGGTTGTTTTATTATCTTCCTTTTTTGGATTGTCCATTGATGGTGTACAGAAATACAACTGATATTTGTGTGGTGATCATATGTGTTGCACTTTGCTGAGTTTGCTTATTAGCTGTAATGGTATTTTTTATGGACTCCTTGGTTTTTAAATATAACAGATTATGTCATCTGCAAATAGTTTTACTCTCTCTACTTTGATGAATTTTATTTCTTTTTCTCGCCTAATCTCTGGCTGACTAGAACTACCAGTACAACAGTGAATAGAAGCAGTCAAAGTGGGTACCCTTATATTTTTTCCTGATTTTAGTGAGGCTTTCAGTTTTTCAACATTGAGCAATATTAGATACAAACTTTCCTTAAATGCCCTGAGACTGAGGAAGTTCTCTTCTAGGTCTAGTTTGTTTAGCATTTTTATTATAAATGCATGCCAGATATTTTCAGATGATTTTTCTGAAACAGTTACTGTGATGCCTAAATTTTTGGTCAAATGGACTTGTCTAAGCAGTTCCCAGATAGTTGATAAACATTATTCCTAGGTGTCTTTGTCAGAGTGTCTCTGAGAGAGATTAGCATTTGAACCAGTGGACTAAGGAAGAAATAATGCCCTCATCAAGGTGGAAGAGCATTGTTCAATCGTTGAGGTCCTGAATAGAACAAAAAGGAGGAGGAAAGATGAATTTACACTCTGTTTGAGCTGAGATATCCAGCTCCTCCTGCACTCAGACAGTGGCCCTCCTGATTTTTGGTCATTTGAACTCAGACTTGGACTTACATTGTTGATTCCCCCTCGTTCCCCGGTTCTCAGGTCTTCACACTCAGACTGTTGTATCTTTACCTTTCCTGGTTTTCCACCCTTTGGATAGCAGGTCATGAGACTCTTCAGTCTTCAAAACCATGTGAACCAATTCTTATAAATTCTTCACAATATATAGCCTACTGATTGTTTTTCTGGAGATAATCATGTTTCATTGTTTGTTTGTTTTTTTTCTCCTTCCATTAATGCAGTGTATTGATGTTTCTTTTTTATTATAGTATACACTTTTTATAGTATACCATTTCAATTACTTTATAATGTATATTTAGCTATTTTCTTAGTTGTTATCTTGGAGACTATATTTGACTCCTTAAACTTAAAACAATCTATTTTGAATCAGCACTACTTTAGCTTCAGAGTATACACAAACTTTACTCCTGTGTAACTCCTTTCCTCTACGTTCACATTGTCAAAATCATTATACCTCTGTGAATTGTGTGTCCTTTAACATCCTTTAACATAAATTTGTAAATATTGTTTTGTGCATTTGTCCTTTAAATGATATTGTGAAAAAAAAGGAGTTAAAAATAAAAAATGCAGTAATACTGGCTTTAGAATTTACTTATGTAGTTACTTTTACTGCTGCTCTTTATTTCTTCATTTGCCATCAAGTTGCTATCTAGTGTCCTTTTACTTATTCCTGAAGAATTTTCTTCAACAGTTATAAATATATAATTTATATTTATATAAATTATAAAAGTCACTCAACTTTTGTTTACCTCGGAATGACTTAAGTTTTTCTTCAAGTCTGGAGGATAATTTTTTCATATCTTTACTCTTTGCTGCTGCTGCTAAGTCGCTTCAGTCGTGTCTGACTCTGTGCGACCCCATGGACAGCAGCCCACCAGGCTCCTCTGTCCACGGAATTCTCATTGGGTGCCCCTTAACATAAATTTGTAAATATTGTTTTGTGCATTTGTCTGGCTTCCTTGGTTTCTGCTAAAAAATTAGCTGTTAATCTCTTTAAGGATTCATTATATGTGATGTGTCACTTTCTTCTGCTGATTTCAGGATTGTCTTTTGGCATTTTTTTTTTCTGTATCATTTGTACTCTGTTGTATGTAGTTTGTAAAGTCTATTTTTTTAGCTTGTGGTCAGCTAGTGTCTTGACAAAAATTTCCTTTAACACGTGGAGTACAAACAAGACAGAAAACAAAGAGGAAAAAAGAAGAAATGAGAAAACATTCTCATAAGTATTTGCAGATGGAGCAGTGCTTAGCCAGGCCGTGTTGAGCTCTGCCTTCGCTTCACTGCTTTCACTGAGACTAAATTCCAGTCAGAGCTGGAAGTTTAAGGGTGTCTCAGGTCACTCTGAGTGTGCTGCATGTTCTGGGTATATGCACAGATTTTTTAATTTCCTGGTATCCATGGTGCCTTTAGCATTGTACTTTACCAGGGATGCACTCTCTCAAGCTTGTCCTCTGAGACATTCGGCATGTTTATTGTTTTCCTTACCTGGAAGCTTCTGCCCTGGGTTGTTGTTGTTCAGTTGCTCAGACATGTCAACTCATTGCAACCCCATGAACTGCAGCACATCAGGTTTCCTTGCCCTTCACCATCTTCCAGAGTTTGCTTAAACTCATATCCATTGATTAGATGATGCCATCCTACCATCTCATCCTCTGTCGTCCCCTTCTCCTCCTGCCTTCAATCTTTCCAACCATCAGGGTCTTTTCCAGTGAGTCAGTGCTTCACATCAGGTGGCCAAAGGATTGGAGCTTCAGCTTCAGCATCAGTTCTTCCAGTGAGTACTCAGGGTTGATTTCCTTTAGGATTCACTGCTTTGATCTCCTTATTGTCCAAGGGACCTCAGGAGCCTCAGGGTTGCATTGGTTCATTCATTTGCTTTACAGTGTTACTGAGGAATGCCTTCTATGTAATCACATTTCCATCCTGAGAAACTTCCAAGGTTAGGTAAAACAATGTGTTCTGCAGAGAAGTCCAAACAAATGCATTTTCATCTACAACCAGAGACCAGGAACCTGCACTGGGAACAATGGCTATCCTTGCTTTAAGGCTGTCATAAAACTAGGGTGGAGCGTGGGGCTACAACAAGTAAAACTGCTGTAAAGCGTTCCAGCAATTTTTAAATAACCTTATTCTTGATTTAGCGTTTATGTGCTTTCTTGCCATAAACCTTTAATATTTTTTCAGACTTTAGACAAAGCTGGTTCCACAGGTTTTGCTTTTTCTTTTTTTTTTGATGTGTGTCTATTGAACTACCCACTTCCCCATTTTCACTGATGTCTGCCTGGATTAACCACTTTTGATTGTGTCCCAACTTTTTCCCCACATCATTCATCATTTTATCATTAACATATTCATAAATTTATTTCTTCACACATTAGTATTGCACTAATGGACAATAACTTTCTTAAATGTAGAATCTTCCCCAAATCTAACAAATTGGCATACCATGTGTGCTCATGGATATTTAGTAAATGAACTAATAAGTGTGACATACAATTGACCATAACAAAAAGACTATACATTTAATCATATGTAAATTTATCATTCAAATCACATTGCAACTGTTGAAAATATTATTACACTCAAAGTTTGAAATCAGATAAATTTGGTGAATAAAGAAATTTCATCATGGATTATGAAGTCTAGTAAGGCTTAGGTCATGTATCAAATTGTTGACACCTGTGAAAATATGGGTCAAAATTTGTAGTGCTGGATTATAGCTCCAGTCATTTAGCCAACTCTCTATGAAGACTAAAGTTTTTTACTCCTAAAACACCAGTCACAAGGCTTTCAAAAATTAGAAGAATTGAAATAATATATTTTGTAAATATAATCTTAGAACAATCATTGTTGAGGTTGCAACTATTTTTCTTGAAAATGTTAATTTCTTTTAAATGTTGAGACTTAGCTTTCCCAATTATAATGGATTTACTAGCACCATCTGTTTTTAAAATTTAGTTTTTTTTTCTTAAGTGAGTTTTATTTAAATAATTTGTTTAAAAAGCTTTATTGTAAAAACAGGTACTACTCAAAAATATTTTGTTTTTCAATCCAAAATTTTTAGGCTTAGTAAAATTATTTTACAAAAATGGTCACACTTGTTTTTTTTTCAGTCTCAAATCAAGTCAAGTGTTTATTTGTGAGTCATTGTAGCAAGGAGAGATAAGAAAGCCTTCCTCAGTGATCAATGCAAAGAAATAGAGGAAAACAATAGAATGGTAAAGACTAGAGATCTCTTCAAGAAAATTTGAGATACCAGGGAGCATTTCATGCAAAGATGGGCTCAATAAAGGACAGAAATTGTATGGACATAACAGAAGCAGAAGATATTAAGAAAAGGTGGCAAGGTACACAGAAGAACTGTACAAAAAAGATCTTCACGACCCAGATAATCATGATGGTGTGATCACTCACCTAGAGCCAGACATCCTGGAATGTGAAGTCAAGTGGGCCTTAGAAAGCATCACTACAAACAAAGCTAGTGGAGGTGATGGAATTCCAGTTGAGCTATTTCAAATCCTAAAAGGTGATGCTGTGAAAGTGCTGCATGCAATATGCCAGCAAATTTGGGAAACTCAGCAGTGGCCACAGGACTGGAAAAGGTCAGTTTTCATTTCAATCCCAAAGAAAGGCAATGCCAAAGAATGCTCAAATTACCACAGAATTGCACTCATCTCACATGCTAGCAAAGTAATGCTCAAAATTCTCCAAGCCAGGCTTCAGTAGTACATGAACCATGAACTTCCAGATGTTCAAGCTGGATTTAGAAAAGGCAGAGGAACCAGAGATCAAATTGTCAACATCCATTGGACCATCAAATAAATGAGAGAGCTCCAGAAAAACATCTGTTTCTGCTTTATTGACTATGCCAAAGCCTTTGACTGTGTGGATCACAACAAACTGTGGAAAATTCTTCAAGAGATGGGAATACCAGACTACCGGACCTGCCTCCTAAGAAATCTATATGCAGGTCAAGAGACAAAAATTAGAACCAGACATGGAACAATAGACTAGTTCCAAACTGGTAAAGGAGTACGTCGAGGCTGTATATTGTCACTGTGCTTATTTAACTTATGCACAGAGTACATCATGAGAAATGTTGGGCTGGATGAAGCACAAGCTGAAATCAAGATTGCCAGGAGAAATATCAATAACCTCAGATATGCAGATGATACCACCCTTGTGGCAGAAAGTGAAGAGGAACTGAAGAACCTCCTGATGAAAGTGAAAGAGGAGAGTGAAAAAGTTGGCTTAAAATTGAATATTCAGGAAACTAAGATCATGGAATCCAGTCCCATCACTTCATGGCAAATAGATGGGGAAACAATGGAAACAGTGACAGACTTTATTTTTTTAGGGCTCCAAAATCACTGTCACTGGTGAATGCAGCCATGAAATTAAAAGATGCTTGTTCCTTGAAAGAAAAGTTATGACCAACCTAGACAGCGTATTAAAAAGCAGAGGTATTACTTTGCCAGCAAAGGTCCGTCTAGTCAAAGCTATGGTTTTTCCAGTAGTCATGTATGGATGTGAGAGTTAGGCTATAAAGAAAGCTGACGCTGAAACATTGATGCTTTTGAACTGTGGTGTTGGAGAAGACTCTAGAGAGTCCCTTGGACTGCAAGTCGATCCAACCAGTCCATCCTAAAGGAAATCAGTCCTTAATATTCACTGGAAGGACTGATGCAGAAGCAAGAATTGACTCATTTGAAAAGCCCCTGATGCTGGGAAAGATTGAAGGCAGGAGGAGAAGGGGACAACATAGGATGAGGTGGTTGAATGGCATTGCTGACTCAACAGACATGAGTTTGTGCAAGCTCTAAGAATTGGTGATGGACACGGAAACCTGGAATGCTACAGTCCACAGGGTCACAGAGAGTCCAACACAACTGAGTAACTGAACTTAACTGATAGCGACAGTAAGGATTGAAACATATTTTCTTTTCCTCAGGATATATTTATTTTGTATAAATTATGTATTTATATTTATATAATATTTATACATTTAATCATCTCTTCAAAGTTTATTTTGTTATTTAATTTGAACACTTGATAAATAGTACATTGCTGAATTTCAGATTTCTTATTGATCTTGCAAAATTACCTAAATTTTAACAAAATAAATTCATCAAAGTTTAGGATTATATGAAGTTGGATTTCAGCTATTGATAACTGATCCAAATCCAATTCACAGTTGTTCCTAGGTTGTGTATCATTAGTGGTTCCAACTCAAAGTCTAAACTGTTAAATGAATCATCGACCTTTTGGTGCAACCTAAATTCTGTTCTGCTCATTTCCACAGCCCAGCACTATGAGACTGCTAAACACTATTAGGCTCACAGCCTTTAGTGGCTTTGATTGGCTTACGGCCTCCAGAGAGAGCTCTCTTTGTAAGTGTATTTTCCGAATTGCCTGTTTCTCTTAAATCTTGTTTTTCTAACCCTAGATGACTTGATATGCTAGAAGTTGAATTATCTCCTCTCTCTTTAAAACACTGGAAAATCTTTGGTTACCAGACACATTACTGAACTTCTCAATCACTCATTCTGTGCTGTTTACAAATGAAAATACTGTTCAATATGAGTCTTACCTCTGAATATATTCTTTTTTCTAGAATCTTAGCCCTTTAAAGCCTACCAACCTTGGTAGCTCTCTAATGTTTTCAAACAGAATTTTTTTTTCTTTTTCAGATTAGGCCCTATTTGTTGGAGACAATTGTTGTTTGTATAAGATACACCATCATATGCAAGGAAGTTTTTGTTTTGTTATATATCCTTCTCGAATGTGTCTGCAAAAACTTCTGCAATCTTTCATTAAGAAATTATCTCTAAAAATTCTAGGGTATAGAATGAGTAATGTTTGTATGTGCACATGTTAATTCTGGAGTGTAATAAACTTAGAGTAAAAATTCTTCATATGACAGTGTTGAACAACAAGAAAATTTCTTTTACTTAAAAATGTATCTGTTAAGTTTACAACTAACCCGTGTTTCTAGTCAGGAAGGCAGTGGCAACCCTTCCAGTACTCTTGCCTGGAAAATCCCATGGACGGAGGAGCCTGGTGGTCTACAGTCCATGGGGTCGCTAAGAGTCATACATGACTGAGCGACTGAACTGAACTGAAGGTGATATTACCAACATGATCTTTGATCTTTTTTTCTTGTTTTTTTTTCTTCCTCAAGTAACAAGAAACTCATTCAAATCCATAGGTGATTACCATGAACAAACATCTCATCATATTTATAGAAATTCTTAAACATTAATCATAGCTAGAACTTAAGACTGTGGAATCATAAACTATATTATTAGGTAGATTTTTAGTAATCCAAAAATTATTTGTAACCATCAAAAGAGATACATCGTAGTGTAAACTTTGCAGCATTGTTTTAATACATACATTGCTTTAATACATTGTTTTTTTGGTCATAATGCTGATTTCTACTTGACTATGGTGTTGTCATGCCTTGTTTAGTTTGTTTAGCTCTCTTTGCTGTGCAGTAGGTCCTGGTGGTTATCTGTTTTATACATAGTAGTGTGTATATTTTTAATCCCAAAGTCCCAGTTGATCCCTCCACCCTTTCCCCTTTGGCAGCCATAAATTGTTTTCTATGTCTGTGGGTCTGTTTCAGTTTTGTATATCAGTTCATTTTATCTTTTTTTTAGGTTCCACATGTTTGTGATATCATATGATATTTGTCTTTCTCTGACTTATTTCACTTAGTATGGCAATCTCTAGATCCGTCCATGCTGCTGCCAATGGCATTATTTTGTGGCTGAGTGCTATTCTGTTGTACATATGTGTCACTTCCCTTTCCATTCATCTGTCAATGGACGTTTATCTTGTCTCCATGTCTTGGCTACTGTAAACAGTGCTAGTGGTGCAGTGAATGTTGGGGTGCACGTGTCTTTTCAGATTATGAGTTTCTCTTGATATATATACCCTGGAGCAGATTGCAGGATCACTTAGTAGCTCTATTCTTAGACAAACAATCTTATAAAGGATGGGTTGATAAACATATCCATCCTCGGGTTTTATTTCCTTCCTATTTTGCTGTATTTGCCCTACCACGTTTGCTTAATGAGTTTATAGTCTCTGTCAGATTAATATAAATTTCTTAATTCCCCTCACATCATTAAAAGCAATGAACTTCATTAATGGTACTGAGACTGAAAAGAAACACAACATTAGAAAATCAAAACTCCTGTAGCAAGTGTTGAAATAAAATAGTCCAAGTAAACAATGTTGGCATGCTTAGTGTAAAATCTTCAGTGTCTATCCTTACATAGTTGATACGTGTTCGTGTTGCTTCAAATTTTTCACTATTATGGATAAAGCTTCTGTAAGTAATGTGGTACAGACTATTGTACAAACATGTAGTTTTATTTCTCTAGGAAAAATACCTAGGAGTAAGATTGAGAATCATATGGAAAGTGAATATTTAAGTGTATATAACATTAACAATGTGTTTCATAAAGCAGCTAAGTTGTTTTGCATTACCACCAAACATGTATGATATTCCAGTTGGTACACTTTCTTGTCAACACTTGGTATCTTCAGATTTTGAAAATCTAGCCATTAATGATTTTAATAGATGTATAGTGCCATCTCTTTGGAATCTTAGTTTGTCTTTCCCTGAGAAATAATTATGTTGAATGATTTATTCACTTCCTATTCATAGATATTTCTTGGAGAAGTATCTATCCCAATTTTCTGTTAGAGTTTATTGAACTTCTTAGCAAATGTTCAGAGCTTCCTGAAGTCTACTGCTAATTTGACCTGGTTACCTAGGAGAGATATTTACAAGGTTTTTCTGGTTTGTCTGGTAAGAATGAGACCTTTAACACTTTGTATGAGTTTCAGAGATTGTTCATCTTACTACTTTCTGTGTCATCTTTTTTTGTTTTTTTAACCTGGCCTCAGATAAATTCCTTTCATTTATGTGTAGTTGTTTAATACCTAAAGGACTTTTATGAGTGCAAAAAAGCATACAGTTTATAGCTTGATTAATGCTCACTGTGTTATTGTCTTCATAATTTAATTATAAATTTTATAACTCTTCTAAGTATTAAAATGCCAGATTAAGAAAAAAACAAGAACGTGATTAAAGTGATTTTATCTGCTACAAGCATTGCACTCTGTTTTATTTCTTTATTATCCCTGTAGTCATTTAAAGCTTACTGGCATATAAAAATGTTTATGTATTTCTCAAGAAATAGGAATATTGACTTACAGATTCTGAGTCAGCAAGGCCAGAGTGATTCTCAATTTATTTCCATGATAGGAAAAAAATGATTTCTTGAGTCTTCCATATTAATTTGAATTTATGGTTTCTTAGACTATTTCTACTTAAATAACATCCATCTTTTGCAGTGTCACTAAGACTTTTCATGCCCATAGTATTTACTCCAGTCAACTTCCTTCCCAAGTTTCCCAAGTTATATACATGGTTTTTGGTCCTGTTTAACATTTATATCTTTATTACTCTGTGTATCACAGGCTTCATCAAAAGGTTTTATCTCCCAGAAGTGAGAGACTGATTTTATTTCATATCCATCTAGGTACACTTGGCTAATTTATTTATGTGCTATATTCCACAGACCTGAACATGGGTTTATTTGCTAAACTTCTCCTTCCTACCTAGTAGGTTGGTTTATTTACAGTTAACATCTCTCTCTATCCATCTAGGAGAAAATGTACTTTACTATATGAAAAGATATATAATTAGTAAAAGAAACCAGACACTTCACATTATACATATATATGTGTAGGCACATATGTATATATAATTATAGCATAATTCTGTCTTGATATGGTCAAACTTTATAGCAAAACTATTTTTGGTATTTTTTCTGTTTATCTTCATTATTTGATTATTATCAACCAATTCTCACATTTTATATTCTTACCTTCTTTGAATAAAATAGACTTATTTTTCAGTATTTGATGTCAAATTATAACAATTTAAGCAGAAGGAGGTCCTGTTGGCTAACCTTTTGTCCTTTGAAAATTATCTTGGGGATTCTTTTTAAAAAAGGATTTTGGCAGTAAGTACATGTACATCTTTTTATTATTATTATTATTCAACATGGAATGAGGTACTTTTTAAGTAATGGATGTTTCTTTTAAAAGAAGATAATATTTCAAGCCAAATCTTGTTAATAGAGCTATATAATAGATTTATTTCATTTAGTAAATTTTTATTGTGCATATATTACATACAGAGGGTTGTTTTTGATACAATCAAATAAGATCCTTTTCTCTTCATTTTATATTAAATTTAGTTCAAGTGGAATTTTTATAATTTATTTTCATTAGTATTTTTGCTGTTGCTGCACTTATTATTAATAATTTTTGCAGAGTACTGTATTTTCATTTATAGCACATAAGAACACATATAACCCTAAATCCTTTATATATTATGTGTTCTTAATATTTAATACTTACATATTTCAAGAAAGAATACATATTTAGGGCTGAAAGTCATAGTTTCAATTTTTTTTTCAGTTTTTTCTGAACAAGGATTTTACAGAAAAGAAAACTGTATTATCATAATGTGTAGGCAATTACTTACCTTGACAGGGCATGTTGCTTCAAGTTTCAGGGTATCTTGGAAATATCTGAAAGAATTAGGAGCAAATGATATGCCTTCTTGTGCAGCAACTTGGCATGTTGATAGATTAGTATTCCCAACAAAACACCACTGTAATTACACTATAATCACAAAGGTCAACATGAAGATCTTTTTGATCACACTTCACATCTTACGCCTTGCTAAATCAGTAATTTAATATGGAACTCTTTAAATGCGAAGCTCATCACCTTCCCCACTTATTGGTCTACCCCTGCCTACTTAGCAAGTAATAATAGAAAGATTAAAACACACACACACACACACACACACACACACACACACACAAACAAGTAGGCTACCAGATATTTATTTTTCTTTGTATTACTCCATATGCATTTGTTACTTTGCTAATAGTTTCGTTGGGGAGAAGGAAATGGGAGGGGATTGGCCATTACATTGCTCTGAAGTCAAAATAGAAAACATTTGCTGAGAGCAGTGTTTCTAGTAATCTAGAAAGTATAGAATAACAGTAATAATAAAGTGCTCTTTTCCTTCATCACAGATAGTGATAACTCAGTTATTTGCATTTAAACTTTGTAAATATCCCAACATTTCTTGAAAATAGAAATGAGAAATGAAATCCTCAGTTTGTCAGATTTAGCCTGATGGCAAATAGTTTATAAATGAAATTTAGTCATATGTTGCTTAATTCCATTGTTAGAACATGTAACATAGTTAATATTTTTGCCTCTTTAGCAGGATAAGGTTTGGGGGTACTGAGATATTTTGGTAGTGGGATTGGTTTGAGTAGCATGAGTGGCCAGATATACTGGGAACAGACAAGCCTGTACTGTGGTCCACCTTTTTTTCTCACTAACTAGAATATCATTTTAATCTCCAGTGACTTAGTTTCCTTATCTATAAAAGATGGTTGCTGAGCTGGATAATATTTGATATTCTTTAATATTTGACCATTCTATTATTAAGTTTTCAAAGAACTTCTGGTGGAATTTGGTCTGAAAGAGAAGAAAATGGGGAGGCTGATTTAGGATGGTGAGATGATGATATTCCATCCATATGAGATACACAAAGGATAATCCCTTTTAATATGTCAATTCTATATTTTATTCTGCAATATGTAAGAGAATTGCACACTAACTGTATGTCAGAGCACAAAATATTCATCAGTAAAACAGAATAAGAAAATGTATATGTAATTAGTGTAGCTACCCAGATGAGATCTTGTCACTATATTAAGAATTGTAATACCCCTAGGTTTTCCCATAATATGATTTTAGTAATCTTAAGTCCAGATATATTTTCTCCTTAAAGTATTCATGTCAAATAAATAGTCCTTGAAACCTAATATTCCAAATATTTTTCAAGTATTTCTCACCCACCTATTTTCATAATGATTTCTATCACTTAATCTAATAACACAAGGTCTTTAAATTTTGGACATCACTCCCACTTATGATCCTACTACTGGGAAGTATTTTGTTATCAAATTTGGCCTCAGTCCATTGACAATAATCTTACTTGCTTATGTCCAAACGTTATATATTTACATTTAAACCAAAATAAGTGATGAACTAGAATACTGTGTAGCAGGAGTATGGGGATGTTGGAAGGTAGCTGAGGATTCTCTAAAAGCAGATAGAACTGACATGACCCTTGGTGGACCCAATGCACAGGCAGTCCGGACACACTCTTCTTGAGTCCCACAGCCAGTCTCATGGCCTATAAGAATCCACATCTTCCCTAAAGATTTTTGCTCATTTTGTCCACACTTCCATTCTCCTGGCCTCCTCTGCTTCTTGGGTGGTGACTTAAACTGTCACCTTTGTTCTGTTCCGTGCTGAGGCTCACGTGAATTTTAGTTGCCTTTTTTGTTCTCTCAGTCAAAAGATACTCCCACAAAGCATTCATTTCTTTGGTAGATGTATTTAATTCTTTGCAGGAGTTTTAAATGGAATCACATCACACATCATAGCAGCTAAGCCATCTTTATAAAACCCACATTTGTTAGTTCGTTGCTTCTTTTCTCTTCACACTGTCTTATTATGCAGAGCAGTTCAATTCTTAACTGATTTTACATCCTCATTTGCACACCCATGTGTTTGAGATACACAGCAGGGGAAATTTTCTTCTGTGCGGTACACTAAGGAAGAGAGTGGTGCTTGTGGATAATTTTCTTCTTACAGAGACAGTATGTAAATGGGATGTATTATCATACAGAGTTGGATCCAAAACTGATTACACTGAGCGGAGAGAGGTTGTAGTAATGAACATCTGGATATGATTTTAGGAGCCAATCCAAGTAGAATTCTTTAGCAAGAACTTCATCAAAGAAGCTATTTCTAACTCCTGGTAATTAGCATATACTACAATGACTGAATGATTGTACATTGGCTTAGTTCCCTAGCAGTTAGGCCTTCTATAGGCATGTTGATTCTATCAAAAGATCTCAAAGAAACAGAACATGATAAGCTAGAATCAAAAATTGATTGGTTACTCTAGTCACAATCTTAAAGATCCTTTACCCTAAAGGTGGATACTTACTGCCTCCTGTTCACTGTAGCATGTGGAGTGCTGGAGGGATTCGCCTCATTCTTTATTCCTCTATTCCATCCTTGGATACAGAATGACTGATGTATCTGTGTTTCTGTAAAAGTCTTTCTCAGCCTGTGAGTTTTTATACCTAACTCCCAGGCTTTGTTGTAAGCATTCTGCCGTGGCCCTTAGGGAAGTGTTGGCAACTGTATGCAGGCGAACGCTGAATCTGGGACTCCCAGAGAAAACAAACTGTAACCCATGCTTTCCTTGAAAGTTGAAAAACATTGTTAAGTGTCGATCTACTTTGTTCTCTCCAGTGTTTGATGACTTCCATCTCCATTCATTGCTGCCAGAGTGAAAGTTACCTGTTACATCTTGTCTTGAAGGAACTTGTCATATTTTGGATTTTTAGTAATTAGGTGGTCACTTTGCCAAACATCTCTGGCTTGTTTAACATTTTTGTTTGAGAATTATAATAATTATCCTCATCATTAGTGTTGGAATGACATTTCTCTTATTTCTGTATTCTAGGGGAAGTAGCAGTTTTAAGCCATGCTTTTTAAAACAGTATCTCACTTTACAAATTACACATTTAGCAATAGCAGGATATTTTACTAAAACATTTAAGAGATTTGTTGTTGTTTTAATCCTTAAGTCTTATCCGACTGTTTTGCGACTCCATGAACTGTAGCCTGCAAAGTTCTTCTCTGTCTGTGGGATTCTCCAGGCAAGAATACTGGAGTGGGTTGCCATTTCCTTCTCCAGAGGATCTTCCTGACCCAAACAGGGATCAAACCTGTGATAGCAGGCAAATACTTTATCACTGAGCCACCTGGGAAGCCATTTAAGAGAGTATAGTATTTTTAGTATAAAGTAAGGTGATCTCCTGATAATGAATATCTGATAGTCCAGTATCTAAGAAAATGTGATTTATGAGAATATTATAAAAATGTTGATAATATAACATTAGAGATGACTCCTTCTGAATGAAATTTATATACATGCTAACTATAATATGGATAAAATTTGAATGTATTATGCCAACCAAAATAAACCAGACACAAAAGGAAAAATATTTTATTATTCCACTTATATGAGGTACTTATAGTGGTGAAATTTGTGTGAATGAAAAAATAGAAAAGCTTCAAACTTTCTCTGGTGGTTGCTAGGAATGAGTTATTGTTCAACAGAGAGAGAGTTTTAATTGGGGGAAGATAAAACAATTATGGAAATGAATGATGGTGTTGATAACAGTACAAGTGTATATAATGCCACTGAAATGTACAGTAAAAATGATCAAAACACTAAATTTTATGTTTTGTATATTTGACCATAATAAAGACAAAAATGTTATTTGAAATATATATTAAAACCATTGACAAGTTGTTTCTAAACCTGAGGTTAGGGAAATATAAGAGGAAATGAGAGCATCTTGTTTTGCCAGAAAGTAATACAGCACTCAAGAAAAAGGAGGATACAATGTCAAAAAGATAGAAGCCAGACTTGAAAACATTCCCAATGGCCAAATTAGAACAATTTGAGCAACAAAGTAAATAGAAACATTGGATTATGGCCAAAATAATAAAATAAATATGTATGAATCCATACTGATGATAGTAGATGATTGAATGAAGGCATAAAATGAGAGGAAAGGAACAACACCTCTTTGCAAAATTAATAAATGTAGAAAAAATGAAATAGAAAAACAACATTAGTAACCACTACAGTAATAATTGTGGCAGGCAAGATCCACAGATCATGCTAATACTAGAGGGCAAAAGTTTAAGGAGAAAATATTTTCAGTCTCAAAAGATATTCCTTAATATATTTTTGGATTACAGGTGGAAACAAAATAACATATTGGAGAAATGTGTTTGACAATGTAGAGTTACTGTCTTTTTTCCCTTTGCGATAGATAGATAGATAATCCCCCTTAATGTCATGACTGAGATGGGCACATTACCCCTGTGGTATTCTCCCTCTAGATTCATAATATCACCTGCATCATGAAAAAAACCCTCAACACCCCAGAAGCTGATGGAATCTATGGAATTCTCAACCAGTATTTTTCAAGCTTATTAAGATTAAAAAAAATCTGTCATAATTTGGAGGATGAAAAGATGTATGACCATTGAATTCAGCGTAGATACTGAATTGTATCCCAGAATGGCAAGAGGATATTAGTGAAAATATGGTGAAATATGAATAAATTGTGTAGTTAATAACTAATTTCTTTATTTCAATGATTGTGCCATGGATTATAAGATGTGAAAATTAGTGCAAACTATACCCTGTTTTTGAAGCTGCTCTGTTACTTTAAAATTATTTCAAAATAAAAGAAGTTTAAAATATAAATATCATGATATTTATTACGTAGTCTTTATTACAATAGGACTTTGGAGGCAATCATTTCTCTCTTCTTTAGATATTTGAAAGTAACAAAACTATTTGTTTATGTGAGTGTACATTCATTGATTATTCATTCATTCATCCATTCATTAAAGGGTACTCTAATATTTAATTTTCACTGAATTACTTAGGTTTTTCACCTTACAAATAAATCTAGGGATATTAATCATCTTATTTTAGAGTTTTTAAACAGTACATAAAGTAATATTGACCAGTTTCTCATTTTGGAGTCGTGTATGCTATTATACAGGTAATAAAATATACATTTTATACTTTAAATACTTAGTACTTTACCTAGAAAAAGTTTTCACATTAATGTTACTGTGTTAAAGTCTGATTCTTGTTCTGAGTGATGATTGTAACTAATTTAATTGTTAATAATCTATCAAACCTTTATCAAGGTGATTGTTAATTTGTTATTATTCACTTCACTGTTCAAAATGCTCAGAAAATAGAAAAAAAAATATCTGAGGAACAACAGAGCAATCTAAAAGGAATACTTTCTCTGCTCTCCTGTCTAATGTTTAGTTACAACCATTTTAAAATGAAAGAATATTTTCTAATCATGAACTCAAAATCTACAATGAGAATATTAAAAGCAAGATACCACAATTTATTCTCTAACCAAACAAAAACAGATTTAATGAAGACATAACATCCTCTCTTCATCCAAATAATTTCACTCTTCTTCAAGGAAGCTTTCAGTAACTAAGCTCTCAAAATATAAGTTGTGTACAAACCACCAAAATAAATATATAAACACACTTCTTTGGGAATATAGAACCATCTGTTTATCTTGCATACTCACAGTTGCTACAAGAGTTGATTTCTGACTTGAAAGATTCATTCCCAAGGGCTGTAAGGCTATCTATCACTAGGCTTGACAAAGAGTAGAAAATCTGACAGTTGTCAGAAAGGATTTCTGTGAGCTTCCTAAAAATGAAAGGAAAGATCAAATTCTTTTGATCTTTCTCTCAGTGATCTTAGCTCTAGAAAGTGCAGAGAAATGATTAGAAATGATCATTTTGTTTTGAAAGATATTGCTAATTAATAATGAAATGATAATAATGTCATCTGCAGAGTAGCCTTGAATCAAAACTGTAAAGTAGATGAGTTTTAAAATTGAGAACTCTCTTAGTGGAAATTCTACATTTTTTTTTTTTTTTCACTCTACCAAAGTTTCTGGGGCTTGCCTCAGAGCTCAGATGGTAAATCATCTGCCTGCAATGCAGGAGACCAGGGTTTGATTCCTGAGTTGGGAAGCTCCCCTGGAGAAAGGAATGGCAACCCACTCCAGTATTCTTGCCTGGAGAATCCCTTGGACAGAGGAGCCTGACAGGCTGCAGTCCACAGGATCACAACAGTTGGACAGGACTTAATGACTGAACCTCCACCGCCACTGCCATGATTTCTAATACTGTAACCTTTGTACCTTCTAGCGCCAGCCATGCAACTCTTTGTTGCTCACATATACTTTTGTGTGGAAATTTGATTTGTGCTGCCCTTCTGATCTCCCTTCTTTCCTTCTTCCTCTATTCCTTCCTTCTGAGAAGTATCTATTAAGTGTTTACTATGAACTGGGCTCTAGGTTAGTTTCCCTGATTCAGACAGTGAAGACTCTGCCTGCAGCGAGGGAGATCAAAATTCAGTCCTTGGGTCGGGAAGATTCCCTGGAAAAGGAAATGGCTACCCACTCTAGTGCCCTTGCCTGGAGAATCCCATGGACAGAGGAGCCTGGTGGGCTACAGTCCACGGGGTCACAAAGAGTCAGACACGACTGAGTAACTAACACTTTTATTTTCAGGCTCTAGGTCAGAAGATTAGTACATCATTGTGAATAAAATAGTCACAGGTCTTAATCATACACAGATTGTGGCTTACTGTCTAGCAGATAAGAAAGACAATAAAAAAGTAAACAAGTATAACACATTGCTTATATTCTGCAGTGTATCTCCTTAGCTTGCCTCTGGTACTAGCATTAGTTAATGTCAGTTGTAGGCAGTTCTGGTGAGACCAGACTTACCTGGTGCTGACACTGATCCAGTTCATACACTGGGCATCTTATCCTCTTTCTTCTGCAGTGCTTTCTCCAACATCACTAGAACTGTATTGGCATCTGAGTATGTGGCGCGGAGAAGGTGTGTGGAGTAGAAGCCCCATGTAGGCGATCTCCAGCCTGTGGAAGAAAGCAGCAGCAGGGTAAATACTCCAAGCTGTGATCTGTTTACAAGAGGAAGTAATTTCTGGGATCCTTTTTGAAAAATTCTCAAGGGCAGATAGTAGAGTTGAGCTTCTGTAGTTCACTAATGTGAAATGTATAATATGCCCTGATACAGGACTTTCTTGATTCTGTAACTTACTCACTTTGTTCCATTACATCTCTCTTCTGGGCTTAATCTCCCCCACCCCCAAATATCTACACCTGAGTCCCTGCCTCAGGTTCAGCTTCTGGAGGATCAAAAATTTAAAAACTGTATACATTCACTGAATAAATACAGAAGTCAGATTTGTTTTAATGACTAATAAGAAAAATGTGTTGCAACAGTGAAATATTGCTTCATTTTTCTGGGGAGTGAGGAGGTTTGTAAGGAGTTAATTCTGTAGGTCTGGAATTGCCCTGAGCAGGTTTTCTTGAAATAACTACAGGGTAATGGCCCCTGATAAGGTATGAAATGCACTGGTTAATACAGTGGAGCCTGTGATGAGTTCGGGGATGATTTGTTTAAGCTTGCTATTGGTGTTTACTGAGATCAGTGAGGTTGACAGTTTGTATTTCTGAGATACCTGGAGGGCTCTGCCAGCAGCACTCTGCATAACAAGAAACATGCCCACAATACAAGCAAGGTGTAAGAAGCTCCATCTAAGACTCCATTCCAGGCTTGCAGGTATTTGAGTCCACCTTGGTGGTTTCTGATCAGAGAGAGATAGTATATAGCCTATTATGGTTATTAGAAAGCAAGAAAAATTCAAGCTTGAGTCTGTAATGCAATCACTGATCAAGATGCATACTCTTACTTTAATGCTTTTGCTGTATTCATAAAAAATAATAAAATAGTGAATTTATTAGATTTATTAGAATTTAATAAGTTATTAAATTTATTAGAATAAAATAAATTCATTAAATAATAAATAAGTGAACATCGACATTTTGGGTCCTCTAAAGTCTTCTCTTAACAATCAAATCCTGTCTAACTCTCAGTGTTCTACAGGAGGAAATCATATGTATCAATGAGGAAGCTACAGTATTCCTTGGGACCTAACCAGCATATAGGTACATATTTATAAGTATTATATATATAATCATCTGTATCTATTTAAAATGGGATATGAGTGCATTCTGATACCACCACCCCATCTACTACCCCAGAGGTCATTCTCATCTCATCGCCCTGCTCATCTATAAACTGCAGTGTCAAAATGAGGAGAGCTAGCTCCCACAAACCACCATCTGTTTACTTGGTTTAATTCCAGTGTGTGTATATAGTAGTATCGCAATGACCAACCCATATCCACATTTCCTGGTGGCTCATGTGTTAAAGAATTTGCGTGCAATGCAAGAGACTTGGGTTCGCTCCCTGGGTTCGGGAGATGCCCTGGAGTAGGAAATGGTGACCCACTCCAGTATTCCTGCCTGGAGAATTCCATGGACAGAGGAGCCTGTCGGGCTACAGTCCACAGGTTGCAAAGAGTCGGACACAACTGAAGGGACTTAGCATGCACACATGCATGTGGATTTCTGCAATCACATGGTCTGTTCAACTATTGAAGGACATCTTGGTTGCTTCAAGTTTTAAAGAAAGTATGACTAGCTGTTATAATTACTTGCATGCAGTTTTTTTGGTGTGGACATACATTTTCAAACCGGTTGGGATAAATAAATACCTAGGAATGTGATTTTTGGATCGCATGGTAAGATTATGTTTGGCTTCATAAGAAACTGCCATATTGACCTCCAAAGTGGCTGTCATTCATCTCACCAGGAATGACAGTTTTTGCTAGTCTGAATTCTCATCAACATGTCATTTTGTCAAGTTTTGTCATTTTAGCCCTTGATATTGATGTTTAAATATTGTTGTTTTAGTAGTTCTAATTGGAGTGTAGTGGTTTCTAATTTTTAAATGTATGTTTCTCAATAATGAATGAGGTGGAGCATCTATTGTATTCTTAGTTGCATCTGTGTATCTTCTCTAACGAGTTGTCTCTTCAGATAGTTTGCCCATTTTTTCCCAGCAGATTGTTTGCTTCTTTATCATTGAGCTTTCAGATGTCTTTGCCTATTTTGGATGCATGTTCTTTATCAGATTTGTGTTTTGCAAATATTTTCTACAAGTTATGGCTTGTTGTTCTCTTAATAGTGTCTGTTATGGACATCCATTTGTTCTAACACCATTTGTCAAAAAGATGAGCCTTTCTCCATGGAATTGCCATTTTTTTGTCAAAAAAATCTGTTGTCTCTATTTGCATAGATCTATTTTTGGGCTCCCTTTTCTGTTCCATTGATCCATATGTCTGTTCTTTCACAGTACCACGCTGTCTTGTTTACTGTAGGTTTATAGTAAATCTTGAGTTTGGTAGTGACACTTCTGTTGATCCACAGCTTTGTTTATTCACTAATATTACACTTCTTAAATATATACCCTTCTAATAAATCTTGAAATCAGGCAGTGTGAGTCTTCCAATCTTCTTCTTTAGTAACATGTTGTTGACTTTCATCTTTTAATTTTCCATACAAACTTTAGAATCAGTTTATCAATATTTTGAAAGTTCCTTGCTGGGACTTAGATTGGTTAGACATTGAATCCATATATTAAACTTTAAAGACTTGACATCTTAGTTAAGTGAGTTTTCCAGTCTATGAACAGAGACTATCCTTATTTATCATTAATTTTCCTTGAGGATTTTTTTAAGATCTTTGTGTTATTTAGAGATGTCCTACTTAAATTCTAAATATACAAGGGTTATCCTACTTCATTTCCATTATTTACTTCTAGTTTTGATTTGATATCTATCATTTCAGATATGTTAGAGTTTGTATTTTGACCCAGAGTGTGTATATCTTGGCCAATGATTCATTATTCTTGAGAAAAATATGTATTCTGCTATTGTTGGGTGGAATATTCCATAAATATCAGTTAGGTCAAGTTATTTAAAAATAGCCAAGCAATTTAACTTTACAGGATTCACATTTTTCTTTTAAATTCTGTAAAATGCTAGCATTATAGTTCAAAAGTTTACCAAATCTGTTTTGTATTCAGTAGGCTATATGTTTCTACTACAGAGGAATAGAAAAGAGATTAGATAGGATTTTAAAAGATGAAACATGTTCATTTCAATATACTACATCCTGGTGATTTTAATTATTATATTCAGCATGAGGAGGGCACACATACACACAAGCAAATGAGAAAAAAAAAAAAGTAACAGCAAGATCTGTTTTATGACCAAGTGGAGAAAAAAGTTAAAGGACCCCCAGTTCTTTGTAGGTGATACATTCACACGTAGTAGAAAATACTGGACAGTCCTCATCATTCCCTAGAAAGTTAAAGATTGGCAACTTAGGTAAGTCAGAATCCTCTAACTCTGAAAAGGTTAACCAAAGCAAAGTTCTTAGGCATCGCAGAAAATTTCTTTAAAGCAAACGACTATAATCAGAAATCACCTAAAGACCCTATAGGTCCTTTTCTTCTGTAATCACAGAATTGAAGTTATCCTAAGTATCTACC
The DNA here is from genome assembly GCF_023699985.2 of Odocoileus virginianus. Taxonomy (NCBI): domain Eukaryota; kingdom Metazoa; phylum Chordata; class Mammalia; order Artiodactyla; family Cervidae; genus Odocoileus; species Odocoileus virginianus. The sequence continues at coordinate 80,295,138 of NC_069674.1, forward strand.
AATAATTCTTAAGCTATTATAAATTCCCTTTCATAAATTTTCCTCTTATTATAATGTTCATTTGAATATATATTAAATTGTTGATTACCAGTTTCTCACTTCTGTGCTCTGAATGTCATTTGACGTGTCCTAAGTATCTGAAGGGTCAGTAATGTTAAAATTAATATTTTTAGCTGACAGTGCCTGTGACTGACACTTAAAAGGAGGCTGCATAATTTTTAGACTTTGATTTCTCCACTGAAAAGCATGTTCTCTTTTGTTCTCTTCTATCTCAAAGTCATGCAGTTATTTTCCATTTTTAGCACTTTAATTCTGTTTACTCTTGAAAATTATCTTTTAACACTCCTCAATTTTCAACTAATGTAAACTTACTTTTTTCTGAAATGAACAATAAGTGAAGGTTGTTTATACTTCGAACTCTCTTCAATAAATTGAATATATTGTTAAAAATCATATATAATCTTAATTCAATCAAAGAAATTCAACTCCATTAGAACCTTATTCTATCATGTAAAATGTTGCGAAAGATAACATGAAGTTTTTAAGACCTCTTATTCCTTTCGCATAGCATGTAGCATAGATTCATAGTATCTTAGATCTGTTTGGGTTATAAAACAAATTGTAATTGCAATAAATATTCTTGTTTGTACAATAGAGACACTATGTTCATTTATACAAAATACATGTTCAGGTATCACCAGCTATTCACAGCAGAGACTAGGCTTAAGTAAAATTTCATTTTTTTTCCTTCTCTTTCCCATGTCAGTACATAATTTTCCCTTTTGTTAGCTCCAGGCTTGTTTATTTGGTTTACCTGTTGGGCAGAAGGAATGCATTTCCTACCTTTCCTTGAAAGTATAGCATGTAACTCTGCCACAAATGGTAAGAGATTAATAAATAGATATTGTAGTTGTCTGTAAAGAATCTGCCTGCAATGAAAGAGACCCTGGTTCAGTTCCGGGGTAGGAAAGATCCCCTGGAGAAGGAAATGGTAACCCACTCCAGTATTCTTGCCTAGAGAATCCCATGAACAGAGGAGCCTGGCGGACTACAGTCCATGGGGTTGCAAGAATCGGGCACGACTGAGCGACTAAACCACCACCATTGTGGTTGTGGTGCTTTTATCACTTCAGTTTACCCTTAAAACAACCCCATGAGTTAAGGAAAACTACTGTAGTTTTTTAATTTTATAGGTGATTACATAGATACACAAAGCTTTTTAGGACTAATAGTATGGTCTTTGTGGAGTTAGGTCAAAAATTCAGTTTACTGATTTCTAATAATCGTGCATTTTCCACTGAAAAATGTTGCCTTGTCAAATAATATTTGATTATTTTTCTCTTGTACTTTGGAAATGTTCACCATATTGGTAACTGGGAAAGGGAATAGCCTCATCCCCAGAGTATAGTACTATAATAGGACAAGGGGGAGAAAAGATGTAGAAAGTTAAGATTATTGGAATTTCAAAGATGATAGAAATCATTCATACAGGAATTATGAAGTTGTTTAGTAATTTTGTAGTTTTTTAGGAAATTTAAATTAAGCTATCAAAAATTAAGAATTACCTATCCCTTGATCCTCTTTAATGATGCATTGATCTTTCAGCATTTCTTAAGCCTCTTAATCAGAATTCTTTTCATGTGAGATCAAATATTTTCCTGACATCTGGCTTCTAAATTTAATTGCCTTCTTTTCTCCTTGAAGTACCTTACTATTACAAAAAATAACCTGATAAAAAAACAATAAAGAATGGTAACCTTGGCACATTTAGGAGAACCAAATGTATAGTACAATATCTCTTTTACATTTAAAACATAGTTTTAAATTATGATGTTGTAGTGTAAAAAGCAAATATAACAGAAGTGGCATTAGTGTCATCATACCAAAACTGGTAGTTTATATAGTGAGAATATTGGCCACAAATTCCAAGAAGCCTGCATCCTCGTCACCTATCAATAATTGTCACTGTACTCTTGGCCAGGTCTTTTATAAAATTTTAAATCATTTTTGTGTTTTTTCCTTTTTTCTTATATGAGATGACTGACTGCCTCTACATTCCTTTCCAACTCTAATATGCTGAATCTACCACCTAGACATCTGTGTTTTGCTTAGAAGTGTTATCTAATTCAGTTCTTTACAAATGAAGGTTTAATATGCTTTGAGAAGGAAGTTGGGATGTATGACAATTTGAAATGTGGCCTTACCCATCAATGGTAATGAACTAATAAAGAAGAAACAATAAGCCAACAAAACCACATTGGAAAAACACTGAGTTGTATAAACTTGAAACTTACAGAGACGATAAAACATTTCTAACAGCATGTTTCTTTGAATTCTGAAGACATTCTATTATGGGAATTTAGCAAATGTTTAATGAATGAAAAAGAGAGTGTTAATTTGAAACAATGAATGTAATTAGATTCTGAAAGTTAGGTTAATTGAATCTCCTTGGGCTATGAAAAAGAATCTGAATTTAGGAAATCAGAGGTCCAGTTCAAATTTAACTCAGGTTTAGTTCATAAGCCTTTTATGGCCTCAAGTCACTTTCCTCCAGAAGCTATTTTTCAAAAGTGAAAAATGAATGAAGAGAGCTTTTCTGAATGTGGAGTGAACTTAGGCCAAGAATCATGGAAAATAAAATGAAAGAATATTATAAAATGGATTAGCTATAACTTTGTGACTTCAGTCGTATCTTGGGGGAGGAGAGTGTACAACAGATGCCTAGTTTAACGTGTGAAATACAAAATGTGTAGAAAAAGCTTCTTAGGACAGCACACCGTTACACATGAGGTCCCGAAGAAGGAACTGTCTAGACTGTTAACTGAGGCTTTGAAACTTAAGGAGAGTTAGATCAAATGTATTCCTTCTTAGATAATTTAAAACTCTAAGTTGTCTTTATTTTCATTTTTATGTAGTTTTTGCTATAAATCTTAGTGTCATAAGCATAGCACAACTGATGGCAATATCATTTGAATTACTGGGTTTTTTAAAATTGTTCTTACCAGGTAACTGGAAAACTTAAAGCTGAAGTTGTAAAAAAATTAAATATCATAACACATATTCGGAGAACATGAATATAAACATGGCAGAAAATTTATAAAAACTCTTCATGTATTTACTCGATTTCATGAGTGCAAGTTTGTTTTATAGAATGTATTTTAGGTTTTAACAATGATTACTTACAATTTATAATCTTTGTGTATGCATTTTCTGAGAATTGAGTGATTACAGGTGCAGAATGGTGAATGAATAGAATAATTGTGTACTTTTGTTCAGTTTGTTTTGTGAAAACGTGTTATATGTGTGTGAGAGATAAGGATACAAATAGTTGCCACTTGTGAAAATAGACACATTTGTCTTAAAATACTGTATTCTCCATTTGTTCTTTTCTTACTTTCTCAAAAGGTTATTTAAGAGAAAAACACATGTGGAATAAAAATCTGGAGTAGCAGGGATTTTAGTTGCAAAGAGCATAATGAAAGTATATTGCATAGCCTAAAGAATATCTAGGTGGGCTATAAAGAAACTGGGAGTACACACAGGTGGCGAGAGTGACATAGAAAAGAGATAGCTGAAGGCAGGTCTGCTGCCCTCATGGGGCACAGACTCTGCAGACAGTGAGCTGTGGACACAGGCTTCACACAGTATCTCTGATATGTCCACTTCTGGAACCAGACTGCCATGATGCCTGATTTTGTGTCACTAACTTATGATTGAAATCGGTGCGTGTGTTTGCCAAATGCTAGGTGACTTATCTGTGTCCTCACTTTACTGAATTATAAGGCTTTAAAATGTGTAGGGGACATAATATCATGTCCAAAGGCAAATACCTACTCCATGGCACCAGCAGACCATGTGGTAATCTCTTTGCTCTAAAATTGGGACAGATTAAAATCACAGAAGTTAAAAATTCACACATCTTTACCATCTGCAAGATGTAAGCTTGTTGAGCTGTCATGTCCAAGGTTTCAGTGAAAAGAAAGTTGGAACTGACACTGCTGTTGTTAGGTAGATAAAAATCTGTTGAGAAACACTCCCAGTTTCTAATTCTGCACATAAGGAGCTTGGAAGGCACCGCTCCATCCTAACAATAAGTAAAAAGCTAAACAGGCTAAAGATATAATAACTTATTGGGTCTCTAAGAAAGGTGAGAGCCCAGGGAAAACCACAGCCCCCAAGGTTGGAGAAATAAGTGAATATAGGGAGGCACAAGGGGAAACTACCATGGGCATGAGCACTTCGATAGGAAAACCCAAACTGGAATTGATGAATTTCTGGAGGCTTAGTGCAGTCAACTCTGAGAGTTAAAAATTCCAGAGGGAGCCAGTCCTAGGAAGTTTCCACCTTAGTAATCTTTAAACATTAGGGCGAGGTGAATACAAAGTATGTAGAAATTTAAAAGAATGAGAATTAGAGCTGAAATAAATGAAATTTGCAAATAGGAAATTAATGAAGAAAATCAATAAAACCAAAAGCTGTTTCTTAGAAAAGATCAATAATATCAATAAGCCTCTAACCCAGGCTAAGAAAAAAAAATGAGAAAAGACCAAAGTTCTAATATCAGTTATGAATGAGGAAGAGCATCACTATAGATCTCAAGGAAATTAATAGGATTCTAAAGGAATAATATGGACTATTTTATGATTACAAATTTGATAACCTAGATGAAATGGAACAATTCCTTTAAATACATGATCTTCCAGACAAGGAAAAGATCAATGGTTGTGGGGGAAGGAGGGAAAAGAGATGAATTGCCAGATCACAGAGGATTGTTGGGAAAATGAAAACACTCTGCATGATGTTATCATGGATATATGTGATTATGTGAAAGTGAAAGCATTAGTCAGTCATGTCTCTCCTTGTGACCCCATGGACTCTAGTCCGTCAGGCTCCTCTGTCCACGGGATTTCCCAGACGAGAATACTGGAGTGGGTTGCTATTTCCTCCTCTAGGGGATCTTTCTGACCCAGGGACTGAACCTTTGTCTCCTGCATCTGCTGCATTGTGGGAAAATTCTTTACAGTGTAAGTCACCAGGAAGCCCGTATGTGGTTATATATTTGTCCAGATCCATAGAATGTGAGGCTTGTCTGGGGGCTGAGATGGTGAAGAGTCCACCTGCAGCACAGGAGACCCGTAAGAGATGCAGGTTCAACCCTTGGGTTGGGAAGATCCCCTGGAGAAGGCAATGGCTACCCACTCCAGTATTCCTGCCTGGAGAAGCCCATGGACATACAAGCCTGGAGAGCTATGGTCCATAGCGTTGCAAACAGTCAGACACAACTGAAGCAATTTAGCATGCAAATTAATACATAGAATGTGCCACACCAAGAATGAGATCTAAGGTATATTATGGATTTTAAGTGGTTATAATGTGTCAGTGCAAGTTCATTTGATAACAAATAAACTATGTACCATTCTGGTCAGTGATATTGATACTTGGTGGCAGCTATACATGTGTGGGGGCAAAGTGTACATTGAAAATATCTCATTTTTTTGGTAAATCTGAAACTGGTTTTTGAGTCAATAATTAAGTGATTGATTAATGTGTCATTCACACTCAGAGAAATATGTAGGGATATGAGCTTAAGACAAATCAGGACTACCTCACATCTATTCACCCAAACCTCATTCTTCACTGTATGTACTTATCACACATTTAATTCTTTTGGTTAGGAACAAATAAGATAAAACATTTAGAAAATGTGATTTAGTCTGTTTTCCACTGCTTTTTATATTGATAACTTACTATAATTCAGCAAATAATGGTACTTTATAATGATTAATAATTTACTACATTCTAGGCACTGTTTTGGGCTTCCCAGGTGGCACTAGTGGTAAAGAACCCACCTGCAAATGCAGGAAACATAAGAGATGGGGGTTTGGTCCCTGGATTGGGAAGATCCTCTGGAGGAGGCAATACTACTCCAGTATTCTTGCCTAGAGAATTCTGTGACAGAGGAGCCTGGTGGGCTACAGTCCACAGGGTCACAAGGAGTCGGACACGACTGAAACGACCTAACACACACGCATAGGCACTATTTTACATATTTTATAGCTAAAAACTCAGTCATCACAAAATATGAAATATTTACTGAAATCTTTGGTCCTGTTTTACAAACAGAGGAATAAAGTGTTGAGTTAAACTACATTGCTCAAGACTGTGCAGCTAGTAAGTGGAAGACCTGAGGGTGAAGCTATGCAGGCTGAGTGGAGACTATTCCTTGGTTCAGTTCTATTTTGCCTTAACCTGACCCTACAGCAGGAATCAGGAATGCAAAGGGAAGGCAATTAGTACCTGTGAATTTAGAAATGGATATACTGATAAAGTGTCAACAGGTGTTTCATAATTAAAGTGACTGTACATCCATGTTTGCCTGGTACTATCTTGAGTTATAGTTCAGTTATAGTTTCACAGCTTACAAATAGCTGTGCAAAGAAGAGAAGCGAAAAGCAAAGGAGAAAAGGAAAGATATTCCCATTTGAATGCAGAGTTCCAAAGAATAACAAGGAGAGATAAGAAAGCCTTCCTCAGTGATCAATGCAAAGAAATAGAGAATGGGAAACAGAATGGGAAAGACTAGAGATCTCTCAAGAAAGTTAGAGATTAACAAGGGAACATTTCATGTAAAGATGGGTTCGATAAAGGACAGAAATGGTATGGACTTAACAGAAGCAGAAGATATTAAGAAGAGGTGGCAGAATACACAGAAGAACTGTACAAAAAAGATCTTCACGACCCAGATAATCATGATGGTGTGATCACTCACCTAGAGCCAGACATCCTGGAATGTGAAGTCAAGTGGGCCTTAGAAAGCATCACTACGAACAAAGCTAGTGGAGGTGATGGAATTCCAGTTGAGCTATTTCAAATCCTGGAAGATGATGCTATGAAAGTGCTGCACTGAATATGCCAGCTAATGTGGAAAACTCATCAGTAGCCACAGGACTGGAAAAGGTCAGTTTTCGTTCCAATGCCAAAGTATGCTCAAACTACCCCACAATTGCCCTCATCTCACACGCTAGTAAAGTAATGCTCAAAATTCTCCAAGCCAGGCTTCAGCAATATGTGAACCATGAAATTCCAGATGTTCAAGCTGGTTTTAGAAAAGGCAAAGGAACCACAGATCAAATTGCCAACATCTGCTAGATTGTCTAAAAAACAAGCGAGTTCCAGAAAAACATCTATTTCTGCTTTATTGACTATGTCAAAGCCTTCAACTGTGTAGATCACAATAAACTGTGGAAAATTCTGAAAGAGGTGGGAATATCAGACCACCTGACCTGCCTCTTGAGAAACCTGTATGCAGGCCAGGAAGCAACAGTTAGAACTGGACATGGAAGAACAGACTGGTTCCAAATAGGAAAAGGAGTACGTCAAGGCTGTATATTGTCACCCTGCTTATTTAACTTCTATGCAGAGTACATCGTGAGAAACGTTGAGCTGGAAGAAGCACAAGCTGGAATCAAGATTGCTGGGAGAAATATCAATAACCTCAGATATGCAGATGACACGACCCTATGGCAGAAAGTGAAGAGGAACTAAAAAGCCTCTTGATGAAAGTGAAAGAGGAGAGTGAAAAAGTTGGCTTAAAGCTCAACATTCAGATAAGTAAGATCATGGCATCTGGTCTCATCACTTCATGGGAAATAGATGGGGAAACAGTGTCAGACTTTATTTTTTTGGACTCCAAAATCACTGCAGATGGTGATTGCAGCCATGCAATTAAAAGACACTTACTCCTTGGAAGGAAAGTTATGATCAACCTAGATAGCATATTAAAAAGCAGAGACATTATTTGCCAATAAAGGTCCATCTGGTCAAGGCTATGGTTTTTCCAGTGGTCATGTATGGATGTGAGAGTTGGATGCTGAAGAAAGCTGAGCACCGAAGAATTTATGCTTTTCAACTGTGGTGTTGGAGAAGACTCTTGAGAGTGCCTTGGACTGCAAGGATTTCAAACTAGTCCATCCTAAAGGAGATCAGTCCTGGGTGTTCATTGGAAGGACTGATGCTAAAGCTGAAACTCCAATACTTTGGCCACCTTATGTGAAGAGCTGACTGATTGAAAAAGACCCTGATGCTGTGAGGGATTGGGAGCAGGAGGAGAAGGGGACGACAGAGGATGAGATGGCTGGATGGCATCACTGACTCGATGGACATGAGTTTGTGTAAACTCCAGGAGTTGGTGATAGGCAGGGAGGCCAGGTGTGCTGCGATTCATGGGGTCGCAAGGAGTCAGACACGGCTGAGCAACTGAACTGAACTGACTGATCTTGAGTTATTAATAGCAATGTGTTTTCCTCAAAATTCCTCTGTTTGAGAAATAACAAATTTATATACATCATGCATCTGTGCTGTTAGAATGCACATTTACATTTCAGAGTTATCAATGAACAGAACATGAAGTATTGAAATTCAGATTACCAGGGAACCTCTTTTTCTTACTCTTTGGAGGATAGCTGTTATACACACAAAATTAAAGCATGATAAAATAAATCTATGAAATATTTGGGGGCACTCATACAGGTAGAGATTATTTATTGATATGCTTGATGGAATCAATGCATGCTAAATTTTTCTTCCACATATTTATACAATAGGGAAAGCATTCACTGACCTACTTTTCCTGTTTTTAATTTAGTGATGCATTTTAGTGAATGAAAGCTGTGGGTTTTAATATTACCTCCCATTTGATAAATTACTAGAGAAACACAAAACTAGAAGAACAGATAGAGCTTCCAGTTTGTTTTATGGAAAATATGTTTTATTAATTAAAATATTTTAAAATTTAGCATCATTACTCATCCGAATGAGTATGACCCTTTATTTAACGTGTGACTAGAAAATTTCAAACACCCTTTGTGAAAGGAAATATTATAACATTACGTAAGTAGATCATAGCTATAATAAGTTTATTATTTTATCAGCTGAACAACCTTGTCAACCCTCATCTCCTCCCAAAATAAACTTAGAGAAACCTTTCAGGAATAATTTATGTATCATTAATTAAATAATAAAATAAATCCCTCTCATTCATATAACATAGTGATGATAATAAATTATGTATTTTTAATTTGACCCATCAATTTAATTGAGTACCTCTATAAGAGATCAACAAACATTTAATATAAAATATTTTAAACCTATTTATATAAAACCAGTAAGCTACTGACTTTAAAAAGTAGCATACATAGAAGAACAAGATTTTCATAAAAGAACAATAGCACATTTTTGACAAGCTCACTCTAAAAACTGAAGCTTTAACAAAGCATTGGGTAATTGATATAATCACTCAGGGCGGGCTGGCAATACGTTTTTGTACGTATGTATGTATATATTTCATAAATCTCATGTTTTCCATTTTTCCAATGTCCACTTTGTCTTTTGAGTAATGTTTTTTGTGCCTGTTATTTGAGGTTATGAGTGATGTTAATAAGAGCATCTATTATAAACACAGGAAGCATCAACCTTGTCATTACTAGGGCACCAGTTAATGTTGCCTTTTTAAAAAACACAGGAGGTAAATCAGAAAAAGTGATTTAGTATTCTGAAGTAGAAAATTAGTTGTTCAAAAGTATTTTAATATTATAAAGCAATTTTCCTCCAGTTAAAAATAAATTATCACACATTTTCTTAAAAAGTATTTTACATTGTTGGTGTTAGTTGCTAAGTCATGTCCTAGTCTTTTGGGGAACCCATGGACTGTAGCCCGCCAGGTTCCTCTGACCTATGGGACTTCCCAGGCAAGAATACTGGAGTGGGTTGCCATTTCCTCCTCCAGGGGATCTTCCTGGCCCAAGGATTGATCCGTGTCCCCTGTGGCTCCTCCACTGGCAAGTGGATTCTTTACCACTGAGACACCTGGGAAGCCCATTTTACAATGTATGAATACTATTTCCAAATGAAAAGGGAAATCATGAGTGTTTCAAAAGGTTAAGTGTTCTCTCTTAATTCTCCAAAACCTATGTAGTTTTCTAACAATATTCTGATTAATTGTAATGGGTGTTTGCAACTCAAATGCAAGTCAGTACTAAAGAAAAAATTCAGAAGTCAATTTTCAATAGTGTTCTGTTGAAATACTGTTAACAGAAAATTCCCATTTATTGGCTTTTCTAGTTCAGAGCTGCTTTATCTCTAAACATCTTGTTTCTTCCTAAAGATACTTCATTTGCACTTTATATACAAAGGGTAAGGATTTTCTTAATAGATAAATAATTTAAGTGAACATTTCAAAAAACTATATCAGATTTCTATATTCCCATTTGATGAAGCCTCCTTTTCAAGATAAAATAAACAGTAACTGTATCCTTTCTAAGCAGTGTCTGTGTATTAATATATGCAGTGGGTTTTCTATTCAAATCCTGAAGGTCCCTCCATCAATTTACTTATCACTTGGTTATTGAAAACAGAGCATGAATTCTTCTACCTTTCTTCTTTAGTTTGCAGTGCTTTAAAATACTATAGTCAGACCACATCAGGAGTAGAAAGAGTATATATAGATAGAAAACAGGTAAGTAGAAAACAGAAATTGGAAACCCAAGAATGAGCAGGATTTGATACTCATTAATATTGTTGGCCTTTGGTCATGTCCCCAAAGAGATAAGAATTAAGCTAGTATGTATGACTAGCATTCCTGGGATTGCATTTCAGTGGTGCTTGTTTTAGGGTGGCAGGAATGGAAGTCCAGAGCTTAGGACTAATTAAACAAGAGTTCATAAACATGGGGACACTTTCTCAAACATGGAGTTTAACATCCTGGCAAAGACTCAGAGTTTGGGACAAGTTCACTGCTAGGGTATCTCTTAGAAACCTGGAGAAAATAATTGTCCACACTGAGTAAAGTGGAAATGCCTGAATTTGCTTAGCATGCAGTATAAGAAGGGATCAAAATGGTTCAGAAAAATGATCTTGCAGGAAACAACCCACCAGAGGGCCATGTTCTGCAAGAATGCCGAAAGGTTACATTCATTCACCAAAACCCTCAGGCACACATTGGTGAAAGTGATACTGGTACATTTTGTTCAGTGGTAGCTTTCTTCTGTAGGCCAGCACTGAAGGTAGGACAGGTGGTCACAGAACTTGATGTTACAACCATAGAGAAGCTGGGACCCCAAAGCAGTAGAGAAGATGGGAGTTTATAACTTCCAGAAGCCAGGGGACCGCAGCTGCTGTAGTGACTGGCACATCAGAAAGATCAGCCAGGGTCTTGAGCCACGGGAATTAAGGAGAAGGTTACTAGAACACAGTGTCTTTCAAAGTAAATGAAATTCCCTAGTGGCTTAGTGGTTAGGAGTCAGTACTGTTACTACCAGAGCCCAGGTTCAATCCCTGGCTGGGGAACTAACATCTTACAAGCTTTGTGTCAAAAAAATGGCAAATTTATTGGGTAGAAAATAGATTCAAATGGAAGTAGCACTTCTTTTTCTTCTTAAATCACTTATGTTTGCATATCTTCCTTTTTCTTTCATTGGGAGTATATTTATTCTGTTGTATTATAAATGTCTTCAAGATTATATTATATATATATCTTATATATGTGGACATATCAGTGTTCTCTCTCTCTCTGTATATATATGTATATATAATTCTATATACAGACATATCAGTGTTCTGTACAAAACTGAGAGAAGCTGATGTTGTAAAGAGAAATCACCATAGTATGTTCATCTCTTTATTAGTCAGTGTATGTTTCTCCACCATTTGTGAGGACCCGAATTTATTCATTCACTCATTCACTTATTCAGTCACTTATATGATGTCTATTGAAGGTCTGTTACGTGCTAGGTTTACTGGAGATAACAGTAGTGAAGACCCCAGAATTTCTGCCCACTTGGCTCTTAATGTTCTGGGAGAAAAGGAACAGTAGAGAAATTTTTGTATAAAGTATCAGTTAGTGATTGTTATTCTGGAGAAAAATTGTGCTAGCGGGATGGGTGGCCAAGAGCTGACAGTGGGGTGTAGCTTTATTTCACTCTCCTCTCTCTGGCCCTATTAAATTATGGTTTCGAAGTGAATAATTTTCGTCCTTGTCTGCATAAACTTTTTAAAATTTTTAAGGGAAAGTAGTATTCACAAATTGTATTAATTATGTAATAAAAGATTCTATCATTGTTTGGTAGAGGAAGCATTTGAAGAAATCAGATGAAAACATTTACTTCCCTGCGGACCAGCACTGGGTTACACCAATGTCTTGCACCCTTTTAGAGAAATTATAAGGCTTGTGAAAACAGAATTAATTTAAACTTCTATTTGATCATTATAATAAATGTGTTCAGAGCATCCAGCTCGAAACAGTGATTTCTTCAAAGATGTAGATTTGAATATTCATGAACAAGCAAGTCAGTCAACCAGACATCCGGGTTCTTGTCTCAGGTTTTGATTTCCATGAAGTGTTTAAACACTGACAGGCTAAATTACTGTCATCACCAGTGAAAGCCGGTGCTACAGCCTTTTTTCTCTCTTAACCGTAGCCAGACAGTGATGGCTGCCACTTTAGTGATAATACGCTAATAATCTCACACACTGTTAAATTCTATCACATTAATAGCCTAATTTAGTCAAAGCCAAAGCCACACTGATCTTACAGGAGTTTCCAGTTCAGAGAAGATAGAAATTATCTCCAAAATAGATACAGTCAGTGGCTCTTCTCTCTCTTGCACACCAGAGAACATGTAATGTTTTTCCCCTTGCTATTTGGAAGGTAGTTATCCCGCCCACTAACAAACACCTCAGTCTTCACTGGCATTTGCCGCTGCTCTAAAGAAGGCATTTGAAAGCAATTTGAAAAATGACAGTGGGGTTATTTGGAAGACCTGGTGTTCCAGGGCATTTTTTTATCATTCTGCCTTTTCTCAGTAGCTGGGTAAGAATGGTAGTGTGACAGCAAGCTTCCTAACCTTTTGTGACCTGGGATTAATTAGCGTGCCTGGGCCTGTGGAATCATCTAACATGAGCCAAATAGAAAAGAAATGACAGTATAAATTACAGAACATTCAATTTTGAGCAGAATTTTTGCTTTGACAGATGCATTCCATACTGTAAGTTCATTGTTACTTAGAAAAATAAGATTTTAATCTTGAAAAGATAGTGGTTATACATTGTGATTAGCTTAGGGGTTTTTCTAATAATATGAGAGAAACATAACTTGTTGGTCAGTGTTGCTCTTACATCACCAGTAAAGTGATCATATAACAGTGCTGAGTAACTTAAAGTTGCTTGAAAGTCTTATTTCCGATTGGATCAAATGCACTCTGCTGTAGCCGTCTGCAGTCAGAGCTATGCTAGGTGCTGGGAAAGTCAAGGAAAATGCTGGAGTGCAAAGCGTTCTTTAACTGGATGCTGATACTTGTGACCAGATTGCTTGTGCTCTAGTCTAATGTCAGCATAATCCTCAGTTTGTATTTATTAAAATATGATAAGGCAGCAAAATAAGAGGAGGCTAAATTTGAGGGTTCAGTGTTAAGAAATATGCCTGTGTTTAAATAGCTTAGAACTGAGAGAAATATGATCAGGGGCATGGGTAAGACTACTGGTGAGTAAGAACTGAAAAAGTATGGCTTGCATGTTGTTCTTTCTGGTTGGCCCTGTAATGAGAGAGCAGATATTCAGCCGATGATACCGCTACTGTCATCCTAGTAATGGGTGCTTTGGGCTACAGCTCTCTGGTTATCTCCAGATGCTTGACTCCATAAAGTGTATTAATGGCATCAACAACTAGGACAAGAATAAATGGGATAAATAAAACTCTATCACCAGATTCAGTACATTGGGGACAACGAAATCAGAACATGGGACAACATGCTTCCAACTTGTAAACCATTCACCATCTTCATCTGATTGTTTCTGTGTCATTCATATTAAATGCACCTAGAAATCCAGTATTTCACCATAAGGTCAGCCAGAAATTATTGCTTAGATTGTTATTGTTGTGTAAGCTATAGTTGTTGTTTTCTTTCTCTGAATAAAGGTCTAGAAAATATCAGTTATACACAGATCCTTTACACTAGTTTTGATTTTAGTAGTTTTCTCTGAGTAATTAAAATCTTGGAAAATGTTTTTTCATGGCCATGGAATAGGGAAATGATTTGTAGACTTCCATATTTTTCAGAGTTAAATTTACCCTAAAGCATTTCTGCAAGAAATTATAAAACAAGATATCCAAAAGGAACCAAAATACAGAAAATGGAACAAAGGGTTTCTGGCATATACTTCTTTCTTCTGAAGTCTAAGATTAATGATAAGTAGCACAATATTACAGAAAAAAAATGTGGAATTATTCCAAGTATTCCAGCCATGTTCAACAATCACTTCTTATTGCCTAAACAAGTACATCAATCTAGTAGTGCTTTTCTCTTCCCTGCATATTTAATTTTCCTTTCTACTGGCTCATTACCATCAGCAAGCTTTTCTATTTCAAAGTCCTTTGACTTCACCTTTGCCTCAAGTTTCTGTCCGTTCCTCTGTTACTGTTTGTAGCAAAGTTTGTTGAGAGCATTCACCACAGTTGCTGATTAAAATGCCTCTTCAAGCTCCCTTTAATGTACTCTAATCAGGCTTTTACCCCAACATGACACCTCTTTTGTGAAAGTAACCAGTCCCTCCATGTTATTAAATTCACTATCAATTTTCGGTCATAATCTTAATTAATGAGGAGTTTCTGGAACACTCAGAAGCTTTTCTTGGCCTTCAAGAGACCACTGCTCAACTGCCATGGTGCTGGCTATGTTCTCTGTTATTCATCTTTTATTAAAGCTCATAAATGTAGTACTGTGTGAAGGCTACTGTGCCTTATAAGCTTGATTATCCACCAAAATCCAAGATTTCTGATACTACCTGATCATCTGTAGATATTAAAAGTCAGTGTCATGATTAGAATTGTCTTTCAGACCTAAGGCTATGTATGTCAAGGGCACTTTGAAGCAAGGAAAAGGAAAGAAAAAAATCTGTGAGGGGCTTTTGATCCCAGGGTAGTTGCTGACCCATTCTCAGTATGAAGCAGCAAAACCTCTTTGTCGGAGGTTTTTTGCTAGTTTGTTATTTATGAATGAGAAATTTCAACTCCTGTAGTACTGGCAAAAAAATTCATAAAGAAAGAAAAATTTGGAGAAGAGTGAGGACTACTAGTTGCTGCCTAATTGTTAATTTTCTAAAAATGTAAGAAAAAGTAAGGAGTCAAAAATATTAAGGAAAAGAGTAAAAAAGAGAAAAGAATGTTTCTGTACACCAAAAGTTCTGTTGGGTGTTTGGAAAACACAAGCTTCAGTTATGATTCTATTCAGGTGTGGCCGTTAGTTCCTAGCCATCCTCTCAGGCACACAGTGTAGTAGAGAGGTGATCATGGGAAGTTACGAAGAGTGCAGAGGAGAGTGCCAGTTCCTTAAAAATACTATGATAGCAACTGCCTGATGAATCTTTGCTGTGTTTTGTTGTTTCTCAGTTGCTCAGTCATGTCCAACTCCTTGAGACCCTGTGGACTACAGCACGCCAGGTCTCTCTGTCCTTCACCATCTTCTGGAGCTTGTCCAAGCTCATGTCCATTGATTTGGTGATGCCATCCAACCATCTCATCCTCTGTCACCTCTGTCTCCTCCTGCCTTCAGTCTTTCCCAGCATCAGGATCTTTTCTACTGAGTCAGTTCTTTGCATCAGGTGGCCAAAGTATTGGCACTTCAGCATCAATCCTTCCAATGGAATATTCAGGACTGGTCTTAGGATGGACTGGTTGGATCTCCTTGCAGCCCAAGGGACTCTCAAGAGTTTACTCCAATACCACAGTTCAAAAGCATCAATTCTTTGGCTCTCACCCTTCTTTACGGGCCAACTGTCACATCCATACATGAAAACTGGAAAAACCATAGCTTTGACTAGACGGACCTTTGTTGGCAAAGTAATGTATCTGCTTTTCAATATGCTGTCTAAGTTTGGCATAGCTTTTCTTCCAAGGTGCAAGTATCTTAACTTCATGGCTGCACTCATCATCTGCAGTGATTTTGGAGCCACTCAAAATAAAGTCTGTCACTGTTTCCATTGTTTCCGCATCTATTTGCCATGAAGTGATGGGACCATATGCCATGATCTTTGTTTTTTGAATGTTGAGTTTTAAGCCAACTTTTTCACTCTCCTCTTTCACCTTCATCAAGAGGCTCTTTAGTTCCTCTTCACTTTCTGCCATTAGAGTGGTGTTATATGCATATCTGAGGTTATTGATATTTCTCCCAGAAGTCTTGATTCCAGCTTGTGACTCATCCAGCCTGGCATTTCTCATGATGTACTCTGTATTTAAGTTGAAAAAGCAGGGTGACAGTATACAGCCTTGATGTACTACTTTCCTAGTTTGGAACCAGTTCATTGTTCCATGTCTGTTTCTAACTGTTGTTTCTTTACCTGCATAAAGGTTTCACAGGAGGCAGATAAGGTAGTCTGGTATTCCTATCTCTTTAGGAATTTTCTTCAGTTTGTTGTGATCCACACCATCAAAGACTTTAGTCTAGTCAAGGAAGCTGAAGTAGATGTTTTTAATGGAACTCTCTTGCTTTTTCTATGATCCAACACATGTTGGCAATTTGATCTCTGGTTCCTCTGACTTCCAAATCCAGCTTGAACATCTGGGATTTCTTGGTTCGTGTACTATTGAAGACTAGCTTGGAGAATTTTGAGCATTACTTTGCTAGCATGTGAAATGAGTGCAATTGTATTACCGTTTGAACATTCTCTGGCATTGCCCTTCTTTGGGACTGTAATGAAACCTGACCTTTTCCAGTCCTGTGGTCACTGCTGAGTTTTACAAATTTGCTGGCATACTGAGTGCAGCACTTTCATAGCATCATCTTTTAGGATTTGCAGTAGCTCAGCTGGAATTCCATCATCTTCACTAGCTTTGTTTGTAGTAATGTTTCCTAATGTCCACTTGACTTAACACTCCAAGATGTCTGGCTCTACATAAGTAATTACACCATTGTAGTTATCTGCTATCTTAGATTCTTTAATTAAATGGTCCGAAGACTATTTCATGGTAGACAGAACTGAATAAGACTAAATCATTTGAAAGGAGTGATGGTATGAATATATCAAGTTTATTACAGAAAAGTCTGTTTCATTTTATCTTCTATAAACAATGGAATATTCCTGAGGCCCTTGAGATGTTGCCTGTGCAAGCAAACTGAGATTAATTTTATCATGACAAGGAGCAAGCCAATCACAATGATGTCTCTGTTACAAATAATTATACATCTTGTGATAAATGGAGTTTCTTTTGCTTGAGCCCCTTATTTCTATGTCAAGGTTAGAAAGTGGTAGACAAAAAATGACCCTCCGCTGACCACATCTGCCATGCATTTGCTTTAATTAGGAGAAAAAGGATTGAGCTATTCATAAGAAAAAAGTTGACAAAGAGAAAAATAAAAATGTAATGAGAAAGAAAAGAAGAAGAATGAAGTAGATTGGCCACGTTGAGTCAGTTGTTCAGGTGATAGAGGAGGAATTAAAGAAGGAATTGGTTTGCTACTTTAAAGAAGGCTTTTCTGTTGCTTGCCTATGGATGGATGTTGTGAAATATTATTTTTTAATGGTTTCAATGGTCATCCCAAAATGAACTTTTTTTGTTAACAGTTTGAGATTCTTATATCATATAATTCATTCAAACTTGTCTTTGTAATTAATATTGCTCAGTATCAAATTTCAGGGTTTATGCCTTAATTCTACTCTTATTTTACATTTTATTAATAAATTCCCCACCACCCATCTTTTATTTAGTTATATAATTTCACATCCCTTTGATTTTAGAATTTTGAAAATATATTTTCATTAAATAAATCTTTTGTAGATTTACTATATGACAGTTTTATTTTCTCTCTTAATTCATTCTAATAATCACTTCCTTTAACTGGATGTTTTAATATACCTACATTTTAATCCTCCCATGAAAATTTCTTTCAGTTATTTTCTTACTTTTCAGCTGTATAATTCATTGTAAGAATCTCTTCCCAGCTCCAAAATGTCTCTTGGAAACTCCAAACTTTTTTTTTTTTCAGATTCTTCCATCTTTCTGCACATAACCAGGAAAGTAGCATCTATATACCCAGAGAAAAACATATATATTCTTCTTATGACTGTCTAGCATTCCATCATTTTAAAGTATAAAGTTATTTTACATCAAACATCATTTACCAATGGTTTCTGTTTTCTTTTTTAATTGTTTAATTGCAGTTCTCAATCTTTAAAACAAATTCCTTAAAATTTTAATCTGTTGTATCTCAGCATTCACTTTCAGTAAAACAAAAATCTTAGAAGTTAACAAATTTATATCTTAAATGTTAGCTTCATCTGGCTCCTTGATTCTGTTTCCTAAGTACCCTTTAAGATACAAACCAACAGAGCTTTCCTTTTTAACATATATACGGAATAAAGCTTTTCATTAAAGTTTTGAAAATTAAAGAATCCATTGGTAGACAAACCTGAGCTACACTGATGACATTACTGATGACTATATTATTTATATTTTGAAAATTTTTGAAGGTTTCTATTGGTATACCCTCAGAGATCCTGTCTTTCACCATATCCAGTCTCAGTCTACTAACAAGCTAGCAAGCCCTTCAAAGACATAATTTCAATTACAGTGTGTTTTAACTCCAGAATTCCATTTTTTACCTTAGGATTTCCATCTCTCTGTTTAGCTTGTGCGTTTGTTTTCCCATGCTGCCTACTTTATCTTTTGCATATTAATCATAGTTGTTTTAAACGCCTGATCTGACAATTCCAACACTCCTGCCATGCCTGGTTCTGATGCTTACTGGGTCTTTTCAAATTGTGTTTTTTTGCCCTTTGGTGTGCCTTGTAGTTTTTTTTCTTGAGAGCCTTACTTAATGTGTCCAGTGAAAGGAACAGTTGGATTAGGGCCTTTAGTAGTGTGGGGATATGGAGGGAGGGGAAGCAAGTCTGCAAGTTAGTCACTTCATCTTTTAGTTAACCTGTGCCTCTGAACTGTGAACTTCACAAGCATTTCTGTGTTTTCTGTGTTTCTCTTAGATGGGGCAGGATGGCTGGAGTGGCCTCTACATGGGAATTTCCCTTCTCCTACGTGGGAAGTAAGAACCGGATGGAGTTGGGTATTTCTTATCCTCCAGGTCAGCTGACTTTGATAATATCCCAAAAGGTTAGGCTCTGGTTAACTAGCTGCCCCTGAATGCAGGCCTTGAAGCCCTGTGCTGTAGTTAGTACTTTTCTTTTTTTCCTTTCTTTTGCCTTTTCTTTTGTTTTAAAGTACTATCTTAGTTTTTATTATTTTGAAATTTTCCAGATGTTCAATATATTAGAAGGAATAGTATAATGAGCTGTAATTTGTACTGAGTAATCATCATTAATAATTAGCAATATTTGCCAATTTCAGAATGATTCCTTTTCTCTCCCCCTACTGGAAACACAGAGAGTTTCTCCGTATGCTGTGGGAACCTTGCCAAGTTCCTGGAGGTACATTTTGTGGGGACCTTCCCACGACTGGCTCTCTCTGGAACTTTTGACTCTCAGAGTCATCTGCACAGCTCTCTTGGTCTCCAGCAGCGCGTCAGTTATTGTTCAGGTTTTCCTATCCCTGCCCTCATGGTGTTTGCTCGTCTCTGCTCTGGAAAGTCATGACTCCCTGTGTTCACCAGGCTCTCTTCAGTCTCGGGGGTAGCAGTTTGTTTGCCCAGGGTCCTCCTCTCCTACAGATCCAAAAATGGTCATTAATTTTTCAGTGTTAGCTTTTTTTGTTTTGTCATTTGGACACAGTGAGGTCTTCGAAACTCCTTACTTTCAGAACTGGAACATTTTTAAATGAATAAACTGTTTTGGAATACTTTGGGATTTACAGAAAAATTAAACAGAAACTACAGAGGATTCCTATATGCCTTTTTCCCCTACCTATAGTTTCCCCCGTTACTCACATCTTGCTTTCATTCGATGCATTTGTTAAAACTGATGAATCATTATTGACGTGATATTATTTCCCAAGGTACATAGTTTACATTAGGGTTCACTCTGTGCGTGTTATAGTTCTGTAAGCTTAGACAAATGTATATTATGTATATACCATTACAGTATTATATAGAATAGTTTCACTGCCTTAAAATTCTCTGTGTTCCACTTATTCATCTCTCATGCCCTGCCCACCCTCTGGTCCCCTGCAACCACTGAAATTTTTACTGTCTTCATAGATTTGTCTTTTCCAGAATGTCATTTACTTGGAGTCATACAGTATGCTATCTTTTCAGATGGGCTTCTTTTACTTAGTATTAAGCTGGTATAATTCACCAGTGAAATCCTCTGAAACCAGTTCTTTCTGTTTTGAAAGCTTATTATTGACAATTGTTTTAATAGCTGAAGACCTATTGAGATTATCTTTTTCTTGTGTATGTTTCTTTAGATTATGCCTTTCATCTAAATTATCAAATTTGTCAACAAAAAGTTGTTTAAAATATTCCCTTATTAACCTTTTAATGGCCATGAGCTCAGTAGAACTCAGGCCACTCTCTAACTACTGATCCTTATAATTTTTGTCTTCTTTTATAATTTTTTTTTTCCTTAGGTAGACTGACTAGAGGCTTATAAACTTTATTGTTACAAGGGACTGAAAAAGTTGATTCATGTTTTGCTTGGCAAAATGAAACTATCAGCTGAGTTAAAATAGATACAGAAAGTATACCTAGTGGATTTACTTTTGAGAAGAATTTTTAAGGCAGAATGTTGCTACAGCAAGTCATTTGTTTTTTCATATTACTACATGATGTTTATTACTACATGATTACTACATATAACAACATGACGACTACAAGAAGTTTAATTCAGAAAGTCATGTAGCTGTTTGCAATAAGGGTATAACTGAAAGAAAAACAGATAGTCTTGAACTTTCACCATGGAGTGTTGTGACTTTCTTTTATAAAAACAGATAAGATTGAAAAGTGAACTAAGTAATATTTTTGCCACTTAAGTTATCTTCTTGGGACAAAGAAAACATTAAAGGAGGTATGGTTATAAAATTCATTGTAAAGAGAACCTAAATGGATTGATGTACTTTCCAGAGAGTATTTTCATTTGGACATCCCAATTCAAGTTTTCTATAAACCAGTAAAACCCAGGAGAACCAGGAAAAATTGAACCAGTTTGTCTGAGATACAACCTTCTTGCAGACATCACATAAGAAATTAAAAATAAGTTGGTTTTGCAAAAGAAAAGAAGTTATGTAGTCTAGGATAAGAGAAAGGGAAGAATTAGAACTATGATCTCCCTACAAATATTCTAACTTACTGATATTTTATGTGTGTTTTTTCTAGCTCTTATTATTCAAGAAATTATTTAATGCTCATGGCATCTGGTTCTTATAGAAATGTTGAATTAGACCAAATGTAGTATTTTGCCCTCAAAGTTTAAAAGTCTAGAAAATTGAGCTTTGTAGAAATAATTGTACCTTAGAAAGATAATATTACTGCTAGTATATTTCATCACACTGTCCTTCAGTCCCTTAGTCATGTCTGACTCTTTACGACCACATGGACTGCAGCATGCCAGGCTTCCCTGTCCTTCACTATCTCTCAGAGTTTGCTCAAACTCATATCCATTGAATTAGTGATGCCATCCAACCATCTCTGTCATCATTTTTTCTTTGTGCCTTCAATCTTTCCCAGTATCAGGGTCTTTTATCTATGAGGTAACTCTTCTCATCAGGTGGCCAAAGTACTGGAACTTCAGTTTCACCGTCAGTCCTTCCAATGAATATTCAGGGTTGATTTCTTTTAGGTTTGACTGGTTTGACCTCCTTGCAGTCCAAGGGACTCTCAAGAGTCTTCTCCAACACTGCAAATTGAAATTCTTCAGCACTCAGCCTTATTTATGATACAACTCTCACATCCATACATGACTACTGGAAAAACCATAGCTTTGACTAAAGGGACTTTTGTTGCCAAAATGATGTCTTTGCTTTTTAGTATACTGTCTAGGATTGTCACAGCATTTCTTCCAAGGAACAAGCGTCCTTTAATTTCATGGCTGCAGTCACATCCACAGTGATTATGGAGTGCAAGAAAATAGTGTCACTGTTCCCAAATTTTTCCCCATCTATTTACCATGAAGTGATGGGACCATATGCCATGATCTTAGTTTTTTGAATGTTGAGTTTTAAGCCAGGTTTCACTCTCCTCTTTCACCTTCATTAAGAGGCTCTTTAGTTTCTCTTCGTTTTCAGTCATTAGGAAGTACCATCTGCATATCTGAGGTTGTTGGTCTTTCTCACGGCAATCTTGATTTCCACCTTGTGCTTCATCGAGCCTGGCATTTTGCATGATGTACTCTGTGTATGAGATGAATAAGCAGGGTGACAATATACAGCCTCTACATACTCCTTTCCTAATTTTGAATCAGTCTATTGTACTGTGTCTGGTTCTAACTGTTGCTTCTTGACCGGCATACAGGTTTCTTAGGAGTCAGGTAAGATACTCTGGTATTCCCATCTCTTTAAGAATTTTCCACTGTTTGTTGTGATCCACATGGTGAAACTACTGTATAATTGCACTCATCTCACACACTAGCAAAATAATGCTCAAAATTCTTCAAGCCAGTCTTCAATAGTATGTGAACTGTGAACTTCCAGATGTGCAAGCTAGATTTAGAAAAGGCAGAGGAACCAGAGATCAAATTGCTAACATATGTTGGATCATTGAAAAAGCAAGAGAGTTCCAGAAAAACATTTACTTCTGCTTTACTGACTATGCCAAAGCCTTTGACTGTGTGGATCACAACAAACCATGGAAAAAACTTCAAGAGATGGGAATAGCAGACCACCTGACCTGCCTCCTGAGAAATCTATATCCAGGTCAAGGATATAGAGTTAGAACTGGACATGGAACAACAGACTGGTTCCAAATCAGGAAAGAAGTATGTCGAGGATGTATATTGTCACCCTGCTTATTTAACTTATATGCAGAGTACATCATGTGAAATGCCTGGCTGGATGAAGCACAAACTGGAATCAAGATTTCTGGGAGAAATATCACTAACCTGAGATATGCAGATGACACCACCATTATGGCAGAAAGCGAAGAAGAACTAAAGAGCCTCTTGATGAAAGTGAAAGAGTAGAGTGAAAAAGCTGGCTTAAAACTCAACATTTAGAAAACTAAGGTCATGGCATAGGGTCTATGAAATTAAAAGACGCTTGCTCCTTAGAAGAAAAGCTGTGACTAACCTAGATAGCATATTAAAAAGCAGAAACATCACTTTGCCAACAAAGCTGTGGTTTCTCCAGTAGTCATGTATGGATGTGAGAGTTGGACTATAAAGAAAGCTGAGTGTCAAAGAATTGATGCTTTTGAACTGTGGTGTTGGAGAAGACTCTGAGAGTCAGAAACTTTGTTTCTTTTTTTCCCCCCTGTTACTACATGTACATGGATAAAAGAATAAATTTAAAATTTTCAATTTAACTGTCAAATACATGGTAATAATTTTCACTTTTCTTGCCTAAATAAATTTTTGTTTGCTTTTGTAAAAATGGCACTTTTCCATACAGAGGTCAGTCTTAAATTTTATTTGTTTCTGTTCGTGGGCACTTGTCTTCTGATTAAGAAATGAAAATGAATAGTCCTTGGATTCTATATTCACTTTTTCAGAGATTGTCATTGTATATAACATATAGTATATCTGTTAGACAAAAATAAAAACACAGTTCCTGACATGTGTTTTAAGTTATAGAATGATATTCAGTAAAATTTTGATATGTGGAGAGCTACAATTATTAATAAAACTATTTAAAAATTATAAAATTCATTAATTCTGTGGAAAAGAAAGTTTTACACTGATTTATATTCATGAAATTTGATTTCGTGATTTACTAAAACATTCACAACTGTCAATGAAGAAATGTCTTCAGGCTAATTAATGTCAAAATTTGGAAATGTGTAGTCTCTGCTGTGAATACTGATATTCCTGGTTAAGAATAGCAAAATGCAGACTTGGTAAGAATTTAGGAGGCAGTTCTAATTGTCTTGTGAAATGTCTATCCTTAGTTGAAACTTGTAGTTAAATGTCCAGAGCTGCCCCATTGCTATTTAAATCCATTTACAAATTACTGTACCGTGGCTCCACTCTAAGACAAGATGCTCACTCTGTATTCGAGAAGATAATGAGTATGGTTAGGTCTTGAGAGATTTAACTTAACGCAATCTCAGGAATGTTTATGCATTCACTAGCATTATTAGACATCTGTATAGATAGATAGTCAAGTCAATAACTGTATTTCCAATCATGTTTGTATAAACATTTTCACATTAAAGTTTAATATTATTTGAGCTATTAAAATTATATACAACTCTGCAGATCAAATTTTTTCTTGGCTGCTACAGAGTTTTTCAGGATTTTTCTAAACCACTATGATCTCTAAATCCTCCTCACATGACTGTTGTTGTTTGGTCCACATCTTTATATTTAATTCTTTAAAAAAAAAAAAAATCTTGTTCTTTTGTACCTTGGATTCAGGAATGACTAATTTTCCCTTACATTTTACTTTAATTAAATTCAAAACTCCTATATTGAGCTAGGAACTGTGTTTGACTCTGATGACTAGGCCAATGTGGCACTATAAGAATTTCCCTTGAGAGGCAAGGATATACAATGGAAAAAAGACAACCTCTTTAACAAGTGGTACTGGGAAAACTGGTCAACCACTTGTAAAAGAATGAAACTAGAACACTTTCTAACACCATACACAAAAACAAACTCAAAATGGATTAAAGATCTAAATGTAAGACCAGAAACTATAAAACTCCTAGAGGAGAACATAGGCAAAACACTCTCCGACATAAATCACAGCAGGATCCTCTATGACCCACATCCCAGAATATTAGAAACAAAAGCAAAAATAAACAAATGGGACCTAATTAAAAAAAAAAAAAACAAACTTAAAAGCTTTTGCACAAAAAAGGAAACTATAAGCAAGGTGAAAAAACAGCCCTCAGATTGGGAGAAAATAATAGCAAATGAAGCAACAAAGGATTAATCTCAAAAATATACAAGCAACTCCTCCAGCTCAACTCCAGAAAAATAAATGACCCAATCAAAAAATGGGCCAAAGAACTAAACAGACATTTCTCCAAGGAAGACATACAGATGGCTAAAAAACACATGAAAAGATGCTCAACATCACTCATTATCAGAGAAATGCAAATCAAAACCACAATGAGGTACCATTACACACCAGTCAGGATGGCTGCTATCCAAAAGTCTACAAGCAATAAATGCTGGAGAGGGTGTGGAGAAAAGGGAACCCTCTTACACTGTTGGTGGGAATGCAAACTAGTACAGCCGCTATGGAAAACAGTGTGGAGATTTCTTAAAAACCTGGAAATAGAACTGCCATATGACCCAGCAATCCCACTTCTGGGCATACACAATGAGGAAACCAGATCTGAAAGAGACACGTGCACCCCAATGTTCATCGCAGCACTGTTTATAATAGCCAGGACATGGAAGCAACCTAGATGCCCATCAGCAGACAAATGGATAAGGAAGCTGTGGTACATATACACCATGGAATATTACTCAGCCATTAAAAAGAATTCATTTGAATCAGTTCTAATGAGATGGATGAAACTGGAGCCCATTATACAGAGTGAAGTAAGCCAGAAAGATAAAGACCATTACAGTATACTAACACATATATATGTAATTTAGAAAGATGGTAATGATAACCTTATATGCAAAACAGAAAAAGAGACACAGATGTGCAGAACAGACTTTTGGACTCTGTGGGAGAAGGCGAGGGTGGGATGTTTCAAGAGAACAGCACTGAAACATGTATATTATCTAGGGTGAAACAGATCATCAGCCCAGGTTGGATGCATGAGACAAGTGCTCGGGCCTGGTGCACTGGGAAGACCCAGAGGGATCGGGTGGAGAGGGAGGTGGGAGGAGGGATCGGGATGGGGAATACATGTAAAACCATGGCTGATTCTTGTCAATGTATGACAAAAACCACTACAATATTGTAAAGTAATTAGCCTCCAACTAATTTAAAAAAAAAAAAAAAAGATGGGAATACCAGAAGAAAAAAAAAAAGAATTTCCCTTGAAAGGAATAGATAACAGTTATGAAAACAATTATTTATTATAGTAATGGTTTAACAGAGTTAATTTTTGATTTATGTGGAAAAGGATGGTGATACTAACTCTATGTAAGAAAGTATTCAATATTTTTATTTATGTGCTACCAATAACCATCTGATTGTCTCATAGAGTTGTAATCTATAAATCTATATAACACTTTCTTTCATTGCAAGTTAAATTGTTTCCTTATTTTCTTTCTTCAAGCATTCAACAATTTTAGCTGTATCATTTGATTTCTTAAGCAATTTTACTAAGAGGAGTATAGTATGTATTATTTAGCAAGTGGGTTAGTAGCTATTATAGTCCTTTTCATTTGAGGCCAGGAGTCTGAAATCGTTAACTTCATCTGTTATTAAGGTTCTGAGTTATAAATTGGGAAACACCACATAAATTATTGCCAAAGGTTTTATTTACATGTGTGTATAGATATGTGTAGGGTATATGAGTGTGTGTGTGTATGTGTGTATGCAGGAGAAAATGAGATTAAGAACCTTAAATTTTTTTTTCTTACTTTTTTGTTTTTGTTAATCATCTTAATATCCTTTTTAAAAATCAGCTTGGTTCCTATTTTTTGGATTTTTTTGAGCTGTAATACATGCATATTTGAGTTGCACAGATTTTAGATGTACCGTTTGGTCAGTTTTGACAATGGATTTACTCAGTGAAATCCACGTAACTTTAAAAACATAGAACATTGCCTTTACTCAAGAAAGATTCCTCATGCCCTTTTCCAGTTTATTCTTCCCTGCTCTAAAAGCAAACAAATCTGATTGCTAGCACCGTAGGTTATTTTTATTTATTACTTTTTCTAGAACTTCATATGAAGGGAATCATAGGGTGTATACTGTTTTGTAATTGAATTTTTCTCAACTTAATGTTTTTATATTTATCCATGTATTTGCATATATCATTAGTTGGCAACTTTTAATAAATCTTTTTTTAAATTATACAATGATCACAAACTTTTTCCATTGTCCTAATGATGGACACTTGGACTGTGTCCAGTTTTCACTATCATGAACTTTGTTCAGATACTGCCTCACAAGCCTTTTTGGAGACATGTATTTTCATATTACTGGTGTAAAATTGATGAGTCATAGGTAAAGGTACTTACCATATTTTAAGATACTGCCTAACAGTTTTCCAAAGTGCTTGCAAATTTTACATTCCCTCAAACCATGTATAAGACCAATTTCTCCACATTCTCTGTAATCTTTGGTGGTGTTAATCTTTTTCTTCTTAGCCACTATAGTGATTGTAAGTGTTAACTCTTGGTAATTTGCATTTCTCCAGTGATTAATAATGTTGAGCAAGTTTTATGCTTATTGATAATCTAGATATATGTTTATTCATGAAACTTCCATTTAAGGCTTTACCCATGTTATATTAGATTGTTTATTTTTATTATTGAGCTTCAAGAGTTGTATACTCTAGAATCAAGTTCCTATTTAATGTGTATATTACAGGTATTTTCTCGGTATTCTGAAGTGCTTGCATATTTAATGATGAATTTTGATGTTCAGAAATTTTTTATTTTGATAAAATAAAATTTATCAGTATCTTCTGAAAATTTTTTTCTCATGTGGCATTTTTATGAAAACTTTATCCCAAATTTACAAAGCTACTTTCTGTGTTTTTTATAGAAGTTTTCAAGTTATGGTTTTATATTTAGCACTATGATTCATTTCCAATTAACTTTTATGTGTGGTATACAATAGAGGTCAAAGTTTTTTATCACATTTTTAATTTTTAAAACTAGGTAAATATATAATTGTCTCTACCATTTATCAAGGGATTATTTTTTTCTTTAGTGAATTTCTTTGTCAGTCTCATTGAAAATTAACTGTTTATGTGTTGGTATATGGCTTCACACTTGTTAAATATTAATCTATGTGTTTATTCTTTACTGAAACCATGCTATCTTTATTATGATATCTATAATCAAGTACGGAAACCAGATCCTTTCAGGTCTCCAATTTTATCCTTATTTTCAAGATCACTTGATTCTTGTAGGTCATTTGGATTTCAGATAAAATTTTAGCATCATATTGTCAAAATCTATTCCGAGATCTATTAATAGATTTTTTAATTGATCAAGTATTGACAAGCAGGACTCCAAAGACAAATTTGACCATGGTTTTTATAATTAAATGTTTATCAAAATAAGACTATGCTCATTCATTTACACATTCCATGTTTTTGTGCTAACACATGCTATGATAATTTGAATAATTGTGACAGAGATCATATGACTTGCAGAGGTTAAAATATTTGTTATTCCTCTTCAGAATAAAAGAATTATTGATTCTTGTTCTGCATTAATCTGGAAAG
Organism: Odocoileus virginianus; assembly: GCF_023699985.2. Lineage (NCBI taxonomy): Eukaryota > Metazoa > Chordata > Mammalia > Artiodactyla > Cervidae > Odocoileus > Odocoileus virginianus. The sequence continues at coordinate 80,323,595 of NC_069674.1, forward strand.
AATATATATTTTTAAATTTTGAGTTTTCAAGTCCAAGAATATTTTATTTTATTTACACAGATTAACTTTTTGTTTGAATGACTTTTGTCAAATTTAACCATAAATGTATACATGTTTTTGATATTATAGCATTATATGAGTGTTAAATTTCATTTTCTAGGTATTCATGTTTAGAAGTTCAAGTTAATTTTATACTTTGTGTATTTGTGATATTACTAAATTCACATATTAGAGCTGGTTTTCTTTTTTTGTCTGTGACCTTTTTTTTATATAGGCTTCTTAAAATTTCTGAGTACGTAACTTAAGTCATCTAAAAATAAAGGTACTTCTACCTTTCTTTCAATCTATGCATCTTTTATTTCTTTCTTCATGATGTCAATATTTATTAATTTTTAAAAATTTTAATTGGTGGAAAATTGCTTTGCAATGTTGCGTTGGTTTCTGCCATACAAAAGTGTTGAGTCAGTCGTAATTATATATATATATATATATCTTCTCTCACGTGCCTTCCTCCCCCCCACCATTCTGTCCCACTAGGTTGTCACAGGGCACTAGGCTGGGCCCCTGTGTATACAGCAACTTCCCACTAACTGTTTTACACATCGTAGTGCACATGTCTCCATACTGCTTTCTCAGTTCATCCTGCCCTTACCTTCCCCTGCTGTGTCTACAGTCCATTCTCTGCTACTTTTATCAGTATAGTTTTTTCTAGATTCCATATATATGTGTTAATGTGAGATTCTTGTTTTTCTCTTTGTGACTTATTTCAGTCTATATAAAAGACTCTAGGTTAATTACAATGGACTCAAATTCATTCCTTTTTATGGCTGAGTAATATTTCATTATACATATGTACCACACTTTATCCATTCATCGGTTGATGAACATCTAGGTTGCAGCCATGTCCTGGATATTGTAAGTATTGCTGCAGTGAATATTGGGACACATGTGTATTTTAAAATTGTGGGGTTTTTTTTTTAACTTTTTTTTTCTTCCCCATTTATTTTTATTAGTTGTAGGCTAATTGTTGGATTATATAGTTGATTTTTTCCTAGTTTTTTAAGGAACCTCCATACTATTTTCCATATTAGCTGTATCAGTTTATATTTCCACCAGCAGTGCAGGAGGGTTCCCTTTTCTTCACATCCTCTCCAGCATTTATTGTTTGTAAATTTTTTGATGATGGCTATTCTGACTAGTGTGAAGTGATATCTCACTGTAGTTTCCATTTGCATTTCTCTAATAGTGAGTGATGTTGAGCACATTTCCATGTGTTTATTGGCTATCTGTATGTCATTTCTCCAGAAATGTCTATTTAGGCCTTCTGCCCATTTTTGATTTTTTATATTAAGCTATATGAACTGTTTGTATATTTTGAAAATTAATCCCTTCTCAGTCACAATGTTTGCAAGTATTTTCTTCCATTCTGACGGTTGTCTTTTCATCTAGTTTATAGATTCCTTTGCTGTGCAAAAGCTTTTAAAATTAGGCCCAATTTATTTTTATTTTTATTTCCATTAATCTCAGAGGTGGCTCAGAGAGAATCTTGCTGCCATTTGTGTCAAACAGTGTACTGTGTATGTTTTCTTCTAAAAACTTTATAGTTTCTGGCCTTACATTTAAGTCTTTAATCCCTTTTGAGTTTATTTTTGTGTATGGGGTTAGGAAGTATTCTAATCTCACTCGTTTACATGTAGCTGTCCAATTTTTCCAGCACCACTTACTGAAGAGGATGTCTTTTCTCCATTGTATATTTTTGCTTCCTTTGTTGAAGATGAGGTGCCCATAGGTGTGTGGGTTTATCTCTGGGCTTTCTATCTTGTTCCCTTGGTCTGTGGACAGTACTATACTGTCTTAATGATTGTGGCTTTATAGTATAGTCTGAAATCAGGGAGGTTGATTTCTTCCAGCTCTGTTTTCTTTCTCAGGATTATTTTAGCTATTTGGGATATTTTGTTTCCATACAAATTGTGATTTTTGCAAGTCTATTTCGTGAAAAGTGCCACTTGTAATTTAATAAAGATTACACTGTATCTGTAGATTGCCTTGAGTTGTATGGACATTTTGATAATATTGATTCTTCTAGCTCCAGGAATTGGTGATGGACAGGGAAGCCTGGCGTGCTGCAGTCCATGGGGTCACAAAGAGTCAGATATGACTGAATAACTGAACTGAACTGATCCAAGAACATGGCATATATCTCTCCATCTGTATTGTCTTTGATTTCTTTCTCCAGTGTATTATAGTTTCCTGAATTCAGAAAACTTTTGTTTCTTGAGGTAGGTTTATTCTTAGATATTTTATTATTTTTCAATGATGAATGGGATTATTTCCCTAATTTTTCTTTCTAATTTTTCAATGTTACTATATAGGAATGCAAGGGATTTATGCATATCAATTTTATATCCTGTGACTTTGCTAAATACATTGATATACTCTAGTAGATTTTTGGTGGCATTTTTAGAGTGTTCTCTGTATATTATATGTCATCTGCAAACAGTGAGAGTTTTACTTCTTCTTTTACAATCTGGATTCCTTTTCTTTTTCCACTCTGTTGTTGTGGCTAGGACTTCCAAATCTGTATTGGATAATAGTGGTGAGAGTGGGCACCCTTGTCTTGTTCCTAATCTTAGAAGAAGTGCTTTCATTTTTTCACCATTGAGAATAATGTTTGCTGAGGGTTTGTCTTATATGGTCTTTACTATGTTGAAGTATGTTCCTTCTGTGCTGATTTTATGGAGAGCTTTTTTTTTTTATATATGTATTGTAAATGGGTGTTGAATTTTGTTGAAAGGTTTCTCTGTGTCTATTGAATGATTATATGGATTTTACCTTTTGATTTGTTAATATGGTGTATCTCATTGATTGATTTGCTTATTTTGAAGAATCTTGGCATCCCTGGGATAAACCCCACTTAATCATGGTGTATAATTCTTTTAATGTGTTGTTCAATTCTGTTTGCCAGAATTGAGGATTTTTGCATCTATGTTCATCAGTGATATTGGCCTATGCTTTTCTTTGTGTGTGTGTGTGTGTGATGTCTTTGTGTGGATTTGGTATCAAGGTGATGGTGCCTCATAGACTGAGTTTGGGAGTTTTCCTCCTTCTGCAATGTTTTGAAACAGTTTGAGCAGGATAGGTGTTAGCTCTTCTCTAAATGTTTGATACTATTTGCCTGTGAAGTCCTCTAGTCCTGGGTCTTTGTTGGAAGATTTTGTTCACAGTTTCAATTTCAGCGCTTGTGATTTATCTCTTACTTTCTAATTCTTCCTGGTTCAGTCTTAGAAAGTTGTATCTTTCTAAGAATATGTCCATTCCTTCCAGGTTGTCCATTTTATTGGCATATATAGTTACTCATAGTAGTCTCTTGTGATGATTTGTATTTCTGTGTTGTCTGATGTAACTTTTTCATTTCTAATTTTAATTTGAGTTTTCTCTCTTATTGATCAGTCTGGCTAATGGCTTGTAAATTTTGTGTATCTTCTCAAATAATCAGCTTTTATTTATGTATTTTTTTTTAATCTTTGCTATTGTCTCCTTCATTTCTTTTTATTTCCGCTCTGATCTTTATGATTTCTTTCCTTCTACTAACTTTGGGGCTTTTTGTTCTTCTTTTCCTAGTAGCTTTAGGTATAAGATTAGGTTGTTTGTTTGACATTTTCCCAGTTTCTTTGTTTGTTTTTTGAGTTATATTGTATTGCTATAAACTTCCCTCTTAGCACTGCTTTTACTGCATCCTGTAGGTTTTGAATTGTCGTGTTTTCATCATCATTTGTTTCTAGGTATTTTTTGACTTCCCCTTTGAATTCAGTCCTGAATATTCATTGGAAGGACTGATGTTGAAGCTGAAACTCCAGTACTTTGGCCACCTGATGCAAAGAACCAACTCATTGGAAAAGACCCTAATGCTGGGAAAGATTGAAGGTGGGAGGAAAAGGGTCTGACAGAGGATGAGATGGTGGGATGGCATCACCAACATGATGGACATGAGTTTGAGTAGCCTCTGGGATTAGTAATGGACAGGGAGGCCTGGCGTGCTACAGTCCATGAGGTCACAGAGTTGGACACAACTGAGCGTCTGAACTGAACTGAATTTGGTTGCTTCAGCAACCTCTAGGCTGTTTAGAAACATATTGTTTAGCCTTCGTGTGTTTGTGTTTTTTGCAGTTTTATTTTTCCTGTAGTTGATATCAAATCCTACAGCCTTGTAGTCAGAAAAAAATGCTTGATAAAGCTGCAGTTTCCTTAAGTTTACCAAGGCTTAATTTGTGACCCAAGATGTGATCTATACTGAAGAATGTTCCATGTGCACTTGAGAAAAAAATGCCTTTTGCTGTTTTTGGATGTAATGTCCTGTAGTTATCATTAGGTCCATCTTGTCAATTTAAGGCTTGTGTTTACTTATTAATTTTCTCTCCAGATGATCTTTCCATTGGTGTGAGTGGAGTGTTAAAGTTTCCCACTATTATTGTGTTACTGTTGACTTCTCCTTCTATGGATGATAGCATTTGCCTTATGTATTGAGGTGCTCTTATGTAGGGTACATATATATTTATAATTGTTAAATCTTCTTGGATTAATCCCTTGATCATTATGTAGTGTCCTTCCTTGTCTCTTGTAATGGTTTTTATTTTAAAGTCTGTGTTATCTGATATGTGTATTGCTACTTTTGCTTTAATTTCCATTTGCAAGGAATGTCTTTTTCTAGCCCCTCACTTTCAGTCTGTGTCCCTTGGTTTGAGATGTGTCTCTTATAGAAGGCATGCACAGTGTCTGGTTTTTGTATCCATTTAGCCAGTCTGTGTCTTTTGTTTGGAATATTTAATCCATTTACATTTAAGGTAATTATTGATACATATGATCTTATTCCAATTTACTTTGTTGATTTGGGTTTTTGTAGGTCTGTTCTTTCCTTTGTGTTTCCTATCTAGAGAAATTCCTTTAGGCTTTGTTTTATAACTGGTTTGGTGTTGCTGAATTCTCTTAACTTTGGCTTATCTGTAAGCTTTTAATTTCTATTTCATATCTGAATGAAATTTTTTCAGGTAATCTTTTTTTTTTAGTCTTTTAAATTAATTTATTTATTTTAATTGGAGGCCAATTACTTTACAATATTGTAGTGGTTTGTGGCATACATTGACATCAATCAGCCATGGGTGTACATGTGTTCCCCATCCTGAACCCCACTCCCCCCTCCTTCCTCATCCCAGTGCACCAGCCCCGAGCACCCTGTCTCATGCATCAAACCTGGGCTGGCAATCTGTTTCATATATGATAATATACATGTTTCAATGCTATTCTCTCTAATCATCCCACCCTTGCCTTCTCCCACAGAGTCCAAAAGTCTGTTCTTTACATCTGTGTCTCTTTTGCCGTCTCGCATATAGGGTCATTGTTACCATCTTCTAAATTACATATATATGTGTTAGTATACTGTATTGGTGTTTTTCTGACTGACTTCACTCTGTGTAATAGGCTCCAGTTTCATCCACCTCATTAGAACTGATTCAAATACATCTTTTTAATGGCTGAGTAATATTCCATTGTGTATATGTACCACAGCTTTCTTATCCATTCATCTGCCGATGGACATCTAGGTTGCTTCCATGTCCTGGCTATTGTAAACAGTTCTGCAGTGAACATTGGGATACATATGTTTCTTTCAATTCTGGTTTCCTCGGTGTGTATGCACAGCAGTGGGATTGCTGGGTCATATGGCAGTTCTATTTCCAGTTTTTTAAGGAGTCTCTACACTGTTTTCCATAGTGGCTGTACTAGTTTGCATTCCCACCAACAGTGTAAGAGGGCTCCCTTTTCTCCACACCCTCTCCAGCATTTATTGTTTGTAGACTTTTTGATAGCAGCCATTCTGACCGGCGTGAGATGGTTGTAGGTTTTTCCTTTCATCACTTTAAGTATATCCTGCCAGTCCCTTATGGCCTGCAGAGTTTCTGCTGAAAGACCAGCTCTTAACCTTATGGGGATTTCCTTGTGTGTTATTTGTTTCTTTTTCCCTTGCTGCTGTTAATATTTTTTTTCTTTGTGTTTAATTTTTATTAGTTTGTTTAATATGTGTCTTGACATGATTCTCTTTGGTTTTATCTTGTATGGGACTGTCTGGGCTTCCTGAACTTGGGTGGCTATTTTCTTTCCAATCTGAGGGATGTTTTCAACTATAATCTCCTCAAATATTTTCTCATGCTCTTTCTTTTTCTCTTCTTCCCCTGGGACCACTATAATTTGAATGTTGGTGTGTTTAATGTTTGTTCCAGAGGTCTCTGAGACTGCCCTCATTTCTTTCCATTCTTTTTTCTTTAATCTGCCCTGCTTCAGATTATTTCTACCATTTTATCTTCCAGCTCACTTATCCATTCTTCTGCCTCAGTTATTCTGCTATTGGTTCCCTCTCATGTATTTTTTATTTCAGATATTATGTTGGTCATTATTGATTGTTCTTTATTTCTTCTAGGTCCTTGTTAAATATTTCTTGTATCTTCTGAATCCATGCTTCCATTCTGTATATCTGTTTCTCCATTTTATTTTTGAGGTTTTGGATCATCTTTTTGTTTTTTGGATCATCTTTATGAGCATTGCTCTGAATTCTTTTTCAGGTAGACTGCCTATTTCCTCATCTATTTGGTCTGGAGGATTTTCCCCCAAGCTCCTTCATCTGTTGCATATTTCTCTGTCTTTTCATTCTGTTTAATTTACTGTGGTTGGGATCTCTTTTCCACAGACTGCAAGGTTGTAGCTCCTCTTACTTATAGAATCTGCCCCTGGGGGTGAGGTTGGCCCAGTGACTTGTGATGGTTTCCTGGTCTGGAAGTAGTGATGTCTATATTCTGATGGGTGGAGCTGGATCTTGTCTCTATAAAAGGCAGTGTTGTGTCCACTGGTGTGTTATGGGGTATCTGTGAGCTTTGGATGACTTTGGGCAGGGTTGTGTTCCTATTTTGATAGTTGTTTGGGATGTGGTATCTGGCACTGTAATTTGGCCTTTGAGTGGGGCCAGGTCTTAGTGTTGAGATGGAGAGCTCTTGTTCATTAATATTCCATGGGGCTGAGAATTCTCTGGTGATCCCTTTTCCTGGGCTCAGGTCTCCCACTTCAGAGGTTCAGGCCTGATGCCTTGCTGAAGCACCAAGACTTCACAAGCCACACAGCACAGAAGGGAAAAATAAAATAAGAAATATAAACAAACAAAAAATAACAGAAAAGCCCCAAGACAAAAAAGCAACATTAATCAGACAGGAATGCAAGAAGAAGCTCACAGACTCCCACTGACAAAAAGAAAAAAAAAGAAAGAATAAAGAGAGGAAACAAAAAAGAGAGCAGGGAAAACAACAAACAAACCCATAAATGAAAACAAACACTAAAAACTAGAGTAGCAAAAAGATAAAACAGAAACATGGGGGGAAATGCAGTATAATGAAAAGATATTGTAGAAATAGAAAAAAAAGAAAATGAGTTTATTTAAAAATAAAAGCATTAAAAAAGGGAAAAGCAAAAATTAAAAAGGATTACTAAAGGAATTACTAAGGAATAGGACTAGAACAAAACAAACCAAAAAAATATAGAGAGAGTAGTAGTACTAAGAAAAATACTATCCTCTGACATCAATTATCCTCACCACATGGTGAGCTTCAGTCAATCTACCTTCCCAAAAAGTCCTCCACTCTTTTTGGGAGGTCTCTGGACCTACTGTGGGGTTAGCCCCGACTCCAGTCTGGCCTCACTCCAGTTTGTACTTGCTTTCAAAGTCCACAATTGGCTCCAAAGTCCACAGTAGCTAGCTAATTGTGAGGATTCAATCTCATGTACCTGCTGCTCAAGAGGTGCATTCCCTTCCTTTTCTCTGGTCGCAGGCCCTAGTGTTTCTCTCTGGTTCTGGCCCCACCTCTGCTTGTAGGCTGCCCTGCAACATCTGTTCCCTGCACAAACAAGAGCGAGCGAAGGCTGAGGGTTATTAGGGCTAACTTGCTCAGTTGGGCTGGGGGGAGCGTGAGGTATGGCACCCACACCCACAGTTAGGTTGTGTGGGGAGTGCCTGCAGTGGGGGGGGACCTTTTAGAGACCTGCTACAAGTTGCTACAGTCTGCAGCGGGTTGTGCACTCTCCCAGAGAAACTGGCCCTATGTCATGGGTCTCTTGGAAGAGCTAAGCTGCATAGGCTCCCAGGAAGTTTTGGGTAGTGACCTGCGCCTGTTCACTGCTTGGCCATCACACCTGCTTCTGGGATTTCAGACCCCAGCCTTGTCTCGCCCCCCACCTCTGGCACTGTGCCAGCCTCAGTGGTGACAGGTCTACGGGCGTGTCCACCCCTGGGTTCACAGACAGCAGCCGGCTAGTCCCAACTGTGGCAGTCATGAAGGTGGGGTCCTGTGGTCTGAGAACACACAGAGTGAGAGGTCCGCAGAGTTAGGGTCTCTTGCTTCTCTGGCAGGCCTAGGCTTTTCCTTGGACTCGCATGGCCATGTTCTACTAACTTTCTCAGAGTATCTTCAAGGCAGTCAACCCTGGAGTCTGAACCCCAAGCATCAGCACCCACCCCCATTCCCTGAGATGGGTGTGCAAACAGCTTCTTTGCTGGAGAGTGCTTATAGGCAGCGATCTCTGTGGTGAGTTCTCTCTGCTTCGCCTTCTGAGCACCTGTTGCTGTGGTCCCCTCTGAGGTTATGTCCCTACACCCTTGAGAGTGTGCGGAAACTTTTCCTCCTTCCCAGCTCCCTCCCCGAGGTGCAGGACCCGTCCACTTGCCTTGGTCTCGTTTTTTTCTTAATGTTGTTTCCCTACCACTTTATGTGGGGGTTAACTTGCCTTTTCTTAAGTCAGAGGTTTTCTGCCAGCATTCTGTAGGTGCTCCATAGGAGTTATTCCACATGCATCTGTGTTTTTGATGTATCTTTGGGAAGAAAGATGATCTCCACATCTTACTCTGCCACCATCTTCCACCAGGCTCTCATCTTTTATATCTTATTCTTGCTTCATTGTACTCACTATGACCTTCAGTACAATATTGAAAGACTTGAATGCCTTGTCTTCCTCCTGATCATAGGGGAATGTGGTCCATATTTTACTATTAAGTATGATATTAGTTGTAGGACTTTTTACTTTAATTTTGTTTCTTAGGACTTTTTACTTTAATTTTGTTTCTTAGCCTTAATTTATCAGGCTGAAAATAAAACACTGCTATTCCTACCTAGAAGTTTTATCATGAATGGGTGTTGAATTTTCTTAAATGTCTTTTCTGCATCTTTTACAGTTGTCATATAAGTTTCCTCCTTCTATGTTAGTCTTCGTCTAGATTCTTGCTGTCGAAATTCTTATCATTCATTTTATGTCTTTTTCCTTCTCTATTATTGCATATAATAATATAAATCTAAGCACTGCTCAGCTAAAAGCAAATTTTAACAAGTTCTGTTTTCATCATTTAACCTAATTTCTTTTTTATTTGAGATGTTTTCTTGACTCATGATCTACTAGATTTGTGTTGTGTAATCTTAAAGCATGTGTAGATTCTCTGGATATATTATTGTTAATGATTTATAATTTAATACCATCATAGTTCAAAATTATACTCTGTATGATTTCTATCCTAAAAAAAAATTTGTGACTTGTATTATGGCCCAACATATGCTTTATGTCATTGAGTGTTTCATTATGTTTAAGGAGAATTATGTTTTTGCCAGTATTGGATATGTCATTATAAATTAAGCCAAATTCTTTGGCAGAGTTAAATCTTCTATACATTGAATAGTTTTTTTTTTTTTTTTTGCCTTATTTCTCTATCAACTATTAAAAGAGGGATACTAAAGAGTACCACTATTAATTTATGAAAAGTTTTTTTTTTTGAAAAGGGATAATTAGATTGAGCATATATTTGCTCTTCCAGGCATTATCCATTACATTCCTTAGAACCAGTTTTGTATATGGATTATTTATGTTCAGTCCAAAAAAATCATTTTAACATTATGTTCTTACATTCTTAATGTAATATTTGATTGTCATAAAGATTGAATAAAGGAAAATACAGTTGTTATAAATGATAGTATTTCCATAAAAACTCAGGCCATTTCATTTGCCAAGGCATAGTGTAAGATTGAGAGGTAAAGGACTGTTGCTGAAATCACAAGTCCATGTGTCCATGCACAATGTGGCCCTTCGGTACCAAGCATTAGAGTTAGGAACAGAGAAAGATGTATTGTTCTGAAGAGACTGGAATAGATTAAGTTTGGAACAGATTCATATGAAGAGGTGGGTGGCTCATGCTCTAAGAACCCCAAAGTTACTAAAAGCTTTTAGCAAGTCCCTTTAAAAGCAAAATGTGAAGGGTAGGCGTGGGTGTTGCAGACTTTCGGTGTCCAATCCTTTGTTCTTGAGGTCTGGTCATGGTCAGGTAACAATATTCCTGTAAACCTCTACCAGATGAATGTTATTCTTTGTCCTGACGAGAAAGGGGAAAGTCCCAAGGCCCAACACCCTCCAAGATCCCAGTCCTGGCTAAGAGAAGGCAGATCTCAGCTGGCAGCTCCTTCAGGGCCAGGTTCCCATATCATGCCTAGTTGTCATCCCTGAAAGAGTCAGGCATCCAACTCAACTGGCCCTCAGTCTCCTCATGGTGCCCAAGTGGGGAGACGAGATCTCACAGGCTGTAACTGAGACAGATGGCCATTGCTATTAGTCTGCAGAGACAGGGATGGGGAGAGGTTCACTGCTCCTCAAGGCCTTGGCCACGACTAATGCAGGGTCTTAGTGAGGGCTCTGGAGCCCTGCAGGACTTGGTCCCAGTCTGTTCCTGGGTACTCTAGCTCACTTGCTGGCCCAAGGCTGGGTAAAAACTGGAGGGCCTCCAGGAGAAGGCCTGAATCTGCCTCTTACCTCACTCTCCACTGATGACCACCAGGCCACTGACCTTGACTGAATCACTTCCCCAGGGTCCCTCATTGACAGTTACCAGTGGACAGGGCCCACTGCTGTGCTGACCAATAGCTGAGCAGGACAACTAACGATCACTCACTGACAGCTCCTTGTGGGCAGGGCCCACTGAGACACTGACCGATGGCTGAGAAGGACCTGTTGCCTAGTAACAGGATGCAGAGTAATGGCTGGCTGCTGAGGGCTGTGCTCATCCTGCTCTGTTACAGGACCACTGCCTGACGCTGTGTGAGATTCATATACCCTGGTTATTGTTTAGTTGGTAAGTCATGTCTGACTCTTTGTGACCCCTTGAATGGTAGCCTGCCAGGCTCCTCTGTCCAACGGATTTCTCAGGCAAGAGTAACTGGAGTGGGTTGCCATTTCCTTCTCCAGGGGACCTTCCTGACCCAGGGATTGAACCCACATTTCTTGCTTTGGCAGGGAAGGATTCTTTACCACTTAGCCACCAGGAGAGCCCTCATATAACCTGGTAGCTTTCTCCTTTTTCCCCCATACACCCTCCAATATCTTCAGGCCCCCTATTGCCCCTTGGCAGCAAGTGACTCACTTCTGTTTCAACTCTAGGCTAGTCAGTCATCTCCTTATTAAATCTGCAGTTGTTTCTTCTTACCAGCATCTAGGGCTGTTTCTTCCTCCTCTCACTACTCTGTTAAAAGATTAAATCATTGAACTCATCTAATAGGAGGAGGTTGCTTTTTTGGATTTTAGATTGTTAGGTACATGCCAATATCAACTTTCTAATGACTTAAAATAACTGATTTTGAGGATTATTTGTTTTATACTCATTTAGGGTTTAAGTATCATTATCTAGTGATTTTTTTTTAAACCAACCATGATGCTACCTCAAAATAGCATTTGGATAGAAGGTCTTAAATTAAATTTTCTCATCTATCAATGAAAAATACTTATGTCAATATAAGAAAAAATGAAATCTTCTTTACTGAAACTGACAATGTTTCAGTACTTCTGCTAACAGCCACTATGGAGGTGACTCAGGTTACTTCCTGTAAATTATAGTTTTCTCAAGTAAATTGTTGGAAGTGATAGGAGAAATAGTATAAAGTATATAAAATGTAAATTGCAAATTAAATAACTTTTTCAGAGAATCAGGTAATATGGTTTCCAATTGACTCCAGTTGAAACTCATAAAAATATAGACAAGAAGAATTGGGCTATTTCCTATGAACAAGCACTACTGAAAGTTTAGGAGTGAAAAATAAGAATGAAAGAGCATGTAGAAGTCACTGAATGAACAAACCTTATAACCGTGTGAAATATGCATTAATCTAGTTATCTTCATGATATACTATGCACATAAGAAAAAAAATCTTTTAAAAAATCAAGAAGCACATAAAACATGAGTCTACAACCACATGACTAATGGAATGGTATGTTGCTCTGAAAATATGGAGCCATGCCTATGTTGCAAAAGTAATTTGCTATAATAAAGATAACTTAGGAAATGAATTTAAGTTCAGATAGACTATAGATAAATGAATTCATGAAATTCAAGCAGAAATTCTAAAGAGAGAACAGAGATTGGAAGAAAAATATAAAAAGGAAATTTATTAAGCAAAGCAAAATTTTAAAAATAGAGATAAAATAAATGTATTATATTCTATTGGGAACAGTTTAAAGCAGATTTTTATGTTTAAATTATCAAATCACATAAATACTGATAGTTGGAAACAAAGTGAGAAAATATAATGGTTGACATGGAGGTCATAAAATCAAGATTCACTTTCAGGATGAGAGTTTTCTCAGTTATGGAACAGACAGAAAAAAAATGTAAATCAGAATTTAAGAAATTGGTCAACTGAAATAATTGTATTTGTGGTTTTATTTTTTAAGTTATTACAGTGAAGTCATACTTCTAGAAAACATTTTGACATACAAAAAAACAAAAGCATACAAAAAAACAAAAGTATGCTTTCTCATCATGCAGAAATAATCTGGTTTTCAAGTAGAAAATTTTACATAATTGTCATAATCTAAACTTGAAGTGTTTTATTTTTAAATAAAAATTATTGTAAAATTATAAGCTCCATGTTATACTTTTTTGTTCACTTTTCAGAACCTCAAACAGTAATGTCTACAGAGTAGATATTCCATACATTTGTGAATGAATACTATCACTGTTTAAAAAATAGACCTTTTTATAATAAAGGAGGAAACAACATGTAAAGTCACAAGGCAGCAATAATCAATGCTAATGTTTGAGATATGTCCTCCCAGATTTTTAAAATATTAAAGTGTATTGACAGGGAGGCCTGGCGTGCTGCGATTCATAGGGTCACAAAGAGTTGACACGACTGAGCGACTGAACTGAACTGAACTGAAAGTGTATTGTATATTTAAATGAGAGATTGTATATATGCTAAAATGCATATTGAATGCAGTTTCAATACATTCCTCAGTTCTTTCTTAGCAAACACAGGTTTTCAGAGAATCTTAAAGCCCAGGGTGATTTTCGGAGAAGAGATAGCCATCTCCTAACTGTGGGAGAGGCAGGGCCAAAATCTTGAGGAGCTAAGCAAGGACTATCTAATGGATTTGTCTGTTTTATGATTTTTACAGGCTTAAAACGTCCTCTGATATTTTATTAAGTTCAAACTGAATTATTTTTCTAAAAGGAAAACATAATGTGAGGGTATTACAGCAACTGTGAGTTATATTTTAATTAACTTATTTCCATTAAAAATGTTTTACTTTCTATTTAGCATATTTAATATTAGAAATTTGCCTTCTTATATAAAAATAGTTGGAGTATTCCCTGGTGGCTCAGTCGGTAAAGAATCTACCTTCAGTGTGAGAGACCTGGGTTCAACTCCTGGGTAGGGAAGATCCCCTGGAATAGGAAATACTACCCACTCCAGTATTGTAACCTGGGGGAAATCCTATGACTGGCCGATCCTGGCGAGCTACAATCCGTGGGGTTGCAAAGAGTCAGACATGATTGAGCAACTAATACACACACATGTAAAACTATAAAAATATTTACCTTGCATATCTCAGAGAATTATGTAAGTATGTGGTAAAATGCCTTGTTTGAGATGCATTAAAATTTAATTTATTGTAAGTAGTGAGTATTTCTTCAAAGAAGAGATCTTTTAAAGATCCTCCATAGAAAATGAGTTATGTAACTGTGTCAGAAATAGATCTGTTTTAACACTCTCCTAGTGAAATGATCTGTGCAGCAGTCATACGGTGTGTTATACCAAATATTCTTTATGTGACAAGAATGATTCTTGCACTCCAGATCCACATGATATCTACACCAGCCTGTGATAATACCATGACTGATTGGATCTGATTTGAATTACAGCTTTATGAGCCAGTGCAGTGTGCATTTCTGACATGTGTGGTACAAACTGCATTGCAATCTGAGGCTGGAGAGATATTAAACTATTGATTTACCTATCTGCAATTTATAGTCATGGAGTTCATATCTTAACTATCCTTAAATAAAAATAGCCATAGTGATGGTACTAAAAAGTGTTTCCTACTTAAGTATAAATAAGAGAAGACAGTAAAATGAAGTGGTAATGACTTCAAGTCTTTTTTTTTTTTTTTACTTACCTCATCTTGAGACAGAATGTGTAAAGATGAATTGCATAAAGAACTGGCTTGTTTTATATGTAATTTATCTAAAAGTGGAATTGTTTCATTGTATGTGACTAAATCGGCTTCTCAGGTATCTCAGTAGTAAAGAATAAGCCTGCTATTGCAGGAGATGCAGGTTCAATCCCTGGGTCAGGAAGATCCCCTGAAGAAGGGAAAGGCTACTCACTCCAGTATTCTTGCCTGGGAAATCCCATGGACAGTGGAGCCTGGCAGGCTACAGTCCACAGGGCCTCGAAAGAGTCGGATACAATTACTGACTAAACAACAACAACATGTGGCTAAATAACTCTGATTAGTTCATGTAATGAAATATAATAAACATCTGTATGTATCAGGATACCTTCATCTCTGCAATAGAATATTGAATGCAAATATCAAGTTGGAGAAGTATCATTTCATTAGTATAAATTCTTGGAATACACAGAACAATACATCTATTTTTGTGAATACACAAATGAGTGTAAAAATATACAATACTTGCATGAAAATTATTAGCACAAATTTTAAGAATATATTTGACTTAGGAAAGAAGAATTTCCCTTGCATCAGTGAAACATAAAGATGGGACACAAGTCCACTTAGCACTCAGGGAGGTCACGGTGTTAGAGAAAGTATGCTGGTATTTCACCTTTAAAGCTAGTAATAGTAGACAGAGTAGCGTGTATCTTTCATTTGTCAACAATGACTTTCAGCACTATTTCTGAGTATATATATACAATCCAAAAAAAATTTTTTTAAGTTAAAACAGGGCAAAGAATTTTTTATCTAAATTAATAATGTCTGTAACATGTTTTCATTTTTTTAATAAGCTATTATCCAGAGCAGTTCTTTTATGTATTTTCTGCCTATATTTTTAGAATTATATTTTTCATAGAGATATTACTATAGACTGACATGTTTGTAGCCAAATAATCTTGACTTTTACAAACAATACTACAGTAGTCAGCATCACTGACGCAATGGACATGAGTTTGCACAATCTCTGGGAGATAGTGAAGGACAGGGAAGTCTGGCATGCTGCAGTCCATGGGGTCAAAAGACTCAGACATGACTGGGTGACTGAACAACTACAATAGTTATGTTTATTTAAAATTATTATTATCAGCATGTAACCATACTTTCAGAACATACTGAAAAAATCTCATTGAACTCAGTAGCATTTGCTCTGACTTTTTTTGAATGAAATGAAATTTTACTTATTTTTTAAATTTAATTTTTATAGGCATATAGTTGTTGACTTTTTAAGTTGATTTACAGTGTTGCATTATTTTCAGGGGTACAGCAAATTGATTCAGATATATACATATATATGTGTATGTGTGTGTATATAATTTTCTTTTTAGATTCTTTTCCATTATAGGTTATTACAAGCTAATGTGTATAGTTCCCTGTGCTAGACATTAGGTTCTTGTTTATTTTTGTATATAGTAGTATGTATATTTTAGTCTCAAACTCTAAATTTATCCCTCTCCCACCTTTCCCCTTTGAGAATCATAAGTTTTTTTTTTCCTTCTGTGACACTATTTCTGTTTTATATATATATATATATACACACACACATATATATTTCTCTTTCTCTGTCTAACTACTTCACTGAGTATTATAACCTCAGGTCCACTAGCCCTGATTTTAAAGCCAGTACCTTCTCTGAGACAGTATCTTTAGTCCTCAAAAGGCAAGCAGATAAATCTCGGGTTAGAAAAACATAAAAAGCTCTTTCTTGCATTGTTATTGCCATTATTTCATGTGTCTGTGGTGTGTGAGTTGTCCATATTCTTTAAAGATGTGCTGTGCTTAGCTGCTTAGTTGTGTCCAATTCTTTGCAACCCTATGGACCGTAGCCTGCCAGGCCCCTCTGTCCATGGGGTTTCTCCGGACAAGAATACCGGAGTAGGTTTCCATGCCCTACTGCATGGATCTTCCCAGCCCAGAGATCAAACCCAGTATATCTGCTATTAAACATAATAATCATATATCTTACCAAGAGGTAAATTTTTTTTTAAAGTTCATCTATACAAAATACTTGTTTATTGACATGTCTGACGTCTGAAATTTCAGCATTAAACATATTTCTCATTTGGGTTAAATTATTGTGTTTTCCAAAATTCTTGTTAGAATTGATTTACTCTGTTACCCAGGCTCCCCCAATGTAGTAATTTACTAGTAATTAATGAAAATTAGCATGGATTAACTCATTTTATTCTAGTACACTGAGCAGGTGCTTGATAAGTGGGTGATATATTTACCTACATGTATTTTGTAAAATATATTTTGTAAACATCATTAGTATCTGATAAATATGCCAAGGTAATAAGAGACAGAACAAATACTGATATACAGATAAGAAAAAAAGAACTGTACAGGAATGTGTCTATCAAGAGACAGAGTTGATACCCAAGCTCTGTTTTGAGAAACAAGATCAATAGATTAGAGGCTATTTCTTGTTCTTCATATAACTCACACATGTGTTTGCCTGCATACACACATGCTTACCTGTATGTGTGTGTGTATTCTTTTTGACTTTTCTTAAAATTGTCAAAATTTCTCCTACTTAAATGTATGAAATGTAGGACAGTTAAATTCAGTGCAGGGTCTACTATTCTATTTTATCAATTGAGGCTCTAGAGTGTTTTCTTCATCAGAACTGTTAACTTTGTCACTGTAGAATCATTAATTAACAGAAAATAAAATGACATTAAATATGAAACTTACAGATTATTCTTATGTTCATTCATTCATGAACACTTAGGCTTAAGAGTTTCAATATTGATTTTCATTTTTTTTTGAGGAACTGTTTTTTGTTTTTTAGTACTGTCTTTTACATCTTTCTTTTCTTTTCCAGTTTTCTTAATTATAAGGGCTTCTCCATAGCTCCCTGATAGCTCAGTTGGTGAAGAATCCGCCTGCAAGTCAGGAGACCCTGGTTTGATTCCTAGGTCGGGAAGATCCCTTGGAAAAGGCTACCCACTCCAGTATTCTTGGGCTTCCTTTGTGGCTCAGCTGGTAAAGAATCCACCTCCAATGCAGGAGACCTGGATTCTATCCCTGGGTTGGGAGGATCCCCTGGAGAAGGGAAAGGCTACCCACCCCAGTATTCTGCCCTGGAGAATTCCATGGACTGTATAGTCCATGGGGTCTCAAAGAGTCAGACACCACTGAGCTACTTTCACTTTCACTTTCTTTATTATAGTATGTATGTGTTTATGTGTGTGTAACCTATTATCTTTCTTCCACCACCCCTAAAACTCAAACTCCATGTTAGAAATTTCTTCATTTATTTTCTTCTGCTGCAGCCACAGGCCCTAAAAGTATTCTTGGTATTTAGGATATGCTAAAAAATAATCCAGTGAATAAATGAAAAGTGAATACAAATGGTATATCTGTACTTACTTTCTACATCTCAAATGCATCCTCATGGACTTGTAAGATATGAAATGCATGATTTATATAGAATTAAACGTGTCTAACTTGTATCTCTTTTGAAAGAAAATATTTACAGAAAAGCCAGTATAATATTTGTGTGTTATACTTGGAAATAACACAATTTGAATAAACTGTATTACATAGATGTATTATTATCAATCTAAAATGTCAGGTAAAAACCCCTGTAATTTTAGAAATTTTTCTCAACATTAGTACAGTTACATCATTAAACGTGTGAATTGAGGTCTCATGAACACATATTCACATGCACAAACCCAAAAATCACTAAGTTGATCTGGCCATTCTCAATAGAAGTTTGTGAATATAAATAAAATCAGGTTGGCAGATTTATGCTTAACATTGCAAAATAAATCTTATCATTTATGGCATACCGAATTTTTTGTAGAAAAATGAATATGAAAAGGTTTAATTGAAAAATTAACAGAAATTGGGACAGATGAGTAATGATGTGAAAGCAGCTTAAGACAAAGTACTGAAGTGTTCAAACTCTGTCCGTACTGATGATAAAGTTGTAGACAGTTTCAATCTTTCCACCAAAAAAAACGAAAGTCAGCATCTCATGGAATATCTTTTTTTTTAAATAAATTAAGACATACTCTATAATCCTTATTCCTGTGTTATAGAATCATATGACAGGATGTTGATAAGAAGAAACCTTGGACCAGGAGGCTGATAAACAAAATCAGTAAGCTCTATATTAGTCTCAAGAAAAAAGCATTCCTATGAGTAACACAGTGGTGCTGACTCAAGGAATCCTTCACCTTTCAGAACTGTCCTTAACTTCCTAAATATGATTGTAAGTTAGTGGTTGGCTAACAATAACAAAAGAATTCTAGGTTATAAAGCATATTTAGAAACAAATTGTGTTTGTAAAATTCTTCTATAAAGTTGTGATGTCACATTTATTAGTTTTATTCACATTCAGCTTTCTTCCCCACTATGTAATAGAATGCATTTATCATCATCCAAACAGCTATAATTGAATCCTTGCAAAATGGTGAGCCTGCTTGTACATGGCTCTCCATTCCTCCAGGGCTCCAAGGATTTCTAGCCATGAGCCACACTGGGATCAAATCTGTCCTAGTTCTCTCATTAGAGTTATTTTCTGGTTAACTGTCTAGGTATCCTAATTCATATCCTATAAGATTATACAAGAGAAAAAACTAATTACTAAGATATTGAATATATCATCTCTCTAGTGCAAACTTATAAATGTAGCATATATGGAGTCTTGTCATATCTCTGCTCATTTAGCTTACCCAATAACTCTGTGATGTACACATTGTAAAAACTGAAGATCAGAAAGGTTAAGCCACCTGTTGAAAATCACACAACTAGTCTAGTAAAGACTAAAACCAAAATTCAAATCTAGGGTGTTCCATGCAAAATCTCACATTGTTAATAAGATAATATATTACAAGTAATGTTCTGGTAGTTGTGAATCATTTCTTTTTAGCAGAATATATAATCTGTTAGTATTAAAAGGTAAATTTTATTGATTTATTAATTATAAAAATAATTATACATTGGCTATTTGAGGGGGTTATATATAATCAATAGCATGTTCGTATCAATTAAAATGTTCCTAGAAGACTTAAAACAAAAAGTATAAACCTACAAGAGCCAAAGAAAATAGGAAGGTGAGGCTCACCATATGATTTAAGATGATGGAGACATATCATTAATGGAACAAGAAAATGAATACCAGATCAGAAATAAGGAAAGTCAGGAAACAATTTCAAAAAAGTATACACAGGAACCTTCAAAATTTTTAGCATTGGCACTTCTACAAGTGAAGTTTCGAATTGCTTACAGAGGATACTTTTTAAAAATTTTAAGATTTAAGTGTGCATGTGTGAGAGAGAGCTGAATATAGTCTATTTATGGAATACAAATAAGGTCATACCTGACTGGTAAATAGAGGTATACTATTACTAGAAGATGGACTGTGTGTTGATTTACATGGGAAGTTTCCCATCATTTGATTAATTTGTGCCATTAAGCATCAAGCAGTTGAATGCAATGTTCAATGTCAGCTGAAAGCACCAAATCACAAAAAGTAGTTCACATACATGATGCATGCCCACTCCACTCCACAGTCTTTTCTGTCAAAGGCTCTGACTCATGCTGTTGGTGATCTTCTTCAGTCCTCCCAGAACCCAGCAGCTTCATTTCTTCCTTATATCCCCTCTGTTGAGCAATCTGTTGTTGTTGTTGGTTTTTTTTTTTTTTTTTTTGGAAGAGCATGTATTTATTATAGTACTCCATTTTTTGATGGTCTCCTGTGTCTTTAACTCTATTAGTACTTTTACTTTGGAATTGTTGTTGGTGTTCTGGCTAGAAGTTTCATTAATACTGAGTATACTGTTCCTAATCTGATTTTTCATAGCTGTTTAATTTAGCAGCATGTGAATATTTTTAGTAACAAATATACTGAACTTTATACATATGATAAATGTTGAAACTGCTGTGGAGAGATTTTCAAGATAAATGTATTCTTTCAAAAAAGAAGCATTTAATTGCATGCATAGTGATTTCTTTTATGTACAAAAGAGAGAAAATTAAACTGTATATAGATTTGCTTTTGCATCACAGAGAGCATTTAAGAAACTTCCAGGTAGATAAGACAATAGCAGCTACCTGATCTGAATCTTCCAGTATTTCCTCCTAAAACAAAATAAAGTAAGAAGAAGAAAAGAAAAATTGCACTAAAACCATGCCTTGATCATAAATTGAAGATAAAGAACGCTCAAACTTTAAAATTAACTAAAATTAAAGGAGGGAAAAATCAGTTGTTACTTAGTTTTTAAATCATCCCCATGGACTGTAGCCCACCAGGCTCCTCTGTGCATAGAATTCTCCAGGCAAGAATACTGGAGTGGGTTGCCATTTCCTCCTCCAGGGGAGCTTCCCAATCCAAGTCTGCTGCATTGGCAGGCAGATTGTTTACCCCTGAGCCACCAGGGAAGCCCATGGGAAAAATAAGTACAGACGCAGTAGATCCAGTGTACACTGTACCCTGCTGCAAACAAAAGCTTTGTGTTGAAAAGAGCAGGCAGAAAGAAAGGGAGAGCTGTGGGAGAGAGGAGAGGAGGATGGGGGCTGGGAGTGGGAAAGGACAGAAGAGAGAGAAGTGCAGGAAACAGAAAAGAGAAGAGCTACCAGGAGACCTAGAGTTAAGAGTAAGACAGTTGTGGAGATAATTCTTTAGAATATCCTGAACTTTCACAGCCTGATTTACAAAGAAGACTGAAGTTTTCACTTTGTGAAATGGCTTCTTTGAAACACATAGCATCTGAGAAAGAAAAAAAAACAGAATAAAAGGAAAGAAAGAGGTACTCCTTGGGGAAAAATAATGGTATACTGCTAATATGTTAAACTATAACCCCAGATTCTTTTTAAAAATAAATTAAGACCTGAATCCACAAATTGAAAGGGCAAACAGGAGAAAATTAACTGAAAATGATTAGCTCTTAAAAGTACCCTAGTAAAACCATTACACTTTGAAGACAGAGATTAAAAACTATTCAAGTTCTTTAAACAAAAAGATCAAATAAGTTACAAGGCAAAAAGAATTAGAATGACATTCAATTATTTAAAAGCAACATTCAAAGCAAGGCCACAATAAAGCAGGATATGCAAAAATTCAATAAAAGAAGTGTAAACCAAGGATTTTGTATCAAGTTAAACATTTCTTAAGTATAAAGATGGTAGAAAAAGCTTTAAACATACGAATTCAGGGAATTCTCTGCTAATGAGACATCCTTAGGAAAACCAGATGAGCTTCATTGAAATGTAAGATACTAGGGGAAAATTCAGCAAAAGGATCGATACTGAACATTTTAATATAGGAATTTAAAATTTAATGCTAAAACAAAGTGGGAATGAGGGAGAACTACTAATGTACAAATTCTGTGTGTTGTGACCAAGTACATTTTTTAAAAGGGAGGAAAAAAAAATGGATATCTGCATGAGCTCATTGCTTTCCTTCTGCTTCTTTCCATCTGATTTTGGCCCAGACCACCTAGACTTTCTTCATCTTCCTTGATCATATGCTGAGCATGCTCCCAACTCATGTTCTTGGGCCAGGCTGATCTTTGGCCTGCAAAATTCTTACCCCAAATGTCCACCTGGCTTCCTTGTGAATTCTTTTCTCCAACTGCTTAACTAACAAACTTCCTGCCACACCCTATCATCTTTCCTGAATCATTTTACTCTTTAGACTTTATCCCCATCTAACATGATACAGGCATGATTTTTATCATGTTTTTAATCCATTGTTGTATAAGCACAGCTTAAAATAACTATCATATGAGAAGAACTTGAAAAAATTAATAATAAAGTATTGAAAGTCAGCTTTTAAAATTGTAGTTACCCCTTTCAAGAAAAACTGTCTCATTTCCTTACTACTTTAAGTATATCTCTCATTTAGTCAGAGTTTTGATTTTATGTGTGAACTGTGTTTTTTCTTTGTGTTTGCACTGCGTGGCATTCATTTTGATATTGTTACTTGATAAGTTTCATAAATTTTGAAAAATTTTCAGCTTGTATTTAAAAATATTCATTCTTTCACTTTCTCTCTTCTTCAGAATGTAAGCACACATGTTTTGAATCTTCTGTATCCCATATGTTCATACTTTTCTGTAATTTTTGTCTTTCTATTTTCTTTGTATTTCTACCTGGATGTTTTCTGGTTATCGGTTTTCAAATTCCCTAACCCTCTCTCCTGTTATGTCTTGAATACCTAATTGTAGTTACTATATTTTTAATTTTGAGGAATTGTTTGCTTCCTTTTTTACATGTGAGTTTAGAATCTCTGGTTTAATTCATCTCTTTATCTATTTCATTCAAATTATTAGTTGTAATTTAAGTCCATTTTTGATAGCTCCAGTATCTTGATTACTTTTTGGGTTTATTGCTTTAACTGTGTTCTTGATTTTTGTCATTTCCTTTTATTTTTGATACATTGTATTGAATGCAATGTGAATTAATGATGGCAGAGGCTCTAGATGTTATTTTATTTCTCCCCAGTAGCTTTTATTTACTCCCTATAGGCAGGTAGAATGTAGGCAGATCACATTTTTTAGCTCAGGTTTGTCTGGTTTTTCCCCTTTTGCTCTGTTTACCTCTTTAGGGGTCTCAACTAAAAGCCTAAATTTTAACCATAGCCCCTCATTCTTGTCAGGCTCGTCATGTCAGCTGTTAGTCTCCCAGCAATGTAAGTGCTCCAGAGACTCTGTTTACTGTTATAACCTTTAGCATCTGTTTTATTCTCACCATCTCACCCAGTGCATGTATTGTTTAGAAGTTGGTAAATATTCAAAGATGAAATCATGGGTAGTATTTGTGTTTCACTGAATTGTATTTCCCTCATGGTGATGCTCCTTAAGTCTCAGCTGTCTTTGTCTCCGATGAATTTAAACACCTTTCAAAAAACTTTATCTCATTTTAGTTCCTACCAGGAGAATTAACCTTATACAAGTTACAGCAGTGTAAGTATAACCAGATCATTATCTTGACAATTGGAAGTTTTCTTATTATACCATGGTTGTTTACAGAAATAAAGAAGCATATAAATTAAAATATATGTGTGTGAATATATATATAGATAGATATAGATAACTTTTTATTATGAAAGAAACAGAATGCTCCTAAAAACAAAATAAAAACCCAAACAACAAAATAATAATTCTTTGTAGTAAGCAAAAGAAAAGCAAGAAGCAAGACTGACTCCATGATTGGTCATTGTTTGACCCAGTGCAAAATGAAAACACAAGACCCTTGTTTAAATATTAAGAAATTCAGGACACACATAATAGAGTATTAAGTGAATTCTTGAAAATAATGTGTTCTTTCTTTACTTCTAAAGTTTATTAATAGGCTAGAGTAAAAGCAACTATAAAAATTTCACTCATTGTAAAGTCTTGAGTAGTTTCTCTAAGGAGTTCTATGATGCCCAAAATAATATGCATGCTGTTATATATAAATCCACTGTGGAAGAAGACTGTATAATGAGAATGTATATAAGTGGGATGGGTTGGGAGGGAGTCTCAGGAGGGAGAGGACCAGTGTATACCTACGGCTGATTCATGTTGACACTTGGTGGAAGCCAACACAATATTTATTGTAAAACAATCATCCTCCAATTAAAAATAAATTAAGTTTTAAAAAAGAAAAAAAGTATATTTTATAAAAGGATATATGTGGGCCATGTGGGAAAATAACTTATACCTTGTATCATCATAGAAAAAATGTAAAAACAAACTTTATATACTAAACATAATGTGTATCTTCTTGAGAGTTGCCTCTTTTTAAGTGCTTGGAGTAGTTGTTTTTATTCTACTCTGTTCTTCAGAGCCCACATATCCAAACATTATAACTTCCTCTTCATATAATGATGCTTTTATCTTGGTAAAAACTAGTTTAGATGTATAACCAGACGATGGAGTCTTAAAGTGCCTTCCGTTGAAAACAGACTTTGCAAAAATAACTTTCAACCATTTCTTAATAATAAATAGTAGTCAATGATTTAAAAAATTTCTCATACATCATGCTCTTTCATGCTTTTGAAATGGCTTGTTCTCTTCCCCTGACCTGGAATGTTTTATCATCCTGATTTAACTGGCAAACCTTTGGTTTTATTGAGGATTCAGTTTAGACAGAAAGTCTTGTTGGAACTTGCTGGCTGAGTTCTGACTAATTTCCTGTGCTCCCATGGCACCTAGTATAGCCGTCGAGCATGGATGGGCCATGAGACATAGAACATCTTGTATGGTCACTCTGGCTGCCTTTTATGGAAGTGCCTTGCTTTATTAATCTTTGTTATCCCTGCATGTAATAGGTCTTCAACAAATAAGTGTGACCAAACAGAAGTGAACTAGATCTTTAATGTTTATAATTATACTCATCAAATGTTTCTTGAGCTCCTAACATTTTTCTGACAATGGACCAGTACTACTGAGCAAGAGAGATTTGATCACTACCCTTACAGAACTCAAAATACTAAAAAGAGATTAAAGATGAAATTTATAAGGAGAATGTAGGATATTATGGGCATGTAACAGGACCTGTTGTCATTGTTGTTATTCCGTCGCCCAGTCATGTCTGACTCTTTGTAACCCCATGGACTGCAGCATTCAAGGCCTCCCTTGTCTCCAGGAGCTGCCCAAGTTCACGTCCACTGTATTGGTGATGCCATCCAGCCATCTCATCCTCTGATGCCTGCTTCTCCTTCTGCCTTCAATTTTTCCCACCACCAGGGACTTTTCCAGTGAGTCGGCTGTTTGATTCAGATGACCAAAATACTGGAGCTTCAGCTTCAACATCAGTCCTTTCAATGAGTATTCAGGGTTGATTTCCCTTAAGATTGCTGGTTTGCTGTCTAAGGGGCTCTCAGGAGTCTTCTCCAGCACCACAGTTTGAAGGCATTGATTCTTTAGCTCTCAGTCTTCTTTACAGTCCAGCTCTCAAAACTGTATGTGATCACTGGGAAGACCTTAGCCTTAAGTATACACACCTTTGCCAGGAGAGTAATGTCTCTTTTTTTCAGCTCACTGTCTAGGTTTATCATAGGTTTTCTTCCAAGAAGCAATTGTCTTCTGATTTCATGGGAAACTACAGTCACCATCCACAGTGATTTTAGAATCCAAGAAGAGAAAATCTGTTACTACTTCCACATTTCCCTGCTCTATTTGCCATGAAGTAATGGGACCGAATGCCATGATCTTAGTTTTTTAATATTTAGTTTTAAGCCAACTCTTTCACTCTTCTCTTTCACTCTCATCAAGAGGCTCTTTAGATTCTCTTTGCTTTCTGCCAGTAGAGTGGTATCCGCATATCTGAGGTTGTTAATGTTTCTGCCACCCATCTTAACTTCAACTTGTAAGTCATCCAGCCCAACATTTCTCATGATGTGCTCTGTGTATAGGTTAAATAAACAGGGTGACAGCAGACAGCCTGTCATATTCCTTTCTCATTCTTGAACCAATCAGTTGTTCCATACAGGGTTCAAACTTGCTTCTTGAGCAGCATACAAGTTTCTCAGGAGAAAGGTAAGATGGTCTGATATTCCCATCTCTTTAAGAGCTTTCCACATTTTGTTATGATCCACACAGTCAAAGTCTTTAGCATAGTTGATGAAACAGAGGTAGATGTTTTTCTGGAATTCCCATGCTTTTTCTGTGATCCAGTGAATGTTAGCAATTTGATCTCTGGTTTCTCTGCCTTTTCTAAACCAACTTAGACATCTGAAAGTTCTTGGTTTTCATAATGCTGAAGAACAGTGTGCAAGATTTTAAGCATAACCTTGCTAACATGGGAGATGAGTGCATTTGTTGATGGTTAGCACATTCTTTCGTACTACTCTTCTTGGGAATTGGGATGAGAATTGACCTTTTCCAATCCTGTGGCCAACTGCTGGGTCATCCAGATTTGCTGACATACTGAGTGCAACACTTTGATAGCATTATCCTTTAGAGTGTTGAATAGCTCTTCTCGAATTTCATCGCATCCACTAGCTTTACTGAGAGCAGTGCTTCCTAAGGTCCACTTGTCTTCATACTGCAGAATGTCTCGCTCTGGGTGACTGACCAAACCATTGTAGTTACCTGGTTCCTTAATATCTTTTTTGTGCAGTTTTTCCATGTGTTCT
The DNA here is from genome assembly GCF_023699985.2 of Odocoileus virginianus. Classification (NCBI taxonomy): domain Eukaryota; kingdom Metazoa; phylum Chordata; class Mammalia; order Artiodactyla; family Cervidae; genus Odocoileus; species Odocoileus virginianus. Next base: position 80,350,251 of record NC_069674.1, read on the forward strand.
TTCCAACTCTTCTTGATCTCTTCAGCATCTTCTAGGTCTCTTAACATTTCTGTCCTTTATTGTGCCCATCTTTGGGTGAAATATTACCTTGATAGTTCCAGTTTTCCCGAAGAGACCTCTAGTCTTTCTGCTTCTGTTGTTTTCCTCTATTGTTATGCACTTTCGTTGAAGAAGGCCTTCTTGTCTCTCCTTGTTACTCTTTGGAACTCTGCATTTAGTTGGAATGCATATTTCTTTTTCTCTCTTGCTTTTCACTTCTCTTCTTTCTTCAGCTATTTGTAAGGCCTCCTCAGATAACCACTTCACCTTCTTGTTTTTCTTTTTCTTTGGGATGGTTTGGTTTTCTGCCTCCTGTGCAGTATTATGGACCTCCATGCATAATTCTTCAGGCACACTGTCTGTTAGATCTAATCCCTTGAATCTATTCATCACCTTCACTGCATACTCCGGGAATTTGAATTAAGTTGTACCTAGCTGGCCTAGTGGTTTTCCCTGCTTTCTTTAATCCTGAATTTTCCCATGAGAAACTGATGATCCGAGCCACAGTCAGCTCCTGGTCTTGTTTTTGCTGACTATATACAGTTTCTCCATCTTCGGCTACAGATAATGTAACCAGTCTGATTTTGGTATTGACCATTTGGTGATGTCCTTGTGTAAAGTTGTCTCTTGTATTGTTGAAAAGGGTATTTGCTATAGCAATGTATTCTCATAGCAAATCGCGGTTAACCTTTTCCCTGCTTCATTTTTTCTCCAAGGCCAAACTTGTGTGTTACTCCAGGTATCTCTTGACTTCCTACTTTTGCATTCCAGTCCCCTCTGATGAATAGAACATCTTTTTTTTGCCTTTTGTCTTCACACTGCAGAATGTCTGGCACTGGGTGACTGACCCCACCATTGTAGTTATCTGGCTTATTAAGAGCTTTCAGAATTATTGGTAGGGGCATAGACTTGACTCACTGTGATATTAAATGGCTTGCCTTGGAAATGAACTGAAATCATCCTGTCATTTTTGACTCTCTACTTAAGTACTGCATTTTGGACTCTTTTGTTGATTATGAGGGCTACTCTGTATCTTCTCTGGGATTCTTGCCCAATAGTAGTAGATATAATGGTCATCTGAATTAAATTTACCCATTTGCCATTTTAGTTCACTGATTCCTAAGATGTAGATGTTTATTCTTATCATCTCCTGCTTGACCATGTCCAATTTACCTTGATTAATGGACCTAACGATCCAGGTTCCCTTTTGCAATACTTCTCTTTTAGAGCATCGAATTTTGCTTTCCTCATCAGACACATCCACAACTGAGCATTGTTTCTGCTTTGGCCCAGCCGCTTCATTTTTTCTGGGACTATTAGTAATGTCCTCTGCTCTTCCCCAGTAACACATTGGACACCTTCTGACTTGGGGAACTCACTCATCTTTCTGTGTCATATCTTTCCATCTTTTTATACAGTTCATGAGGTTCTCATGGCAAGTATACTGGAGTGGTTTGCCATTCCCTCCTCTAGTGGATCAGATTTTGTCAGAGCTCTCCACTCTGACCCGTCCATCTTGGGTAGCCTTACACAGCATGGCTCATGGTTTCATTGAGTTACACAAGCCCCTTCGCCACAGTAAGGCAGTGATCTGCGAAGGTGAACAGGACCTGAGCACTCCAAATTACTTAGCATAAATTTAAATTGCTAAACTGATGTATTCAGCATTTGTATTAGAAATTATCAGAAAGATTGTGCAGACAACTAAGCTTGTTAAGTCTATTTTCCTCTGTTCTTACATAATGATGTCATCCCCCATTTCCTAATTTCAAACTTTTTGATTGCCTTTGTATTTATGTGAACCTCAAGACAAAGAGACACACGACTTCTTATTTAAAAGCATATTTAAATATCTAGGCTTTACATTTTTCCTATGCCTGGACTCCCTTTTATGATCCTAACTTACCCTTCCCATTTATAGGCATCAAATCAGCGTGGGATTAATATTGCCTCCCTTCAAACAGAAAGAAGAAATAGTTAGATTTCTGTGAAAATCTTAAGATATACCTTTGTAGTTGTCAGAAACCTATGACAACTTTTAAATTTGTATTACTATGACATGCCTTCCCATTATAAGTATTTATTATATTTGTTCTTTGATAATATTCAAATGTAGTAACATATAGATGTGAAAATAGGAAATCCTAGGTTGTAAAAAGTGCAACATAGTATTTTAGTGTTAAAGCTCCTGTTTTAAGATATAGGTAGAATTATAATGACAGTACATCAAAAACCTTTGCTCACTCTAAAACTTTGTTATGGACATTGTTGTTTCAATGTCATACCAAGTAGTAACATGTAAAATTACAAGTGAAATGGAGTCCAGCCTGATCTCATCAGCCTGATATTTGTCATATATGCTTAGACATAGCTTCATCTATATATATTCATACATATGGCTGAATTATTTCTTCTTCAAGTCTGGCTCTTCTTAATATACAGACTGTGTCTTGTTAGTTTATGTCATTAGTGAATAATTTATATTAAAATATCATATATTCTGTTATTTTCATTTGAAAAATGAGCATTCTTGATTTTGGCTACCAATGACTAAAAACCACATATGATTTTAAACTTAGGTGAATAGAGTCTTAGAGGACATGCTAAATGAGAAATAATGCCTTTGCTTCCCCTGCACCTGCCATTTGTTGTTGCCTTCTGTTTCCTAAGCATAGAGTTCCCTTTATGAGTGATCTTAGTAATTTACTCTTAGTTATTTTGGAGAAATTTTTGTTCATGTAACTAAAAAATTAAATTATGTTTTTAAGCTGTTTGGTGGAAATCTAGAGGAACAGTTTCCCATTTTCAGGCATACTTTTTAGCCTAGTTCCTTTTCTTTTTGATGTTACTCAACTTACGTTTAATTTAAAGGTTTTTTCAAGGTGTGCTTTGCTCACATACCAAGTTGTTGCTCTATTTTGCTAGAATCCTGGATGAATTTTACTACTACTGATAGTTTTCCTTCATTTTTACTTTTAACCTATGATTTCCTTGCATATATGTTCAAAAACATTCTCAAAAAGAATTAAAATAGGAAGGGGAAGCAGGAGCAGGTGGAAAAGATAGTCTGTGGGAGCTAGAAGAGAGAGCAAACTTGTGGGAGGGAAAATGTCTGAGTCTGCTGGTCTTGGTCCACACAGACTTTTTGGTTCCAAATCATATTTTATAATTCAGGTATTGAATTATTGCACTATTTTATTAATAGATTCCACTGTGATTGATGAAAATCTGGTGTATTTGATGGCACTTCTCTCTAGAAACTTATTGCTCTGTAATTTCAATCACGTACCAAGGTGAAGATTTGTTTATTTTTATTTTGAACCTATTCTTAAGGGTGCTTAGCTGACCCTTTTCATTGTGAGATTTGTGATCCCCCTTCCCCAGACCTTATAAATCACTTCTCTTCCCACAGTGGTTATTTCCTCTTCTCCATTTATTCCCCTATTATCTCCTCAAATTCATATCATTCATATGTTGATGCTATTGGAATGCTGCATTATGTCTCTTTTCTCTCAAAAATTAAACTCAGTCTTTTTTTAATCTCTAAATAACATTTCAATAACTTTCTAATCTTTGATTTTTGTTTTCTTTGCCTAAGAAGTGCTTAGTTTTAAACCTCTCTTTCCACCCCCTCTTTTTTTTTTTTTTTTTTCGGTTGTTCATTTTTACATAACATTATGTTCTGACTTTACATAACCAATACATTTCTTCTTGAGTCATCCTGAAGATAAAAGTCTAAGATGTTTACATTTTCTCTTGAAGTCTATGATTCTAAGTTGTGTGCATTCTTTTTATTTCAGTTTGCTCCTCTTGGTCTCTCTTATTCTCCTTATTCTCTCCTTGTTCATTCTAATAGCTACCTAGAAATTTCCCTGTTCACATGTATAAAAATGAATTTCTATTTTTACTGTTGTCCATATGATGCATATAAGCAGAATGAATGGGCTTCCCAGGTGGCAGAGTGGTAAAGAATCCACCTGCCAATGCAGAAGACCCAGGATCCCTAGGTCAGGAAGATTCCCTGGAGTAGGAAATGGCAACGCTCTCCAGTATTCTTGCCAGGAACTCCATGAACGAAGGAGCTGGAGAACTGCAGTCCACGGGGTCACAAAGATCAGATTTGACTGAGTACACACACCTGCAAAAGGATTAGAATGAATAGGTCAAAATTCTGAAGTTAGCCAGAAGGTCCCTCAGCAGTCAGATAAGAAGGGATTTTAAACTCTGAAACCACTGTCTACCTTAGGATTCCTAATTCTTCCAGGAATTTCAGTGAGTTTCTCACAATTTCTGTGCTTCTCCACTGACCTGTGCAAAGTCTGTTCTCTGTGTAACCCACAGTGATCAGATACAAGAGAGAGTGTGACTAGAAGGGAGCAACTCTTTCCATTGTTTACTTTTTTTTTTTTTCAAAAATTCCACAAAACTATCTCTGCTAATATTCTCTCTCCCAAACTTCTTATTATTTAGTTTCTATTACATTTATATTATACCTTTTCATTCTGTTTTTGATGTCTCTTGACTTCTTTTTTCCTATTCTCTATGTTATTTTAGAAATGGCAATTGATGTGATAGAGGTATTAACTAATGCTACAGTAGTAATCAAATTGCAATGTACTAGCGTATCAAATCAATACTTATACACCTTAAACTTACACAGTGTTATATGTCAATTATATGTCAGTGAATCTGGAGGGGAAATCTCTATGGACTGTGTTCAGGTCAGTTTATTCAGAGCTTTATTTATCTATTGAAGATTTTCTTCAGTTTTATCTTTTGTTTAAATTTTCTGCTGAATTTTTAGCCTATGATAGCTGATTTTCATTTATAGAAATTCTAATGGTAATATTAGCCATCTGCTTGCCTATTTTGCTGATGTGTAACTTTTAATTTTAATGTTTTCTTTTATAGTTTCATAAGCTTACTTATAGTCTTAAGGTTTTTCTTTTTCTTAATTTTCTTGGTGCTGTTCTTCCTTTATGGATGTGCCTTCTGACTCTCTTTGTTGTTGTTTGAGGGGATCTTGTTTGTTTTATTGTGAACTAATCTTCAGTGGTGATTGCTTAATTTGTAGGAATCCTGTGAGGCCTGAATTTTGGAAACACCTCTCTTCATGGCTGGTTGATGTGATCATGTTAATATCTCTACTTGGAGTATAAGTTCAGACTCCGAGTTTTGGTAGCATAGGTTTAAAGTTTGAGTTCTTCCGCAGGTGATCATTTGTTTTGGTTTTTCTTCTATATCCCCCTCCTTGAGAGCCTTGTCCCTGAGAGAAGATCCTTCCTTGTGACTCCTTCATCCCTGGGTGGATAAGCTCTTGTCTCCTGTCCCTTAGAGGCAGCCTCATGAGAATCTGTGCAAGAGTCTCAATTGTGGTTCCCTGCTGAATGCAGAGGCAGAGCTTTATAATTTTTTTTTTTAATTTTATCTAGCATTTTAGGGTCTTGTAGTAGAAAATGGTCTTATTAATTTTATTCACCTTGCTCTTAGATTGTTCTTGAGGATAGCTACTTATTATTTCAACTTTCTATTTCCCAGGATGTAAGGAAGAATTTTGTTCTAGATGAGGTAACTTTTTCTTTAAATGTCAGGATTGCAGTTATTTTAGGCTTTGTTGGTCCTACAATCCCTGTAACAACAACTCATCTCTGGCATTATAACATGAAAGAACCCATAAATCATGTATGACTGACGAAGGCTGTGTTCCAATAAAACTTTGTTTTTAAGAACAGGCAGTGGGCTGAATTTTGCCCATGGGTCACAATTTGCCGACCCCTGTTTGGATCACAGATTCTTATTCTTTTATTCCACAGTCAGAATTCAGAACTGTACATGAAAACATCTTTAAGAAATAAATGTACATGATTTTTTGTAAATATATTTAAGTCAGGATATATGCAGATATGTAAGTGTGAGAAGGGCAAAGAGAATATGTGTGTGTGTGTGTGGGTGACTTTGATATGGGAGTTACATGCATGCACCTATAATTTTTTTCTCTGGGGAAACTTTACATCTTTCATCAAATGTTTGAAAGATCCAAGGCTCTAAAAACTTTAGTAAAATCACAGAAATATCCCTGAATTAGAATTTAGAAGTTCTAGAATTCTAGAAATTCTGGAACTCCAAAATTCCCTGATAAGGTTTTCTCTTAACACATTCCTCTTCTAGAATAAAATTAATTCTCTGCACTTTAAATACTTGAATGTGATACTTTGAGTCTTTTTTCACCTTAATATGAGCATTGGCATGAAAGGGAGAGCAGGTGGGAGACATGTGACGGGGAGTTTGTTACAGCATGATGCTCACATTATTTTTGAATAATTCTAAAACTGTGCCATGATATTTAAAGAACTTAAGGTCAGTTTATTGAACGAAATACTTCCTCTCTCACTAATTTCAACTGCTAATTTTAACCTCCTCTCAGCAAAATTGTTCAACTCCTGATGCAGAGACCAAACCACCATCTGCACTCACTCTATTATTTCCATCATTAATTGTTGGCTACAAAAATATAAAAATAGTGCAGCTACAGCTTTTCCTTCTGAATGGAATACAAGCTTTCTTTTTGCTTCCTTTATTTTTTGATCACCTGGGCTAGGAAAGATTTACTACTAAATGCAGGTGTTCATTTCTGGCTCTCAGCCAAAGTTTCTGCTTAAGGTTTGAATTGGAGTAGGTCATCACTGATGCGTGTTTTTTGCTTTAACTGTTTCTTACAAAATGAAGATAAATTATGATAATATTCTTATAATTTCTTTCTGAGCCTCTGAAATAACTTAGTTCTCTTTTCTATGTAATTTTAATCATTAATAATAATAAGCAGTACCTTATGATTGTCTATTTGTACATCTAGTTGAAAATATTAAACTAGCATTTGAGTGTAGTATACCACTAGCTATCAATAAGGTTTGAAAATCTACCTTGGTGAACAGTTGGGCAGTTGAAAGTGAATTACATATCAAAATTTGAATATTATTTTTCTGAAAAAATGAAATTAAGGTATTCTCAGGATAACAGATTTCAGGATATTTTAGAGATTTATAAAAACTAAAGCATATTGCTTACACATAATAGGCCACAAAAATATTCCTTCTCACAAATTAAAAAAACAATGGAAAAGAAATAAATCTGGGATTTTGGCCCATCTAATTTATTTTTTTTTCATTTATTTTTATTAGTTGGAGGCTAATTACTTTACAGTATTGTAGTGGTTTTTGCCATACATTGACATGAATCAGCCATGGATTTACATGTGTTCCCATCCCGATCCTCCCTCCCGCCTCCCTCTCCATCCCATCTCTCTGGGTCTTCCCAGTGCACCAGGCCCGAGCACTTGTCTCATGCATCCAACCTGGGCTGGTGATCTGTTTCACCCTTGATAGTATACTTGTTTCAATGCTATTCTCTGAGAACATCCCACCCTTGCCTTCTCCCACAGAGTCCAAAAGTCTGGTCTGTACCTCTGCGTCTCTTTTTCTGTTTTGCATATAGGGTTATCGTTACCATCTTTCTAAATTCCATATATATGCGTTAGTATACTGTATTGGTCTTTATCTTTCTGACTTACTTCACTCTGTATAATGGGCTCCAGTTTCATCCATCTCATTAGAACTGATTCAAATGAATTCTTTTTAATGGCTGAGTAATATTCAATAGTATATATGTACCATAGCTTCCTTATCCATTCGTCTGCTGATGGGCATCTAGGTTGCTTCCGTGTCCTGGCCATTATAAACAGTGCTGTGATGAACATTGGGGTACACGTGTCTCTTTCAGATCTGCTTTCCTCGGTGTGTGTGCCCAGGAGCGGGATTGCTGGGTCATATGGCAGTTCTAATTCCAGTTTTTTAAGGAATCTCCACACTGTTCTCCATAGCAGCTATACTAGTTTGCACTGCCAGCAACAGTGTCAGAGGGTTCCCTTTTCTCCACACCCTCTCCAGCATTTATTGCTTGTAAACTTTTGGATAGCAGTCATTCTGACCAGCGTGAGATGGTACCTCATTGGGGTTTTGATTTGCATTTCTCTGATAATGAGTCATGTTGAGCATCTTTTCATGTGTTTGTTAGCCATTTGTGTATCTTCTTTGGAGAAATGTCTGTTTAGTTTTGGCCCATTTTTTGATTGGGCCATTTATTTTTTCTGGAATTGTGACTCATCTAATTTCACCTAGTATACTTCTAGATTAATTTCAGCACAGTAGTTTGGATACTTTAAAATTTATATGTATGTTATATATTTATATTTATGTAAAGATCTATATAAATAAATATATATATATGTATGTATGCATGGCATATATTTTATATGGCAGTTACTAAATGCAAATTACTAGCTGTGGGTTAAGATGTTTTATTTTCAAAGGAAAAATAAAGCAAAATTTTACATGGTTCTGACTAAATTTGGGTTCCATGACTAGTAAAAATTGTGCATTAATCTAAGTCTTAAATATATAGAATTCCAGACAATACAAAATCTGACACAGTACAGTATGAAATAGAGTATGGCAGCTTAAGAAGTCCCAGTTTCATCAACATTTTTTAATAGCATTTCATGAGAAGAAGTTCAGCTCAGTCAAAGGGTTGAGGACATTATTTGTCATAAGACACTGTAAATAAAGAGGAAAGATGCTTATAAAAACTGTATAATAATTATTTTAGATCATTTTCATATGAATAATGAAGAGGATATAAATTGTAAATGAGTTTTATGTAGGAGAAAAGTTATAAATCTTTAAGCATCTGAATAGATTTCTATTTGGAAAGTTAAAGCATTGACTAGAACTATTAGTCCTTTTAAATGCCTTGCATTTCAGATTAATGCCAAATACATTACTTTTTTCTGTGTGTTGGTATCACCCAATAAATATGATCTGATCATTAGCTTTAAATTTGTAAGTCCTGACAGAATCATATTACATTTATGTTTTTTCCTTATAGCTGCATGTATTTGTGTAGATTTTGGAAAGTGAGGAAAGTGGTGGCCAGGTGCCATTAAAAAGGAAGCAGGAAGTGCCTGTAACGATTTAAAAATATTTGCAAATATTTCCTGTTGGCTAAACATTCAGGAATTTAGAATAAAGATATCTATTGGTCTGTAAGTCAGAGAAAGATAAATACAGTGTGAATTTACTTACATGTGGAATCTAAAAAGCAAAACAAATGAACAAACATAAAGAAGCAGACCTGTAGAATACAGGGTACAAAATGTGGTTGCCAGAGGGGAGAGGAAAGAAATAGGTGAGGGAGGTTATGAGGTACAGACTTCCAGCTCTATTATTCATGAGTATACCCTTTGTTGTATACTCTAATCCAGTTGCATGCTTTTATCCAGTGCTGTATATCAGTTTTATCTCAATAAATCTGGAAGAAAAAAAATTAATGAAACAAGGAAGGAAAGAATGAAAGGGAGAGGAAGGGAAGGAAGATGGAAGGATGCAGGGAAGAAAGTGAGTCCTATATGAAAGACAGAAAGGGATTGGAAGGCTTAAAATCAGCTTTAACTTAAGTCTTCAACTTAACCACAACCGTCCATTCTTGTTCATTCATTCAACTACTAATTAATTCATCTTGACTAAAGTTTATTGCATATGCAATGCTACATTCTATTTCAGCAGTGAAGATTAATAAGTGAAGAGAGCAGACAAAATTGGCTACCATTTTGGAGTTTACATTCTAGTGGAAGAATCCGAACAAATAAGTAATGAAATATGTGCATAATCTGTCAGATGGTCATGAGTGTTCCTCGGAAAATATAAAGCAGAGAAGGAGAGTAAGTAGTGTGCAGGGGAGAGATGGGCGAGACAAGACAGGAACTGCGCAGGTCTTAGTGCAGAGACATGAGGAATGATCTGGGAATTTGGGTTTCTTTGTAATGACCTAGAGGAACAGGGGTAAGGAGCCTACTAATACTAGACCCAGTGGGGTGGTCTAGAGATTGGTAATCATTTTCAAAGCATGAGGATCACTCTGGGGGATCACTTGCTCCTCTTCTGATTTTCTCAACTTCCCAATGACTTCTGTGAGCTAATTTTTTTCCTTCTGTTCAACACGGCTTTAGTAGAATTTTCATGTCAGTTCTTGGCCAGCACAGGCCCCGTCGTACTGCTTATTGGTTGTGCTACTTGCAGTTCCTGACCTTTCTTATATGATATACAACTGTAAAGATTGTAGAAAGGTTTGAGATTTTACTGTACTTTCAAGGTAGCAATTTCACCTGCCACAATTTTATAGATCCTGGCAGAAGAGACAGGACTCCTGGGCCAGAAGCAAAGGACTTTATTATTCACGGCACAGCAGGCCAGAGGACGTGGTTAGGATGGCTTAGAAAACTACCGATTTTGTAAGGGGGTTGCTGGCAAACCTGCCTTTCCTGTTCCCCAGAAGGAGACATTATGTTTAACAACCTGGCAAGGAAATTTCTTTGCCTTCTCCCCTGGAAGGAGATACTACCTTTTTCTTCCAAGGCCCTTTGTTATACAGAACTCCTTGAAAAAAATGTAGTTCAGAACAAAAGCCTGCATGGTTCCTTATAAGATGTCAAATCACAGCAAACCTTTGGAGAATTGTCTCCCAACAGCTTCATAATCACTCAGTCTCCAGCGTCGGAAGTGCCAAGATCTCACACTACCATAACAACTTGCAATCCTGACTCACTTCTCACTGTGCTAGGATGACTTGATTCCTGAGTCAGCCTCCCTAATTCTATGGCTCTTACAAATCCAGTATTCCATATGTGTTATTCTTATGTTTAAATTTAATTCAAATTGTATTAAAATACAATGTGAGCTACATTTAAGAAAAATTTGAAGTAGCTGAAATTTGATTTTAATATCCTAAACCTCTCCTGTAACAATTCTTGAAAATACCTGTTTCTTGCCTTTAGGAAGGTGTTGAAGGAGTGTGTAATTTCATCAGTTCTGTCTCACTGCAGCAAAAATTTGAAGTGATGGACGGACCAGTGTTACAGCTCTGTGTTACAGCTCAGTTTTATTTGGCAAGCAAAGGAAAATATATCCTCGAAGCATGAGGGCATGTCAACCCAAAAGACATGAAGAGAAGAGAAGCCCCCAGCTCAATTTTGGTTCCTCTTTTTATATGTTTTTTCTCCTCCCCCCCTGAGCCTGCCCTGTGGGCTAGCCAGGAGAGCTGTTTGTTTTACCTGAGGTCCTCACTCTGGTCCTTGGATCTTACTTTGTTCTATTTTTGCGGGTTTTTCCCTTCTTTGTCTTTTAGCCCCCACCATTCGGGACTCCTTTTTCCTATTCTAACTACCTAACAAAGAGATATGAGCAATAATTTGTTCTGTGGCATTAAACATTAACAGGCTGAATTAATTACCCTATCAAGGACATTTATGTTTTAACAAGTGTATAGTCATAACCAAAGGCGTTATCATTATTTGTATAAGTAATAAGTATTAGAAAACTTGTTTTGAATCAGAAAGAGTCTTTTGGAACATATCTATGGGTTTCAAACTCAGAAAAGAACTCCTTCCTGAGTGTATTTTATGTGGCCTGAGCTGCATGAAGCAGTCCTGTGTCAGATCTGCTTTATCCAGAGGCATAGTGCTTCTTTCTGTTATCTACAGATCCCCATCATAGATTTCATTGAATTAATAGCTTTGCAGCTAAAGAAAGAACATCATCATCATCAACCGCAACAACAAAAATCTTAAGGTCACTGGTCTAATTTATCTGTGACTTGAAGCTGTCCATACCTTGACGTCTTTCCTCTTCTCTCCTGTTGTCTGTTAAACGGCATTAATTGAGGAGGCAGTTCTTTGGAACAGACACTTCTGTCTGTGTTTCCTGTTAAGTACAGGAAGTGTATTTTTCGTCTAAACTTACCTCAGTAAAATCTTGAGAAAGTACATTGGTTCATGATGGTTTCATGATTCTAGAGAATAACTGTTTGAAAAATAGGATGTGTAACTGCATTTTAAATTATTCAGATTAACTGAGGAGCATTTCATTTTACTTAAGGGGCATTTACAGCCAGTTTCTACGTAGAAAAGACATTTTGTCTCTGTTGTATTTGGTGTGATAAGCTGCAGTGTCCGTCTAGTGACAATCTAAGAATGTGACTTTTTACTTGTAGAAGAGAGTCAAGTATCAAGGGGATCATTGGTGGGAATTTACATGATGACTTTCTAGACAAATTGAAACTTCTTTCTGTGACTGTATTCCCTGAAGACCCAATTACTTCAGCTCAACAGGTCTTTCTGTCTTAGTGACTCAATCATTAAAACTGCACAACAGAAAAAAAAATTTTATTTTAATATCCTGTAGAAAAGAATTAATATTCTTTCATTGATATATAGCATTTTCCTTAGGATATTATTTTTCTTGAAAAATTGCATTAAATAACTGCCTTCCCCTTCCAAATAATTATATTGTTCAAAGCTAATTTTATTTTGATTACTATCCTTGAGGAGAAATGAACTTTTAAAACTCATTTAAACATTGTCAGTGTTCTTGATGGTCATAAAAATTCAAGCTAAGCTCTTCACTGTCTACAGTAAATTCTTCTCAAGTCAGGCTCACGCCACTGCCCCTTGCCTTCAGGGCATGTTTGCCTTTAGTTTGCATGATCTTGCTAAATACATTGTGATAATCTGTCTGTTTTGGTTGACAGCATTGAATCCAGGGATGCTACCCTGCATCCCTCCAGGAGTTTCATAAATAAATCACTGTCATGTCTTCAACTGCCTGTTAAACCCTAGGAAATCAATATGCTTCTCCCTGTGTGTGGGCTTCCAGGAAGATTTCTCACAAAAATTGTTAAATAAGTATTGCTTGATAACTGAACTAGTTCCAATTTCAAGCATGTGAAGTCGCCATTCTGGAGCACACTATGAAAGCAGAGTGTTAATAAAAATTTAATCTAATTGTTTAAACCACCATATGTATTCATAGGAATTCTCTTCTAGTGAAGTCTATCTGCCCTAAAAAGTGAATAACATTCTACTTTTCGTCTCATTGAGTTTTCTGACAGCTTGTGCTACATAGCTGTATAAACAATCCTCAATTATAGCAAAATTTTTTGTTTGCTTATACTTGTGTATTTATTTAGTTTTGTCTTTATTTCATCTTTATTATACAATATTGAAATAATTAATTTTGTATTTCTTGAATCAATTTTGGCAGTTTATATATTTAAACTTGTATATTTTATGTCTATTTTCAAAGTTACTAGTATAAAGTATGTTTATTTATGAAAATTAATTTTAAAAATGTTCTCAATTTATATTATTTATTTGGGTTTATTTTATTATCACTTTGCCAAAGGTTGTTAAACCATTTAATTCTTACTTTTTTAGATAGTGCACTTGATTGCATTTTTATGGTTTATTAATATCTTTTTATTTTCTAAATTTTCAGCTGAAAGATGGTGAATATCAAAACTGTGAAATGCAGCCAAACTTGAAAAAGTGATCTATAGCTTTAAATTCATAAGAAAAGGAAATACTAGAAATAAATTAATCAAATATTTGTTTCTTAGGGAAAAAAGACACCTAAACCCAAAAAGTACAATTAAAAAATGTAAAGATGTGATGGCAATTAATGACATTGAAAACAAAAACATAAAGAATGGACAAGTCAATTAAAAAGTCAATTTTTCAAAATTACTAAAAAAATTGATGAGAAAAATAAAAGTCATGAAATAGGCAAAAATATTAAGATTAAAAAGGTATAATTAGTATCAAACATCTGCATATATTTAATAATGTAAGAAAATATTATGAATAACTTTATGCTAATAACTGTAAAAAAGTATGCCATTTAAAAATTTCTTTAAAAATAAATCTTACCAAAACTGAACCAAGAAAATCTGGAATCTAATATCTCGATGACTATTGGAGAAATACAATCTAAAATTCCAAATCCTCTTTCAAAGGAAATTCTGGACTAAGATAGCTGTGTTGAATAAACAATGAAGAAATAGCACCAAAGTTATGTAGACTATTAGAATAAAGTTGAAATGAAGCCAGTGTGAACTTGATGCTTAAGTATCATTCAACACTGTAAAGATGTAAATACTCCCCAAATTATTCTGTATAGTCAACGTATCACAATGTTCCAAACTTTATTGTATGTTTTATGTAGAACTTGACAAATGATTTTAAGTTTATATAAAAACTTAAAGGCTGAGAATAGACATTTAGAAAAGAGAAGATGATGAGGGATTTGCTTTACTAGATATTAAAATTTTGATTAAAATTCAGCCATTATTAACATGAGTTTTAGGCCCAGAAAAAGGGAAATAGACTGGGGGAACTCAAAAGAGAGTACAGAAACAGGCCCAGGACCTGATTTAGGAAAACTTGGCATTACATGGCATTGGAAAAGAATGCTCCTTTTCTGTAAATTGTGCTTGATCAAACAGATTACCTTACAGAAGAAAATGCAACAGATGTCTACCTTACATCATATACAATGTTAAATCACAGTGTATTGTAGATCAGTATGTAAAGTACAAAATTATTAAAGTTCTGAATTTAGATTATCTTTAAAAAAAATTTTTTTTTAATTAAAAAAAAGATTATGGTCTTGAAGTAGGCAAAGATTTATTAAATAGGATATATTAAAAAATTAAAAATAAATGCTAAACATAGTGGTAAAAGCTGATAAACTATATCTGTGTGTAAGACATGTGTCCCAAACTGTTCATAAATGCGATGTGTTCCAAACTGCATGGTTGAAAGTTTGAGAGGGGCCATGATATGCTAGGGGCTTCCCAGGTGGCCTTTGGGATAAAAAGCCCATCTGCCAACGCAGGACACAACATAAGAGACACTGATTCGATCCTTGAGTTGGGAAGACCCCTAGAGCAGGGGGTAGCAACCCACTCCAATATTCTTGCCTGGAGAATCCCGTGGACAGAGGAGCCTGGAGGGGCTACAGTCCATAGGATCCTAAAGAGTTGGATGCAGCTGAAGCAACTTAGCACGCAGGCATATATTATGTGCTAGATACATTCTATTTCTTTCTTTTCTTAATTCCCTTGGTTAACCACATGTTTACTTTGTGATATATCACTAAGCTTATAAAATTCTGTGTTCTTCTTGTTTTTATTATATCCAACACATAATGGATTAAAAGAGAAAGAAGGAACAATGAGAGGGGGAGAGGACAGAGAAGGAAAAGAGGAGAGGCTCTGTGTTCTACTGGGTAATTCGAGGGTATTTCCACATAACTCTTCCAAAATATGTGTGATATATTAGTTTTGGCACATTTAAATTTGTCTATTTAGGTCCTAACTAAGCCCAAGTTCATCTCTAGCACTATTTATACAACTCTAAAACCAGACTTACCAATGTTATATTTTAATAACTTGCATACCTAAAAGTGAACTACAAAACTGATCATTAGCACCAAATGTATTTTTAGTTTATGCTGGCTAATAGCACTTTTCATTTCATGTTCATTCACATTACCTGTTGTTTCACAAAAGAGTTTTGAAGATATGAATTAAAATATGTTGCCACAAGCACTTTGTAATCCTTATTAAGTATACATTCTTATCTGTCTAACCTGTCCCCAACTCTGGACACAAATGAAAAAATCAATCTGTTGACTAATTGATACTGTTTTAAGTCTTTTTTTTTTTTTTGCATTTTTAATTGAAGTTTAGTTGAAGTACAATATTATATGTTACATAGGTGCAATAGTATTTGCAAATTTTTTAAGGTTATGTTCAAATTTATAGTTATTATGAAACATTGACTGTATTCCCTGTTTTATAAAATATGTCCTTGTAGTTTATTAGTACATAATACTAATAGTTTGTACCTAATCTCCTGCTTCTGTCTCACCCTCCTTCTTGCCTCTCTTCCCTGGTAAGAGAGTTTTTGTCTATAACTGTCAGTATGCTTTCTTGTTATGATCCCTAGTTTCTTGTATTTTTTAGATTACACATATAAGTGATACTATACATTATTTGTCTTTCTCTGTGTGACCTATTTCACTTAGCATCATGTCCTTCAAGCCCATTCATGTTCTTGCTAATGACAAACTTAATTTTTTGTTTTCATAATATTCCACTGTACATATATGCCACATCTTCTTTATTAGCTCATCTATTAATGGACACACAGATTACTTCCACATCTTTGCAATTGTAAATAATGCTGCTATGGACGTTGGGGGACATGTATTTTTTCAAAATAGCGTTTCTGTATTTTTCAGATATATACCCAGGAGTGGAATTGCTGGGTCATATGGTAGTTCTGTTTTTGTTTTTTTGAGAAACCTCCATACTGTTTTTCTCAGCGACTACACCTGTTTACATCCCTACCAAGAGTGTATGAGGGTTCCATTTTCTCCACATCCTCGCAAACTTTGTTATTTGTGTTTGGTTTGATGATAGCCATTCTGACAGGTGGGAGTGATGTCTTGTTGTTTTGATTTGCGTTTCTCTAGTGATTAATAATCTTGGGCATCTTTTCATGTGCCTGTTGGCCATCTGCATTTCTTCCTTGAAACAATGTCTATTTAGTTCTTGTACCTATTTTTTAATCAGTTTTTTTTTATGTTGAATTGTGTAAGCTATTTAAACATATTGGATAATAACCCACTTTTGGCCATATCATTTGCATATATTTTCTCCAATTCAGTAACATTTCCTTTTATTTTGTCAATGGTTTCCTTTGCTGTGTGTAGCTTTTAAATTAATTAGATCGCATTTGTTTATTTTTTCTTTTATTTCCTTTGCTTTAGGAGGCAAATCCAAAAAAATACTCTTGTGGTTTATGTCAGAGTGTTCACCTATGTCTCCCTCTAGTTTTACGATTTCAGTCTTACATTTAAGTCTTTAATCCATTTTGAGTTTATTTTTGCATATGGTGTTAGAGAATTTTCTAATTTTATTCTTTTATATGTAACTGTCCAGTTTTTCCAATAGCACTTATTGAAAAAACTGTCTCTTCTTTATTGTATATTCTTGCCTTCTCTGTCACAACTTAATTAACCATAAGTGTGTGGGTTTATTTCTGGGCTCTCTATTCTGTTTTATTGATCTGTGTCTGTTTTTCTACCAGTACAATACTAGCTTTGTACTATAGAGTAAAATCACAGCATGATTCCTTCAGCTCTTTTCTTCTTTCTCAAAACTTTTGGTTATTCGTAAAATTGTTTGGGTTTTCCATACAAATATTAAAAATTTCATTCTAGTTTTGTGGAAAAGGCCATTGCTATTTTGATAGTGATTGCATTGTATCTGTAGATTGCCTTGGGCAGTATGGTCATTTTAACTATATTAATTCAATGCACTCCAAGATCACAGTATATCTTTCCATCTGTTTGTTTCACCTTCAGTTTTTTTTTTATCAGAATCTTATAGTTTTCTGAGTACAGGTCTTTTACCCCCTTAGTTAGGTGTATTCCTAGGTATTTTATTCTTTTAATGTGATGGTAAATGGGATTATTCCCTTAACTTCTTTTCCTGCTAGTTCATTGTTAGTGTATATTCTGTATGTTAATTTTGAACAGATCAATTATCAGTCATGAAATTGAACCAGTAATTTAAAAACTCCCCACAAATGAAAGGACTGGATAGGTGAAATCCATAAAACATTTAGAAGAATTTATACCTATCCTTCTCAAACTATTCCAAAAAACTGGAGAGAAAGGAATATTTCCAGTCTCATCTATGAAGTCAACATTATACTAATACCAAAAACAGACGGTGATATCACACAAAAATAAAATTGCAAGCCAGGATCACTGATGAACACAGATTCTGTTTTCCTCAACAAAATGTTAACAAACCAAATCCAGCAATGGATTAAAAGGATTATACTCCATGATCAAGTGGGATTTGTTCTAGGAATGCAAAGATTCTTCAGTTTTCACAGTTTAATCAGTATGATACACCATATTGACAAATCGAAGAATAAAGACTATGATCATCTCAATATATGGAGAAAAAAGTAATTGACAAAATTCTACTAAAATTCAACAACCATTTATGATCAAATTCTCCAGAAAATAGGCATAGACGGAGTCTAACTCACAATAATGAGGGCCATATATGACAAGCCCACAGCTAACATCATACTTACTGGGGAAAAGCTAAAAGTATTACCTGTATCACTTGGAAATAAGAATTACAGTTGTGGATCATACAGTTAGTCTTCTGATGATGGCAAACAGTTTATTTCACTTTTGTCTGCTTTGGATTTGTCAGATGAGCTTCAGGGCTTTTCAGCTGTTTTTAAGAACTAATGCCAAATTAGCAACTACATTCAAAAACAGAAAAAGTGACTTTTAAAACTTCAAAACCTGAGCTAATTAAAATTTAATGACGAGTAAAGATCTTCACTAGAAGGTGAAGTTTAATAGTCTCTTGCTTGATTTAGGTGCCTCCAAAGCAAGCAAAACATACAAATTTGTATTCCGTTCTCGTGAATCCTAGCAGCACAAAGCAAATTCTGGCAGAGTTTCTAAGATCGTAAAAATCTTGCATTTCATTGAAAACTATTTTTGTGTGGATTTTAAAAGCTGGCTTTGCTTTTATTATTTATGTTTTCTCTATGCATTTGAGTGTCACAAGCTGTTCTGTACTAAAGAAAGTTTGGTCAGCATTCCTGGCAGACTACAGATTTAGATTTAAAGAATCTTTACTATGCTACTATTTCCACCCTCTCAATCCTGTTTGATCATACAATTTAAAGCAGTATTTATCCAATGCCAGTAGAAAGGTGATGAAATATGAATAATATGAAATCTGACTATAATTTTATTTTTAAACTGGCACTTGATAACACATTTAAAGAGGCTAAAGATATTTCTCATTTTTTCTCCATACACTCATCCTAATTATAGTATTATACCTTTTAGTATAACAATTGAAAATAATTTGACAAAAAAAGAAACCCTGATGTTTTGTGTGTTGATACTGATTAAAGGTTAAATAAAAGAGAATCCATTTTTCTCTTATGCTTTAATTCATTTTGCCATTGTCTTATTTTCCTCGTCTCCTACAAGTCACTGTATTTTCAAACTTGCAATAAGCTGTTTAATCACAAACAGTCAAATTGACATTATCATGAATATAGTGTTTCATTCTTTCAGTGTATACGATCATTTGTATTAATAGCCCATATTCTTGATTAAACAATGGTACCGTTTGTACAACAGACATGTTCCTATAGTGGTTACAAGTTCCTGTACCCCAAATGTTTCTAGTTTCACATATATACTTATTTAATCATTGTATAGAATCATTAGACAATTTCAAGCTTGAAAAATAATGGTCATGTAATTTATTTTTTCCACTTTATAGTATACCAAAAACAAGTTTGCCACTTTCCATGTCAGATAACTATTATCATTATTTTTCCAAATTTTACCTGCTCTTAAAGCTCAAACATTGTAAGAATGATTTCTGAACATACCTTTTATTATAAAAAGAAAGGTATGTTTATTCCAAAGTAAGTTATCTTCTTTTCCTTATGTTTCCCAGATTAGTTATTTTAAAACATATCACTGAGGTTATATTCTGAAAAACCAAAGGTTTCAGATTCTGCAACTAAAGATGGGATTTCTTGATGGAAGTAATCTTTAAAACAAATAATTGGAAAATCAGCAAACAAGAATCCCCACTTAGAGTTATGTTCACTCAGCAGATGATTAATACTAAGGTCTGTGGATGCTAATTTATGGTCTTTAAAAAATGTAGTTAAATGCACGCATCACACTTTAATTTATAGTGAGAATTATGTGGAGCAGCATAAAAAGGAAACAACCTTATTTCATTTATTTTCTTTTTCCTTTGGAAAGCTTGCAGAAAATAAAACACCTTTAAAAAATTCTTCTGTATATTGAGGCAGTTATCATCTGTGGTATGAAGTTTAAGCTTTATATCACCTACATAAATTCTTTTTACTTTTATCTGTTTCAGTCTGCTTCTCTGACATTTATGGGCCAGCAAATGGGCTCCCCATTGGCTAATTTAACACCTGCAGATTGGGCTCATTATAAGCATAAAATCTGAATAACTGAGATGATTAAAACTCCTTAACCTGGTTCTGAAGATCCTACCTGGTCTGAAATGTCTGTGGCAGTTGGGAACTCACTGAGTGAATTTTGAACAGACATGTGCAATTGGTGCTTGTCCCCATGTGATGATTCCAATAGATTATGCTCCCTGATGATTTACTGCTATATTTCTGAAATTGAGGATATTTCACATGTAAAGGATTCCTCTATTACTTAGCTTTAACCTCCCTAACTCAATGCATATTTATTAAACACTATTCATGAGCCATTAGAATAGTCTGGGTAGTTGGAAGGTCACAAGATATAATCAGATGTAAAATGAACACAATCTTCCAGGAAGTTGCTTATCTAATAGATGTCATAAGATGCATGTGCTAACCCATTATTAAAAAGTTATATGTAAGTCCTTCTATCCTAATAGAGGGCAAGTGCCTAAGCATACCCAAGTTAAAGGGATATACGAAGTGGAATGGGGCTTCGCTGGTGGGTCAGTGGTAAAGAAATCTGCCTGCAAAGCCAGAGATGTGGGTTTGATCCCTGGATCAGGAATATCCCCTGGAAAAGGAAATGGCACCCTTCTCCAGTATTGTTGCCTGAAAAATCCCATGGACAGAGGAGCCTGGCGGGCTATAGTCCATGGGTCACAAAGAGTTTGATACAACTTAGTGACTAAACAACAGGAAACAACAACAAAGTGAAATAGGATTAATCAAGTAAGATTAAAATCACTTTTTTAGCCAGAGTTTGAAGAAAGTCATGAGCACAGATTGGTGAAGGCAAGTTGGCTACCTTCCAGTCAGCATCAATCTAGTGAGGTAAAAATCCTAGTAAATGGCCTCAAAGCATCATTTGTTTTACCTTTGTTAAAAATCATGCATCGTATTTGAGTTCTTTCTTTTGTTATTAAATTATTAAGATAATCTTCATGAAGGCAAAGACATAATGTTCTTGTTCATAATTGTATTCCCAAATGTTATCATTGTGTCTATCACTGTGGCCAATAGGTAGGCATTTGTTGTTTTATTTAACAGAGGTGCAAACAAGTAAGTCATAAACAGGGTTCAACATATTAGTAGAAAACAACCCTTCACATTGCAGATATATTGTTGTCTCCTAAATCTGGACTCAAAACACTTTTCTCCAGTTTAGGTATAGGTATAGTGAAGCTTCTTTCTTCCTGAGAAATATTAGGTACGCCTGTTTACAAGCTCTATATGTTGGTGCAAATTGTTGTCATATAACAACTCAAAGAAACAGCGAATAGCACAAAACTAAGATTTAATATAAATCAGAAATTACTTCAGTAGCACATATTATTCATGAACCACCAAAGAACACAGAAAAGGCCCAGTTATAATAGATAAACTCTGCAAACAAATTGGGTTTCACAAAAGCAGATGACCAGCACAAGGAATCAAGACTGCAGAATACTGAGTCATTTTTTTGGTCAAAGAACAGAGAAAATAATATTCATACACTTTCTGAACACTTAAGAATATTGATATCAGATTCAAATACAAACCTCCAGTAAATGAGAAATGTTAATAGAATATGTTTTGCCTTTTTAAGATGTGTATGTTACTACACTGGATAATAGGGAGTCAATTCTTTTTCTTATTGGGACTGGGGATTTTAGATTTGATGTGATAAGCACAGGATCATCTCTGAATGGTCGGTACTTGTGGAAGTGCTGATATTTGAACTAAATCTTAGGAAGGAGTAAGAGCTGGAATGAGGTGTGGGTGAGTTCATCCAGATAAAAGAAATTGACATGATTAGGTTTGAATTATAGATGGTTTCCTTTGACAGCAATAGAGAAGATTAAGGGGGCAGGCAGAGGTACAGGATAAATTTTTATAAACTGAATATACTTTTGTAAAATAGCAGTGAAATCAAGAAATGGGATGTTGTCCACACCTCAAAATTACCTGTCATGTTCCCTTCCAGTCACTACCCTGTGACAGGAAAGCCACAGTTATAACTTCTAAGACATTTGTTATTTCCTGCAGTGTGTGTGAATAGAATAATACATAATGTATTTTTTAGCTTCGTTATTTTTCATTCCACATTAAATGTATGAAATTTGGCCATAGAGTTGCATGATTTAGATATTTCTTATCACTGCTGTGTAGTGTGACTATAACACCATTTACTCATTCTACTGTTGATAGGTATTCAGTTAGTTTCTAGGATTTTGACTATTTCAGATGGTTCTACTGCTATGAACATTCTAGTACATATTTTTGAGTGAACTTATGTGGATATTTCTTTTAGGTATAATCTAGGAGTAGAATTCCTGGAGCATGGGAACTGGGTGAATGTACAGTTTCAGTGGAGATTGCAAAACAGATTTTTCAAAGGAATTGTACCAATTTATACTTCCTCCAGGAAAGGAAGAGAGTTATTTACCATTCTCCAAAACTTAACATTTTTATCATTGTCATTATTTGTCTTCACCATTCTAGTAGATTTGGGTGGTATATCACGGCGTTTTAAGTTTCATTTACCAAACAATCAGATAAATTTATCAGATTTTCTATTTTGTATTTCTGTGTGTTCTTTTTACATTCTGTTTATTAGTATTTTTTCATACATATTGTTGGGAATATATTATTCTATTCTATCTATTAACTTTTCACTCTCTTAATAGTTTGCCTTATAAACAAGTTTTTTTTTTTTTTTAATGAAATCCTGTAATGGTTAACACTTTGCATCAGGTACTTAAGTCACTCTTGGTCTTTTCTAGTAACATGTACAGTCACCCAAATTTTTCTCTGAAGGTTGTATCTCACATACATGAAATATATTTAAAGTGTAATCTGACACCACTCTGAGTTCACTGTGTCATCTTAATATGCCTTGGGCATACAATTTAGAACTATAAGAATATTGAGATTTTATGTTGTTTTTTTCTGGTCAGATTTAGCATTGTTTTTGAGGATTTTGCCCAGTTCAACCCGGTTATCAAGTTTATTAGCAAATATGTTGGTAATTATTTCATATTTTCTCATCTTTAAATCTATCATATTTTTCCCTGTTCAATCATTATGGTTATAATTTGTGTTATTTTCCCTCTCCTTCTATATTTTTCTTGAGCAAGTTGCCCAGAGGTTATCAAATATATATATATATATATATATTTTTTTTAATTTTGGCCTTCTTGAAATTTCCTGTTATATATTTGCTTTTAATTTAATTTTTAGTTAAAAAAATACACAACTTTAAAAAATTAGGACACACATTTTAAACTTACATTTGCCTTAAGAAAATATAAATATTCACTCTTATTCACATTCATTTGATTCAAGTGAATATATATACATATGTGGAGATAAATATATCTGTCTCTTGTCCAGCACTAAGTGATATCTCTGCTTTTCAACACACTGTCTAGGTTTGTCATGGCTTTCCTGACAAGAAACAAATGTCTTCTGATTTCATGGCTGCAGTCACCATCCACAGTGATTTTAGAGCCCAAGAAGAGGAAATCTGTCACTACTTCTACCTTTCTCCCTCTATTTGCCATGAAGTAATGGGGCTGTATGCAATGTTCTTAGTATTTTAATATTTAGTTTTAAGCTGGCTCTTTTACTCTCCTCCTTCACCCCCGTCAAGAGGCTGTTTAAGTCTTCTTCGCTTTCTGCCATTAGACTGGTGTCATCCACATATCTGAGGTGGTTGTTTCTCCCACCTATCTTGTTCCCAGCTTGTTACTCATCCAGCCCGGCATTTCTCATGATGTGCTAGCGTACAGATTGAATAAACAGGGTGACAGCACACAGCCGTGTTGCACTCCTTTCTGAATCTTGAGCCAATCAGTTGTTCCATACAGGGTTCTAGCTATTGCTTCTTGACCAGCATACAGGTTTCTCAGGAGACAGGTAAGATAGCCTGGGATCCCCATCTCTTTACAAGCTTCCCACATTTTACTGTGGTCCACACAGTCAAAGGCTTTTGCATAGTCGATGAAACAGATAGATGTTTTTCTGGACTTCCCTAGCCTTCTCTGTGATCCAAGCAAGTGTTTGGTAATTTGATCTCTGGTTCCTCTTCCTTTTCTAAACCCAGCTTGGACATCTGGAAGTTTTTGGTTACCATAAGGCTGAAGCCTAGCATGCAAGATTTTAAGCATGACCTTACTAGCGTGGGAGATGAGTGCAATTGTCCAGTGATTTGAACATTCTTTAGTACTACTCTTCTTGGGAATTGGGACGAGGATTGACCCTTTCCAGTCTGTGGCCACTGCTGGGTCTTCCAGATTTGTTGATACATTGAATGAGACATCTTGATAGCATCATCCGTTAGGGTTTTGAATAGTTCTGCTGGAACTCTGTCACATCCACTAGCTTTATTAACAGCAGTGTTTTCTAATGCCCACTTGACTTCGCTCTCCAGATTATCTAGCTCTGGGTGGCTGACCACACCACTGTAGTCATCTGGTTCATTTGGATCTTTTTTATACAGTTCTTCCAGGTATTCTTTCCATCACTACTGGATCTCTTCAGCATCTCCTAGATCTCTACTGTTTATCTTTGGGCAAAAGTTTCTCTTTATGTCTCCAATTTATCTGAAGAGATCTCTAGTCTTTCCCCTTCTGTTGTTTTCTTCTAGTTCTATAGGCTGTTTATTGAAGAAGGTCTTATCTCTGTCTGCTCTGCCCCTTCCCTTATTATGACAGTGTGTGTGTGTGTGTGTGTGTGTGCGCGCACGTGCACACACGTGTGTCATTCAGTCATATCTGACTCTTTGTGAACCTGTGGACTATAGCCCACTGGACTTCTCCCTGGAATTCTCCAGGTAGGGCTACTGAGATGGATTGCCATTCCCTCCTCCAGAAGATCTTCCCAACCCAGGGATCATACCCAGGTCTCCTTTACTGAAGTCAGGTTCTTTACCATTTGAGCCAACAGACAGCACACAAACTGTCAAATATCTCCATCTTTGGAGGAATTAGCCTTTTTCCCTGTAGTGATCCCATGCATAAAATATTGAAAATTAGTACATTTGGATACTTTTTCTTCTCTTAGTCTGCCTGTTTCAGTTTATTTAATTGACTTGACTATGGAAACTTAGGAGGCTAAAGGGAAAGTCTTTCCTCCCCTACAACAGACCAGGACATCTGAGTTATAAATCATCAGTAGTGAAGTCGTGGCCTTCTTTCATAGTCTCTACATAGGGGGATGAAAATAATAATCAATACAGTTTTTACATTTTGTTATTTTATCAGTGCATGACAGTATACAGATCTTACCAAAACAAGACAGTAAGTTGTTTTTTTGTTTGTTTGTTTTTCTCAAATGGCTTTTTTTTTTTAGTTTTTTTTTTTTTTTAATTAGTTGGAGGCTAATTACTTTACCATATTGTAGTGGTTTTTGTCATACATTGACAAGAATCAGCTATGGTTTTACATGTATTCCCCATCCCGATCCCCCCCACACCTCCCTCTCCACCCGATCCCTCTGGGTCTTCCCAGTGCACCAGCCCTGAGCACTTGTCTCATGCATCCAGCCTGGACTGGTGATCTGTTTCACCCTAGATAATATACATGTTTTGATGCTGTTCTCTCGAAACATCCTACCCTCGCCTTCTCCCACAGAGTTGAAAAGTCTGTTCTATACATCTGTGTCTCTTTTTCTGTTTTGCATATAGGGTTATCGTTACCATCTTTCTAAATTCCATATATATGTGTTAGTATACTGTAATGGTCTTTATCTTTCTGGCTTACTTTGCTCTGTATAATGGGCTTCAGTTTCATCCATCTCATTAGAAGTGATTCAAATGAATTCTTTTAAATGGCTGAGTAATATTCCATGGTGTATATGTACCACAGCTTCCTCATCCATTCATCTGCTGATGGGCATCTGGGTTGCTTCCATGTCCTGGCTATTATAAACAGTGCTGCGATGAACATTGGGGTGCACGTGTCTCTTTCAGATCTGGTTTCCTCGGTGTGTATGCCCAGAAGTGGGATTGCTGGGTCATATGGCAGTTCTATTTCCAGCTTTTTAAGAAATCTCCACACTGTTTTCCATAGCGGCTGTACTAGTTTGCATTCCCACCAACAGTGTAAGAGGGTTTCCTTTTCTCCACACCCTCTCCAGCATTTATTGCTTGTAGACTTCTGGATAGCAGCCATCCTGACTGGCGTATAATGGTACCTCATTGTGGTTTTGATTTGCATTTCTCTGATAATGAGTGATGTTGAGCATCTTTTCATGTGTTTTTTAGCCATCTGTATGTCTTCCTTGGAGAAATGTGTTTATTTCTTTGGCCCAGTTTTTGATTGGGTCATTTATTTTTCTGGAGTTGAGCTGGAGGACTTGCTTGTATATTTTTGAGATTAATCCTTTGTCTGTTGCTTCATTTGCTATTATTTTCTCCCAATCTAAGGGCTGTCTTTTCACCTTGCTTATAGTTTCCTTTGTTGTGCAAAAGCTTTTAAGTTTCATTAAGTCCCATTTGTTTATTTTTGCTTTTGTTTCTAATATTCTGGGATGTGGGTCATAGAGGATCCTGCTGTGATTTATGTCAGAGAGTGTTTTGCCTATGTTCTCCTCTAGGAGTTTTATAGTTTCTGGTCTTACATTTAGATCTTTAATCCATTTTGAGTTTATTTTTGTGTATGGTGTTAGAAAGTGTTCTAGTTTCATTCTTTTACAAGTGGTTGACCAGTTTTCCCAGCATCACTTGTTAAAGAGGTTGTCTTTTTTCCATTGTATATCCTTGCCTCCTTTGTCGAAGATAAGGTGACCATAGGTTCGTGGATTTATCTCTGGGCTTTCTATTCTGTTCCATTGATCTACATTTCTGTCTTTGTGCCAGTACCATACTGTCTTGATGACTGTGGCTTTGTAGTAGAGTCTGAAGTCAGGCAGGTTGATTCCTCCAGTTCCATTCTTCTTTCTCAGGATTACTTTGGCTATTTGAGGTTTTTTGTATTTCCATACAAATTTTGAAATTATTTATTCTAGTTCTGTGAAAATACCATAGCTTGATAGGGATTACATTGAATCTATAGATTGCTTTGGGTAGTATAGCCATTTTGACAATATTGATTCTTCCAATCCATGTACACGGTATATTTCTCCATCTGTTTGTGTCCTCTTTGATTTCTTTCATCAGTGATTTATAGTTTTCTATGTATAGGTCTTTTGTTTCTTTAGGTAGATATACTTCTAAGTATTTTATTCTTTTTGTTGCAATGGTGAATGGTATTGTTTCCTTAATTTCTCTTTCTGTTTTCTCATTGCTAGTGTATAGGAATGCAAGAGATTTCTGTGTGTTAATTTTATATCCTGCAACTTTACTGTATTTGTTGATTAGCTCTAGTAATTTTCTGGTAGAATCTTTAGGGTTTTCTATGTAGAGGATCATGTCATCTGCAAACAGAGAAAGTTTCACTTCTTCTTTTCCTATCTGGATTCCTTTTACTTCTTTTTCTGCCCTGATTGCTGTGGCCAACACTTCCAAAACTATGTTGAATAGTAGTGGTGAGAGTGGGCACCCTTGTCTTGTTCCTGATTTCAGGGGAAATGCTTTCAATTTTTCACCATTGAGGGTGATGCTTGCTGTGGGTTTGTCATATATAGCTTTTATTATGTTGAGGTATGTTCCTTCTATTCCTGCTTTCTGGAGAGAGTTTTAATCATAAATGGATGTTGAATTTTGTTAAAGGCTTTTTCTGCATCTATTGAGATAATCATATGGTTTTTATCTTTCAATTTGTTAATGTGGTGTATTACATTGATTGATTTGCAGATATTAAAGAATCCTTGCATTCCTGGGATAAAGCCCACTTGGTCATGGTGTATGATTTTTTTAATATGTTGTTGGATTCTGTTTGCTAGAATTTTGTTAAGGATTTTTGCATCTATGTTCATCAGTGATATTGGCCTGTAGTTTTCTTTTTTTGTGGCATCTTTGTCTGGTTTTGGAATTAGGGTGATGGTGGCCTCATAGAGTGAGTTTGGAAGTTTACCTTCTGCAATTTTCTGGAAGAGTTTGAGTAAGATAGGTGTTAGCTCTTCTCTAAATTTTTGGCAGAATTCAACTGTGAAGCCATCTGGTCCTGGGCTTTTGTTTGCTGGAAGATTTCTGATTACAGTTTTGATTTCCTTGCTTGTGATAGTTTTGTTAAGATCTTCTATTTCTTCCTGATTTAGTTTTGGAAAGTTATACTTCTCTAAGAACTTGTCCATTTCTTCCAAGTTGTCCATTTTATTGGCATAGAGCTGCTGGTAGTAGTCTCTTATGATCTTTTGTATTTCAGTGTTGTCTGTTGTGATCTCTCCATTTTCGTTTCTAATTTTGTTAATTTGGTTCTTCTCCCTTTGTTTCTTAATGAGTCTTGCTAATGGTTTGTCAATTTTGTTTATTTTTTCAAAAAACCAGCTTTTAGCTTTGTTGATTTTTGCTATGGTCTCTTTAGTTTCTTTTGCATTTATTTCTGCCCTAATTTTTAAGATTTCTTTCCTTCTACTAACCCTGGGGTTCTTCATTTCTTCCTTCTCTAGTTGCTTTAGGGGTATAGTTAGGTTATTTATTTGACTTTTTTCTTGCTTCTTGAGGTAGGCCTGTAATGCTATGAATCTTCCCCTTAGCACTGCTTTTACAGTGTCTCATAGGTTTTGGATTGTTGTGTTTTCATTTTCATTCATTTCTATGCATATTTTGATTTCTTTTTTGATTTCTTCTATGATTTGTTGGTTATTCAGAAGCGTGTTGTTTAGCCTCCATACGTTTGAATTTTTAATAATTTTTTTCCTGTAATTGAGATCTAATCTTACTGCACTGTGGTCAGAGAAGATGACTGGAATGATTTCAATTTTTTTGAATTTACCAAGACTAGATTTATGGCCCAGGATGTGATCTATTCTGGAGAAGGTTCCATGTGCACTTGAGAAAAAGGTGAAGTTGATTGTTTTGGGGTGAAACATCCTATAGATGTCAATTAGGTCTAGCTGGTCCATTGTGTCCTTTAAAGTTTGTGTTTCCTTGTTAATTTTCTGTTTAGTTGATCTATCCATAGCTGTGAGTGGGGTATTAAAGTCTCCCACTATTATTGTGTTACTATTAATTTCCTCTTTCATACTCGTTAGCGTTTGCCTTACTTATTGCGGTGCTCCTATGTTGGGTGCATATATATTTATAATTGTTATATCTTCTTCTTGGATTGATCCTTTGATCATTATGTAGTGTCCTTCTTTGTCTCTTTTCACAGCCTTTATTTGAAAGTCTATTTTATCTGATATGAGTATTGCGACTCCTGCTTTCTTTTGGTCTCCGTTTGCATGAAATATTTTTTTCCAGCCCTTCACTTTTAGTCTGTATGTGCCCCTTGTTTTGAGGTGGGTCTCTTGTAGACAGCACATATAGGAGTCTTGTTTTTGTATCCATTCAGCCAGCCTTTGTCTTTTGGTTGGGGCACCCAACCCATTTACATTTAAGGTAATTATTGACAGGTATGGTCCCGTTGCCATTTACCTTGTTGTTTGGGGTTCACATTTATACAACCTTTCTGTGTTTCCTATCTAGAGAAGATCCTTTAGGATTCGTTGAAGAGCTGGTTTGGTGGTGCTGAATTCTCTCAGCTTTTGCTTGTCTGTAAAGCTTTTGAGTTCTACTTCACATCTGAATGAGATCCTTGCTGGGTACAGTAATCTAGGTTGTAGGTTATTCTCTTTCATTACTCTGAGTGACAGTAAGTTTTGAACATTGTTTTTTAGAGGAGCATGGATTAGTTGTTCCTTTTGTCTTTTTTTTTTTGCCTCCTTTTTAAGAAAAAACAGTTGGGTTTTTTGTTTTGTTTTGTTAGTGCTGCATGTAAAGTTCTAGGATGACAGTATTTTCCTCATATCACTATATTGCTTTTCTTTCATTGCCTTTCTTGATTGCTGAATGCTTTTATTTGAACAAGGAGCAGTTGTAAGACTTTTCTTATTAAAAACAAGCAGAAATCTTAGAGCTCAATTAATAAAATAGCAAGTAACTGAGTTAAAGTGAAGAAAAGGTAGAAAATGTCTGAAAAAAATTTAGCCAGTTACTATAAAAGTTAAGCAGATATCTACTCTCTGACCTTGTCATTCCACTCCCAGTTATGTATACCAGAGAACTTAAAATATAAGTACATTAAAAGTCTTGGAATAAAATGTTTACACAACATGTTTATTCATAGTAGACCAGAAGTGGTAATAACACAGATGTTCATCAATTGGAAAATGGATAAACAAACTGGAGTATAATCATAAAATTAAATTCCACTCACCCATAAGAAAGAATGGGCTACTGTTGCAACACCCATAACATGGATGAATCTCAAAAACCATTACACTCAGTTGAAGAAGTTTTACACACACACTAATATGCGTATGAGAATTTCTCTAGAAACTAGACTGCAGTGATGTAAATAACATCAATGTTGCCTTCTGAGTGTTTAGCCAGCGGGGGAGTGGCTAATGGATAAGAGGTAGGGAGATATTCTGCAGTTATGGAAATTATCAATGCCCCGATAGTGATGTGGGCTGTATGAGCATATGGATTTTCAAAGTTCAACTGTTAGTAGTTTTCAGATCTGAACCTTTCACTGTAAATAAATCATACTTTAATAAAAAAGTTAAAATGAATGTGCAAAGAGCTTGGAGAAAAACTTTATAAAATGTGCGCATCATTACTCATCAGAGAAAGAAAAATTAAAATCACAGTGAAATAGGTGCTTGCTAATATCAGAATGGCTAAAAAATGAAAAAGAATGTCAGTATCAAGTGTTGATAGCAATATGGAGAAGAAAATGATAAAATGTTACTGAAAAATAGTTGGCAGGTTTTTTTAAAATAAGATGCAGTGTATATACTTACTCTACTATCCAGTAATTTTATTCCTAGTTACTGAGTCAGCCTGAATCATCTATGTTCCTGGAGGCAGATGGTAAGAGGGAGGGAATACTTCATGGAAGTCTAAGTGAGGGCACTAAACCCAGGCACCCAAGAAGGCTGGACACTGAAGGCGAGCGTTCCATGCTCCAGCGACAGTAAGGCAGTGCTGGGGTGGAAGAGCTGAAAGGAAATGGTCACAGCCTTTCCTGGCAGCCTGGGGAGAGTGGTGGTAAAAGATCACACAGCAGAGAGGATGGGATGGTTGGAAGTTTGGTTACTTCGAGCAAACAAGTGTGTTGGTTTGACAAATAAATCAGTACATGAGGAATAATTGGATTTACTATTATCTTACCTACTGAGAAATGATTTACAAACGAGGAGGGAGAAGTTAGAGCATTGAGGTTTTCTATTAGAATTGGAAATATGGGTGTGAACCCTTTTTAAAAAAAATACATAATCTATTCATAATTATTCATGAATTCAGTATTCTGGAATTCACAGACTTGCTAAAATTTATCTGTAACCCCAAAATAAATATAGCACCTCTACGGTCATTCACAGCCGTGGACAGGACAGCAAACAGTTTGAGTTGCCTGACATGTGTGTTCCCTGCAGAGATCCACCAAGACAGCACTCTGCCTTCAGGTCTCATGTTGTGCAAACCTTTTCTCTTCCTTATTTGAGTCTATTTGAGTGATGTTAGTAGCTCTGTCGTGTCCAACTCTTTGCAACCCCAGGTACCGGGGCCTGCCAGGCTCTGTCCATGGGATTTCCCAAGCAAGAATACAGTGGTGGGTTGCCATTCCCTTCTCCAGGGGATCTTCTTGATGCGGGGATCAAGCCCCTGTCTCCTGCATTTCAGGTAGACTCTTTACCATCTGAACCACCAGGGAACCATGGTTTTAACATTTTTGTGCTTTTTCTTGGTGCTTTTGCTGTTTCCAAGCTTAATGCTGAAGTTTGTCGAGTATTCCTAAAGGCAAGAAGGCTATGGTGTTTCTTATGGAGCAAATGTGTTAGATATGCTCCCTTTAGGCATAAATCGTTGTGCTGTTAGTCATGAGTTCAGTGTCAATGAAACAGTGATATATTTTGAGTTTGATGGTTTTAAACAGAAACACACGTAACACAATAATGTTATATAATGACCAATTGATGAAAATGTGACCAGAGACTCACAGGAACCTAGCCCCACATTCTTAGGGGTGGTAGTTCAGTATTTCTTAATTTGGAATTTTCAGTGACTTGCTACAGTGTAACTACCATAAATAATGATAATTAACTTTGTATGGGAGTGCATGTGAATTATATTCAGAGGTTGGCATAGACTCATTGATACCATTTAGCAATATTCTTGGTTTCTAAATGGCATCTTCACTAAAGCATAAGAATGATAAAGACGTGTCAAAAGTATATGAGAACCTAACTTGATGGATCTCTCATTGAGCAAGTCTAGGACAATTTGAGTATTAAAATCAATGACAGTATCAAATGACACCCAATGTGATAAAACAGGAACCCATGAGTTCATATTACTATAAATAAATGAAGGAGGAAAAGAACTCTTCTTCAATTAAATAGCTAAAAATAAAGAGGAAGTGATGGTCATAATTTGGAAAATTGTAATGGTGGCAGAGGTTTTGCTAAGAAACAGTATGCTAGTAGATTACTGAAATCTGAACACAATGATGACTTTACCCTAAAGATACCTGAGTTTGGTTTTGAGGAAACATCCTCCAGACTCAGAGGAGTCATAAAGCATGAAAAGCCTGCAGACTTGAAAGACTATTAAGGACATAATAGAAAGGGATAGGTTAAACAACTGTTTCAGACTGAATATTTATGAGACATGTAAATTAGAAGCAACACTGCTTTCTAGACAAGTATCTGAACTAGAAGTGAAAAAGATACATTGATGTGATCATTGGCAAAACTCCGAAATAGAGCCTATGGATTGGAAAACAGCATTGTATATGGGACGGCTTCCTAAATGGATGAGTTGTATGGTGGTAATGTCAGAGAAGATTGTTTTTATAAGATACACGCTGGAGTCTCTTAAGAGTGATTGGGCATCAAAACAGAAAATGACTCTTCAATCTATTTTCTTCTTTCCCTCCCCTCTTCCCTCTTTCTCTCCCTCCCTCCTTCCCCACTCTGTTCCTTCCTTGCATCCATCCTTCCATTTGTCCGTAAGAGAGAACAATATTCATTCATCTTTTTACTCTGAGAAAATCCTTAAAATAATTCTTAGGTTTCCTACACAGAAAATATTCCATGACTCTTAGTAATTGAATAACATAAGTTTGTTGTGAGTATAATATTATAATAATAATTTTCTGTACTATTTTCAGTTGAGAAATATTTTCCTATGACTGTCTTTATTTTGGCCAGTTCTTTATTCTGCTTTTTTTATGTGTTGCCTCATTCCTGTAAATTATAGCCACTTTAAGTCTGTGAGGTAGGTAAAGGAAATTTTAGTTTTTTTCATTAAAAAATTATTTTGTATCCAAGTAAGTCTTATATTCTTATTACAACTTTCTGCTAAGCAAGTTCCTAATGAAGTAGATATATAATACACAATTATTAAGGGTGATTTTATGTTTCCTCCTTTTTAATATTTAAAACTTTTCTTAGAGAAAAAAAAGAAAAGAGGTGTAGCGTAATTACCCCTCTTGATTTTAACTTTGTTTCTTTGTACAAATTTAAAAAACTTAAAAGGCAGACAGTATGTCTTTGTCAAACTATGGCTTAAGGTAAAATAATAGCCTTTCATTTTTTTTGAGATAGGCTAAATACGTTTAATTTAAATAAAAGTTGAAATTTGATTCTGATTAATGTTATTAGCAATAGCAAATTTACTCAACCTAAATCAAAAGTAACATGGGTACAGATTAGTTTAAAACATAGATTTATTTAAGACTTTGACAAAACATTCTTTCCTTGAGTGATATCATAGGGGCTAGTATATAGGCATGTAATTACAAAATTATCATATCAAGACTTTGCTTTTTTGAACTTTTTATAGACCTATGAATAAAATTATTTCTTTTGATACTAAAAGAATAAAACTTCTTGGTGAAATTTGTGCTTAGGCTTTGTTGCACAAAATACTCAATTTTCAGTCAAAATTGAGATAAATACAAAGGGGTTTATTTTCAATTGAAATTAAATGAATTTAATATTGTTCAAGATACTTGTTAAAACAAAGTAGCTTGCTCACACTTATAGGAAGCTAAAAACAGTGGCAGAATATTGTTATACTTTCTTATGAATGGCAGGGTGTTCTTTCACACAGAAATTGTGAAGAGATTTATTACATGCTTAAGACAGCAGTAAATCTCAACTTGAGTGTAATAACAGTACAACATTCTGACGTCGTTATCTTCTCTCAGTATTCTGTTCTCTGACTGAGCAGAAGGTTCGGAAAAAGGGTCACACCCGTTCAGTCTAGGAAGGGGGAAGTTAAATGCGGTTAGTTTTGTGCTATAGCTCTTCCCATCTTTGGGTAGAAGTTGAGTGCTGTTAGTTTCCTTCCACATTCTAATGCCTAAGGAGGAATGGAAATGTTTCAAGATTTTATAGGGAGTTTTGTTTGTTTTTTGTTTTTTGCAATATGATTTTCCAAAGATTTAGTTTTCCTTTTTTTTTTTCTCATTTATTTTTATTAGTTTTCCTTTAAATCCAAGTATCTTGTCACCTGAAGTCAGAACATTTTCTCCAAGGCTTTACAGAGACTTATTCAACTGATTATTGTTGAAAACTCTCTCTTAACCAGACTAGTTTTTTAAATTCATTCTATATTTTCAAAACACCAAGCAAAATCTCAAAAAAGTTTTACAAAAAAAGCTCTTAAAAGAATGTTTTCATCTTTCAACTAAACCATCCTGTCACAAAACCTTCCTCTGTTAAACTATCAGATTTCTTTACTTAGCAGAGGATTATGTTCTCTTTGTCAACATTTGCATGTAATTTTTAGATATGTTAAATGAACTGGTCTTTGATAAGTAAAGTTATCCATTTTGTAGTGTTATCCAGAACTTTTTTCATTTTATCATTAAGAATTGCTGACCCAGCATTTCCATTCCTGGGTATTAATCTGAAGAAAATGAAAATACTACTGAAATGGATATATGCACCCCCATGCTCATTGTGGCATTATTTACAATAGCAAAGATATGGAACAATGTAAGTGTTCAATAATGAATGAATGGATAAAGAAAATGCAATTTATACATGTACAATGTAATATTATTTGGTCATAAAAAAAAAAGAATCTTGTCATTTTGAACAACATAAGTGGACTTTCAGGCAATTATCCTAAATGAAATGTCAGGCAAAAGAAAGACAAACACCATCTGATCTCACTTATATGTGGAATATTTGAATAAAAAAGCTCATAGATACAGAGAACAGTTTAGTAGGTGCCAGAGGCTAGGAGAAAATAGGTGAAGCAGGTCAAAAAGTACAAATTTCTACCAATGAAATAAATAATAGGAATGTAATGCATAGTATGGTGACTATAATTAATAATACTATATGGCATATTTGGGGCTTCCAACATTGCACTACTGGTTAAGAATCTGCCTGTGAATTCAGGAGACATAAGAGATGTGGGTTTGATCCTTGGGCTGGGAAGATCCCATGGAAGAGGGAATGGAAATCCACTCCTGTATTCTTGCCTAGAATATCCATAGACAGAGGAGCCTTGCAGGCTGCAGTCCATGGGTTCACAAAGAAAGAGTTGGGCATGACTAAAGTGACTTAGCCTGCACACATATAGCATATTTGTAAGTTGCTAAGAGAGTCGATCTTCAGAGTTTTTATTACAGGAGAGAAGAGATAAAAAATAATTGTTTACACTAGCGTGTCTCTGTGAAGAATGCAGTTCTATATTTTAGTGTTTGATTTCCCTTATTTTTTAAAACAGTTGAAACATCTGAAACAAACTGTTGATGGGCACTATAAATACTGATATCAATATATTCTCTCTCTAAGACAGACCTTTCCTCTCAATATAAAGACAAAAATGCTAGATACATCTATGCCTTTGGTTGTCTCAGAAGTACTTTGCAACAAAACAAAAGTTTTCTTTAATGTCATCATCATTTACAAAACTTGAAAATACTACAGCATGATACTTTTGCTAAAATCTGTTTATTCATCACCTGAATAGAAAAGCTGCTGTTTTTCAGTTATTATACAGAACCTTTTCAGCATCATGTTGACTTTTCCTGCTGTGTGAGAATGTAATCTTTGAAAAATTATACACTGCAATTTGTCCTAGAGTTTTGCTTTCTATAATTTTACATGCTTGTATTATTAGATTCTCTCCAGTGGTATCACTTTCCCTTTCCTGGGCATTAATAATTTACTGAAAGACTTGCTTCCTAATACTTTTTATTAAATCTGACTTTTAATAATCAATCTTTTCTTTTCATATGTTCTAAGATTCCAGTGACACTTTTTAAATAATCAGTTCTTTTGTGTATAAACCAGTCCCATCCTCCAATCACACACTGGAGTATTGAATCCCCATCAATACACTACAAAAAAGTACACAGATTTCCTAGGTCATTCTTTCATTGTTTAATTGTTGAATGTCTCATACATTTGAAGAAATCCTAAAACATGGCAGAGAGAAAAAATTATATATAATATAAACAAATCTTCCTCAGTGAATATCTTTTGAGAAATCGGAAAAGACGTAATATAAAAAGAAATGGTGATGCTATTCAAAAGAAAAGAAATGATATACAGAAACAGAAGCACTGAAAAATAAAATTAAGTGAAAGTATGGTTGCTGAAAAAAAAGAGTCCAAAATGCAGTACTTGAATGCAGTCTCAAAAATGACAGAATGATCTTTATTTGCTTTCAAGGCAAACCATTCACCATCACAATAATACAAGTCTGTGCCCCAAACACTGATGCCGAAGAAGCTGAAGTTGACCAGTTCTATGAAGATCTGCAATACCTTCTAGAACTAACAACAACAAAAAAAGATTTTCTTTGCATCATAAGGGATTGGAATACAAATGTAGGAAGTCAAGAGATACCAAGAGTAACAGGAAAATTTTGCAGCGGAGTACAAAATGAAGCATGGCAAAAACTAACAAAGTTTTGTCAAGAGAACACACCAGTCATAGCAAACACCTTTTCCAAAATCTGAGAGTTGGCTCTACACTTGGACATCACCATATGTCAACATCAGAATCAGACTGATAATGATCTTTGCAGCCAAAGATGGAGAATCTCTATACAGTCAGTAAAAACAAGACCTGGAGTTGATTGTTGTGGCTCAGATCATGAGCTCCTTATTGCAAAATTCAGGCTTAAACTGAAGAAAGTGGAGAAAACTACTAGGTCATTCAGGTATGACCTGAATCAAATTCCTTATGATTATACAGTGGAGATGCTGAGTAGATTCACAAGATTAGATCTGGAAGACAGTGTGCCTGAAGAACTGTGGATGGATGTTCATTTTTGTACAGGAGGAGGCAGTGACCAAAACTATGCCAAAGAAAAAGAAGTGCAGGAAGGCAAAGTGGTTGTCTGAGGAGGCTTTACAAATAGCTGAGGAAAGAAGAGAAGTGAAAGGAAAAGTAGAAAAGGAAAGATATACCCAGAGAAATAACAAGGTGAGAGAACAAAGCCTTCTTCAATGAACAATGCAAAGAAATAGAGGAAAACAATAGAATGGGAAAGACTAGAGATCTCGTCAAAAAAATTGGAGATACCAAGGGAATATTTCATGAAAGGATGGGTATGATAAAAGACAGAAACATTAAGGACCTAACATTAATTACCTAACAGAGGCAGAATAGATTAAGAAGAGGTGGCAAAAATCAGTTCAGTTCAGTCATGTCCGACTCTTTGCAACCCCATGAATCGCAGCACGCCAGGCCTCCCTGCCCGTCACCAACTCCCGG
This sequence comes from Odocoileus virginianus, assembly GCF_023699985.2. NCBI lineage: Eukaryota > Metazoa > Chordata > Mammalia > Artiodactyla > Cervidae > Odocoileus > Odocoileus virginianus. Next base: position 80,388,091 of record NC_069674.1, read on the forward strand.
AGTTTACTCAAACTCATGCCCATCGAGTTGGTGATGCCATCAAGCCATCTCATCCTCTGTCATCCCCTTCTCCTCCTGCCCTCAATCCCTCCCAGCATCAGGGTCTTTTCCAATGAGTCAACTCTTCGCATGAGGTGGCCAAAGTACTGGAGTTTCAGCTTCAGCATCAGTCCTTCCAGTGAACACCCAGGACTGATCTCCTTTAGGACGGACTGGATGGATCTCCTTGCAGTCCAAGGGACTCTCAAGAGTCTTCTCCAACACCACAGTTCAGAAGCATCAATTTTTTGGCACTCAGCATTCTTCACAGTCCAACTTTCACATCCATACATGACCACTGGAAAAACCATAGCCTTGACCAGATGGACTTTTGTTGGCAAAGTAATGTCTCTGCTTTTTAATATGCAATCTAGGTTGGTCATAACTTTCCTTATAAGGAGTAAGTGTCTTTTAATTTCATGGCTGCAGTCACCATCCACAGTGATTTTGGAGCCTAAAAAAATAAAGTCTGACACTGTTTCCACTCTCTCCCCATCTATTTCCCATGAGGTGATGGGACCAGATGCCATGATCTTAGAGTTCTGAATGTTGAATTTTAAGCCAGCTTTTTCACTCTCCTCTTTCACTTTCATCAAGAGGCTATTTTTAGTTCCTCTTCACTTAATGCCATAAGGGTGGTGTCATCTACATATCTGAGGTTATTGATATTTCTCCCAGCAATATTGATTCCAGCTTGTGCTTCTTCCAGCCCAGCATTTCTCATGATGTACTCTCATCATGTGGCAAGAATACATAGAAGAATTGTACAAAAAGTCTTAATGACCCAGATAACCACGATGGTGTAGTCACTCACCTAGAGCCAGACATTCTGAAGTGTGAAGTCAAGTGGGCTTAGAAACCATTACTAAGAACAAAGCTAATGGATGTGACAGAATTCAAGCTAAGCTAATTAAAATCCTAAAAGATGATGCTGTGAAAGTGCTATACTCAGTATGTCAGCAAATTTGGAAAACTCAGCAGTGGCCACAGGACTGGAGAAGGTCAGTTTTCATTCCAATCCCAAGGAAAGGCAATGCCAAAGAATGTTCAACTATGTAGATTTGCACTGATTTCACTTGCTAGCAAGAGTATTCTCTAAATCCTTTAAGCTAGACTCCAGCTGCACGTGAACTGAAAGCTTTAAGATGTGCAAGCTGGGTTTCAAGAAGGCCGAGGGACCAGATATCAAATTACCAACATCCATTGGATCATAGAAAAGGCATGGGAATTCCATAAAAACATCATCTTCTGCTTCATTGACTATGCTAAATCCTTTGTGCGTATCACAACAAACTATGGAAAATTCTTATAGAGATGGGAATAGCAGACCACCTTACCTGCCTCCTGAGAAATCTGTATGCAGGTCAAGAAGCAACAGTTAGAACCAGACATGGAACAATGGAATGGTCAAAATTGGGAAAGGAGTGCATCCAAGGCTGTATATTGTCACTCTGCTTATTTAACTTATATACAGAGTACATCATGTGAAATACTGGGCTGGTTGAATCACAAGCTGGAATCAAGACTGCCAGGTGAAATATCAACAACCTCATATATGCAGATAACACAGTAATGGCAGAAAGCAAAGAGGAACTAAAGAACCTCTTGATGAAGAGTGAAAGAGGGGAATGAGAAAAGCTGGCTTAAAACTCAACATTGAAGAAACAAGGATCATGGCATCTGGTCCCATCACTTGATGGCAAAAAGAAGGGGAAAAAGTGGAAGCAGTGATACATTTTCTTTACTTGGGTTCCAAAATCACTGTGGACAGTGACTGCAGTCATGAAATTGGTGCCTTGCTTTTTGGTAGGAAAGTTATGAACAGACCTAGACAGCATATTGAAAAGCAGACATCACTTTGCAGAGAAAGATCCATATAGTCAAAGCTGTGGTTTTTCCAGTAGTCTTGGATGTGAGAGTTGTGAGATGATGTGAGTTGTGAAATGTGAGAGTTGGAATATAAAGAATAATTAATGTTTCAAACTGTGGTGCTGGAGAAGATTGTTGAGAGTCCCTTGGATAGCAAGGAGATCAAACCAGTCAATCTGTGTATTCACTGGAAGGTTTGTTGCTAAAGCTGAAATTCCCATACTTTGACCACCTGATGGGAAGAACAGACTCACTGCAAAAGACCTTGTTGCTAGGAAAGATTAAAAGCAAAAGGAGAAGGGACTGACAGAGGATGAAATAGTTAGATACCATCACTCACTCAATGGATATGAATTTGAGCAAACTCTGGGAGATAGTAGAGGACAGAGGAGACTTTTGTGTTAGTCAGTGAGGTCGCAAAAGGTTGGACATGACTTAGCGACTGAACGGCAACAATATGGTTGCTAAAATTTAGTTAGCATAAAGAATAAATGGACAGTATATCAAGAAAGTAGAAATGAGTAACAGATGGAAAATATAAGGTAAAAGATGATAAAAGAAACAGAAAATTAGTGTAAGGTGTCCAAAATATGTCTAATAGGGGCTCTAGAAAGGGCAAAATGAAGAAATGTGTTTTCATTTACGTGGAGCATCCCAAAGCCCAGGAAAAATAATTGAAATGTAAATCTTAATTTTCTGTTAAACAACTGTGAAATTGAAATTTAAAAATTTAGATTTTTTTTTCATCATCAAGAGGAATTGGAGTGAAGGGGGTATAAGAGGTTGGGAAAATAGTTACCTTGCAAAGGAGTGAAACTTGAATAAGCATTGATGTCGTAATCAATACTAGGTAATAGGTAACAATGGAAATTCTGAGAGGCTATTTTCAACCAGGTGTTCCATACACAATTAAGAGGAAAGTGGGGGGGAAGCTTTACCAGAAATAGTAATTATAGAACACTTTCTGAGTTGGCAGAGAAAACAATTTACATAGTGATATCGAGATTAGCATTGTGTCCTGATTTAACTAAGAATAGTAGGACATAATTGAAATTGGAAGGTGAGTGAGAAAATTGAGAATGTTTTGAGAAAGAATTCTACCATAGAAGAGAAAAATCAATGAACCAAAATCAATAATATAAGCATTCAGTTTTTAAATACAGAATTAAAGCTGGCATGGAACAGGAAATTTGCTTGTTATTAAAAGTCCTACTGCTTTTTTTAAGCACTTAAGATTTTTTTGGATAATTTTCAAACAAGTTTTTCTCATAAAGTGATCATTAACATAACCAATTTCAATTTCATCATTCCATAACAACTTTGTTGATACTCCTAACTACAGTGTCAAAAACAGTGGCAAATATCATGCATAATTATATTAACAATAAGTAAAACATATGGAATGACTCCTGGACCGCATCTTCCTTTATTCTTTTTAAAACCCAAATGATGTTGTTTTGCTAGACAAAAGTCTTCTTTTCCTGCCTGGCTGTTTGGTATATAAATGCCAGCTGTTATAATGTTTTGATTTGGTTTTTAAAGAAACCATTATATAACATTTTCTTTCATCATTCCAACTCCAAGCTAGAAGGCACTAACAGGCCTCACAGAGCCATAGAATTTCCTTCTGGAACTTTCAGATTTTCCTTGAAAAATGAAGGCAGTTGTTTACCTAAAATTTTTTCAAGAAATAATGCAACAAAAAACAGTGATATCTCATTTGCATCAGCCTCACAGACTTTCTAGTATCATCGTAGAGTATGTTAATCAAAGTCAGGCATCTGCTGTTATTCCAAAAGCAAATTTATAAACTAAATTCTCAAAATTATATACTGAAGTCAGTCTGAATTAGCTTCAAAGTCCACTCGTAACTTAGAATATCTTGAGCAAGTACTTATTCTGTCCATTTCTGGTTTCCTTGTATGGTTAACAGTATTAAGCTTTTCTGTCTTCTGTATATGTTATGAAGTTACATGTAAATGGCCTTGTACTATTCCTGGCATAGTTTCAGTCTGTAAATAGTGGCAGGGCAGTGCTGTGATTGCTGCCCCTGATGGTTCTAATAAACTTTATCATCATTGCAAACCCCAGTTTTTGCAACAGAGCTTTTTGTTTTTTCTGAGTGTTAGTTGACAGATAGGATATCACTAATTCTCCCTTCAAGCTAAAAATATGCATGGCTGCAGAAATGTCAACAGTAGACAGATGGTTATGCCGAAAGAGATGACATTATAAGAAATTCAAGGTATGGCCGCAGAGGAATCTAACTACATTCCTATGGCGCTTATGAAATGAATTTATAGCTAATTCCAAATGAACTGCTACTCTGAAGAGATGTCAGCATTTGAGAACAGGTGTCAGGTAGCTGATGACTTAGACAGACAATATATGATGTTTCAATATATCTTAGAAAATATTTATTTGTACTCATTTTACTGATACCATAGGACAAGGATATGAATTGAAGAAAAAATGTATAGTTATAAAAGAAACACAGATGTACTCATACTGCTCCTTATACATACATAAGAAATTTAGTATTTTGGTTTTCTGTAAAGATCCAAATATACTCATAGCTTTACACCTTGGTAGACTTTAAACAGGGTAGTATAGCTTTATGTGACGCCACAGTCTCTACAAATATAAAACCCTGTATTAATGATGTAGTCACTTTTATATTAATGTTCAGCCTCTCAAATGCCCTCATTCTGTTCTAAAATTCATGACATATCAATTAACAACCTCATGACATGCTCCTTTCTTCAGTGTTCTCATAGTGACAGGAGTAAGAAGGCCTTGATTCTTCCTGGGTTTTTCAGTTCCCCTTCCATCTATTATGTGGTGTAGCTGGCATAGGTAACCACTGAGATGTGACATCCCAGCTGGTCTTTGGAGGGCAATAGTCTAGATGCCATGGTACAAACTGTATGCCCCTAATCATCAAATCTTTCTTTTGATCTGTGTCAGCCCATGTACAATTCTTTTGAGCTCTCCATTTCCATAGTGAAATTGCTGGATCTTTCTGTGCTCCATAACACATTTTTACAGGAATTCAGGACAGAGACCTTAGGCTCACTGTGGAGCTCCCCTGGCATTGCTGCACTTTCGTTTTGCTACATGTTGGATGTTCAACCCACGAAACTGTATTTCCTACAACTTAATTGAATTAAATTCCCTAGGGGAGAGTATCATGTTTATCAATCTTTATTTCTGTCTTAAGTTCCTCAAATCCTAATAATCTAGTACAGTATCAATTAGCAACAATTAATAATAATTAACTGAGCAAAACAAGCATAAGTCAATGTGGTGGGCAAGCTAATTAACTGGGGAATGGACAGAGACATAACATGGGAAATCACAGTAAAGGTAAAGAATAGATTCAATAAACACATGATTTTGTTGGGTGCCAAACGTGAACTCATTGAGGTGAATCATTTCCAAATATGATGGAAAGCATAGTCAAGCTATGCTGCTGCTGCTAAGTTGCTTCAGTCGTGTCCGACTCTGTGCGACCCCATAGACGGCAACCCATCGGGCTCCCCCGTCCCTGGGAGTCTCCAGGCAAGAACACTGGAGTGGGTTGCCATTTCCTTCTCCAGTGCATGAAAGTGAAAAGTGAAAGTGAAGTCGCTCAGTCGTGTCTAACTCTTAGTGACCCCGTTTACCGCAGCCCACCAGGCTCCTCCATCCATGGGATTTTCCAGGCAGGAGTACTGGAGAGGGGTGCCATTGCCTTCTCCGAGTCAAGCTCTAGTAGAAGGTAAATTAAATTATATAAAAGTGACCTTGAAATATGTAGAAGTGATTGAGCAAGTCTGGTCTCAGGTACCAGAAGGGTCATTGCTGCTGATACTGAAATTGTAAAAAAATTTTAGTGAGGTGGCTATGGGAACTTTCAGCTTGCTGATGAAGGCCTCAAGGAGAGGGGTTGAATTTTGAGCGTCCTGTCACTGACACCACTTGTGAAGCTAAAATTAAGGTTTACTGAAGATTTTCAAAATGTGATTGCTGGTTGGTGGTGGCAGAAGTGTGATCTACAATTAGCATGGGAGTCTACCGAGTATCCTTAATAACTGGGGAAATTAGAAAACACCACACTCTCCAGTGAAGGAAGCTGAAAGAGAAAGTAAAATTTCAGTTAAAGCAAAGAAGTTGCATTATTGTTTACAGAAATATTAAACAATGCTAGAAAATATATTTTAATAGTATACTGTTATCTTGATGCTCATTGGAAAAGCCCAGTAACATCTAGGCAGATGGAAGGAGGAAGATGAGCAGTTTAATGCTATAGTGGTACAAATAGTCAATCAAGTGGTAGGGAGGTAGTTTTCCTATGGTTAATAAGATGAAGGAAGCAAAAGTACAGGAAGAAATTCATAGTGGCATGAAGTTGATAGTGGCTTGGAGAGGTAGACACAAAATAAATAGGAGTTGAACTGGTGAGAATATTGGAGGGTTAACAAGACCCTGAAGGCTTCAGTTTTTGTGTGTCAGGATTGCTCATAAATCTTGTGATAAGCAGCTATCTCAAATAAGCCATGGAAAAATGTCACATATTAAAGCTTTGTTTAGGAATAATTATATATATTGTGATTAGTGCTGTCATGTTCATTAATGTGCTTTTGTAAATGAAGGGCTAATGCACTAAATGGAGGCAGCTGTACACTTTATTTCTTAGGCCTAAAACATAGGCTATTATTCGGTGAACAGTTTTATTTATTGCTTTTTAAACCATGAACATCTGTAATAAATACAAGCAAATTCAACAAATACGAGTAAATTCAAAATTGAGTCCCATGGTAACTTTTGCAACTCTTAAGAATTTAAATACTGATAAAATGGCAATACAGAGTACCTTCCAAGTCATGAAATAGAGGATGGACACCAAAGATTGTCTGGCAGATCCATTATTCTAATAATTTTTCTTTACTCTGAGACACTAAAATGAAATTTTGGTTTCCAAAAGTTTTACAACCCATTTTCCTTAAAAGTTAATTTTTAAGATTTTATAGAAAAACATTTTTTTCATCTCTTTTCTTTTAGTCTAGATGGGGCAATTTTTCTCTTCCCTGTCCTTCATTTGAGTTCTTCTGATACCTCTTGCCTGGAGAATCCCAGGGACAGAGGAGCCTAGTGGGCTGCCGTCTATGGGGTTGCACAGAGTTGGACACGACTGAAGCGACTTAGCAGCAGCAGCAATACCTTTCAAATTTATTATTTGTATATACTTTCTATTTAGAAATTCTCTAAGAGATCCCTTTGTGAGTTCCACAGGTTCCTTGGGCACTGAGGGAGAATGTCACTTCCCACCCCTGTCTTATAGAAGAAAAGAGCATTGAATGATGAGTTCACATGGTGTGTTCATGTAGATTAATGGAGCCAAAGTAAGAAACTAAGCTTTCTAATCCAATTTGATACTATGTATAAAAATTTTATTACTCTCTATTTCCTCCCTTTTATATCCAAAATCTGGCATCACCTTCAAACTGAAATTTCTCTGTACCTCAGATGTGAAAATCCCTTTTTTCTCATGCCAACTTGTCACTGATTTTCTCAGTGTGGCTTTAATTGACATCCTTTTTTCTATCTGTTCATTGTCAGTATGTAAAATAAAATTATTTCTAAGCCTTAATTGTATGCAGCATCCTATAATCAGCTCATCCTAGAATTACAGAATCACATGCAAATTATAGATTATGCTCAGAAACTAAAGATTTTCCCAATTCAAGGAGTAACCATGAGCTTGCTTTGCATACTCTCTTACAATAGAATAAAATACCATCACTTAACACACAATCCCTATAGAGAGTAGAATATAAAACAGTTCCTCAAAGAGACTTCATTATATTTCCTAATTTTTTTTATTTCTGCTAAAAAAATCAATTTTTTTCAGTACTTCATTGGCAAAGAGAGAATCTAGATAGATCAGAATCAGTTGTTTATCTTTCTCTACAAGACAAGCGAGAAAGGCCTACATGGACTGGTAACTTGACTAAGTCAGGATTTATGTATTTGAATTCCGATTTGGCATCAACTTCCTTGAACCCTTGTGAGATCATATGAGGCTCAGTTTTCACAACAGTGAAAGAGTGTGGTCTTCACTGCACTGCCTGTCTTTGCAGGGTTAAAGTTAGTAGTGATATATCTCTGAAAAATGTAGACTTCAGAGATGCAATGTATCCACAAAACGGCAACATCTCTGCTCTTTCTATTTCAGGTCTGACTATTGTATAGGAAAAAAAGGACAAACAATAAATTCCATGAAACTCCAAACTTGATTAATTTCAAATCTTTAAATTCTCTGCTAGTCTCCGGGCTATCTGATATGTCATGATCTTTAATCAAGAGACTTTTCCATTCAGTCTTTACGTCACCATCAGTGAAACATAACTTTCTGGAAGTCTTCCTGCCTGTCCACATTCACCCATCTCAAGATCACATAGTTCCCATTCTTCTAGCGTCTGAAGTGTCCTCTGTATTTCTACATTCAGAGCATTTAAAACTGTGTTATATAATTATGTATTCACTTTTCTTTATTCCTCAACATATTGAACATTCTGAGAGTTGGAAAAATTATGTTTTATTCTATGTCTATTAATAATCTATAATGGAAAATTATGAAAAATATGTATGTATATATAATTGAATCACTTTTCTCTACACAAGAAACTAAGGCAATATTATAAATCAACAATAATAATAACAATAAAGACTATCATCCATATGGCATAGTTCAGTTGGAGGTAGAATTAGTATCTTATGTGAAACATACTGATCTTTACAACCACTTTTTCACTATCTTCTGAGCCACTATGGTGTTTTTCCTGCTGGGCATATTCATTTTTAATCATGTTTTGGTTGTGCTGTTTCCTTGTTGTCCTCTAAATTATCATATATATGCAACCTCTTGCTGCCTTATTCCCTTGATTTTATTTGGGAGTATAGTCTCCTGGCCTCAGTTAATTTTTTACTTTGTGCCAAGTGCTTCACCATCTGGACATCCTACTGTTATTTGCCAGTCACACCAAGGTCCCAAATTCAACATTTCTGTCCTCAGACTTGTGTCATCAAAGCACAGCATTATTGTACATTTTCCTAATTCATGTTTGTTGAAATTCTAGATCATCTTCTTTTCTTGGATATTGAATTGTTCTTTCTTTACTGATGGTTTTTATAAAGGATTTGGAGTTATATATGGTATCAAGGCAGGAATAAGATTTGTCTCATTATAGAGCACTGCTCGCTCTCTATACACTAGCTGTCTTCCTTTCCTAACACTTAACTCATGTTATTTGGCAGTGCATGCAGGTGAGAAGCACTCATTATTTATGTGTGTGAGTGAAGTCACTCAGTCGTGTCCCACTCTTTGCGACCCCATGGACTGTAGCCTACCAGGCTCCTCTGTCCATGGGACTTTCCAGGCATGAATACTGGAGTGGGTTGCCATTTCCTTCTCCAGAGGATCTTCCTGACCCAGGGATCGAACCCGGGTCTCCCACATTGCAGGCCAGATGCTCTACCGTCTGAGCCACCAGGGAAGCCTTTATGTGTGTGAATTCCCATTTATGTCCAATTTACTTCTACACTTTTAGCGACTCACTTAGCTTTCATGATTTTATAGGCAATCAGGTGTCTTTTTCTTCCATCTTTAAATAAATTAAGTATAATAGTGATATTTTAAAATTTCAAGGTAATTTGAGAATCCCAAAATGTAAAATCTCTACATAGATAAGCAAATCAGTTTTCATATACCAGACATTTTTGAATGAAAATGATTGAGAAGTCAAGTAAGTTTTCCTACTTCTTTCCAGTTTCTTCCCTGTATAATACACACACACACACACACACACACACACACACACACACACACAGAGTTTCTCTTTACTGCTCTTATTCCTCAGCATCTATTGGCTACATACTCCTGCTGTTTCAAATCTTTCTGCACAGAGACTGATGACATCACTTATCCCCAAAGTGTTCAGTGAAAAATACATGGACACAACTTTGGGTAGGAATAGAATTTCAGCAGTCAGTGATATTAGGTAATCTCCTCATTCACAAATGCTACGTGTGAGGCCAAAGTATCCTGTCATCAAACTTTACATTTAACACATGAAATTAATCAGTGCATTCATTCGTTGTCTATCATTTTTATTTTAAAAGGCAGCCCTAGGTCTACACAACATGGTTTGATTGGGATGGTTATCACTTAGCCTTGAGTGTGCCGGGTCTCCCCTGGCCCATTATACTCCACTGTGGTGAGGCAGGACTATTTTTCTGTGACATCAACTGTACTTGCTATACTATCATCACATTGAGGAGAAAAAAGGAAGCATGTCTATTTCTTCCTCTTACTTAATATGTGCCCTATCTCCACAAAGTCATGAAGCATTAAAGTGTAAGGATGCCTAAGGATTAGGAAATCTCTATTCCTTACACCCATTTTATACTGGAATCTGCTTTGACAGTTTTAGCTAACTGGCCAGTTGAGTCATCAATGATTTCAGCAAAATAGGACTTAGGAAATTCATTCATTTATTTATTCATTCATTGCATATTTATTTCACCCTGTGTTCTGAAGATGTAACAGAAGTAAAAGGCGAAAATTTCAACACTCATAAATTTTACATTCTACTGACAGGAGAAAGACACAAAACAAAAATGATTAAGTGAGAAGATATGATATTAGATATCAGTAAGTGTCAGAGATGAGAACAAAGCAGTAAATAAGGAAAGGAATTACCAAGAGAACGATTAGGCTCAACTTTAAGTAAGATGATTAGGAAATGTCTGATCAGAGGAAGCACCTGGGGAATGGAACCTAAGGAGGGGAGTGCAGGATTTTTGAGGGAAGAGTTTTCTAGGCAAAACACATGAAAACTGAACACCTATAGATAGAAAAGCTCTTAGGTGTACATTGACCAGTGTGTTTGAAGAGGAAGATCCAGTGGCACCAAAACAGAATGAATAAGGGGAAGGATAATAATGGGCCATGAGGTCAGAGAGGGAACTGGGTTGGAGGAGAAAAGCATTGATGTTTTGTAAGGCATTGTAAGATGCTGCAGTAATTTTTATTTTCTCTTTGAATGATATGGGAAGCCAGGTTTTGAAGCATACAAGTGGCATTGTACGATTGATATTTTAAAAGATATATGTCCTCTCCCTCTAGAACTTCCACATATGTATACCTATGGCTTATTCACGTCAATGTTTGGCAGAAACCAAAACCATTTTGTAAAGCAGTTATCCTTCAATTAAAAAATAAATTAATTTTTAAAAAGATAATGTCTATTTATATATTTATGTCAATATAGATACAGATATGGCTAATTTCCCTTCAGAAGCTTGATGAGGAATATACATGTGGGTCAAGGAAAAAATTAAGAGGCCATTGCAACTATCCAGACTAGAAATAATGTTGGCTTGTATCATGTCACTCGGTGGATGTAGTAAAGTATTACTTGAATTTTAGATATATTTTTAAAGTAAAGTTTCCAGAATTTGCTGATAAATTTAATGTTGGTCATAAAAGAAACATCATGAATGATAGGAGTTTTAGCCTACACATCTGAAGAGTGGTGGTGCTGTGATCAAGATGGTGGCGATTTCAAAAGAAGCAGACTTTGAGGAAGGTGATAAATCTGTTTCAGAAATGTTAAGTTTGAGATGCATTTTGAATACTTAGATAGAAATACTGAGTAGGTGGTATTGTACCAGTCTGGAATTTGGAGATTTATGAGAAAAGTCCAGGCTGAAAAATATCTATTGATAGTTAGATAATACTTAAAGCCATAAATATCAAGGAGTGGATTTAAATAAGGGAAAATTCCAAAAGTTATGTCCAGGAGTTCTACGATATTAAGATACTGGGAAACTAAAGGGAATAGTCATTGATATAAAAGGGGAACCATCATGAGAGTGAAGTGTCCGGGAAGAAGTTTTAGTAAGTGGCTGAGACTAATACACTGTATGTCAATTATATCTCCATAAAAAATAAAGTGAGAGTGATTAATGTGTAAGATACTGGTGGCAAGTTAAGGATGATAAAAAGTGAGAATTCTCATTAGATTTAGCAATGTAGAGACTGGAAGTGATTTTGATAAGAGTAGTTATGGGATGAAAGCCTTATTGGAATATCATCAATGAGAATAACAGAAGAAGCACTGCAGATGATAAGCATACACCATTACCCTGAGATTTTCTGTTACGTGGAGCAGAAAAAGAGCAATATCTAGGAGAAACAGGGCCAGTGTGTTTGTGTGTATGTTTCAAGATAGAAAGTATCACAGATGGGTTGTATTCTATGGGAATGGCACCTTATCAAAATCATCTCAAGACATCTTTGACTTGTTTTGACCTTTACATTGTACCTTAATCATATACTAGCCTTTCTAACTACCAAAACTGTTATAGTCTTCTTGAATCAGGGGTCTTAATTCTGTAATCTTTCTACCCGTAGTACCAAACTATCAATGAAATCCTGGATTCCAAACCAACTTCCATTGGAGTGTGGTGGAATCTTAATATAAATACAAATGTCTTTCTAAATAGGAAATGGACAGAAATATAAGCTTCATTTTCCTACATTCCCCAAAATACACACCAAAATTAAAACAAGACAGAATTATGTCTTTCTTTTAATTAATAATTTTGCTTCCCCTGTTAACCTTTTGGATATAGGTAGAAGTGTTTCAATGGAGGTTGCTGTTGAAATTATGAATCCATAATTATTTTAAGTAAGTAGTTTATACTTTTCCTTTTAACATACCACAAAAGAAATGTTTTGAGATAATGGCTCCTTGATAAATATATTTAAATGAACTTCTGGGGGTGCATTAGAGACTACATTTAAAGGTTAAAATGCATCAATAGTTTTATAGAAATTTGGAAGGGACTTGGGAATATGTACCATTTTTGTCAACGATTATCACAGACAGCGCTGCCTAAAAAGTCGTGTCCTAATGTATGTCACCAACATTCATAAGGTGGAGAAAAAAAGCACATGGTCCTAGGCACAGTCTGAAAAGTCACGTGGCAGACAAAAATAGGGAGGTGTGAAAAATATGCAGCCTACTTTCTTTCTGCTCCACTATTGTTATTTGCTATGTTTTTCTGATTGATAGCAGTGAACATTTCAGAATATATCCTAACTAATGGACATTAAAAATAAAATAATGGTCCAGGAATTAAACTAATATGATTTTCTTAAACAGAAAACAACAGTGTGATTGAGGCCAGAGTTTTAAAAAACAGGCAGAAATGAGTTCATATGTCAAATCCTTCACTCAGTTAGCCTTTTGTCCTTGAACGAATGTATTCTCTCTTTTGTCACTGAATTCATGGCAGTTTGGATTTAATATTTTTATGTACTTTTTTTTTTTTTTTTTTGGTCTGCTGCTCCTGGTAAACTAAAATCTCTGCAAAGACATAGATGATATCAGTTTTGATCATCAATGTATAACTAGCCTTTAGCACATAATCGGAACTCAGGAAGAACAAGTTTAAGAAAAAAAGAAGGGAGGAAATGATGAATAAACAGTAGCTATGTGTAAGGGAGGAGAGAAGGAGAACTCCGGGCAGAGGAAGAAGCAGACAAACAGGCTCTGAGGTGAGAAGGAGTATGATAAGAGACCTGAAATCAGATTGTCCATCCATTGGGATTGGCTGAAAGAAAAACAGCAGAAAACATGGTTTAGAAATAATCACTATTCTGAGGGTATGAGGACTCAAAAACCATTTTTAATACTTTTAAGAGCATTGAGATTCTTTTGATGTATTTTAAGAAGGGAGGTTACATGATCAATTTTCCCTCTAACATATAGTCTTCCGGTTTCCACCAGAGAGGTTCTGGGATGATGGATGTGGCATTGAACATACATGTACTTATCCAGCCGCCCACATATCCCGCCATCTCCTCTCCCGAGCCAAGCAGCTCAGATAGCAGGGAAGACCTGGAGCTCTGTACGTGTTTGGTTCTTCCCTGTGGTTCTCTGGACGATGAGGTAGAGCCAGGTGCTCAGCCCGAGCCCTGCTTCTGTTGCTGGGCCTGGGGGAGCCCTAGGAACTGCTTGAGTGGAGAGCTTCCTCCAGCTGCGTCCACTGCCCGGCCAGCCCTCAGGGGCAAGGTCTCTGTCTGTCCTGTGGAAAACGATGCGCATGACGTCACACTAACATACATTCTGGAACTGAAAAATGTTGTTTTCCAGACTAACAAGTACAGAGTCGTCAATAGGAAGTCAGTGCTTTTTGTGCTAGAAAATCAAGTAGAGATAATATTTCAAGCAAAAATGAAATAATATAAAAAGCATGAAGGAAAATATAAGACTTGGAAAGAAGATTCAGAGCATCTGATATAATCATGTTAGGATTTCCCAAAAGAGAAAAGAACTGGATATGCACAATCATTAAACAAATAAAAGATAGTTTCTTTGAGCTAAAGAAAACTGAATATGCAGATTGACAAGATGTAAATCTCAGGAGAAATTAGCCTGTCTCCACTAAATGCCCAGGGCAAGGAAAGTACCTGACACACAGTAGGTAATAAATGGATTTTTGATGTGTGAATTAATAGACAAAATCTGCTTCTGGCTTTTAAGGTGCTTTTAAGATGGAGTGATAAAATGACATATAATTTACTCAAGGGAAAGCAGATCAAGATGGAGAAAAAATTGCAATTGTAGTCAAATAGGAAAGAAAAAGGAAACCTTGGGGCTTTCTTCAATATGCCTCAATATTTTAATTTTAATACAAAAGGTGATTAAAATGTTATTGATAACTCATATGGACCATCTATATCAACCAATCATGGTGATGCCATAATAAATTACCAATGACCAAAAGTGATTTAAATGTATATTTAGGCTAAATATGAATAAAGTTTAAATGAAAGCCTTTGTAACACTGAAATACTTGGCATATAATTATATGAATAGAAGTGTATTATTTTTCAGCAAAAAAGACAATATTTAATATAGTAGTATTAAAAATTTTTTATAGTCTACAAATACTGGTTAATAAGTAATGGGCTTTACATCATCACATAGCCATTAGATGCTATGAGAACAGAGAGGTTATCATGGTAAAAAAGATGTGTCTCTGGGGTTTTGCCTTTTGTGGATTATCAGATGCCCCTGCTGAGTGAATGAAACAGCATGGTATAAAGAGTAGAATGTTAAATTTTATGATCTCTGAGTTACTTTCTATTTCAAAAATTTTATGACTTCCTATTGATGACTGCTGTATATAAGGATAGTTGCTGTTTCTTAGATTCTTAGAAAATTTTATAGTGCAGTTTCTCCCTGAAAGCTACTAATTTCATTGTTTGGAATGTTTTAAATGTCCAAACTGGTCAAAATACTGTAGATCAATTTTTACATCTCCCTGAAATGAACTATCATTAGAAAATAAATTCTTCAGATACATACTGAAAATCTATAGAGAAGTATTGCATTCCCCTTCTCTGTATTTGTTTGCCAATAATTCCAAATAATTTCATATGACTCTCACTCTTCTTTGGTATATAGGAAAGTATAAAAAAGAAATAACAGCAAACTTCAAAGGTCTCCCAGGCTTGTAAACATCTCCTTTATGGCTTTTATGGGATAGACTCTCTCCTGTCATATTTTTAACATGGTTCTAATAATAAATGTTTATTGACTTGTTTACTCCAGTCAGTTTTCTCCATATCACCCACCATGCTGTTTGATGTTAACTCATTACAAATGATAAAATATCCCATTGGAAGTATGAGTGTGCAGGACTGCCAAACTCAGGAAGGCAAAATAAACATTTTTATTGGTAACATGTGCACATCTGTTGGAAGATTGCTAAATTGGTCTGTAAAAAAAAACTCGAAGATAGGTAATTTATCAGATTACTTGAAACATAGATTGATCTGTGAGGTTTGCTTTCTAAAAACATACAATGCAGTGTCACTAAACAGAATGATTATATGGAGAACAAAATGAATTTTGCTTGTTTCTGATTCTTTGGAATCATACTCCACTGTGACTAAATAGGAAGAGGAGAATAATACCTCTGGCAAAAGTGAAAATGGTTAACACAAGTACAGAAGAAACTTGCAGTTAGGAGAAGATACCATGCATGTCTTTGCAAAATGCTTATGCAGCTTATTTTTCTGATTTAAATCCTAATTTTCTTTTAGTAGAAAATGTTTATTTTATTGAGAAATGTGGGCTTTCCACTTGGCACTGGTGGTAAGGAACCTGCCTGCCAATGTATGAGATGTAGGAGATGTGGCTTTGATCCCTGGGTTGGAAAGATCCCCTGGAGGAGGGTACCGCACCCCACCCCATTCTCTCTTGCCTGGAGAATCCCATGGACAGAGGAGCCTGGTGGGCTACAGTCCATGGGGTCGCAAAGAGTGGGACACAAGTGAAGTGATTTAGCACATATTATTTTAATTGGCAAAATAATGTTGAGTGTTTTTCTACTACTAAGAAATTTAACATTTCCATCTAGTTTAATTTTCTAGTTAAATGATAAAGAACTCCCCAGATATCTCCTTTTGGCACCTAACGCCCTTACAGTCTGATCTCCCACAGAGTTGTTTCATCAAAGCAAGGTGAATGTTTAAGCCATGTAGTTACATGTGGGAAGAGCTTTTATTTACTTTTATTTATGTCCCTTTCGCAGAAACACTATACCAGTAAAACAAGAATCCTGAGGGTTTCTGATTTTAATTCAGACCAGTGTATCCTTTCCAAAAGTCAATCCCTGGACTATTTTTCTCCAAATGTTTTTAGGGAATTTAGTTATTGCTGTTCCTTTCATATTTTCTTTTTAATTTTCTACTTCAGGTCCCTGGACAAGTGCTAGAGCCCTGGAGAAATTTGAAATTACACATTAAGTATGTTTAATGTCCCTTTCTTCTCTTTTCTTACAAAATTATTTTTTTAAGATACATAAATGTGAAGATTTCTTCACTTTTGTGTCCCACCACCACCAGCCTTGACTGGATGCCCTTGTCAACATCCTTTGTGGGCAGGAGAAAAACTACTAATCACTCCACATGTATGTATATATATGTGTGTGTGTGTGTGTGTGTGTGTGTATTTCAGTTCAAATAAGACTGCTCTCTGATTAATCTAAGCCAGGAAACAAGTATTTGCATTTGGGATAAAGTGGAGTGACTAAGGTACCTCTCTGTGCCTTTCTAAAAAGGGATATTCACTTTAATAATATTCTTCTCCTATAGTATAAACTTGGGTAGGACTGATTGGAGCAGATATTTAGAAGCAGACAGGACCTTCTGCCATAATTTAAATTACTGTATGGATACATCCACCATCTTTGTCTCATGATGAGGGAATTTCTGAATTTTTTGTCTGCTATTCAAAAGGCTAATGAAAAGACTAGTCAATAAGAGCAGAAGAGAGTTTGGGAAGACGAAGAGAGTCGCCATCTGAGCCTTACTAAGACAGACTTTTGTCTGAAACTCTAAAGTACAGTTTCCAGGGCCATCGGAAGGCTCTATGATGACACTGGATACTGCTTTTCTCAGATCATGATATTCTCATGAATTTTTGACTAACAAGTTGTTCTCCGACCCAGAATAGTTCAGAAATACTGGAATTCATTATGGCAAAAACTCACAATGTTATCAGTGAAAGAGGGGATTTATTCAATCATACCAAATGTTCGAGGTTCTATTATATTTATCGATGAGTAAGACAGTAAGTCTTCTGTATGCCCACGATTTAGGCTGCAGAAATTTTTAATGATGTGCAGTATTCCATTACTGAACACATTGTATTAATAAATATAATTTGTAATAAAATAGGTTTTATTTCTGAAATTTATTTTAGTCACATAAAATTAATGTATACATCTAGTTAAAAATCTTGTGCTGGAAGATTAATGAAAAAAGAGCCTCCTCTCACTCCGCCCCTCCTGGTCCTCAGACACTAGCTACAAAGTCAGCTTATAACTAACCTTTTTTTGGCTGCACTGGGCCTTCGTTGCTGTGCATGCTTTTCTCTTGCAGTGAGCAGGGGCTGCTCTCTGGGCTTCTCATTGCAGTGGCTTCTCTTGTTGCAGAGCACAGGCTTTAGGGGGCATGGATTTCACTAGTTGTGGTTCCTGGACTCTCGAGCACAGGTTCAATAGTTATCTCACACAGATTTAGTTGTTCCATGGCATGTGGGATCTTCCCAGATCAGGGGTCGAACCCATGTCTCCTGCATTGGCAGGCACATTCTTTACCACTGAGCTACTAGGGAAGACCTGTAACTCACTCTTTTAGATTAGATCACGTGGTTCTTTTTTTTTTTCCTTTTCCTCCCTGGCAGTCACCATCATGTCTCAAAATAACCTGCTTACTCTACTACTCTCCTTTGTTATAAATAAAATGTATATTTTTATTAAAATATTGAGGAAATGTCAATTTTATTCGGTATTTTTCCTAACAAAAGAACAACAGCAACAACAGAAAAGCAACATTAAACCTCCCCTTCTCCTATATGTGTCCTTTTAGGAACTGCCTTTTTACCTTTCCTTTTCGTACAGTCTAGCTTTAGGTAATATTGGTGTGCACATCAGGTTTTTTTTTTTTTTATCAATTCCAAAATTACTTTTTAGTTCAACTAAAGATAGTTACAAAATTAAGTAAACTGTTTTTAAAATCTTCAACTTAATGGAACTTTCTGCTTCACGTGATACGATTTAAATCCCTTGGTATCTCTTGCTCCTTTTGAGGAGGCAGGCAGCTACCTAAGATTTTTCTTTTAAACTTTTATTTGCTGGTGTAGTATAGCCAGTTAACAGTGTTGTGATAACAGGACGGCAAAGGAACTCAGCCATACATCTATGTGTATCTTGCACTACTAATTTATGACTTAATAATTGGAATTTCTCTTCTTTTGTGTTTTAGGTTAGGTTGACCATTTCCTAAAACCTGTGTCTCTTAGATGCCATCCCTCGTTACTTTTTAATTTGCTAGAGGACAGCTTCAAGCAACATCCTAAGAAAAGGCTAAGAAACAGGTATATTTCCAGAATCTTTTTTTGTTTGGTTGAAAGTGTCTTTATTCTGCTACCTAAATGGTTAACAGGTTTGACAGCATATGGAAATATATGTCAAATCATTTTTAACAGTTCTAAAGCAATTGATATTATTCGTTGTGAGTACTGTTTATACACAAACAATCTGTTTGTACATTTTTTATTTGATTTTTATATTCTGTTTTTACATTCTTGATTTATTCTAATACTTCTATGTGATTCTTTTTATATATACTATATTGAATTCTCAATCAAACCCTTTAATTTCTGTTCTCAATTTTTTATATTGACATCCTGCAATATTTTTAGTTAACTTTTTAAGATTTCTACTTGATTTTAATTTTAAATTTTTAAATAATTTTGTTAAGTTATGTTTCTAGATCCAGTGTGTTCATAAAAAGTCTACTATAGACCTTTATTTTTGAAATTCAGAGGCAAAGACTTTATATAGGGGACATGGAGTGTTACCCATGACAAAGATTAAAACATAATAGTAGTAATAATCATCATTAACATTATTATCACCCCAGTGTTAGTGATTATAGAACACTGTTGGATATATTAATACAAACTTTCTGAAGGGCATTTGTTTAGTAAATATCAAAAGCTTTTAAAATATGAAAATCACCTAATCACAAATCACATATGCTTCAGTTTAGTTCAGTTCAGTTCAGTCACTCAGTCATGTCTGACTCTTTGCGACCCCATGAATCACAGCACTCCAGGCCTCCCTGCCCATCACCAACTCCTGGAGTTTACCCAAACTCATGTCCATCGAGTCAGTAATGCCATCCAGCCATCTCATCCTCTGTCATGCCCTTCTCCTCCTGCCCCCAATCCCTGCCAGGATAGGGTCTCTTCCAATAAGTCAACTCTTTGCATGAGGTGGCCAAAGTATTGGAGTTTCAGCTTCAGCATCAGTCCTTCCAATGAACACCCAGGACTGATCTCCTTTAGGATGGACTGGTTGGATCTCCTTGCAGTCCAATGGATTCTTAAGAGTCTTCTCCAACACCACAGTTCAAAAGCATCAATTCTTCAGCACTCAGCTTTCTTCACAGTCCAACTCTCGCATCCATACATGACCACTGGAAAAACCATAGCCTTGACTAGACGGACCTTTGCTGGCAAAGTAATGTCTCTGCTTTTTAATATGCTGTCTAGGCTGGTCATAACTTTCCTTCCAAGGAGTAAGCGTCTTTTAATTTTATGGCTGCAATCACCATCCGCAGTGATTTTGGAGCCAAAAAAAATAAAGTCTGACACTGCTTCCACCGTTTCCCCATCTATTTCCCATGAGGTGATGGGACCAGATGCCATGATCTTAGTTTTCTGAATGTTAAGCTTTCAGCCAACTTTTTCACTCTCCTCTTTCACTTTCATCAAGAGGCTTTTTAGTTCCTCTTCACTTTCTGCCACAAGGGTGGTATCATCTGCATATCTGAGGTTATTGGTATTTTTCCTGGCAATCTTGATTCCAGCTTGTGCTTCTTCCAGCCCAGCGTTTCTCATGATGTACTCTGCATATAAGTTAAATAAGCAGGGTGACAATAAACAGCCTTGATGTACTCCTTTTCCTATTTGAAACCAGTCTGTTGTTTGATGTCCAGTTCTAACTGTTGCTTCCTGACCTGCATATAGGTTTCTCAAGAAGCAGGTCAGGTGGTCTGGTATGCCCATCTCTTTCAGAATTTTCCACAGTTTATTGTGATCCACACAGTCAAAGGCTTTGGCATAGTCAATAAAGCAGATATAGATGTTTTTCTGGAACTCTCTTGCTTTTTCGATGATCAGCGGATGTTGGCAATTTGATCTCTGGTTTCTCTGCCTTTTCTAAAACCAGCTTGAACATCTGGAAGTTCACGGGTCACATATTGCTGAAGCCTGGCTTGGAGATTTCTGAGCATTACTTTACTGGCATGTGAGATGAGTGCAATTGTGCAGTTCTTTGGCATTGCCTTTCTTTGGGATCTAGAAATTAGGAAATTAGAAGAGTACCATTAAAAATACCAGCAAAGGATATTCAAGAATAGGATAACTGAAGGTAAATATTGGGGAAATAGTTTAATAAGTTATAGTTAGGTGCAAGTAACAGATGATTCACTGCAAAGTTCCTGAATTAATAGAATGACTTAGTATTTCAAGTTAAATATATTAAAATAGGCTCAATAATTTTATTAAGAATTCAGATTTAATTCTCTTTCTTGGACTTTTGGCTTTTGTCTTCAAGTAAACTATTAGAAATAATTATGGTGTTTCAGTGGTTGGTTAGACTAATTAAGATTTATATAAATCTATGAAAATGTGGTCAATATACATATTTTTATTATGTGCTTCATATATACAATATCATAATTTGATATCTGTACACTCTAAAAAGTGATCATCACCACAAGCATAGTTATCATCTGTCACCATACAGTTGATTCCCTTCATCCATTTTGCCCACCCACCAACCCAGTTCCCTTTAAGTAACCACTTATAACCACTAATCTATTCTCCATATCTATGAATGTGTTTTTGTTGTGTTTGTTTGTTCATTTGTTTTTATATCCACATATGAGTGAATTCATTTGATATTTGTCCTTTTCAGATTTATTTCACTTAGCACAATACTTTCAGGGTCCACCCATGTTATCACAAATGGTAAGATTTGAGAAGTATTCTACTGTGTGTGGGTGTGTGTTGTGTGTGTGTATGTGTGTGTGTGTGTGTGTATGTATGTATCTTCTTTATCCGTTCATCCAATGATAGATGTTTAGGTTGCTTCCACTGCTTAACTGTTGTAAACAATCCTGCAGTGAACATATGGGTGCATATATCTTTTCAAATCAGTATTTTTATATTCTTGAGGTAAAAACCTAAAAGTAGAATAGCTGAATAATATCATAGTTCTATTCTTTTTTTTTTTTGAGAAATCTGCAATAATTTCAAATGGAATTTCTATACTGTTTTCCACAGTGACTGCACCAATTTATATTCCTACCAACAGTGTATGAGGGTTCCCCTTTCTTTACATGCTCTCCAATATTTGTTATTTCTTGTCTTTTCTTTAATGGCCATTCTAACAAGTCTGAGGTGGTATCTTATTGTAGTTTTAAATTGCATTTCCCTGATAATTAGTGATGTTGAATATCTTTTCATGTTCCTGTTGATTATCTATATGTCATCTTTGGATTAAAGGTCTATTCAGATCCTCTGCCCATTTTTAAAAAGTTGTATATATTCTTTACATATTTTGAATATTTTAAGAGTTTATCACATATATTGGAAATATCCTCTCCCATCCAGTAGGCTGCTTTTTGATGATGATTTCCTTCACTGTGCAGAAGCTTTTTTAATTTGATGTAGTCCCAATTGTCAATTTTTGCTTTCCTTTCCCTTGCCTCTGGAGTCAGATCTACAAAAATTTCACTAAGACTGATGTCAATGAATTTAGGAATTTTAATAGTTCCCAGTCTTACATTTAGGTCTTCTATTCATTCTGAGTTTATTTTTATAAAGCATATTAGAGAATGTTCTAAATTTCATTCTTTGAAATGTAGCTCTCCAGTTTTTCCAGCACCACTTATTGAAGAGACTTTTTTCTCCCTTGTATATTCTTACCTCCTTTGTTACGGATTAATTGACCATAAGTGTGGTGGGTTTATTTCTGGAATCTCTATTGTGTCCATTGATCTATGTTTCTGTTTTTGTGCTGGTACCATTCTGTCTCAATGATTTAGTTTTGTAGTATAGTCTGTAGTCAGGGATCATTCTTCTGTCATCTGTTCTTCTTTGTCAAGATTTCTTTGGCTATTCAGGGTCTTTTGTGGTTTCATTCAAACTATAGAATTATTTGTTCTAATCCTATGAATTATGACATTGGAAGTTTGGAGATTTCATTAAATCTTTAGATTGCTTTGAGTAGTATTAACATTATAACAGTATTTATTCCTTCAGTCAATGAATGTGGCATTCTTTTCTTTCACATCCTTGGTTACATTTATTTCTAGGTATTTTATTCCTTTTGATGCTATTGTAAGTAGGATTGATTTCTTAATTTCTCTGTTAGTTATTATTAGAGTTTGTTCTGTATGGCCTTTATTATGTTGAGGTATATTCTGTGTACACCCATTTCTTTGAGAGGTTTTATCTTAACAGAATGTTAATTTTTTTTCTTTTCCTTTATAGGTTATTACAAAATACTGAGGATAGGCCCTTATACTATATAGTAGGTCCTTATTGTTTACCTATTTTATATATTGTAGTGTGTATACATTAATCCCAAACTCCTAACTTATCCCCCTACATTCTCCTTTGGAAACCATAAATTTGTTTTCTATGAGTCTGTTTCTGTTTGTAAAAAAATTCATATGTATTTTTTAAGGTTCCACATATAAACAATATCATGTATCTGTTTTTGTCTGATTTATTTCATTTGATATGATAATCTCAGGGTCCATCCATGTTGCTGCAGATGGCATTTCATTATTTGTTTATGGCTGAGTAATATTCCATGGTAAATACACATGCCACATCTTTACGTATTGATCTGTTGATGGACATTTAGGTTGCTTCCTTGTCTTGGCTATTGTAAATAGTGCTGCAGTGAATATAGGGGTGCATGTATATTTTCAAATTATAGTTTTCTCTGGATATATGTCCAGCAGTGGGAGTGCAGAACCATAAGGTAACTATTTTTATGTTTTTAGGAACCCCCCATATTGTTCTCCACAGTGGATTCACCAGTGTACCTCCTCACCAATAGTGTAGAAGGGTTCCTTTTTCTCTAAAATGTCTTCAGCATTTATTATTTGTAGACTTTTTATGATGGCCATTCTGACCAGTGTGACATGATACCTCATTGCAGTTTTGATTTACATTTCTTTAATAATTATATATGTTAGCCAGATTTCCTGCCTATTTTTTGACAGGGTTTGTTTTTTCAATATAGAACTGTCAAAGCTGTTTGCACATTTAGAACTCAGTCTCTTGTTGGTTTGCAAATATTTTGTCCCATTCTGTGGAGTGTCTCCTCATTTTGTTTCCTTTGCTGTGTAAAAGCTTTTAAATTTAATTTAGTCTGATTTTTTCTTTATTTTTGTTTTTATTTCCTTTATCCTAGAAGCCAAATCCAAAAAAGATACTACTGTGGTTTAGGTTAAAGAGTGTTCTGCCTGTGTTTTCCTCTAGGAGTTTTATAGTATC
Organism: Odocoileus virginianus; assembly: GCF_023699985.2. Taxonomy (NCBI): domain Eukaryota; kingdom Metazoa; phylum Chordata; class Mammalia; order Artiodactyla; family Cervidae; genus Odocoileus; species Odocoileus virginianus. The sequence goes on from NC_069674.1 coordinate 80,412,210, forward strand.
CAGTCTTACATTTAGGTTTTTAATCTGTTTTGGGTTTGTTTTTATATGTGATGTTAGAGAATATTCTAATTTTATTTTTTTTTTTGAAATGCAACTCTCTGATTTTCCCAGCACAATTTATTCAAAAGACTGTTTTTTCTCCATTGTGTATTCTTCCTCTTTGTCATAGATTAATTGATCGTAAGTGAATGGGTTTATTTCTGGGATCTCTATTCTGTTCCATTGATACATGTTTCTCTTTTTCTGCTTGTACCATACTGTGTTGATGACTTAGCTTCCTAGAACAGCCTGAAGTCAGAGAGTGTGATTCTGCCGGCTCTGTTCTTTCTCGAGATCCTTTTGGCTATTCAAGGTCTTCTGTGTTTCCATATAAATTCTAAAATTGTCCTAGTTTTATGAAAAAGGTTATTGGTAATTTAACAGGAATTTCATTGAATCCTTAGATTGCCTTGGGTAATACAGTTATTTTAACACTATTGATTTTTCCAATTCAAGAACCTGGTGTATCTCTCCATCTGTTTGTGTCATCTAGAATTTCTTTCATCAATGTCTTACAGTTTTTAGAGTACAGGTCTTTTGCCTCTTTAGGTAGTTTTATTCCTGGGTATTTTATTCTTTTTGATGCCATGGTAAATGGGATTCTTTCCTTAATTTCTCTTTCGAATCTTTTGTTGTTAATGTATAGAAATGCAGCAGTTTGTGTGTATTAATTTTGTATCCTGCAACTTTACCGTTGTTGAGCTCTAGTAGTATTTTGGTAGCATCTTTAAGATTTCCTATGTATTGTGTGTCACCTCCAAATATAATAGTTTTGCATCTCATCTAATTTGAATTTCTTTTATTTCTTTCTTTTGATTTAAAAAATGTATTTATATTGGAATATAGTCGGTTAATGATATGTTAGTTTCAGTTGTACAGCAGTGATTCAGTTATGTGTATACATGTATCTTTCCTTTTTCAAATTATTTTCCCATTTAGGCCATTACATAATATTGAGCAAAGTTTCCTGTACTATACAGTAGGTCCTTGTTGGTTATCCACTGTAAATTCAACTGTGTACATGTCAATTCCAAACTCCCTAATTATCCTCCCCCCGACCCTTCCCCCCTCATAACCATAAGTTCATTCCTATGTCAGTGAGTCTGTTTCTGTTTTATAAATAAATTAATTTGTGCCTCTTTTTAAAAAATATTTTGCATATAAGTGATCTCGTACTGTATTTCTCTTTCTCTGTCTGACTTAATTCAGTGTGAATTGTTTTATTTCTTTTACCTTTCTTATTGCTGTGGCTAGGACTTTCAAAACTATTTTGAATAACACTTGAGGGTAAGGGCATCCTTTTCTTATTCCTGATCTTAGAGGAAATTCTTTCAGCTTTTTATTATTGAGTATGATATTAGTCATGGGTTAATCATCGATGGCCTTTATTATGTTGTGGTGATTTCCCTCTAGGCTCACTTTCTGAAGAATTTTTTAAATGATTATAAATGGATATTGAATTATATCAAAAGCATTTTCTGCATCTATTGATATAATGATATGTTCTTTAGTTTGTTAAGTGGTGTATCAGACTAGTTGATATGTGGATATAGAAAAATCCTTGCATCCCTGAGATAAATCCCACTTGACCATGATATGTGCTTTGTCGCTCAGTCGTGTCTGATGCTTTGCGACCCTGTGGACTGCAGCCCACCAGTTTCCTCTGTCCATGGGGATTCTCTAGGCAAGAATACTGGAGTGGGTTGCCATGCCCTCCTCCAGGAGGATCTTTCCAACCCAGGGATCAAACCCAGGTCTCCCACACTGCAGATGGATTCTTTACCATCTGAGCCACAGGGAAGCCCATGAATGCTGGAGTGGGCAGCCTGTTCCTTCTCCAGGGGATCTTCCTGACCCAGGAATCTTCTGCATTGCAGGCGGACTCATTACTCGCTGAACTACCAGGGAAGGTATATTGATCCTTTTAATGCATTGTTGGATTTGGTTCACTAGTATTTTGTTAGAACTTTTGCATCTATATTCATTACTATTATTGGACTGTAGTTTTCTCTTCTTGTGGTATATTTGTCATTTTTTTTGTATCAGGGTGATGGTGGCCTCATAGAAAGAGTTCAGTAGTGTTCTCTCCTCTAGCTTTCGAGGGATAAGTATTAACTCTTCTCTAAACATTTGGTAAAATTTGTGTGTGAAGTCATCCAGTCCTGGACTTTTATTTGCAGTTCTTAAGTCACAGATTCAACTTCAGTACTTGTAACTGGTTTGTTCATATTTTCTATTTATTACTGGTTCAGTCTAGGAATATTGTGCCTTTTAAAGCACCTAAGCATTTCTTCTGGGTTGTCCATTTCATTGGCATATATCTGCTTGCAGTAGTTTCTTGCGGTCCTTTGTATCTCTGTTGTGTCAGCTGTAACTTCTATTTCATTTTTAATTTTATTGGTTTGGACCCTCTCCCTTTTTTTTTCTTGATGAGTATGGCTAAAGCTTAATCAGTTTTATCTTTTCAAAGAGCCAGCTTATAATTTCATTGATCTTTTCTATGGTTTTTGGTCTTCATTTTTATTTATTTCTGTTCTAATATTTATTATTTCTTCTGCTAACTTTGGATTTTGTTTATTCTTTCTCTAGTTGCTCTAGGGATGATGAATTTTGTCAAATGTTTTTTCTTCATCTATTGAGATGATCATATGATTTTTATCTTTCACTTTGTTAATATGAATATAACATATTGCATTGATTTATATGCAAATGCTGAATAATTTATGTCCCTGTAATAAATTCCACTTGATCGTGGTGTATGGTCCTTTTAATGTATTGTTAGATTTGGAAAGTAGTCAATATCATGTTGGCAGTTAGCATGACACTCAGACCTGTGACTGGAATTGATTAATTATTGTTTTGACATTTCAAACAACAGTACAAAAATGAACCTGAGAAAGGTCTAAAGCTGGGACCCACTGAGCAGTACTTGTAGATAATTGCCTTTCTCTTGTTTTGTCTCAAAGAGAATATTTCAATATTGTTTTCCTTTGGCTTATACATAGCATCTAGTAAAACAGACAGACATATAATCCAGGTCTCTAGAGTAGTTAAGAGGGAGTCAGGAATTACTGAGGAATATTAAAGGCAAGTGTCTAACATTTGGCCAAGTTTTCTTTATGTATAAGTGGAATCACTTATCTTTCACATACAAGTTATACCTCATATAACTGAAGTGAGATATTTTAGAGAACTGGAAGTTGATTTCTAGAAAAATTCCTGTTTTTTATACTGGTCTCAGCATCTTTCTATCAACGTTTTAGTCATCCTTCTTGATAATCAGGCAGGCACTGCACTGTGCAACTCTAGCAGTTGTTATAAGAGAACTGGAAAATACTTAGAATAAGCTTTTAAGAATAGAGATTTCTATTTTTATTAAGGCTTTTTTTTAAATAAAATGACAAGTGCTATCTTCTAAATTAATTGGGAATAGATGACAAAGTAACAATAGTATCCTTACATTTGTTTGCATAAAATTACAGCATTTTAAACTCCAGAGATGGCTAATATAAACCTTTCTCTCATGAAGATTCTTTAAATTTAACTTAATTTATTGTGTGCTAAAATCAGACTATTTATCTGACTTAGAACTTCAGATAAATAGCAATCAGTGAGTAAATCAGAGCCATGCATGTTCATGTCAATGTAGCTTCAGTTGGTGTCTCTGAAATGTATGTGATTTTGAGAAGCTCTTTGGAAAATTCTATAGAATAAAAGAGAAATACTATAAAGGCAGTATCATACTGAACAAAATTAATTTGAAATTTGTATTTTTATATAAGGATGTTATAAAAAGTAATGATAATAAACATTAACATGTACTACTTAACCACATTCATTGAGGATTAGACCCTTTGCTGTTAAAAGAATAAGCTCATGAGAGCTTTAAGATTCATTTTTTTAAATGCAAAAGACAGAAGTGGTACTGAGACAGCAGACTGAGTTAAGAAGAAAATAAATCTCAAAGATTATATAACTCAAGATTAATAGGTAAATCACAATCAGTATCAAGGACTAACCATGGGTAACTTCAAATAGTCTTATTTTAGCACACTACAAATTAAGATAAATTTAAAGAATTTTCACGATAGAAATTACTCCATAGCCATCTCTGGAGTTTAAAATGCTGTAATTTTTAAGCAAATGAAGAGACATATGTTTGATCCACCTGCCAGTATCTAACATTATAGCATTTTTCTTCTTTCTTTTTACTTTCTCTCCAAACCCAATAACTTGATCAGGTTTTGCAAGATACTTTAATTGCTTGGAACACAGGATATACTCAGACTCAGCTATAAGGTATAGGTCATATAATTGCAGTCCTTTCTCTTTTTGGAAAAAAAATCTGCTAGATGTCCAAATATCCTGTTTCTTGAAGCTATTACTATATAAATTAATGGCTAAATGCAAAATCAAGAGAGGCCATTGACTTGGATTTAAATCCTAGTTAAAATGTTTACTAACTATTTGGTTCTGGTCATGTCATTGAAAATGTCTATACCTCAGTTGTTTTCTCTATCAACTTATATTTATTGAATCATTGTGAGGAATATATTAAATATGATATGTAAAAGGTTACATAAAGTTTTCTGACCAACTTACCACATGGATCTAGTATAGATCACTCTCCACAGCAGAAATTCATAAGAATTCTGCATAAAATGTGAGCAAAAATCCATTATATACCTAACTTTTTTAAACGGCCAAAGAATAGCTCTGTCTCAAAGTAAAAAAAAAAAAAAAATTGGATCTCAGACTAGAGAGCTCAATTTGATGCTGGTGACCTTTATTAAGCAACAGATAAAGATACTAATCAAACTGAGGGGTTGGTTTTTGTCTGGAATAAAGGGAAAAGTGATCAGGTCTTGAGTTCAGGCAAGCTGGAAGGTATATATAAGGCTGCTCATAAAGCCAGGATACTTGACATGATGTATAGTCTTTGAAAAGGAAGGAGAAAAACTATACAGTGAAGTTTTTATTTGTACTATGGATGAGGAAAATTAAAAGATCTGTGAAAACTTGAAACCTGAGTCCTTGACCAAAAATGAGAAGGAATTCTGTAAGAGAAAAAAAAATAAGCTTTAAAACTTTATTTAAAGAACAAAATGGATATCTAGAAATAAAAATATAGACAGTGATTTTAAATAAATATCAGGAGAAGATTAAAAACAACTGAAGAAAAATAGAGAATTGTTAGACATAAGGATATATGCATTAATAAGTCATAAAAAGATAAATATACAGAAAATAGGAAGGAGAAAAACACACAAAGAATTACAACACATCTGTAATGATATTTTTCAGATGGGAGAATAGACAGAGTATGGAACAGATAATAGCAAAAAAGAATGAACTAGAACTTTATTGATTTGAAGAACCTAAATAAAGACCCAAATGTGTAACTGAAGAATCATAAGACATAAGCAGATAAAACATCAAGAAATATAATGATGAAAACCCAAAGGAGCAAAACTTAGATGCAGTAGAGCAATAAATCAAAGTTCAAGAGTCAATGTAAATATATCTTTGATTTCTGAGAGTAAAAAAGTTATCAATCTTGTTGTCTGTATTTAGCTCAGGAACACATTAAGCACAAGAGCAAAATGAAAGCATTTTTCAGTACTAAGAGAAAATATTACTTGAAATCTGACATCAACAAAATGAATAATGGCTTTGATGTAAAAAAATACAAGAGGTATCAATAAGAAGCAAAATAAAATCATCAATAAGGAAATCCTGCTGTGACTGAGATGGATTAAGAGGAACCAGATTTAAGCTCCCAATTGAAACTATTAAAAAAAAATAAGTTTTGAGGACAGTGGACTTTGCAAAATAAAGGGAAAGCATCCCTTAGGAATGAAAAAAAAAAAAAGATGAGCCCTAAGTCGACCCAAGCTTCTTGCACTGATATAGTTTTCAGGCTGGAGCATGAGGAGGACAAATCCAGGTACAGTCCTGCACATGCCTACACTAGTAACAAAGCGCAGACTCTCCAGGATCAAAGCAGTGAGTTCACAGCACAGAAGAAAGAGTTCCACGGAGAGACCATTCTGGAGAGGTAGAAGTTTCCCTAGAATATTCAGCTGCGTCCTTACCAATTATGTGTTTGAGGGAACTAATCAAGGCCAGAAGAATTTTAAAAACACCTGAAGGAGTTAGAAGGAATAGTGATTGACGTTTACACAGAGCTGGGAATAGTGTCACTTCTCATCAGCAATGCTAGAAAACCTCAGGCTTCCTAGAAGGTTGGGTACAGTGTTTTTGAGTACATATTCTGAAGTTATAATAATTAGCTTAATGTCCTCTCTGCTAACTTATGTCTCCATTAGTCAGAGGTCATTTTTGATTGATATATCCCCTCACCACCGCTTACATTTCCAGCTTCCTTTCATGCTTGGTTCTCAGTACATTCTATGAGGCCAGCATTGCATGCATGCGTGCGTGCTCTTTGTAACCCCATGGACTGTATCATGCCAGGCTCCTCTGCCCATGGGATATTTCAGAATACTAGAGTGGATTGCCATTTCCTCCTCCAGAAGATCTTCCCAACCCAGGGATCGAACCCAGGTCCTGCATCTCCTGTGTTGGCAGGCGAATTCTTTTACCACTGAGTCTCCTACCTTTGTATACAAGATACACTCTCTTAAATATAGCATAAAATTATTTTACAGCCTGTTTGTGGTATATTATAGATGGAAGTATTTATTCATTTAGCCCTTCCTACACTTGGAAAAACCATTAGGATACATTAATGACACTTATCTAAATTCTGATAAGCAGGATAAATCTGTATGTAGTGTTCTTTGACTATTAATCTGTAGCCAAAGAAATTATCTCAGTTTGTCTCTAATGAGTTTGCTTTGTTTATTGTGCTGTACAGATGCATTGCTAATAGCAGTCTTTTAAAACACTTCAACAGTTCTATTGATTTTGAAGGGCCAGCACACATTGCCTGAATATGTATGGAAGGAGTGTTCCTGGACATTTACATTTGTTAATACATACACAAAAAAATAAGGCTTTTAGCAATTTTGACCTACTCAAAGTATATAGTAGAATTTGAGGATACATTCCTGTTTTTCTCACTACACATTTTTTTTTAATTTTTTAAATCATAAATAACTCTCAGTGTTAAATGACAAGATCAAAAAGTAAACTCTATTTCAGAGAAAATGCTGTTTTTAATACTGAAGGAATACTGATTAGCATACATAGTAGTTTGAAGACTGAAATTATTTCCTCGTTCTAGGAAATTCAGAGAAAGAAAAATTGTTATGTAGGCTATGTCAATAACAGTTTCATATATTTATGCACTAAAAACAACAAAAGTATAACTTGATAACCTGAGGTGCTGGGTATACCCAGGCAGCATCTCCATTATGAACCAAATTACACTTAGACTGTGCACAGAAATAATGGGTAAAGTTTCTCTCTTCTCTCTTTACTCTCATTTTCACAAAGTAAAAGTTCTTCATTTGATTTTCTCATGAGATTCCTTCCCTTGAGAGGGTGGAAGTACTTGTGTTGAACAACTTGGTGAAAGCTATGGAGCAGCGGGGGACTGGAAGCTTTGGAGGCCACTGGGGTGGCTAAGAACAAAAGCACAAGTTACAGCGCCATGTTCATGCCTGCTCCACAAAGTAGCCTCCAGATGCGTTCCCATGTCTAAGAGGAAGCCTTGCGCCAAAGCATGCATTTTCAAACCCGCAGAGATTCTCTGGGCATTACTGGAAATACGTCTAATGATGTGATTCAGGGTGAGGGGCACAATGGGGGAAAGATGAGAGCGGTGGGATCCCTATTTTGATAGAACAGCTTTGCTTTCAGTTGTTTTCTATTTGGACTTTGATACGATGGAGAGTTTTTAGAGTGAGCGCCCCTGATCCTTCAGCTGGTAAAGAATCTGCCTGTAATGCAGGAGACCCCCATTCGATTGCTGGGTCAGGAAGATCCCCTGGAGAAGGGATAGGCTACCCACTGCAGCATCACCCACTTCCCTGGTGGCTCAGATGGCAAAGAATCTGCCTGCAAGCAGGAGACTTGGGTTCAATCCCTGGGTTGGGAAGATGCCCTGGAGAAAGTAATGGTTACCCACTCCAGTATTCTGGCCTGGAGAACTCCATGCACAGAAGAACCTGGCAGGCTAGAGTTCATGGGGTCATAAAGAGATGGACTCAACTGAGTGACTTTCACTTTCAAAGTTTTTAGAAAGGTTTTTTAAGAACTACTAATCCAAGAGATGGCCAAGGTCTTTTATATCTATAGTGCTGTAAAGTTGTATTCCATTTCTGCCTAAGTAAATAGTTAAACTAGAAGAATTAGATGCTTTTTTTTTCCTACTAAACTCTTTGACACCAATTTTAATACTTTTGCCACCTCATACACACAACTCACCTAATCACAGATTTCTGAACAAAGTATAAATATTTTGCTAGCCTTAAAATCATCTAACTCTGGGTTTTTATTACAGTATACTATTTTTATTAATAATTTAAGATCCTCTGTGTTCTTACAAGCATTGCATCAGTATATTTTCTCTATTGAAGATGTGGAATATTACAGATTGTCCTTTTCAGAAACTTTGTAGTATTGGAATGATTCAGGCTACAGCAATATCATTTACTATCATCCTATTATTTACTCAAGAAAATAAAACACAATTAAAATTTAGTTGAGTTTTGTCCTAGTTCTCTCCTCCTAACTCTTTTGTGATTCATCTTCAAGCAAATAGCAATTTATTGATAATTGGTCTGGAACATGTATCTCATCTTCTGCCGACACATGAGTTGGCACAGCTGTCCTCCACTTAAGATTGCTACCGATCTTGTCATATGGAAAAGGTTACTTTTCTCCCTAGGTTGCTAGTGTAGGACTAAGATTAGATGGTGGTCTTTAACAGGATTCACTCAAATGTTGATAGGTGAGGAGAACTGTTACTTCTGGCCACACAGCCTGTTCTGCCTATCTCAGTATCTGACAGAACATCTACCAAATCTGGCTCTTTCAGTTGTGCAGAATTTTGTGAGAAAGATCAGTCTAGTCTAAGGTATAATTTGCAGAATTTTATGCAGATGAATTTGAAAACCTAGATGAAATACATAATGACTAATTTTTACATTTTTTCTCAGTAAGTTAACACATGTATAGTATTTCCACCCCCCACCGCCCAGAAATAGTCTTCATCAAAATCCATCCCAACAGAGGCAGAAAGTTCCAACAAAACAATGCTAAAGAAAAACCAAGAGAAAAGGATAAAGAGAATCCTACAGAAGTCACCATAGGGTCTCACAGGGAACGAAGCCAGTTCTTTAAGAAACGGATCATCCCAAACTATATGAATTATGATAGAGCATAAAAAAAGTTTTTGAAATTTATTTGACATGAATGCAGCATAGATACCAAAACCTGACCCAAAAAATTGCACCTGAAACTGCAAACCCACACCACTTACTTATGAGTAGTCATAAAATATTTTGGAATATATTGAAAGAATATCCTATCATGACCAGGTTAATTATTTCCAAGAGATCAAGGTATTTTGATACCATGGCTGTTATTTAGTCCTAAGTTGTGTCCAACTCTTTGCAACTCGATGCAGTATAGCCCGCCAGGCTCCTCTGTCCATGGGATTTCCCAGGCAAGAATACTGGAGTGGGTTGCCATTTCCTTCTTCAGGGGATCTTCCTGACCCAGGGATGGAATCAGACCCAGGGATCTACTGCATTAGCAGGTGGATTCTTTACCACTGAACCACCTGGGAAGCCCAGTTTGATATTAGGGAATCAATTATTAAAATCCTGCATATATGTTTATTCAAACAAATTGATTATATGAACATCTCCCTTGAGAATAAATGGCATTTGAAAGAAAATAACTATTCATGACTTAAGAGGGGTTGTGGGATATTTCTTTAACATGATAAAAATTCAGCTTAAATAACTTTGTATCAGGAAAACAGAAAAGCATCAATGGGAAAAGTAATACAAATGTAAAGAGAACTTAGTAAAATGGCAGAAAATAAAACACTCAAAAAATCTAAAACTTTCCTAAGAACAAACAAACATCAGGTGAAAAATACATAATGGATGAGAACATATATTTATCTCAGCAATAAAAGATGAAACTTCACATTCAATGAAATTAGCAGGAAACATCCAACTCTTAAATGAGGAAAACTCTAGAGTCCTGAAAGGTTTAGAAATAGATTTAGAAAGAAATGAAAATCATATATATCATGGTCTTAAATAGGAAGTCTAAACATCCTAAAGATGTTATATATTAGTTCTTAAAACGTAATGCAATCCCAGTACAAATACTTTTCCAGAGCTAGTCAAATTGATTACAAAATTTATTTGGAAGAACAAAAATCAAAATACTCCATAATCTCTGACAAAGAAGTATGTGTGTGGTGGGCAGAAATGAGTAGCTGATGGTGTTCTCATATACAGATATTAAAACATACTATAAGTTTATCATGAAATTGTTAATAGGCACACAGAAAAATGGAATGAATAATAAACTTGAAGGCCGACAAATAGCAAATAAAAGTTTACCACATGACAGCGTTCAATTTGAAATTATTGGAAGAAATGGATGTTTGTAACAAGTATTGTAGGAGATCTGAAATTATTTTTTAAAAAAGATAAAATGGATTTATTTTCCATGCTTCATGAGAGTATCTGAGATTCTAGATAGAAGGCCTGGGCAGAAGTGAAGAAGCTGGAAGAACTGCTGGCAATTCCATTCTTTGTCCTTGACCCAACTCAGCGTGTACATTTATTCACTAAAATCAATGTATAAGATGTTTATTGCTGCACTAATATAGAGAAAATGGAGATGTTAATTAGTTATAGAATGGATAATTCTATTCTGATATGTTTATACAAAGGCATTCTATAATGATAATAATAAAGAAACAGTACTACATGCAATAGAATGAATATATACATTTTACAAACATAATGTTGAGAAAACGAAAGAGAGTGATTATGTTTAAAGTTGAAAACCAAGGATAACTAGAAGTTACCATCATGGTTACTTCTGGGAGACATATTGACACTTTCTGGGATATTTGCAATGTTCTGTTTCTGAATCCGGAGGCTCATAAATGGAATGTTCGCTTCATAAAACTTGATTGTATTGCTGGTGATTGGTTCACTTATCTGTGTGTCTGCTATCGGTTAGTAATTTTAAAAAGCTGACTGACTTTCAACCTGCATTAATAAATTTTTGGATTTCTTAATGAAAAATCCTGTATGTTTACCACTGTAATAAATTAGTAATATTAAGTATTCCATAGGTAAAATTATTGCAGGAAATATGGGAAGGCCCACATTTTTCCTTCCCCTGTAGGGACAAAAAAATAGACTGATTCATAAAATACCTCACATTAAGTTTGAGATATACAGAATCTGGGCATCTACCTACCACATATTTAGTGGTAGTGTTTGATGTCAGGGCAAGTATCTAAAAGTAAAATGTCTCTTGAGTGCAGAATTAGCACATAAGTTTACATATATCAATAAATATTGCAAAATGTGTTATAAGAATGAAAAGTAGAATAATGGCTCACTTATGAGAAGTTAAATTAGTTTCATCATTGTGAAAAATACCTGTCGTTCTATTTAGATGAGATTTTGGAATTCCATTGATGTTGTAATACATTGAGACTTTTAGAGATGTTGCAATTGGGTGAACGTATTTTGCGTAAGAGATGGATATGAATCTTTGAGCACCAGAAGTAGATTGTAGTAGACTGAACAGTGGCTTCCAAAGTTTTCCTAGTCTTAATCCCCAGAATATGTCAATATGTTACCTTATATGGCAGAAAGAATTTTGCAGATATGAATAAGTTAAGAATTAAAAAATAAACACCTATCATTCAAATATTGTAATTATATAAGAGATCTTTGATATACAATACTTTTATAAGAAGATACCTAGATCCTTAGGCCTTTGATGTTATTTCTTTTAACTCACAAAAGGCTTCAGTTCTAGTATTACCTATTTACCAATACTATAAATACTTAAAAAAAAAAAAAAAGTAAAAAAAGAAATCTGCTGGTGCCTTTTGCTTGAGCATTGGCAGCATAGTCAATCCTAGGAAATTTAACCTCTGTCTGCCTCTGTTCACTATACGCCTGCAAAAGTGACTTGGAGGTATTTGGCTCAGTTTCATAGTATTTTGTTGACACAAATTTCATCTTAACAGTCATACATCTTCACCAAATAAGGCTATGCTAAAACTCAAGCCTTCAAGATAAATAGATTTGTATAGGGAAAAATACAGCAAGAGGTTGAAAAAGTTCAAGGAATCAAATGAATAGAGCATGACACTTGGTCAGCATCTAAAATGGGAACATCAAATATAATATCAGTTATGCAGGAATAACATGGATTTCTAGGGCAAATATGATTTATTCATTCCACGCTGAAACATTGTGTGAGAGGAAACATCCATCACTGGAAGAAAGTGCTGTTTGCAAGCTACCTAATAGCCATGAAATCATATTCTCAGCCCAATCAAAGAGCAGATAAAGACTTTAAAAACTGACAGCTTACTTTTTATCCCTCTTTAATAAATAAAACTTCTAAATTTATATATTGTAGCTAGGACCACAGCCCACTCCTCTGTTTTCTTAGAACTCTGGAAGAAAAACCAGCACCACAATCACAGTGCTTTCTTTCTCTATGCCTTATTAACACATTTGCAGTCTTTTTAAGAAGGTGGTGTCTTTGAAAATATTTCTTTTTGGCTAAAAGAAAAAAAAAAATCTCAACTTATTTTTAGCCCCACAGCAAAATAAGATTATCCCAATTGGCATTCTTATTCAAAATTGAATATTAAAATCAAACCTCTCCTGGCAATGACAGTGATGATCAAAGGCAATGATTATGAAAACCAAGGATTTATTTAAGAGTAAAAGGAAATTGCTTTGTCATTAAAAATGACAATGATACCAACATATCAATCTCCAAGTGGACTAATCGATGTGGCAGACACCAAATGCTCTGGCTGGCAAATGCTTAGCAGAAATTAGAGAATACTGTCCAAGGAGATAAGTAAGGGACAGTGAATATAAGTAAGATGCTCTGTTGGAAAATGTACTCTTCTTTGTATTCATATGTAAATCCTACTGATGAAATTTATATATAGGGTTGCAATCGGGATTAAGTTGTGCATACTTCCAGTTGTAAAATACATAAGTTATGTAATAATAAATAAGTACAACATTGAGAATATTATTAATAATATTGCAATAAGTTTATAAGGTGACAGATGGCTACTAGATTTATGGTAGTCAATTCTCCACAGTAAAGAAACCATCAACAAAGTGAAAAGACAACCTGCAGAATGGGAGCAAAATATTTGCAAACCAGATATCTGATAAACAGTTAATAATTATGTAAAGAATTCATATATTGGGAGGGACGTTCAAGAGGGAGGGGACATACGTATACTTACAGCTGATCCATGTTGGTATATGGTAAAAACCAACACAATATCATAATTACCCTTCAATTAAAAATAAATAAATTAAGAAAAAAAACCTAATAAAAATGAGTAAAGGACTTCAATAGACATTTTAAGAAGATATAGGAAAGGCTAACAGATTCATGAAGACATGGTCAACATCACTAGTCAGTAAGGAATTGCAAATTAAAACCATAATGAGATACCATCTCATGCTTGTAGAATGGCCATCATCAAAGACAAAAGGTAACAAATGCTGGTGTGGATGTGGAAAAAAGAGAACTCTTCTGCACTTATAAATTGGTGCAACCACTATGGAAAATAGTGTGGAGATTCCTCAAACAATTAAAATTAAAACTGTCATATGATCTGGCAATTTAACTTCTGGGAATATCCAGATGAAATAAAAACACTAATTCAAAAAGATATATGCACCCCCATGTTTAATAGCAGCATTATTTATAGTAGCCAAGCATGAAAACAACCTGAGTATTTGCTGATGGGTGAATGGATAAAGAAGTTGTGATACACACACACACACACGTACAATGAATGTAATTAGTTATAAAAAATAAACATATCCTATAATTTGCAGCAAGGTGGGTGGACCTTGATGGTAGTGTGCCAAGTAAAATAAGTCAGACAGAGAAAGACAAATACTGTATGATCTCACTTATATGTGGAACTTGGAGGGGAAAAAAAGACTCATAGAAAGAAGGTCAGACTTGTGGGTACCAAAGACAAAGGGTAGGGGGAAAGGGAATTAGAGAAAGATGGTCTACAAAGTCCCAGGTATAAGATAAATAAGTACTAGCAATATACCATGCAACATGATGAATATAGCTAACAGTGCTATATGGTAGAGAGATAAAATGTTACATGTTCTATTATAGGTATCTATATATGATATATGTATATATGATAGATATCTATCATATAACACTGCCATCTAAAGTCTCCTCACAAGGAGATCCCCCCACCCCCACTTTTCTTCTTTTTTTAATTGAATATATATAAGAGGATGGTTTATCAGCTGAACCTATTGTGGTAATCTTTTCACTGTACATTTAAAATCAAGTCATCATGCTGTGAGCCTCAAACTTATGAGTGATATATGATGTTAATTATTTTTAAATATACCTGGAAAATAAAATTGCCATAACATCTTCAACATCATTTACCTTTAAGATAGACATAGGAACAAGAATTAGTTTGAAAAGTGTGTAAGTGAGGGCTGGGGAAAAAGAGCTTTTGAGATTTAGGTACATATATTATTTATCTAGTTGCTGTTAATTTATAAAATGAAAAACATTGTTCTCGTTCCTGGGGGAAAACAGGAAGAGGAGCAAAAAAAAGAACCTGCCTATATGGAGCTTGCATTCTAAAAAAAAGAATTTTAAAAAGAATAAATTATAAACTCACAACATGTCAATGGTTTTAAATGCCTCAAAAACAGTAATACTGACTTTAAAAGGACAAGTAGTATGTATTCATTATAGATGGGTTTGTTTCATAAAAGGTGGTTAGGAAGGCTTGGCTTATTGATTAGGTGATGTTTAATCGAAGACATAAATAAAATGAGGAAATCCATTGAATTATTGTTTTACTACAAAGAATGAATTTTACTGAAAAAATTTTATGTACATTTTTACTGAAAACTTTACTGTAAGTACAGTTAAAATAAATTTAAAAGATAATAGAATAAGTGAGGATTGGCTCAAAAGTGTGCTGGACAGCTTGAACAACAGGTAGTAGTTAGCCCAAATGTAGTATACCAGGATAGGATTGAGTAAGGGAAAGTTAGTAGAAGTGAAGATACAAAAATTATAGGGAGACAGATCATACAAAGTCATCTAAGCAATTGGAGGACTTTTGACTTTAGAGTTGCATAGAAAGACATGAAAAGTTTGAACTAAGGGATGATATTATTTGACTTCTGTTTTAAAGGATTCATACTAGTTACTAAGTTGTGGGTAGACCAAAGAGAAGAACAATATCAGAAGATAACTGGGTGACTAATTAGATTAGATAAATAATTGAACCAAAGTGATGATGTTTTGGACCTAAGCATTGATACTGGAAATAGCAAGAAAGGTCTAATTATAGATGCACAGTAAAGATGGAGCTGACAGGATTATCTGGGAGAGTGGACATGGGGTGAGTGAGAATGAGAATCAATGTCGATTTCAAAGTTTTTCACTTTAGCAACTTGAAGGGTAAGGTTGTTTTTGCGTATAGTTTGGAATGAAGAGGTACAGTAAGTTTGAGGAGAAAGAAGAGGCTTTTTACAGTTTTGAGTGTATTTATTCAAGTCATCTATTGAACTGTTAAGAGATGCTAAGTCCAAGTCAAATAGGCAAATTCATGA
This sequence comes from Odocoileus virginianus, assembly GCF_023699985.2. NCBI lineage: Eukaryota > Metazoa > Chordata > Mammalia > Artiodactyla > Cervidae > Odocoileus > Odocoileus virginianus. The sequence goes on from NC_069674.1 coordinate 80,428,091, forward strand.
ATCAGTTCAGACCAAAAAGAGGTAACATGATGTAGCTTCTTTGGGGTAATGTAACGGCACTGTTTCTTTATTGTGATGGTTATATGGATTTGCACCCGTGATACAACCTTACAGCATTATGCAACCCCCCAAAATGAGTGCATATAAAAACTGACAAAACCCAAGTAAGATCTATGGTTAAGTTAATGGCTTTGCTCTAATGGGAATTCCTGATTTTGATCATTTTACTGTTTGGATAGATACTATTATGAAGGAATCCAGTCAAAAAGTACAGGAGAACTCCCTCTGCTATTTTTATAACTTTTGCCCAAGTCTTCAGTAATTTCAAAACAGAAGGTCTAAAAATGTAAAATAAAATGAGAATGAAAAGCTGAGTTTTAGCCTCATTCCACATGTACAAGTACTCTTTTGATGGAGTAGTTCTTTCCTGCCTCCATGGCAAAGATTTCTCGATACAGGAAGGGAAGCCTGGCTTGAACTAGTTTAAGTGAAATTTTGAAGAGGGAGATTGGAGACAACTAAGTATACTGAGGAAATTTAAGGAATTTTGCAGAAAAATTGAGTGTTAGCTGGAAAAGAATTAAGGATTAAGAGAATTTTTTTTAGGTTGGAAAAATTTTACAACTTTAAATTCTCATTGGAATGATCCAGTAGAGGGTTTAGGAGGTTAAACTTGGATTTAGGATAGGGAGCACAATTGCTGGAGCTTCATTTTTAGGGAAGAGAGAAGAGATGGAATCTGACACATAGGCACTAGCTTAGGCTTCAGATCCAGTCACAGGCAGATGTATCCATCTCTATTTGTCTGTCTGTCTGTCTATCTCTATTTAGGAAAGTGAGAGCTTGAAAAAGTTAACAATATGTTGTAAAATTGAAAGAGAGGGTTAAAATCCCACTTAACTAGTGGGAAACTGGTGATCCTGAGTTTTACATAGAGTGTGTTGTCTTAGTTGTGATTTCCTTTAGTCACATTTAATGGTGAGGATTTACTACCACTGAAATTTTGTTCCAGTATCTAAGAAAGTAGGAAGAGTGGTCAGGTAGTTCGAAATATTTTCCAGAAAGTGAATCAAATAATAATTGCTGGAGTCTAAGCTGAATCAGAAGGGAACTGAAGACTTCTGCGTGATTTTGCACAATACAGCTTTGTCACACTCGGTTCCGTTCAGTTCAGTCGCTCAGTCGTGTCTGACTCTTTGTGACCCCGTGGACTGCGGCACGCCAGGCCTCCCTGTCCATCACCAACTCCCAGAGTTTACTCAAACTCATGCCCATTGAGTTGGTGATGCCATCGAACCATCTCATCCTCTGTTGTCCCCTTCTCCTCCCACCTTCAGTCTTTTCCAGCATCAGGGTCTTTTCAAATGAGTCAGCTCTTCACATCAGGTGGCCAAAGTGTTGGAGTTTCAGCTTCAGCATCAGTCCTTCCAAAGAATATTCAGGACTGATTTCCTTTAGGATGGACTGGTTGGATCTCCTTGCAGTGCAGGGGACTCTCAACAGTCTTCTCCAACATCACAGTTCAAAAGCATCAATTCTTTGGTGCTCAGCTTTATTTATAGTCCAACTCTCACATCCATACATGACTACTGGAAAAACCATAGCCTTGACTACACGGACCTTTGTTGGCAAGGCAATGTCTCTGCTTTTTAATATGCTGTCTAGGTTGGTCATAACTTTTCTTCCTTAAAAGCGTCTTTTAATTGCATGGCTGCAGTCACCATCTGCAGTGATTTTGGAGCCCAAACAAATAAAGTCTGAAACTGTTTCCACTGTTTCCCCATCTATTTGCCATAAAGTAATGGGACCAGGTGCCATGATCTTTGTTTTCTGAATATTGAGCTTTAAGCCAACCTTTTCACTCTCCTCTTTTACTTTCATCAAGAGGCTCTTTAGTTCTTCTTCACTTTCTGCCATAAGGGTGGTGTCATCTGCATATCTGAGGTTATTGATATTTCTCCTGGCAATCTTGATTCCAGCTTGTGCTTCATCCAGCCCAGCATTTCTCATGATGTATTCTGCTAATATAAATAAGCAGGGTGACAATATACAACCTTTATGTACTCCTTTCCCAATTTGGAACAAGTCTGTTTTTCCATGTGCAGTTCTAACTGTTGCTTCCTAACCTGCATACAGATTTCTCAGGAGGCAGGTCAGGTGGTCTGGTATTCCCATCTCTTTCAGAATTTTCCACAGTTTATTGTGATCCACACAGTCAAAGGCATTGGCATAGTCAATAAAGCAGAAATAGATGTTTTTCTGGAATTCTCTTGCCTTTTCGATGATCCAGCGGATGTTGACAATTTGATGTCTGGTTCGTCTTCCTTTTCTAAAACTAGCTTGAATACCTGGAAGTTCACAGTTCACATGTTGTTGAAGCCTGGCTTGGAGAATTTTGAGCATTTATCACACTGTTTGCACTTAAATTGTTGCTGAAACTGTTTAGTTTATTCTTTGTAAATCCATTTGGGAATCAGATTAGGATCCAGCCTGTAAATCCCACATGGTTTTCATTTGTTTATACATGTCATTTTGCCTCTGATGCCAAGTAATTGTAAAGCTCTGTTCACAAGAGAGAAATTCATAGACAACAATTTTAAATTTCCCAATGTATAATAGCCAGAGAATGGTAAAATTATATATTTACTAAAAAAAGATAATCATCACTTGCACTCAGATCTTCTTTGAAAAATATAAATACTTTATATGTATGCATACAGTCTTATAGACCACACCTTTTCTTTACTAATGATATAAGAATAAAATTGCACATTAGGGGGATTTCCTGGTGGTCCAAGGGTTAGGGGTTAGCACTTTCACTGTGATAGTGTGGGTTTCGTTCCTACATTGAAGAACTAAGATCCTGCAAGCCAAGTGGTATGGCCAAAACCAAAAATTAAAATTGCACTTTGGGATCAATGTATATCTTGCAAAAAGGAAATAAAAAACACTAATTTTTAAACTCATATGAGCAATATTAAATATATATTTTTTTTACTACTTACTATAAATATATGTATCTTCTTAATGGAAGTATGCTGTCAGCCTTTTTTTGACTCAATCATAAGTTTTTATTTCATACATTTCAAGCAATTAAAAAAAACTTTCAAAAGTCAGTAAATGGAATTATTGCGGCTACTATGTGGTCCAACACCCTACTTATCAACTAGAAAGAAAACAGAAGAGTTAATTGCAGATAGCAGTTATTTACTGAAGAGTTATTAACAAGTTCAATAGTATACTATTAATCTACCATTGAAGAAAATAATTAGATCACATACATTAATATCTTCTTTTTTAGAGTTTATTTTATAGGGCTAAAGATATTTATCTCCCTATTGACCAACTAATGGAACAGGGTAAAAAAATCATGTTGGCAGTTTCTTTGTGCAGTGGGTCTGTGTTGTATCTTTACTTGCCACTGGATAAATGCTGCCTGAGAATTTGCTACCTGGTTATAAAGAATCTAAATCCAGGCATAAAATTTGTGCAAGTATGTATATTCTCACATTGCAAATTCCATATGTAAGCTGTTGAATTTTGGATATGATGTGGTCATTGCTACCTCATCAAAGACTAAAGAGAAACCCTTATCTGAAAAGTACAGTAAACCATATTTTGATATGCTGCTGCTGCTGCTAAGTCACTTCAGTCGTGTCTGACTCTGTGCGACCCCATAGACGGCAGCCCACCAGGCTCCCCCATCCCTGGGATTCTCCAGGCAAGAGCACTGGAGTGGGTTGCCATTTCCTTCTCCAGTGCATGAAAGTGAAAAGTGAAAGTGAAGTCGCTCAGCCGTGTCCGACTCCTAGCGACCCCATGGACTGCAGCCCACCAGGCTCCTCCGTCCATGGGATTTTCCAGGCAAGAGTCCTGGAGTGGGGTGCCATTGCCTTCTCCGATATTTTGATATAAGTAGCTCTTAATACAGCAGGTCTCTAATTACTGCCGGCCAGTATGCCTACCTGCAGAGAAAACTTTTATCTAGGTCAGTTTGAATTATTATTAGTAGGAGATTAAAACTCCAGCTCAACAACTACCACTGTAAAACAACAACAAACAAAAGAAACCAAAAATAAAAAGAAGAACTAAAAAAAAACAGCTTATATCTCAAAACTCAAGCTTAGAGGAACTGAGATTTTTTTTTTTTTAAAGAAAATCTAACTTCGGTCACCAAGAAATGGAGAGCAATTAAAAATATGTGCTTTGACTAATTGCTTTCAAGAAAAGAAAAATAGATTTATGCAAATGGATATTACTCTTGTAAACGGTGTTTAACATTAAGTTGTGTGTGACTCTTGTGCAACCCCATGGACTGTAGCCTACCAGGCTCCTCTGTCCATGAAACTTATCCTGAATTTAAAACCAAGCACTTTATATTGTGCTACATTCCTGGGGAAACTGACCATGAATTCTGAAAATGCCGAAAAAATAATTCAGCATCTGCACAAAAAATATCTCCTGTTTCTTCACATCACTTCCAGATAATCAGGCCCAAGGCTGAGACTCAGACTTGCTCCTCAGAGCTATGTGATCTTGGCTGGTCACTTTATTTTCTCTGAACCTGATTTCACCAAGTTACAGGGCATAGTAATAAATAATTAATGTGCTAATAACTCTTTCAGAAGATTACAGAGTTGGATCAGTGAACAGTATCCATAATCATAATAGCTTGTACTTAACATACTGCTTCTGATGTGTTAATTTATTTAATCCTCACAACAACCTTAAGAAGTAGGTCGTGTTAGGAGAGTCTGTTTTCATATAAGATAATTGAGTTCTGGAAAGGTAAAGTAACTTGCCCAAGATATTCAAACATTAAGCAGTAGAGTTGAGTTTAGACCTATGGTCATCTGGCCTCAGACTTGTAGAAATCTATAACTCATGAAGATCTATACAATGTCCCATTATTTTCTTATTGAATAAGGTCAGAGCAAGTGTGATATTGATCAGAATGGTATCAACCACCAAAAACCCATTCCTTCTATTATTAAAAAATCACTAGAGATGTATGAGAGGATTACAACAGATATGCAGCTATCCTTCAGTACTCTAATGGCACCAATCAAATGACAGGAAAAAGAAAAATCTGTGTTCCAGGTCATCTGATGCCTCAAACGATTTTGCAAACATTGAAAATTTGACAAAACAAACTCAAATTGCTCCAGAAATTTGTATCCACTTATTCTTTTAAGTATCTGTATTTCCAGGGAGCTAAAGTCTCCACTTGTCTAATTCAGCCTGTCAGAATGTTTCTAAGGGCTATGTGCTGTTGTAGAATATTTATGATGATTCTTTGAGAAAATAAGTGTGTCGACTGTAAGAGAAAAACCTAAAGAGTTGCTTTATGTGCCCTTTTACAGATAGTCTGTATGTTTGCAACTTGATCTCACATATCAAATTCGTTACATTAGTTTTATTCCTTAGACATTTACTAAGTAATAATTGTGCTGTTAACAATGATCGTTATTTATTAAATGTTAATCATGTGCTGGGACTGATATTAAGAATAACTAATATTCTCAGTTTTCTGGCCTGGATTATTCTCTGGTTTTCAAGTCTTGCAGATGACCTTTACTTGCTTCATTAGCTAAGAATCTTTCTGCTTTATGTGTGAAGGATCTAATGAAAATTGGTGTTAGCTGAATAGAAAGTTTAATGGTTCCTGCAAATGAAAAGGCCAGCTGTATATCAAATCGGGTCAGCTGGCTTGTAGGACCAAGCATTTTTGTGAACGTAATCTTACCTTTGTCCCTCTCGTCTCTTAGCTCTGCTTTGTTTTATGTTGTTTTGTTCATTATCTGCATATTTCTCTCTTGATAGCTTCTGGGTTATATTCCTAATAGATTTTCCACCTTCAGAGCAAGATTGTTTCTGTTTTAAGTAGTTTTAGCAGGGGTCCATGGTTTCTCCTTTTGACCTGGTTGGAGATATCACTTTTTACCTCATTTTGTGACTTGCATGTGGGACTGACCATAGGATGACTCGATCGTGGACAAAAGCAAAGCAACAAAAAAACAAGTGCTTCATGTCCCTAGTCATCGTAACTGACTCACTTACAAGATCATCTCCTAAGCCAGGTCAATGAGAAACAATCTGGGTCTTTTCTGAAACTACAGGAATAAATACTTACTGGCGGGTTGAAAGTTGTTTGAAAATTTCTTGGTATGCATTAACTACTTGCACAATACTTGAAAGTCATTGTTTATCTGAAATTCAAATTTAACTGCATGTTTTGTATTTTTATTTGTTAAATATAGGCATTTTACTCAAGAGATTATTTGCTAATGTGATAAATTAATACTTTCAGAAAGGGACAAACATAAATAAAATGATAATTAACTAATAAGCCAAACAATATATGGCAGGAATGGCATTTTCTATGTGCCAGGAATTACCCAAAAATCATGAAAATGCAATAACATGTAATTGTGTAAAAACTCTGTGAAGTAAATGATTTTATCATCTTTATTTTAACAGATAAATAAATTTGGGCACAGAGAGGTTAAATAACTTGTTGAAGGTGAAATAGCCAACAAGAATGAAGCTAGTATTCAGCCAAGGTATGTGACTCCAGAGACTTCTTATAGGCAATCCTTCCCCACCTCCTTTTCATTTATTCATTTATTTATTTTTAAATTAATTAATTTATTTTAATTGGAGGCTTTACAATATGGTAGTGGTTTTGCCATACATTGACATGAATCAGCCATGGATGTAGATGTGTTCCCCATCCTGAGCCCCCTCCCACCTCCCTTCCCATCCCATCCCTCTGGGTCATCCCAGTGCAGCAGCCCTGAGGCGCCCTGTCTCATGCATCCCACCTGGACTGGTGATCTGTTTCACGTATGGTAATATACATGTTTCAGTGCTATTCTCTCAAATCATCCCACCCTCGCCTTCTCTCACAAAGTCCTGTTCTTTACATCAGGCAATCCTTTTGATAGTGTCATCTCTTTTACATCCTGGGGCCATTAACAAAGCTCCCCTAGTCAAGACCAGAATTTTAAGTATAGTTGCCTGTGCTATGCAGTGGTCCTTGTTGGCAATCTATCTTATATATGCTAATGTGTATATGTTAATCCTAAGCTCCTGATTTATACCCCCTGACCCCATGTTTCCACTTTCATAACCATAAATTTGTTTTCTCTATCTTTAAGCCTGTTTCTGTTTTGTAAATAAGTTCATTTGTGTCATTTTTTAAAATTAGATTCTACATATGAGTGATATCATATGATAATTGTCTTCTAACTTATTTCACTTAGTATGATGATCTCTAGGCGCATCCATGTTGCTGCAAATGGTATTATTTCATTTTTTATTATGGCTGAGTAACATTCCATTGTACATATGTACCATACCTTCTTTATCCGTTCTAATTCTGGGCTTTCAGAGGAACATAATTTACAAAAACTGCTGCTACAACTCAGTGGTCAACAGAATTACAGTTAGAGGTCTTAAACTTGATTTATTTTAAAATTTTCTAAAGAGAGGTTGACAATTTTTGACTGCTTAAATACTATTAAAATATCTATAACTTCCTGGCTAATTTCCTACACTAAAAGGTAAGTCATTTTATTATTAAAATGATCTGATTAAAATATGTATAGTTTAGGTGGTGTTTTATGATCAATTTAGATGCCTAAATCCAATATGTATCTATATCAATGTCTACATTTATGTCTATATAAAACCAAAGGTACATTTTTAATGCATTATTAAAAAAATACAGTACTGCTTACAAAAAGAATTTGAATAAATATTAACTGCAACTTGTTATATATCTTCATTTTCCCAACTCTCTTCTAAATACCAATGTTACTTCCCAACACGGAGAATCACCATAATTTTACAAAAAGTGCATTTTTAAATGAAAGTTTTTATGTGGTAAAAGGGGGGTATTAATGCTTGCCAAGATAAGCAGAGTGTTCAAACACATTTGCAACCAGCCACTGGTCCTGCCAGACCACAAGTGAGACAGACACAGTGCTTGCCTCATTGTCAGTAACTGTCTGCCTTCCTCAGCACCTCAGCTGACTCTTCGATAAGGTAGACTTGTCTCCAGATGGAGCAACGTGGTTTTTTCTTTACAACAAAAGCCAGGATAGGGAGCTGAGTTGATACAGAAATAAGTGGATGAAAAACCTACAAGGACATAGTTTCTTAAAGTGATTCCTAACCTTGTGCACTGTGATATCACCAGTCTTCTTTGTTAGAAAGTTTTCTAAAGAAAGGTTGATGGTTTTTGACTGCTTGACTACTGCTAAAATATGCATAACTTCCAGGCTTATTTCCTACATGTCTACTGAAAGATAAGTCATTTTATTATTAAAAGTATAGGATTAAAGTCCATATATATGTGTTAGTATACTGTAATGGTCTTTATCTTTCTGGCTTACTTCGCTCTGTATAATGGGCTCCAGTTTCATCCATCTCATTAGAAGTGATTCAAATGAATTCTTTTTAATGGCTGAGTAGTATTCCATGGTGTATATGTACCACAGCTTCCTCATCCATTCGTCTGCTGATGGGCATCTGGGTTGCTTCCATGTCCTGGCTATTATAAACAGTGCTGCGATGAACATTGGGGTGCATGTGGCTCTTTCAGATCTGGTTTCCTTGGTGTGTATAACCCTATATGCAAAACAGAAAAAGAGACTCAGATGTATGGAACAGACTTGTGGACTCTGGGAGAAGGCAAGGGTGGGATGTTTCAGGAGAACAGCATTGAAACATGTGTATTATCTAGGGTGAAACGGATAACCAGCTCAGGTTGGGTACATGAGACAAGTGCTCGGGCCTGGTGCACTGGGAAGACCCAGAGGGATCGGGTGGAGAGGGAGGTGGGAGGGGGGACTGGGATGGGGAATACATGTAAATCCATGGCTAATTCATTTCAATGTATAATAAAAACTACTGTAATGATGTAAAGTAATTAGCTTCCAACTAAGAAAAATTAAAAAAAAAAAAAAAAAAAGTATAGGATTAAAACATGTATAATCTAGGTGGTCTTTTACTGTCAATTTACATGTCTAGATCCATATCTGTATCAATGTCTATATTTATGTCTGTATAAAGCCAAAGGTACCTTTTTTTAATCGATTCTGAAAAAAATATATCAATGCCACTTAGGAAAAAAAATTTGAATAAAAAGTAATTTACTACAATATGTCTTATATCTTCAATTTCCCATCTCTCTTCTCAATACCAATGTTACCTTCCCAACAGAGTCACTATAATTTTATGAAAAATACATTTTTAAACAAACATGTTTACATGGTAAATGGGAGTATTTATACTTGCCAAAATAGGCAGAGTGGTCAAATATATTTGCAACCAGCCACTAGCCATTCGTCCTGCCAGAGGACGAGTGAGACAGACTCAGTGTTTTTGCCTCATTGTCACTAACCATCTTCCTTACTTGTCACCTCAGCTGGCACCTGGGTAAAGTAGGATTTGTCTGAGGATGGAGCAGCTTGGCTTTTTCTTTATAACAGAAGCTGGAGTTGGGAGCTGAGTTGATACAGAAATAAATGGAAGAAAAACCTATAAGGACATAGTTTCTTAATCTGAATCCTAACCCCTTGTACTGTAATATCACCAGTCTTCTGTGATAGAAATATTCATTCTTTGGGACCACATTTGATCAGTTTTTCTAGATCTTTCTGAATGGATTAGAGGCATTGATATCTTAAACATTTAAGGCAGTCCTCTAAAAATAAAGTATTTGTATACCTTTGTTATGAAACTGATATAGAGGGTGTGGAAAACCACAGTTTAAACTTGGCACATTATTATGAAGGGTAATGTTTACAAGTGTATATAGTCAGATTGGGTGGGTTCAGATCATGACCTTATGACTGAGAAATGTCCATTACTTAACCTTTTTGAAGATCAGTTCCCTGAATTGAGAGAGCTGAATGAGACCACATATGGAAAGCACTGAACACTGTGCCTGGCACACACTGAGTACTCAATAAATATATGTCATTATTATTATGAAAAATATCAAATAAGAATATTGCTGAGTTTAACTCACAATAAGCATGGATTTCTGTTACAAAATAAGAAAATTTAAAGAAATTAAGCTGGTCTTTTCTTTCTGTGCTTCAGTCTATTCTGCTCATATTCACTGTTCCTTGGAAGGCTTAGGAAGGTCTGGTCTGTGGGAATAATGGCTTTTTCTGTTTTTCTTTAAAGCATTGCTATTAACTAGTCCTTTCTTTTTTGAAGTTGTGCTATTATTAGTGCTTGCTATTATCTAGTCCTTTCTTTGAAGATGTGCTATTGTACAGGTACAGGACTGACCATGGCTTAGAAAATAACTAATGCTAACTAAAACACACTTCAGACAAAGTTAGATATTGGAATGTCAAATCATTAATTTTTTTAAATTTATTTTTTATTAAAGGATAATGGCTTTACAGGATTTTGTTGTTTTCTGTCAAACCTCAACATGAATCAGCCATAGGTATATATAGAGATATATATCAATATATATCCCCTCCCTTCAAATCATTAATTTTAAACAGAAAAAATAAATGTCAAAAGGATTGTGGATATAATCATATTGACATAATCACTATTCTTTCTCTTAGTCAAATATATTAAAAGGCAATATTTTTATTTAAAATTATATTCACTAAAGAAAGTGCCAGAAGCAAAGTCTGTCCTATAATCAGAATATGTAGGAATCAGGAGGACATTATCCTAAAATGGACATTAATTCAGAACAAAAGAACTTCTATAAACCAAATGTTAATGGCAATAGGTCATGGTATGATTTTGTTTCAGGTTCTAGAATTCTAAAATTTTCTATAGCCATTTCCACTTGGGATTTAGCTTTGTCATCAACACTGGCAAGTTTGAAATCCATTAGATAAGATGTTGTTTCCTGTGAACAATAGACACAAGATCACCTCAAAGGTGTCCTTTTTATCGGTGTTTTATTTTTCTTTGAAAACTACAATATGTATTTTTAATGACTTTAACAAAGTTATTTTCTACTTAGGTTACTTGATTAAGCTGTGAAGCTGTGTGACCTTTTTATGAGTCTTGCTTTGTCTTTAAAAATGCTGTATATTTGTCTGTCAATCCAACCTTCCTTCCTAGTTTGGTTCACTAAAAACACCTAGAAATAACAGTAACTCAGTAGGAATAGGCACCTCTGCCCTCAAAACTATGAATTCTGAAATGTTATAGCCACTAGTTGTCTTAAATTATTGGTCGACTCCAGGACTGTTCTAGGAAATGTTCAAGGTGAGTCTGTGATACTGCATCACAGCAAAAAAATAATAAACGTATAATAATGTTATATCAAAAGGATTTAGGGACTAAAATGAAGGAACTCCAACAAAGGTGGGAGATTTTGGCAACAAATGTAAAATCAGGTTCTGTTGATTAATATATATGAAATATATATTTTAAAACATTGAGTTAATAAGGATACTAAAAAAGAAGATATAGTATCAATTTTAAAATTAATAAGTAACACAAACAAAAACCTTTATTGGTCACCACCTAGGTATGTAGAGCATCACTTCTTTACCCTGAAATTGGTAATTGATGGAAGATTTAATATCTTCCCTACTAATATCATATTAATGGCATTTTGTTGTAACTCAGTAGTCCTAGCTATTGATGAAAATGTTTTCATTATAGAAAAATTTAGTTAATAAATGAGGAAGAAATAGCCAAATTAGAACAATTTCCACTTGGTAATCTGTAATTAAATAACTGTTTCAGACCAAGGAGTAAACAATTAGATCTAAGATGGATGGGGAGCTTTACAAAGGATAAGTTAAATGCTATTCCCACCAGAATTCTGCTTAGCAGTCTTACTGCTGTTAAAAGTAAGACAGCCAGATAGCCAAATACTGTGTACCACCTAGAAGCATTATTCCCAAAGTTGCACCGGAGTCTTCTAGATAATGCTTCCAATTTATAAGAAAAAAATTGTTTCTCCATCAATTTAAATGGCATCCAAAGGAACGAGACAGAAAAATCACTGATGCAGTCCGTAACACTTGACAGTTTACTTGGTTTTTGCATTGTGTCAAGGTTGCAAAACAAAAATAAGGAGGACTTGGGGAAAGATCATTCTAGAGTAACAGACCTCAGAAACATAATAACTAAGCCAATGGACTTAATTTGAGTAATAATTTGAAAAAACCTGACATTAAGCAAATGTTATAAGACAGTTGAGAAATGATCAATAAGAAATGGTATTAGATGTAAAGGAATTATTGCTAAATTTCTTAGATAGGTGTGATAGTAGAACTGTGCCAAAGAAAGAGAGATATTCATCATTTTATTGTGCCCTCCACATTCCTGATAACATCCCTTCCCCTGAAGTCAGCTTCATCTGAAATTATTACAGACTTTGATTAGTGCTAAAAGAAATAGAGGAAAACAACAGAATGGGAAAGACTATAGATCTCTTCAAGAAAATTAGAGATACCAAGGGAACATTTCATGCAAAGATGGGTTCGATAAAGGACAGAAATTGTATGGACCTAACAGAAGCAGAAGATATTAAGAAGAGGTGGCAGGAATACACAGAAGAACTATACAAAAATGATCTTCATGACCCAGATAATCACGATGGTGTGATCACTCACCTAGAGTCAGACATCCTGGAGTGTGAAGTCAAGTGGGCCTTAAAAAGCATCACTATGAACAAAGCTAGTGGAGGTGATGGAATTCCAATTGAGCTATTTCAAACACTGAAAGATGATGCTGTGAAAGTGCTGCACTCAATATGCCAACAAACTTGGAAAACTCAGCAGTGGCCACAGAACCGGAAAAGGTCAGTTTTCATTCCAATCCCAAAGAAAGGCAATGCCAAAGAATCCTCAAACTACAGCACAATTGCACTCATTTCACATGCTAGTAAAGTAATGCTCAAAATTCTCCAAGCCAGGCTTCAGCAATATGTGAGCCGTGAACTTCCAGATATTCAAGTTAGTTTTAGAAAAGGCAGAGAAACCAGAGATCAAATTGCCAACATCGGCTGGATCATCGAAAAAGCAAGAGTCCCAGAAAAACATCTATTTCTGCTTTATTGACTATGCCAAAGCCTTTGACTGTGTGGATCACAATAAACTGTGGAAAACCCTGAAAGAGATGGGCATACCAGACCATCTGACCTGCCTCTTGAGAAACCTGTATGCAGGTCAGGAAGCAACAGTTAGAGCTGGACATGGAACAACAGACTGGTTCCAAATCGGAAAAGGAGTACGTCAAGGCTGTATATTGTCACCCTGCTTATTTAACTTCTATGCAGAGTACATCATGAGAAACACTGGGCTGGAAGAAGCACAAGCTGGAATCAAGATTGCTGGGAGAAATATCAATAACCTCAGATATGCAGATGACACCACCCTTATGGCAGAAAGTGAAGAGGAACTAAAAAGTCTTTTGATGAAAGTGGAAGAGGAGAGTGAAAAAGTTGGCTTAAAGCTCAACATTCAGAAAACTAAGATCATTGCATCTGGTCCCATCACTTCATGGCAAATAGATGGGGAAACAGTGGAAACAGTGTCAGACTTTATTTTTGGGGGGCTCCAAAATCACTGCAGATGGTGATTGCAGCCATAGAATTAAAAGACGTTTACTCCTTGGAAGGAAAGTTATGACCAACCTAGATAGCATATTAAAAAACAGAGACATTACTTTGGCAACCAAGGTCCGTCTAGTCAATGCCATGGTTTTTCCAGTGGTCATGTATGGATATGAGAGTTGGACGGTGAAGAAAGCTGAGCGCCGAAGAATTAATGCTTTTGTACTGTGGTGTTGGAGGCCTCTTGAGAGTCCCTTGCGCTGCAAGGATATCAAACCAGTCCATCCTGAAGATCAGTCCTAGGTGTTCATTGGAAGGACTGATGCTGAAGCTGAAACTCCAGTACTTTGGCCACCTCATGCAAAGAGTTGACTCATTGGAAAAGACCCTGATTCTGGGAGGGATTGGGGTCAGGAGGAGAAGGGGATGACAGAGGATGAGATGGCTGGATGGCATCACCGACTGATGGACATGAGTTTGAGTGAACTCTGGCTGTTGGTGATGGACAGGGAGGCCTGTCATGCTAGGATTCATGTGGTCTCAAAGAGTCGGATACGACTGAGAGACTAAACTGAACTGAACTGAGCATATTTATTTCCTTAAGGAGATCTAAATTTCTGATGTATATAATTTTCCCCTGACCTGAAAAAAAATCTTTTAATATTTTTCATAAGTAAGAACTGGTTGCAATGAATTGCTTCTGATTTAGTTTGTCTGACAATGTTTGTATTCTCCTTAACTTTAGAATGAATTTCCCTGGTGGCCCACATGGTAAAGCATCTGCTTACAATGCAGGAGACTGGGGTTCAATCCCTGGGTTGGGAAAATCTCCTGGAGAAGGAAATGGCAACCCACTCCAGTATCCTTGCCTGGAAAATCCCATGGACGGAGAAGCCTGGTAGGCCCCAGTTCATGGGGTCACAAAGAGTCGGACACGACTGAGCGACTTCACTTTCACTTTAAAATGGTAATTGTACTAGATCCAGAATTCTAGGTTGGTGGGTTTTTTCCCCCCAACACTGTAAATGTTCTAATCTGCTGTCTTCTTTTTTGCATAATTTCTGACAAACATATGTATCTTTGCTTCTGATCTTTCTTCAGTTTTGGTTAAGGTACTCTGCCTCAACCCTCCTACCCCCAAGAAAAAGGCTTCTTTCAAACTTTTCTCTTTGTTTTGGGTTTTCTACTGTTGTAAGGGTGATAGTATATTGGTCTGCTTGAACTACCCATAACACAAAACCATAGACTGAGTTCCTTAAAAATCAGGCTTTTTCCCCACATAATTCTGGAGGCTAGTGATTCAAGATTAAGGTGACAGCAAAGTAGGTTTCATTGTGAAACAACTTCTCTTGGCTTGTAGGCAGCAACCTTCTAGTTGTGTCATCTTAGTGGAGAGGGATGTAGAACAAACTCTTTGCTGTGTCTTCTTACAGGACTGCTAATCCCTCATTTAACCATAACTAGGTCCTAAAGGCTCAAATACCATCACACTGAGGATGAGGGTTTCATTATACAAATTTTGAGGAACACATTCAATCTATAGCAATTTAGTGTGATTAGGTTTTGGTATTTATTCTTTTTTGTGTTATCTGAGCTGCTCATACCTGTAAGTTGGTACCTGTCTAATTTTAGAAAGTTCTCAGCTGTTACTGCTTCAGATACTCATCTCCTCTGTACTGTTTTTTTCTCTTCTGGTATTCCAACTATATACAGTTACAACCTTTTAAAATTGTCCAACAGTTCTTGGGTGTTCCAGTCTGCATTTTTTTTCTTTCTCCTTTAGTTTCAGTGTTAGTTTTTATTGACATATCTTCAAGCTCACTGTTTATTCTCTTGGAAATTTCCTCTGAGAGTTGTCAAATGCATTGTTTATTATTTTAAGTTACTGACTTGAATTCTTCTTTCTTTTTAATATAAATCCTTATTGCTATAAATTTTCTCTGAGCACTGCTTTAGCTGTATCCTACAAATTTTGGAATGTTGGATTTTATTTTCCAGTAACCCCAAAGAAATGTGTAACTTAGTTTTTCTTTGTCCTGTTGGTTATTTAGGAATATGTTACTTAATTTGCACATATTATAAACATTCTAAATTTCTTTTTGTTATAGATTTCTAATTTAATTCCTTTCTGATTATAAAACATACTTTATATATTTTCACTTTAAGTTAGTTTTACACAATTTGTGATCCTTGAGAATCTCTCATTAAGAAGAATGCATGTTCTCCAGTTGGATGGTGTGTTCTGTAGGTGTCTGTTAGATCTAGTTGATTTTCTTCAAGTTTTCTGTTTCATTATTATCTTCTACCTTATCGTTATATACATCCACTATTGAAAGTAAGGTAGTGAAGTCCCAAATATTATATTTATCTGTTTCTTTCAATTCTATCAGTTTTCATGTATTTGGGAACTGTGATTCTGTGCAGATGTTTGTTTATAATTGTCCTATTTGCCTAGTGGACCAATCCTTTAAACATTAAAAATATTTCTATTCATCTCTAATAATATTTTTTGTCTTACTCTTTTGATTTATTTTTCTAATCTTTACTTTCATGCTATTTGTGTCTTTGAATCTGAATTGTGTCTCCTGTAGGACACATACAGTAGAATATTAGTTTTTTTGAAATGCAATCTGAAATCTGTGCCTTTGTTGGATTTTAATCTGTTTACATTTGTTATGGTTATCAGTATGTTTGCATTTATATCTCTCTCTTTGTGTTTTGTTTTCTATGTGCACGATGATTTTTTTGTTTGTTTGTTTCTCCATTGCCCCCCCTTTGTCTTCCTTTGAATTAAGTGGTTATTTTTAGCATAATACTTTGAATCTTCTAATAAATTCTAATTTTACTTTTTGAAGTTCAAAAATCTACATCACTGGTTATAATAATGTGAGCGAGGAAAGTGACTGTAACCCTCAATGAAGGTAAATTGCTATCCCTTGGATTTGCAGTATCTCCTTCTGGTGAACAGTGAGTTTCAATCCCTAATGAATCAGTATTATTTTCAAGAAATGTTACTGATGGGAATGTGCTCTGTAATCAGATAAGGGAGAAAGGAAGTTGAGAATCATTATTCTGTATTAAGTAGAAGAAGGTTACACTTTATCAGTCACTAGAAAAAATAAAGAACCACAACATAAGGTAGGGCTTCATCTGTATGAAAATGCATTACAAAACTGAAAATGGTATCAATGGCAATTCAGCCCAGTGTATAAAGAGTATATGTGTGATGGGCTTCCCTTGTGGCTCAGATAGTAAAGAATCGGCCTGCAATGCAGGGGACCCAGGTTTGATCCCTGGGTCAGGAAGGTTCCCTGGAGAAGGGAATGGCTACCCACTTCAGTTTTCTTTTCTGGAGAATTCCATAGACAGAGGATCTGGTGGTTACAGTCCATGGCGTTGCAAAGAGTCAGACATGACTGAGCGACTAACACTTGGGCTTCCTGAGTGGCACTAGTAGCAAAGAACCTGCCTGCCAAAGCAAGAGACATAAGAGATTTGGGTTCAGTCCCTGGGTCAGGAAGATCCCCTGGAAGAGGCCATGAAAACCCACTCCAGTATTTTTGTCTGGAGAATCCCATGGACAGAAGAGCCTGGTGGGCTACAGCCCATAGTGTCATAAGATTTGGACACAAATAAAGTGATTAGCTCAGACGGTAAAGCGTCTGCCTACAATGTGGGAGACCTGGGTTCGATCCCTGGGTTGGGAAGATCCCCTGGAGAAGGAAATGGCAACCCACTCCAGTGTTCTTGCCTGGAGAGTCCCATGGACTGAGGAGCCTGGTGGGCTACAGCCCATGGGGTCTCAAAGAGTCGGACACAACTGAGTGGCTTCACTTCACTTCACTTCAAAGCGATATAGTATGCATGCATACATATGTGTGATATAGACATAGGTTTATATACATACACATGCATTAGTATATACTGTTTATATTGCTATATACAGGTAACGCTTGAACAACACAGGTTTGAACTGCAAGGGTCCATTTATATGTGCATTTTAAAATATGTATTACAATACTACATGATCCATGGTTGGTTGAATCCTAGGATGCAGAACCAGGGATGCACAGGGCCAAGTTATGGGTGGATTTTCAACTCTGTGAGCACCCCTAACCCTCATGCTGTTCAAGGGTCCACTGTACATACATATGTACATATATTTATGTAGGTATACACCTATGTATACATATAAACATTGATGTAATTGATCTATAATAAGTAATGTTGGAATGCTTAATCCAGTTAGTTGCAAAGAACCTTATGATTTTATTTTTATCAGTATCCAGTTTAGGTGGATCTTGAATATAGCATGATAAATCAGCTTTTCAGGAAAAGCTACACAGTTTATCTATCCAACTAGTTGTTATTGAGGACTGGATAAAATGGAGAAGTTCTAACTAAGAATTGACTCTGTTGAAGAAAATATCCAAGGCACCTGATTTGGGACATTTCCATATTTGCTCTGAAAATTTTCCACAGCTTTTTCCACAAAAAGCCTAATAAAGCTTATTGAGGCACTTGCTTTAGGAACCAAGGTAACTTTGTGCATCTGAGTTCTTTACTGATTACCTGGATCATCTCAGACCACAGTGGGAGTGGAAGGTTGTACTCAGGCCAGGAAAACCCCTCTTCCTGACCCCTTGCCCTACTGAACAAACCCCACCACCACCAAGTTCAGATTTGTGGAAATTTTATTAATATAATCCTTTACCAAAGTTATCTTGCATGGCTTTTATTCATTTTGGAGCAGTTTTAAGTCTAGGAACTGATCATGTATAGGCAATCCTTGAATTTCTGGTTCTCAGACATTCATACACTTTTTGAAAGCAAAGGCATTATTTCCCATTACCATCAATGGAATATTCACTTTTAATCTTGCCACAGTGCCTTTCTGAAGGGCAAACTGAGATTCCCCACTGAATTTTAAGCTTTGAATTCTGTAAACATATAATGCAATTGTCCATTTTCACCCAAAGTGATGTTCAAAGTAACTGTAAAATTAGGTTAGACATTTACTTGTGGCATAAACATTTCCCACTTCTAAATTAATAGACATCTGTTATAATTTTAAAATGTTAATTATTAATGTTTAAATGGAAAAACACTAAATATTAGAAAGTAATATCTATGTTTTATATAGATAAGTTCATTCTATAAAAAATGTGTTACTAATGAAAATAAACTTATGAATTATGTTTTTAAATAAACATAACTCTGTTTCTAGGCAATGTTTTGATAGAACAGTAGGCTTTTTCATAGAACAAAGAATAAGCTTTGTTTAACTCAAAAATTGTCAGGTCATAACCTGAAAATGCCAAAAAAAATTTTTAGTGCCATCACTAAGAAAAATAATCTTACTTGGTAACTGGCTTTAGTCAATATGTCTCAAAATAGCATGATAACAGATCAAGAGTTTCTCAAGTTTATCGGTTTTAGTACATGTAGCTCAATTGCTGACTTGACAATTTTTTGAAAAGCTCTAGTGAAAAATTTAGATGGAAAAGAAGTTACAGTAAAATATTTTTAAGACAAAGCAGTTAAAGCTGTTTTAACTCTGAATATGTTCTGTTCAGAGTGAAGCATGATAGAAAGCTGTGGTAGGTGATAAAGAAATAGCAAAGATTTTTATTGTACTCTTTAGTCAGTCGTGTCTGACTCTGTGACCCCGTCAACTGTAGCCTGCTGGGCTCCTCTGCCCATGGAATTCTCCAGGCAAGAATACTGGAGTGGGCTGCCATTTCCTTCTCCAGGAGATCTTCCTGACCCAGAGATCTAACCTAGGTCTCCTGAATTGCAGGCAGATTCTTTACCATCTGAACCACCAGGAAAGTCCAGCAAAGATAACCACATAGTGGAAAAAAAAAGAAAGCTTATTATCTGAAGATAAAACAGCTGAAATCAGGTTCTTTCCTTTTTAAAATATCTACCATTTAACTCCTACAGAGGGGTCTAGTTATAGGACATATATATAAGAATGAACTTTTTGTTTAGTAATTATCCCTTCTGCTATACTCTATTAACCAAAATAAATCACAAGGTTATCATGCCTTAAGGGATATGAAAGTAAACTATTATTAATGCAAGAAGTTGCAAAGATATATCACAAGGGCATGAATGTACAGAGAGCTAAATAATTAGGGCTAAATATCATTGTAAAGGAGTAAAGACTAAAATCATAATTTAAATTTATAAAGCTGGTTATACTTTTATATATAACATTGTTAAATAATAATATATAACATTATTAATAATAATATAATGTAGTTAGTATAGTGTATTCATTAGCAAATACCTGACATCTCAATTATATATTTTAGTGATTGTTGAAGTTTATTTATGATTTACGAATAAGCTTTTCTAGGGTTAATGCACTATTTTGCTCATTAAATGAAAATGAAAATCTATATATCCTTTTAGCCTTTCCCAGCTAGGGTCACAGGAGCAAATTAAGCCTTAAGGCCTTAGAGCAGCTCTTTAGTGTAATAAATTAACATTCTTCCTATGTATCTAGAATGGTACTAGGTAAGTACCATGCTTCAGAAACTTGAGAATAAAATATAGTAGATAGAGCTTATTAAAATTATATGCTTCATTTGTTGTATAATTAATTTGATTTTACCAAGTAAATTTTAATAATGAAAACTATTTAGACTTCTAGCTTTCATTGATCATCTGGTTATCAATGTAATGAATCAGTATCTTGCTTTATTCACATTACAAATGGACCTACAGTATATACTGGGGCTTCCCAGATGTCTCAGTGGTAAAGAATTCACCTGCCAATGCGGGAGACATGGGTTCGATCCCTGGGTCAGTAAGATCCCCTGGAGAAGGAAATGACAACTGACTCCAGTATTCTTGCCTGGGAAATACCATGGACAGAGGAGCTCGGCAGGCTACAGTCCATGGGGTCGCAAGACTTGGATATGACATAGCCACTAAACAACAACAAATAGACTATCTAATACAGCCAGATATTTCCCAGCTGTCATGAGCATATGTGAATTCTGCACTAAATCATGAGAACTTCTAGAACCGTAAATTCAAACAACAAGGGAGAAAATAAAATGGATGTTTGGCACTACTCAGTAATGACATCATTGGTGTCTGTTGCATTTTTGCTGTATGAAAGGATTTTGTACATTAAAAGCAAGAATGTATTTGTCTATTTCCATGTAGGCACTTTCTGTTTAAACGTTCTCTATACCCCAAAGCAACATCTGTCTTTCATTGCCTGCAGTGACCTCACCCAGGGTTCACAGCCCTTTGATGTCATCATGTTTACTGTTAAGGACACAGGACAAGATGCAGAGAGGTTCCTCAGTCTCAGAATACCAGATTTAGAAAATACAGGTTTTGGTTACTCAATTAAATTTAAGTTTCGGATAAATAATACACTTTCCCTCCCACTTTGTTCTATCAGTACATTTTCTTTCTTAACAGATGCATATTTTTCCAGAAAGCACTCAGTTTCTATATTCCCTTTCAAAGCAAAACCTTTCAATGATGTTTGTACATACATTCTTACAGTGCTTTATTTACCATTCACTCTTTTACCTGTTTCACTCGGGCTTGTGAAAGTCTATATTCCATTGAAATGTCACTTGTCAACATGACTAAGGACCTTCCTTTGGACAATTCCAGTCAACATTTGTCTGTCTTCATCTTGGGCAACCATGTGTAGCACCATGTGCTACACTTGACCACTGAATTCTTCCTAAAATATCCCCTCCTTTGGTTTCCATGATGCCTCACGTTTCTTGATTTTTTTTCCCCTATTTTATTTTCCATCCTTTCTTAGTCTGTATATGCTATCTCCTTTTTAAAGGGGTCTTTTAGGATTTCCTGCTGGCCTCTATTTTCTTCTCTACTATACCCTCTCTTTTAGTGATCTTAAAAATTTACATGGCTTTATATACCATATGAAAAGTGAAAGTGAAAGTTGCTCAGTTGTGTCTGACTCTTTGCGACCCCATGGGCTATACAGTCCATGGATTTCTCCATGCCAGAATACAGGAGTGGGTAGCCATATCAGTTCAGTTCAGTTCAGTCACGTCCGACTCTTTGTAACCCCAAGAACCGTGGCACATCAGGCCTCCCTGTCCATTACCAACTCCCAGAGTCCACCCAAACTCATTTCCATTGAGTCAGTGATGCCATCCAACCATCTCATCCCCTGTTGTCCCCTTCTCCTCCTGCCTTCAATCTTTCCCAACATCAGGGTCTTTTCAAATGAGTCAGCTCTTTGCATGAGGTGCCCAAAGTATTGGAGTTTTAGCTTCAACATCAGTCCTTCCAATGAACACCCAGGACTGATCTCTTTAGGATGGACTGGTTGGATCTCCTTGCAGTCCAAGGGACTCTCAAGAGTCTTCTCCAACACCACAGTTCGAAAGCATCAATTCTTCCATGTCTAGCTTTCTTTATAGTCCAGCTCTCACATCCATACATGACTACTGGAAAAACCATACCCTTGACTAGACAGACCTTTGCTGGCAAAGTAATGTCTCTTCTTTTTAATATGCTGTCTAGGTTGGTCATAGCTTTCCTTCAAAGGAGTAAGCATCTTTTAATTTCATGGCTACAGTCACCATCTGCAGTGATTTTGGAGCCCCAAAAAATAAAGTCTGACACTGTTTCTACTGTCTCCCCATCTGTTTGCCATGAAGTGATGGGACCAGGTGCCATGATCTTTGTTTTCTGAATGTTGAGCTTTAAGCCAACTTTTTCACTCTCCTCTTCCACTTTCATCAAGAGGCTCTTTAGTTCTTCTTCACTTTCTGCCACAAGGGTGGTGTCATCTGCATATGTGAGGTTATTGATATTTCTCCCGGCAATCTTGATTCCAGCTTGTGCTTCTTCCAGCCCAGCGTTTCTCACGGTGTATTCTGCCTATAAGTTAAATAAGCAGGGTGACAATATGCAGCCTTGATGTACTCCTTGTCCTATTTGGAACCAGTCTGTTGTTCCATGTCCAGTTCTAACTGTTTCTTCCTGACCTGCATACAGGTTTCTCAAGAGGCAGATCAGGTGTGTGGGTACCCATATATGGGATGATATTTCCCAAATATCTCACTGAACATCTTATTATATGTCTAATTGATTACCTGACTATTTCTACAAAATGTCTCATAAACATGATAAATTTCACAAAATAGTCTTGATTCTCTTTCCTCTTACCTAACAAGGTCATCAGTTAATAATCCTGTTTCTCCACTAATCCTTTTCAGCTCAGTGAATTCCTAGACATGCCACCCAGTTATTTTAATCTGAATTTCTCCTGATTACCACCATACTCACATAAAACACATATATGTAACTTGTCAGTGCCAAATTCTTCTGCCTTAACTTAAAAATGTATCATAAAATTTTCTCTTTAACTTTACTCGTATCAGCCCAGTTATCATCATGTTCCATTTAAAATATGGCAGTGTCCTCCTAAAAGGTTTCTCTTTTCCCTCTTTCCACCTTCCATTCCCTTTACATTGGATAATCAAATTGATCTTTAATAATGTGTTCATGTAATATACCTCTGCTACCTAAAATTATCCATTAGCATCCAGTTTTTACTTAGAATAACGTATGAACTTCTTCCCATCCCTTCAACCTTACCTTAGTCTACTTTTCTTTGTTTAGTACATTCCTACATGCAGGACTTATGACAGATAAAACCCATCAAGTCCTAGCTTTACAGATTTTGAGGAAGTATTAAAACCTTGATTTTTATGTGGAGAGCTAATAGTTTGACATATAAAACTAAACTACCATGCATTCAATAAATTTTTAATTAATGTACTGTTTCTTGGCACAGTAAAGGAGTATAGCATTTCTGTCAGTCAAGTTCCTATCCTTTGGAAGTACAACTTGCTATTCACGTTAGAATCATGCTCCTAAGTATCAACTCTGACTCAGATTGACCTCAATTTCAGTGAAGAAATTTGACCTGAAACAGAAGGATTTAACCACCTCACACTTGTGCTCAGCCCTATCACTGCTGCTCATTCAAACATGATGCTGTTCCATTTCTGACTATTCAGCTTAAAGTTTTACTTTGACAAGTCCTTGGCACATCACAGGCACTGAAATATCTCTTCTTTAAGTGGTAAGATACAGTTTTTACCCTTCTGGAGCTCTCATTTTCAGACTCCTCATCCCTACTCCTCAGTCCTATGCCTTTTATTCCAAACCCCTTCCCTGTCTATCCACTCCATTCAACCATTCAAACCCCCAGTCTTATCACTGTTCTTCAGCTTTGAATACTATTTCACTCTTCA
Source organism: Odocoileus virginianus (assembly GCF_023699985.2). Lineage (NCBI taxonomy): Eukaryota > Metazoa > Chordata > Mammalia > Artiodactyla > Cervidae > Odocoileus > Odocoileus virginianus. Next base: position 80,451,929 of record NC_069674.1, read on the forward strand.
TTTTCTGGATCTGCCTGATAAGTAGGTTCCCACGTATGAGATTCTCTGTTGCTTTTATATTGTAAGTTGTTGTCATTCCCTCTCCCAGAAACAAGGGCATTACTCCTAAAAGAAATCGTCTAGCTTTTGACTTAGCACCGAAATTGCAATCAGTAACCTGATAAATTGCCTGATTCACTTTATTAGTTCGGTGCCTTTTATTCCTTCAGCTTTGTCTTTGAACTTCTTCTCTTATCTTTCTGGTATTTTCCAGGGTAATAAACAAAGGATATCATTCTTTGCAACTCCTTACTTAGTCCAAAATACAACAGAGCAGTGATTATTGGTGGGATGAGTATGTCACTAAATTTAAATTTTGTATACAAAATGTTATGTCATGAAAAATTCAAGAATAAGTGACTAGGTTGGAAAGTATGCCTATCTTTCAAATTAAAGGATCTATAGCCTATAAGTTCCTGCTAAATAAACTGTGGAAATAACTACTGTCAATAATTTGCCGAGGCTTAGTTCCATCTTTTAAAATGCTGTAAATAATTGAATTTTAGATGCAGGAGTCAACCGGATCTACCAGTTAAGACAGGGCTTTCCTGATAGCTCAGTTAGTAAAGAATCTGCTTTCAATGCAGGAGACCCCAGTTCAATTCCTGGGTCAGGAAAATCCTCTGGAGAAGGGTTAGGATTCCCACTCCAGTATTCTTGGACTTCCCTTGTGGCTCAGCTGGTAAGGAATCTGCCTGTAATGCAGGAGACCTGGGTTCAATCCTTGGGTTGGGAAGATCCCCTGGAGAAGGGAAAGGCTTCCCACTCCAGGATTCTAGCCTGGAGAATTCCATGGATTGTATAGTCGATGGGGGTCACAAAGAGTTGGACACAACTGAGCAAGTTTCACTTCACTTCACCAATTAAGACAGTCTCATGAAACTGTAAATTCAAATGAAGAATGTACCTATTTAATTGCTCCCTATTTGCCACTTTAAAGTCTCTTCTAGAAAACAACATAACAAGGTGCTATATTAGAAAGGAGGGATAGGTTGGTTCTAAGCTGGAATTCAACATGTTTATGATTGTATTCGTTTCCAATGGCTGTGCTAACAAAGTAGCACATTCTTGGTGGCTTAGAACAGTACACAGTCTCTTACAGAGCTGAGGTTCAAAATCAGTTTCACTGGGCCAAATCCAAGGGGTTGGCAGGACTGCACTCCTCTGGAGGTTGCAGGGGGTAATCTATTTCCTTGCAGGGATTAGGACCTAAATCTTAGACAACCCAAAGATTTTTCAGCCTTCCACAATGACATTATGTAACCTTTGAATCTCAGTTTCGTGTATAAAATGGGGCTAACCAGGATAATTTTAAGAACTGAAGGAAAGGAAAAAAAAATTGTCATCTAAGAGGCAGTTACAGCTCCTGATTTACATTTGTTACTAGCTTTATGGTTTAATGTAAAATCTCTTCTTTACACTTATCTGTAAATTTAATTTTTCAAGAGACAGTGCTATTTAAAAACAAGGAAATGATTTTCTGATTTTCCATGTGTGTATCACATACACACATGTATCACACACACACACTGTATCATTGCTGTTTGAAGTATCTTACTCTTTCCAGTTTCGTATTTGGAGTTGGTGGTGGTGCTCAGTCATGTCCAACTTTTTGCAGCCCCATAGACAGTAGCCCTCTAGGCTCCTCTGTCCATGGGATTTTCCAGGCAAGAATACTGGAGTGGGTTGCCATTTCGTCCTCCAGGGGATCTTCCCAAACCAGGAATTGAACCCATGTCTCTTGTGTTTCCCGCATTGGCCGGCAGATTCTTTACCACTGAGCCACCTGAGAGGTTTTAGCATCTTAAAGAAAAATAATCAAATCACTGATGCACCAGACATGACACAAACACAAATGCCAGCATATCTCTTAATGTTTAAGAAATTCATCTTGAGTGGACTGGTGAGAATTATCTGGACTTTGTCATTGGAATTGCAGATATCCTTGTTTTATCTTAACCTTATCAGCCATGTCATCTCTCCTATTTTAGGTAGGTTTAGCCTTAGTGAAAATAATACTCATAGTGTGAGTAAGTTAAAGGGGAATGCACTACTTTTAAATCAGTTTAAATTATATATCTCAAGGTCTCTGAAAATTACTAAGGCAGCCAAAGTTCTTGCAGAATATCTGAAGTAGCAAAAGCTGTCAAATTGGTAAAAATATTTGAGAGAAATTGTATCTTAATAAGAGGGACATAAGAGGGACTGATTGGAACATACCGACTTAGTCTTATCAGAGACCTAGACCAGTTAGGGACAATAAATTTATATCACAAGTATTGCTAAGGAACTAATAATCTACTTTTGACTGTAAACAGCATCACCTGTCTCACACTGTTGTTAAGTCACTGTATTATAATACTGTATTTTTAAATATTTGAATATTGGAATTTGAAGATATTTTAAAGTTTTTAAGTTTTCATGTAAACAGTGTTGATGCTTGAGACTATATCTATATTGCCAAATGCTTGGGCATGATATTTATTTATTGTGAAATATATCCAGGAATATTTAATTTTTAGATTTTACATGGTTGGCTACTATTCATTATTCAAGTCCTGACTCCAGATGTCACCTGCTAGGAAAATTACTTCATGAACATCTATTCTAAATTAGTATTTTCTACTAAATTATTCTCTGTAGCGTCACCCTATTTTACTTCTGTATAACATCTGTGTTTCTCTGAAATCACCTCCTCATTATTGTCTGTATTCCCATAACATGTAAGCTTCATGAAGGGAGACCTCTATGCCTCAATTGGCTAAGAGAGAACCAGGTCCTCTAGGCACTTAATAGTTGTTGAGTAAATGTAAGACCCAAAGCAATTTGATGGAGGAAATACTAGTTTTGGGATCTAGCATTTTATGATTACATACTGTCTGATGTTTTTATATATCTGATGACTTTCAGTACTCAGAAGAGTCCCTGGAGCTTGGCAGATTCAAAGAGCATATAGATCACTGCTCTCACAGGACCCTGGACTGCAGTTCAGATACAGACTACACAAGAGAGCCATGGGGTGTGTCTGACATTGCCTTTCAATGAAAACATTAACTTTAAAAAAAGAAAAATACTTTAAAATAAATATATCTCAAGAGCTTAGAGGAATCCTGGTGAAGTAAAAACTAAGTGCAGATTCCCTTGTTTATGGTTGAGTTAAACACAGAATCCCTCACTGCACAAAAAGTTCAGTTCAGTTCAGTTGCAAAGTTATGTCTGAATCTTTGCGACCCCACGGACTGCAGCACACCGTGCCTCCCTGTCCATCACCAACTCCCAGAGTTTACTCAAACTCATGTCCATTGAGTTGGTGTTGGAATCCAACCATCTCATCCTCTGTCATACCCTTCTCCTCTCACCTTCAATCTTTCCCAGTATCAGGGTCTTTTCAAATGAGTCAGCTCTTTGCATCAGGTGCCCAAAGTGTTGGAGTTTCAGCTTCAACATCAGTCCTTCCAATGAACATTCAGGGCTGATTTCCCTCAGGATGGACTGGTTGGAACTCCCTGAACTCCAAGGGACTCTCAAGAGGCTTCTCCAACACCACAGTTCGAAAGCATCAATTCTTGGGCACTCAGCTTTCTTTATAGTCCCAACTCTCACATCCTTACATGACTACTAGAAAAACCATATCCTTGACTAGACAGATTTTTGTTGGCAAAGTAATGTCTCTGCTTTTTAATATGCTCTCTAGGTTGGTCATAAATTTCCTTCCAAGGAGTGAGCATCTTTTTATCTCATGGCTGCAGTCACCATCTGCAGTGATTTTGGAGCCCCCAAAAATAAACTCTGCCACTGTTTACACTGTTTCTCCATCTCTTTGCCATGAAACAATGGGACCGGATGCCATGATCTTTGTTTTGTGAATGTAGAGCTTTAAGCCAACTTTTTCACTCTCCTCTTTCACTTTCATCAAGAGGCTCTTTTCTTCTTCTTAACTTTCTGCCTTATAAGGGTGGAGTCATTTGCATATCTGAAGTTATTGATATTTCTCCCAACAATCTTGATTCCAGCTTGTGCTTCTTCCAGCCCAGCGTTTCTCATGAGGTACTCTGCATATAAGTTAAATAAGCATGGTGACAATATGCAGCCTTGATATACTCCTTTTCCTATTTGGAACCAGTCTGTTCCATGTCCAGTTCTAACTGTTGCTTCCTGACCTACACACAGATTTCTCAAGAGGCAGGTCAAGTGTTCTGGTATTCCCATCTCTTGAAGAATTTTCCACAGTTTGTCATGATCCACACAGTCAAAGGCTTTGGCATAGTCAATAAAGCAGAAATAGACATTTTTCTGGAACTCTCTTGCTTTTTTGATGATCCAGTGGATGTTGGCAATTTGATGTCTGGTTTTTCTGCCTTTTTCTATATCCAGCTTGAACATCTGGAAGGTCATTGTTCACGTACTGTTGAAGCCTGGCTTGGAGAATTTTGAGCATTACTTTACTAGTGTGTGAGATGAGTGCAATTGTGCAGTAGTTTGAGAATTCTTTGGCATTGCCTTTCTTAGAGATTAGAATGAAAACTGACTTTTTGAGTCCCGTGGCCACTGCTGAGTTTTCCAAATTTGCTGCCCTATTGAGTGCAGCACTTTCACAGCATCATCTTTCAGGATTTGAAATAGCTCAACTGGAATTCCATCACCTCCACTAGCTTTGTTCATAGTGATGCTTCCTAAGGCCCACTAGACTTCACATTCCATGATGTGAATCACACCATCTACGAGTGTGATCTAGGTGAGTGATCACACCATCGTGGTTATCTGGGTTGTGAAGATCTTTTTTGTACAGTTCTTCTGTGTATTCTTGCCACCTCTTCTTAATATCTTCTGCTTCTGTTAGGTCCATACCATTTCTGTCATTTATTGAGCCCATCTTTGCATGAAATGTTCCCTTGGTATCTCTTATTTTCTTGAAGAGATCTAGTCTTTCCCATTCTAATGTTTTCCTCTACTTCTTTGCACTGATCACCAAGGAAGGCTTTCCTCTCTCTCCTTGCTTTTCTTTGAAACTCTGCATTCAAATGGATATATCTTTCCTTTTCTCCTTTGCTTTTTGCTTCTCTTCTTTTCACACTATTTGTAAGGCCTTCTCAGCCATTTTGCTTTTTTGCATGTCTTTTTCTTGGGGATGGTCTTGCTCCCTGTCTCCTGTACAATGTTATGAACCTCCATCCATAGTTCATCAGGCACTCTGTCTATCAGATCTAGTCCCTTAAATCTGTTTCTCACTTCCACTGAATAATAGTTAGGGATTTGATTTAGGTCATACCTAAATGGTCTAGTGATTTTCACTAGTTTCTTCAATTTAAGTGAATCTGGCAATAAGGAGTTCATGATCTGAGCCACAGTCAGCTCCTGGTTTTGTTGTTGCTGACTGTATAGAGCTACTCCATCTTTGGCTGCAAAGAATATAATCAATCTGATTTCAGTGTTGACCATCTGGTGATGTCCATGTATAGAGTCTTCTCTTGTGTTGTTGGAAAAGAGTGTTTGCTATGACCAGTGCATTCTCTTGGCAGAACTCTATTAGGCTTTGCCCTGCTTCATTCTGTACTCCAAGGCCAAATATTCCTGTTAATCCAGGTGTTTCTTGACTTCCTACTTTTGCATTCCAGTCCCCTATGATGAAAAGGACATCTTTTTTGGGTGTTAATTATAGAAGGTCTTGTAGGTATTCATAGAACCATTCAACTTCAGCTTCTTCAGCATTACTGGTTGGGGCATAGGCTTGGATTACTATGATATTGAATGGTTTGCCTTGGAAACAAACAGAGATCATTCTGTCATTTCTGAGACTGCATCCAAGTTGCATTTGGACTCTTTTGTTGACTATGACGGCTGCTCCATTTCTTCTAAGGGATTGTTGCCCACAGTAGTAGCTTTAACAAAAAGCTACATATACTTAAAATACCTAAATATCAAAAAAAATGAATGTATGTATATTAGATGTGCTGTGCTTAGTTGCCCAGTAATGTCCGATCCTTCATGACCTGATGGACTGTAGCCTATCAGGCTCCTCTGTCCATGGGAGTTGTCCAGGTGAGTATCCTGGAGTGGGTTGCCATGCCCTCTTCCAGGGGATCTTCCCAACCCAGAGATCAAACCCAGGCCTCCCACATTGCAGGCGGATTATTTACCATCTGAGCCACCAGGAAAGCCCATGTATTAGGTGGATATAGATGTAAAAGATAGGAAGAAAGGGAAAATAGTGAAAGAAATTAGCCAGTTTAAAAAAAAAAAAAGCAAGCTAAGAATAAGTCAAAGCTGTAACAAAACAAACGTAGCTAATAACAGATCTGATATCTTGCACATCTGTATTCACAGATTTGTGTTTTATTAAAGTTTTTAAATGTCATATGACCATTTGAAGAGACATTTAGAAAGTCATGAGAGAAGAACCCTCTGAATTACTAGGCTGAGGCCAGTATACTCTGAGGCTAGGAAAGCCACATGAATGAAGGGAAGGCCTGCTGATCCTTGATGACAGCCAGGCCCAAACCAGTGGCCTGCACCTCCTGGTACAGGGATGTCTGCCTTCCCTCAATACTGCAAGCTCCTTACAGCAGCTTCTGGTCACAGGTACCTTCGTAGCCTGAGTACCTCATTCAGTTGACCCAGAGTGGTCAGAATACAACAGAGTAGCCTGATTTAATGAATGTATGAATGAATGCATGAGTGAATGGATTGTTAACCTCTTACCAAATGTAAAAGATTGTCAATTTGAGCTGAATTGTATCCTGAGAGTTTCAGGTCACCAAGATAAGAAATGCCCTTCAGATAGAATTTTGCAAACTTCAGAGTAAACTGCCGAGTTGCATGTTCCATTTCTTTGTAAATATTCACTGTCATCTGGAGCATGCCCATTTCTGATAATTCTGCTGTTTACACATCATCCCAGAAAAAGAGTTGAGCTGCCTGTTAAAATAGCTGTATAATCTGACACTTCTGAAATGTGCTAGATAAAAAAGTAATGAAAAAAAAAAATCCTGCAGTTTCCCAGGATAAACCAAAATCACCTAATCAAGGTAGCAACCAAGTATCTTCAAAGCTATTTAAATATTTAAAATATTCATTATCTTCTCATGCAACTTAACTGCTGTTCTGTTTCTTTCTTTCCATTTGGAAATTATATAAACTGTGTATTTTCTAAAAGATTATGTATGTTTAGAAGCAAGTTTTTTAGTAAGAAGCTAGCCCTTTTACAAATGTCCTGTGGGAAAGAAAGAAACTTGAAAGAGAGAGTTACTGAAATATATTAAAATGTTATCCCATGATTGTGAATGTTTTAAAGACACAGGAAAAAAGCTCTTTGGGATTCTGAAGGCAAGATTAAATTGACACAGTAGAATTCAGAATATCCTTTGAACCCCAAGCTTTTTATTCTCAGTATATAGCCAAGGTAGCATATAAAGGTTTCAAAGTTTTTCCTTAAAATTTAAAAGCAAAATCTTTGCACCTGCCTATAAACAATGCAAGACTGTGCGCTAGTGTATATATAATTCACTTAGACTGTTTAAACAGTTCTCTCAGCCTCGACATTTGTCACATAAAAATTAAGATTAATAGAGTAATATTTCAATATTCTTAATTTTAATAAAAATCTTTATTTGTATAGCTCCTTAGGAAGAGCTTTCTTATACTTTACCTAATTTGAATTTCTAAATATCTTCTGTGAGAGTCACAATAGTTGCCTTTGCCACTTAAAGGCATATATAACTCCTTCATTCTTTCATAGTTTAAGGACAAGATTCCATGAACCTTTCAGAGAAGACTCTGCAACACAAACTACCCTCCAGGTGTGACTATACTTATCGTGAGGAATACCAGCTCTTACAGTATCCACTGTCCTGAGAATATGGCATTATCCATACCATTCTGTAGTGAGATAGATCTACAGGAACAGTGGTATTGTTCAAACAAAACATATGTATCTTATCAGATAATTCTGAGAGTATTAAAATTTTATTTTATTTAAAAGGCAGACTCTAAGGAGTCTTTTTCTGCAGTAGTTTATTTAGGATACACACATAGGCACAGAGAAAGGAAGAACTGACTTCAATCTGACTGATTAAGAAAACAGAGTCACTATAGCTACCTATCCAGTCACATACCCAACTAGTTAAACACCTAGACTCTTGTGCTTAGGATAAACAAATCATTAGGATTTTATATTATCTCAGATTTTATAAAGCATAACAAAATCTTTCTTAGACCAAAATAAAATACCCCTCATTATTTCTTAAATTAAGCTCATTATATTTACTTTTGTTGTTTTTAAATCAAAGTACAATAAACTACATCTGTTTTAAGTGTATAAAATATTGTATTTGAACAGATAAGCATGTGGGAACAAAGCCACAATAAAGTTACATAGTATTTCCGTCATCCTCAATGCTCTTTGCTCATTGTTCAACAATCTGTCCCCTCCCTCTGCTCCCAGATCCAAACAGCTGGGCTGCCTTTCATTACTTTTAGACTTAGATTGTACGTTCTAGAATTTAGTATGAATGGAATTATGCAGTAAGATACTGTATTTGACTTCCTTAAAGACGATGATTCTGAGATGTATCTGTGGTGATACGTGTATTAGTAGTCTGTTATGTTCTAATTGCTTGGTAGTGTTTTTTGAATGTGTACCACATGTGTTGACTTGTGTCTGACTCTCTGCACCTCATGGACTGTAGTCCGCCAGGCTCCTCTGTCCACGGGATTGTCCAGCCAGGAATACTGGAGTGGGTTGACATTTCCTCCTCCAGGGGATCTTCCCGACCCAGGAATCAAACCCACGTGTCCTATATCTTCTGCTTTGCAGGTGGATTCTTTACCTGCTGATGTACCGTAATTTCTTAGCTCATTTTCCTGTTAACGAAAATCTAGCTTATTTCTAATTTGTGTCTACTATCAATAAAACTTCTATAAACATTCACAAGTATTTTTTGTGCATGAATGTTTTTCTTTCTCCTCAGTGAATATAGTGAAATTGCTGGGGCATATGGTTGGTGTATATTTGACTTTATAAGAAACTACCAAAACTGTCAATATACAGTAAATCTTAAAATCAAATTTTGTAGGTGCTCTAGCATTCCTTCTCTTTATAGTAATTGTTTTAGTTTTTATAGATTTTCAAAAAATAGCATGGTTTTCTTAGGACCATACTAGGGTATTTTTTGGTATTCTATTGAATCTATAGAACAATTTGGTGAGAACCGACTGCTTGAAATAGTAATTGTTGCAGTCCATGAGCATGGTATTTTCAACATTACCTTGTTTTCTTCAATATTCATCAGAAATAACTAACTTTATTATAAAGGTTTTGAATTTTTCATTAAACTCACTTCCCAAATCATGTTTTCTGTCATTATGAAAGAAATTTTTGCTTGTTATATGCTGGCACATTCAATTTGCTGATTTTTTTTAATATTTAGGGATCTATGTTCATAAGCAATATTGACCCATAATTTTACTTTTTTGTAGTATCTTTAGAGCTTTGGTATCAGAGTAATTCTGCTTTCATTTGAAAGAGTTGAGTAATTGATATTATTTTTTCTTTGAATTTTTCATAAACTTAATCATTAAAAATATCTGATTCTGGTACTTCTGGGAAAATTTTTGAGTAACATTTCAAAAATTTAAACAGACATAACACTATTTATATTTATTACTTACTTGTGTTGATTTTAAGCTGTAGATTTTCAGTTATCCCTTTCATCACAGTTATTTTATTTGGACATAAAATTGTTCATAGCATCATATTATTCTTTTAATGGGTACAGAAGCTATAGTGAAAACCTTACCTTATATTAGTAATTGTACTATTTTTGTGTTCACTCTACTTAGAGTTTAATGAGATTCATTGATCTTTTTAATAAACATGCTTGTGGCTTTATTTTCTTTATTCTCTTTTTTATATTTAAAAAATTCTTGCTCTTATTATTTAGTTTTTTCTTCTTGAAAAACATACTTTTCACCTTTTTTCTAGCTCCTTTTGATAACTCAACAGTGATGGAGAAATGATTTAATTTCTTTATTATTGTCTTTTATAATCATAAAATTTCATACTGCTCTCTAAGCATTACTTTAATTCCCATAACTTTTGATGTAGTGTATATGCTTCACTATTCATTTAGAAATATTTTCCACTTTCTCTTGTGATTTTTCTTTGACCCATGAGTTGTTTAAAATTTTCTTGTTTAATTTTGGGAATACGATTTTCTTGGGTATCTTAGGGTTTTTTAATCTATGATTCTGTTTGGGGCATACAATATACACAGTTAAGTTTGTTTTTAACTTCTTGATCCTTGCTTTTTGGTCCAGTATGTTGGCAAATATTCTTTGTGCACTTGAAAATAACAGTTGTATAATAGGGTATAATTATTTTAAAAAAACAACTAGGCCACCATATCTGATAATTTTTCTAATCACCTCTGCTTGAACCAACTTATTACCATGTTATATCAGTTGATGAGAGAACTCTGTTACATATATCCTACTATACTTGCATTTCACTTTGCTGCTACCAGTTTTTGCTTTACCAATCTTGAGGTTCCTTTATTATTCACATACACATACAGATTATCATGTCTTCCTTATGAACTGACTCTCACCATTATATAGTGTACAATTTTATCTCAAAAAATACTCTTTCATATTATATATCACAATCCCTCAGTGGAAAATTTGATTGAATTTAAAAATGAGTCAACAACAACAATTATGTACTCTGTCTTGAAGACTATATCACCTAATATTAGTAGAACATTCTAAACCACTCAAGCTACTTGTTATATCATTGATTCTCTATATCCCTGGTTTCCACATCCTGAGATATAGAAGGCCAGCTATGTTATGCCATTTAATATAAGGGAGGGTCCTGGAAACATGTCCCTGAGAATGCTGAGGGATGACAATATATTATTCCTTTTTCATCCATTTAGTTTGAACCCACCAGTGTCTTTATATTGTTTCTTCTCCACAGTATGTAACTGGGCCCTGCTTTTTTCTTTCTTACATTCTCTGCCTTCTCTGGAGCATGTAGTCAATTTTTTTTAATTGAGGTGTAATTAATATACAGTGTAAGTTCCAGGTGTACAACATGGTGAGTCACAATTCTTAAAGGGTATGTTCCATTTATAGTTATTATAAAATATGCCTGTATTCCTTATGTTGTACTCTATATCCTTGTAGCTTATTTATTTTATACATAGTACTTTGTACCTCTGAATCCCTAACCCCCATTCTGTCCCTTGCCCCACTGGCAACCACTAGTTTGTTCTCTGTATTCGTGAATTTATTCTTTTTGTTATCCCCTGGAGGAGGGCATGTTATATTAGTCTTACATTTAAGATTCCACATATATATGTGATATCTTACTATATTTGTATTTCTTTGATTTACTTCACTTATCATAATATCCTTCAAGTGCATCCATGTTAATGAAAATAGCAAACTTTCATTATTTTCCATGACTGCAGTATTCCATTGTATATATATATATCTAACATCTTCTTTATCCATTCATCTGATGATGGACACTCAGGTTGCTTCCATGTCTTGGCAATTGCAAATAATGCTGCTGAACATTGGGTGCAAATATCTTCTTGAATTAGTGAGGTGTTGTTTCTTTTTTTTAATATGTTACCTGGAGTGAAATCACTGGGTCCATATAATAGTTCATTTTTAGGCTTTTAAGAAGCTGGCACACTGTTTCCCACAGGGTTTGCACCAATTTACATTCTCACCAGCAGTGTATGAGTGTTCTTTCTGATAGCCATTCTGATGGGTGTGAGATGATACAGCATTGTGGTTTTGATTTGCATTTTGCAGATGATTCATGATTTTGAGCATCTCTTCATGTTCCTGATGGCCACCTGTATGTCTTCTTTGGAAAAATATATATTCAGGTCATTTGCCCATTTGTTAATCAAGTTGTTTGATTTTTGATGTTGAGTTGTATGAGCTATTGATATATCTTGGGTATTAACTCTTTATTGATGATATAATTTGCAAATATATTCAACCATCTAGTAAGTTGTCTTTTCATTTTTGCAGTGGTTCATTTGCTGGCTGTAGAAAAGTGTTTAAGCTTAATTAAGTCTAAGTTGTTCATTTTTGCTCTTATTTCCTTTGCTGTAGGAGACAGAAAAAATATTGGTATGATTTATGTCAAAGAATGTTTTAGCTATGTTTTCATCTAGGTCTTTCATGGTTTCTGGTCTTAAATTTAGGTCTTTAATCCATTTTATTTTTGTATATGATGTTAAAAAGTGTTGGAATTTCATTCTTTTACAAGTAACTATCCAGTTTTCCCAGAAATACTTATTAAAGAGGATGTCTTTTCTCCATTGTATATTCTTGCCTCCTTTGTCATAGATTAATAGACCATATGTGTGTGAGTTTTCTGGGCTCCCTATCCTGTTCCATTGATCTATATGTCTGTTTTTGTGCCAGTATCATACTATTTGGATTACTGCAGCTTTGTATTATATTCTGAGGCCAGGAAGCATGATCCTTTAATCTCTGTTCTTCTTTCTGAAGATTGTTTTGGCTATTCAGGTCCTTTTGTGCTTCCATTCAAATTTTAAAATTATTATAGTCCCGTGAAAAATGTCATTGGCATTTTGATAAGGATTGCATTTAATCTGTGAATGGCCTTGGGTAATGTAGTCATTTTAACAATATTGATTCTTCCAATCCAAATACGTGATATATCTTTCCATCTGTTTGTGTTGTCATCAGTTTCTTTCATCAGTGTTTAATAGTTTTCCAAGCAAGTATTCTACCTCCTTAGATAGATTTATTCCTGGGTATTATATTCTTTTTGACACAGTGGTAAATGGCAAATGGTGTATAAAAATGCAACATATTTCTGCATATTAATTTTGTGTCCAGCAACTCTAATGAATTTATTGATTAGCTTTAGTAGTTTTCTAGTGGCATCTTTAGGATTTTCTATGTATAGTATCACACCATCTGCCAACAATGATAGTTTTAAGTTTTCCTTTCCAATTTTGTTTCCTTTTATTTGTTTTCCTTGTCTGAGTACTCTGGCTAGAACTTCCAAGACTATGTTGAATAAAATTTTGAGAGTGGGCCTCTTTGTATTGTTCCTGATCTTTGGAGGAAATTCTTTTCATCTTTTCACTGCTGAGATATTAGCCATGGGCTTGTCATATGTGATCTTTATTATGATAGGTATGTTCCCTCTATGCTCACTTTCTAGAGAGTTTTTTATCAGAAATGGATGTTGAGTTTTGTCAAAAGACTTTTTCTGTTGAGATGATAAGATTTTCATTATTCAGTTTGTTAATGTGGTATTTCACATTGATTGATTTGTGAATATTGAAAAACCCTTGCATCCCAGAGATAAATTCCACTTGATCATGGTGTATGATCCATGTATTTTGGGATTTAATTTGCTAACATCTTGTTGAAGAAATTTGCATCTGTGTTCACCAGTGATATTAAAATGTAATATTCCTTTTTTGTGGTATTTGTGTCTGATTTTAGTACCAGGGTGATGCTGGTCTTATAGAAGTAGTTAGGAAGTATTCCTTCTGCTGAAATGTTTGGAATAGTTTCAGAAGGATAAGTGTTAACTTTATTCTAAATGTTCGCTTGAATTCACCTGTGAAGCCACCTGGTCCATTATTTTTAGTTTGCTGCTCTGGGCATTACAATATATATATTCTTAACTTCTCAAAGTGCATGGAGTCATATGTCCCTAATTATTCTGTGTCAGTAATTTAGAATTTCCCTGCCTATTGTGAATTTTGTAGAGACTCCTATTTTCTTAAACTCTAATTTCAAGCTCTCTTTTCAGCTGCAGGCCAAATCTCAGTTAAATTCATTTTCCTCTAAGTGCACTACTTTGAGTAGACCACACAGATAAGGTGATTCAGAAGGCAGTAAAAATCTTTAGTAACCATTAAACACAGAATTTGGGGTTCCCCTCCTTGGGCTTGTTCATTTAAAGGATTCCCAGCCATTTCATATGATAGGACTTCTCTAGTGGTTCAGATGGTAAGGAATCTGCCTGCCATGTGGGAAGTGTGGCTTCCATCTCTGGGTTGGGAAGATCTCCTGGAGAAGGAAATAGCAACCCACTCCAGTACTCTTGCCTGGAAAATTCCATGGACCAAGGAGCCTGGGAGGCTACAGTCCATGGGTCACAAAGAGTCAGACATGACTGAGTGACTATCACTTTCACTTTAAACTACCATAAACTTTTTCTCCAGTTCCTCACACTGCCCCCACACCATCAAGAATCACGGTTTATCTGCATTTTAAATACACACAAGTATGTCACTCATCACAGACTGGTCTTTTTCTAAGTTTTAAGTCCTCTCCAAAATCTTCATATCTTTATTCAGCCTCTAGAATCTCAATGTTAATTTTGACATGTTATCCAGATTTTGTTATTTTCTCTGAGGAAAGGCCTCCTATTAGGAGCTTTTTCTTACATGACGTTTTTGAAATGTGCAATGCTGTTGTTTTTTACAGTGTCCCATACTCTGGCATTTGATTAATTGTCCCCTTGTGGTTGTTTAGAGTGGTATAAAGAACTCACCTAACACAGGAGATGTAAGAAACATGAGTTTGATCCCTGGGCCAGGAAGATCCCCCAGAGGAGGCCCTGGAATCCTATGGACAGAGGAGCCTGATGGGCTACAGTCCTTTGGGTCACAAAGAGTTGGACACAACTGAAGCTACTTAGCACACAGCACACATGGTTGTTTAGTCCTCTATCCTTGGTAGTTATTTAAATGGATATGTATTTAGTTTCATTACTTTTAGCTTATTTTTTTGTAAGAATAATTTCTATGTTCTTCTTATTGTATCTTACAGAGAATAATTTCAGATGTATGTCTATAAGTGATACTATGATGATTAAGGTAGTCACTGCCAGATCTCTCTATTGCAAATGCAAAATTTTTCCTTGGTAAGACATAAGTAATCTGCTGCGTTATATTTTGGCACTCTGCCATATTGTGTTTCCCGTAACATCTCTTTGAACATTCTTGCCTGAATCGGTTAGTACAGTGGAAATGATAAAATGATGGTTTTCCTAATTATAGTTTACTAGTTGATGTGTACTGATAGATTTTTTTTAAATATATAATGTGAGAAGTAGAGTTTTTAATTACAGGGGAAAGGTCTACTACAGAGAGCCCAGAAGAGAGCAGGTTCAAGAGCTAGTCTCAGGACATGTTTGTAAGGGCTCTGGCAACAAACGCAAGACCATCTGCTGAGCACAGAGACCAGAACGCGAGAGCAGTCCAAGGCACAGAACCAGCCTAGACATTTGAGTGAAGCCAGTTGCCAGTTATTTACATTTTAGACACTAATTTGCATTCTACATACCTAAGCCTGAAATTGTAATAAAAGGTCAGCTCTTTTAAGAGTTTGAAAATTGTGATGAAGCAATACCAAATAAAACACTGGACTGTTTTGGTAAGCATATGTATAAACATCCTGTGTATTTTATTAAGTAAGCACAGATATTTATAGGCACTGCTAAACAAAAAGAAAAAAATTTAAGAGGGAGACAGAGATGAAAAAAATGTCTTCTAATGGGCCTTAAAGTATGCCAGGGAAATCAAAGTAAATTGATATGATAAATTGTTTGTAATTTACTCTGTGTATATGTATATGTGTATTTATGTTTAGAATGTCTCCATAATGGAAGAAACCTTTGGTCTTCCATTTGATCTAAATCACAATGCATTTGATATCTGACGGAGACATTGAGTTATAACTGACTGAAAATTTCTCAAAAGACACTCTGTTCCAAGGGGGCAATCTGTCTTACTTTTAGGTAGTTTAGGTAGTCTAGCTCCTTGCATTATAGATATAAAATCCATTGCTCTGTAGCATTAACATACTTATTCAGTTTCAAACAAACATATTGAACACTTACTATATTATAGTGTGCTGATTCAAGTAACAGGTACTGTATATTATGAGAACAATTGCTATAAGAAGACAATCTTTTAAATATTTGATCTGTGAGGATTTCCATGCAGACAGTAACTTGCATAGAGATGCCATGGAAAACAATGAAGGCTTATTTAGTTTAAAAGAAAATACATATACATTTATTAATAATTATATTTATCACGATGTAGGAACTTCAGTGGAGTTGATTTTATGGGGACTCTTTATCATAACCATTTATGTTTAAATTATTTTAATTTTCATAACTTAGAAATCAGTAAAAAGAATGAATTCCCTTTTATCCTGGATTCTTTGTCTACCAGTTAAAAGTGAAATTAAGGCTCTAATATGATATTTACATTATTTAAGCCAAATATATACTTACATTCATTGAATATCAATATATAAAGATACAAGAGCAATGGCAAGCTTCAGGAAGGACTACAGTTATTAGCACTCTTGCCTTCTGCAGCAGTGCTGAGTGCTGGCTGGCTGCGTATACTTCTCCGTTGTTGAATGACCTCCCGCTGCATTTAATTTGAATGTTGTTCTGACAGCTTTAATCAACCATAAAACATGACCAGCAGAAAACAGACTAAAACCTTCAGATGGTTTGCCTAAGTACTCAATATTGTCATAAACATTAAACTTTGCTTTAATGTTCACTCTTCCCCTACGTCAACCCCAGTTATGCTTTTCAAATAAAATTGAGCTACACAATACAAAGCTTGGTAGAACATGATTAATTAACATCCATATCCTCCAACAATAGGATCTTCCTCTTCAGAAAAGGAAAGCATGTGGAAAATATTCCTGCGGAACAAATTAGG
This sequence comes from Odocoileus virginianus, assembly GCF_023699985.2. Lineage (NCBI taxonomy): Eukaryota > Metazoa > Chordata > Mammalia > Artiodactyla > Cervidae > Odocoileus > Odocoileus virginianus. The sequence goes on from NC_069674.1 coordinate 80,468,731, forward strand.
CGAGGGAACCTCTCTCGTTAAATAAGAAGGTATACAAATTTAGCACTCAGTATTCAAATGGAAAACACATACCTGTTGGTATATTGACTACTCCCAATTGAAATACTATACAAAAGCAATAGGACTAAAAGATCAGGCAAGAATTCCATTATGCTTCATTTCCATTAAGTCAGACAGTTAAGTGTGCTTGACAGAGGTGCATTTGTGTGGGCTCTATCTCCACACACCAGGGAGCGAGCTGTCGCGAGCAGCTTAAAGAAGGCTGACACTGAAACCACTGTGCCCCAGAAGGATTCTGGGCCCTTTTCTTTAGCCACTGAGTATTAAGAAGCCTCATTCCGTGGTAGCAGACAGTTCCCACTCAGCTCTGCAGAGGACCGCTTTCCTGCTGACAGCTCTCATGGTCTTTGGTGTTGGAAATGCAAACAGAGGAGACGTGTTCAGAGTCAGACCCCGCGGGCAGACCGGAAACAGAAGCAAGGACACCTGACGCCTCAGTGATTGGAGAGACGACTGCAGCCACGTATCTGTGTGAGACGCACAAACCCCCTTCAATAAACCCAAACCTCCCCAGTTACCTTTGTGTCACAGACACTGAACACAATGCCTGGCTCAGGAATTTTTTTTTTTTTTTACTCTTATTGAGACTTCCCATCACCATTAGTACCTTATTTAATTTAGAAACTGTTTATGATATCTGAATTACTTTCAGATATGTATAGAAAATGTGTTTTTTTATCTCTTTTATGTTACTTAATATAGAGTATTTCACTTTATTTAGGTAAACGTAACTGCAAGGTTATGAAAAAAATTCATGATAGTTGAAATAGAGCTTTTACCACATCAGTGAAGAAAAGGCTGACAAAAAAATGAGGGAGATTTTGATGATGAATGTTTACTAAATCAGCTCTTTTTTTAACCCTCAACTTAGTTTATCATTAATAGTCCAGTTTATACAGGTTTATATCTTATACTTTGTCAACTACATAAACAGGAAAGATATGTAAAATTACAAGTAAAACACAGAAGTTATGAAATTCTCTTTATCCCTTTGCTTTAAACTTCCCTCCAAATATATTTTAAACCATATTTTCTAATAAGATGTACATCAGTTCTACTTCTCACCCGTTCCTAATCAATTCTCCCATTTTCAACTCTAATCTTTCTAAAATTTTTAGAAAGAAAATAACAAAAACCTAAAAGTCACCTAAAACATTCCCTATAAAACTGTGGGTAGAGAAATTTATAGTATACATTTAATGTCAATGAATGTTAATAAGTCAATGTATGGTTAATAGTGTAATGCACATAACATATGTACTATAGATCTCATATAATGCTATCCTATATTTTCTGTTTGACAAGCAACATTTTTCATTTAAAAATACGTCCTGAACATTACTTCATATCACTAAATATCCTACAAAAAACGTCAATACCATTTATTATATTAATATACCTGTACCTAATTTCACATAACCAGTCAACTAAGTGAAAGTTAGATGCAACATTAAAGGGTTAAAAGACTTTCAGGGGGGGAAAAGCATAAACCCTACCAGACTGGTGACAATCTTGTGATAAGCAGTACAAAAACAGAGTTGATCTAGATCCAGATTTCCATTTCCTATTTTGAATCATGAGTTTTTAGAAACTTTCTGTTTTGGTCAGGTGAGTTTGAATGACTTCTCTCAGAGTTTTACAAATTTCTAAATACCACTCTCACCTATGTTTACCATGTCTGCTTCCCTATTAACCTAAAATAATTTAAAGAAAAAGCAATTCAAGCATTGCTGTTTTGTATCACCAAAATAACTGAAGCATTTTATAGTATATAGAGTTTTACCTTAGCTCTAAAATTTATCATCTTTCACTGATTATACGAGAACATTTAAAAGAATTGAACCCTGCTTAGACCCTCAGCCACTTAGTAACTCTTATATTTTTTCATTATTTATAAAAAATTTAAGTAGATGGTAAATGTTTAAAATAGTATTCTCCATCTGATTCAAATTGCAATTTTTATTGGATAAACTTTTCCAATTATAACTTTGCTGTATTTATTTTTTCACTATAAATCAATTTTCTTAAAGATTTGGGTATTAGATGTGCTCATACCTGCAGTAATCATGCTTTTTTATCTTTACGTCTCATCAGTGGATCTCAAGATGCATCAGCTACTTCTAACATTTGCCATCTCTACTAGACCCACGTTTAAGACTGGGTTTATGTATATCCCAATACTTGTGGATCTTTTATATTCTTTGGCCTTAATTCCCAGTATGCAGTCATGAGAACTGGAAGAAAAATCATGGGACAAGTGGAAATGGTCTCTAACTACTTAATCTTTCTTGGAGCAGTGAATCCATATGAGGACACTGATATACTAAGTTATCGTGGTACTACTCCTGAGAGACTAATTTCTAACGGTATTCTTTTGAAAGGAATGCAAAATAACTAAATTTAAATTTGAGTGCCAGCTAAAAATAAATTGAATGTCTTGTGTCTCAGCACTTAAAAGCTCCCTAATGGGCTTTAAACCACTATCCACTATTATTGAGGAATGACTTCCAATTTATAAGGCAGACATTTTGTCATTAAAAAGAAAAAGAAAAACCTCTACTACAGAAATACTTTTAAGTTGCATCCAAACGGAAATGTTATTGTGGGAATATAAAACTTTATTTTGCCTCCAAAGTTTTCTCTAGTTTCAGTCTTGACTTTTTCTCCCGAAGACCAAATACCACTCTCTTGATCATTATAGCTGATTTTCTTTGTCCTGCTATCCAGACTCAGTTTGATCAGCACTACATTCTCTAGCATCATAGACTCTTTCTTACATAAACTATTCCTTGCTATAATAAGGAATCCTAATAAGCCTGGCTCTATATTAAATCTATCATCCATTCCTTGTACAAGGAATGCTCCTGGTCCTGCTCCTGGTCCTATTTTGCAAAGAAACTGTGGAGAAATGCAAAACTGTAACAAAATTTGTGATTTTTTTTTTCCTTCCAGCCATAGCAGATTAATTTGAGTAAGACTAACTCTTTCCCCCAAACTGGAAAACCTGGATGATATGCAAAATAAAATGTATGTCTTTAATAATATTGAAGTGGGAAGACTTGAATGGTCCTGATCCTACCAAGATGAAATGCCCCCAAATGTGAGTAATGCATTCAATACTGCATTTCCTCTTAAAAGGTCAGTGCCTTAACCACAGCACTACAGACATATTAAATCAGATAATTATTTGTTAAGGGGAGTTGTCCTGGTGCATTACAAGAAGTTTTACAACATCCTTCGTCTCTTTGCGCTGGACGCAAGTAACACCATGATAGTTGTGAAAACCAAATATGTCTGTTGACATTGCCAAATGTCCTGGATGGGGGAGACCAAATTTCCCCCAGTTGAAAACGACTACTATAGAGCATTCAGTGAATCAAGAGAAGCTTCTGTTAACCTGGAAAGAACATGCAGGAGCTTTTAAGAGCTGGGGCACAAACTGTGCTAATCAGGGCATTCAAAATGAGCTCTCAGGTTAAATTCCTAAAGGACAGCCACATAGCAGTATGAGTGAGCCAGAAATAGTTAAGTCCTGATTTTGGCCCCAACTTTGAAACAGCACAACCAATGATTGCATTAAAATTATCTACTTTGGCCCTAATTGCCTTGAAGAGGCAAAATTAATCATCTCTGAAAGAAAAGATCAGCCAAGTCCTCAAATTATGTGAACAAATTCTTATATACATATGTGACATGTAGTCTCATTAAAGTCATAAATGATTGACCAAAATCAAGAGGGAAAGCAAGTCAATTGAAATAAATTCATGGGATAGGCATTGACTTAACAGATAAAGGTTAAAATGACAGGTATAAGAAATTAAAAAAGTATAAAATGGATTAATTAGGACAGAGCAGATAATATGAAAATAATAGAATGAAATTTACAGTCTGAAACTAAAAACTGAAATAAAGAATGTAATATATGGGCTTGAAAACAGATTAGACAGTATGGAAGAAACTGCTATTAAACTGTAATACAGGTCAAAAAAATACAAACAGGCACAGGAGAAAAGATTAAAAAATCCAGTAAAGAGTAAATGGTGTACAGTTATAGCAAAAGAAGCTGAGTATATGCATGATTAGAGGATAAACAGAGGAGAGAGATTGTGGCAGAAATGATATCTTAGAATTTTCTAAATTTGATAAAAACATGAACCCACACTTTTTTTTTTAATTTTGATGAACATACATAGGAAGAAAGGTATACCTAGGTACATCATACAGCATTGCTGAAAAAAACCAACGACAAAAAGAAACTTTAAAAGTAACCAAGAAAATGAGACATTTTTAAAATAGAGTAATAAAACGGGCAACTAACTTTCCAACTTAAAACTGGAGGCTAGAAGGTAATGGAGTGCTCTTTTCTGCCAACCTCAGACTCTCTATACAGTGAAAATATCCTTCAAAAATACAAAAACTTATTACAATGAAAAAAAATAATTTATCATCAGTATAACTACACAAGAAATAGTGCTTAATGAAAAGTGTTCATTAAGCATAAGAAAAGTGATCCTAGACAGAAGTATAAAAACTCAGAAACAGAGTAAGATGCTAAATACAGATGAATATAATTACACACACAACGATAATAATCAACTTTGCGGAGTTTAAAATGTACTAGAAATTAAAGTACATGGCATACATACAACAGTACAACAGTGTCAAAAATTCAACAGTGTCTGAAAAAGGCAGGAGGGAAGTACATATAAATGTAGTGAGTGTTGCAGCTTCTTTATCTAGGAAATGTAAAAGTTTTCGTTCATATTACATGCACATATTATTCTATTGAGGTATCACTAAAACCAGTAGCAGAATATATTGCTAACAAGTTAGTAGAGCAGGAAAATGGGAAAGTAGCAGTTCACCAAAAAGAAGACAAGAAGAGAAAATATAAATGTACATTGAAAAGAGAAATGAGAAAGAGTAAGATGGTATGTTGTTAAATATATCAATATCCACAGTAAGTTTATGCTAATGGTTTTGTTATTAAAAAATATGTGAACTATTATGTAAACTATTCTACTGGATAATTGCATACTGCAGATAGATATAAATCTTCAGATAAGCTCTGACATAGGCACTGCAATATACTTTTTAATAATCCCCTAAAGAGATCTCATTATGCTCACAGGTGTGTTTTCTCTACATTCTGATCTAACACATTTTTGAAAGATATACCTAAAATGCTTTAAATATCGTAAATGACAGCAGTGTTTTATATAACCTGGCATAAAATGACACCATCCTGGCCTAAAATTATGTTTTGCTTCCATCCCTGCCTCTTTCTCAAAATTTATTCTCTCTCAAGTTCATTCAGAGGTGCTCCAGTTCTCAACACTGTTAACAAGATGTATCCAGCATATTTCTTCTTTCTTTATATTTTACACTTATTAAATATCCATATATGGAAAAATAATACCAATGTTAGGACCCACCTCAAATCAAATAAATCAGAATCTCCAGTGCTGATACCAAAGCTTTGGCATTTTTATGCTTATCAGCTAAGAGTTGACATAAGGTAGCAATCTGTACTGTTAGAAATGTTGTATATTTTCAATGGGATAATGATTTCATAGGTCAACACTTTTGTAGATATTTCCTAAGGCTTATGTGAATATTCATTTTACGTAAGTTATAACGCAATAAAACTTTTAAAAAAATAAAAACTTTCCCATATGATCCTAGTGCACTGCTATAACTGTGAATAACTGCTAGAGTAAAGAGGGGAAAAAGAATGTAGTCAGGAAAGATTTTGGCAGTGAATGTATGAAGTAAGATAATGGGTTTAGTTCCCACTGAGTTTCAAGGATCTTAAAAACACAAATAAATATGCCCGGAAGATAGTTGGAGTTAAGAATGGTCTTTGAAAGTCAGTGGTTAAGTTCAAAGATACACATTTGGAAGTTTTCAAGTTTCAGTTGGATAATTTCTTCCAAATTGTTGGTGTAGCAAGAGATTAGCAGATGTTTTAGGATAAAACCCTGGAGTACTACCAATATCAATGGCCTGGAAAAGAAGATTGAACCAAAGAGAATATGAGGAACACAAAAAGAGAAGAGAATCAGAAAACTCAGATGCATCAAGAAAAAGTTAAAAATAGTTTTAGAGGAAGAGACTAAATTGCCTGTGTCAAAAGATGTTGAGGGATCCAAAAGGAAGGAAAATGAGAAAAGATCACTGAATTTTTCTGAGAGAATATCACATAAAAGTAAGTGGTTTTGTAATATGAAAATGAAAGAGGTCAAAATGCAAAGGATTTTGAAAGAAGTCATCAGATGATGAATTGATTGTTTATGAGGAAATTGATTAAAGAAATTATATATTACACATTTTAGGAAATAAATAAAATTAATAGAGATGCAAAATGATAATACAGTCAGGAAGAGTTTTGAAGACCAGTGAACTCTTACAGAAGTCTTAGAGTTATATGCCAAATATATTTTGTGTCTAATATATAATAGAGCAAACAGTAACTGCTTGATATATATTAATGAATAATTATTATGAATGCTGGACATGACTAGAAAAACCTTATACATACGTTTCTATTATACAGTGGATATTTGGTTTCTACAGCAGAGAACATGAAAACACTTTAAATAACATTATTAAGATTTTATTACTACACACACAAATTTTTGTTCAGGAAAACAAATTCAAGAAAAAGCTTTTGACAAAGTTTGTAATATTTTATAAATAGTAGTTCATTTATTTTTATAAACTTTCATCAGTAGAAGTACACTGGTCTTTCTTCATAGTCCAATTCCTACTTCCTACTGAGGGAAGAAGTGAAGTGAAGTTGCTCAGTCGTGTCCGACTCTTTGCGACCCCATGGACTGTAGCCCACCAGGCCTCTCTGTCCATGGGATTCTCCAGGCAAGAATACTGGAGTGGGTTGCCATTTCCTTCTCCAGGGGATCTTCCCAACCCAGGGATCGAACCCAGGTCTCCTGCACTGCAGGCACTTTAACCTCTGAGCCACCAGGGAAGCCCTACTGAGTAGTTAGTTCTAAACACAGAATCATATTGCGGGGAGTTTGGTGGTAGCCTTTGAAACTACCAGTCATCAAGGAATTACAAGTCCCAGTAACTTTCAAGTAAAGATTTGAAAAGTGGTACAATGTCACAGTTACAACCTTTATTTAAAAAAAAAAAAGATTTCCCAACTTAGTGAATGATGCCTAATCAATATTCAAACGCTTCCTTTTAAAAATTACTGCTTTTAATTTACATTCATGAGATTAAGATATATCCTTGAGATATTTCTCAAGGAAGTTTATATAGGTCATATCTTGTTTATCTTACATCCATTAAATTCAAATTTCCAGTGTCCAAAAATTTGTATATTTTAGGGTCTGTTCAACAGAAGGAAACATGTGTGTGTTTTCAGGAAAGTTCAGATTATTTTTTTTTTTAGGTGTTGTCATTTCTTAAACAACTCACTAATTTATGTCCTCAATGATGCATTGACATGAAAGAAAATTAAAACTTAAAGAGGTGATGTTAATTCCCATTTGAAACACCAAATCACATTCCAACTCAGTGTGTACTATAGTCAATCAATATCTCCAAGAATTCTTAAAATTCTAGATGATAAATACAAATGAAAATTAAATTACCAAGTTTCTCACAAAAAAATTAACACAGCAATGTTGTTATTGTTCATCTTCATTATTTTTTTTTCTTGGATGGTTTGTTGGCTGGCTTGTTTTTTCAGCTTTATTGAGATATAATTGATATATTGTATAAGTTTAAGGTATACAGTGCATTCATTGGGTATACTTATATATTGCAAAATGATTATTACCATAGCATTAGCTAAAATCTCTGTCATGTCACATAATTAGCATTGCTTGTGCTGAAAACAAGTTAAGATCTACTCTTAACAATTTTCGCATATGTGCTGTGCTTAGTCGCTCAGTCATGTCCAACTCTTAGCAACCCCATGGACTGTAGCCTTCCAGGCTCCTCTGTCCGTGGGGATTCTCTAGGCAAGAATACTGGAGTGGGTTGCCATGCCCCCCTCCAGGGGATCTTCCCAGCCCAGGGATCGAGCCCAGGTCTGCATTGCAGGCGGATTCTTCACTGACTGAGCCACCAGGGGAGATCTCTTCATATATGTAGTGTGGTATTGTTTACTATAATCCCATGCTGTCATTAGATCCCTAGAACTTATTCATCTTATAACTGCAAATTTGAAACCTTTGACCAACATCTCCTTACTGCTTAGAAACCCCAGCCTTTGAAAAACTCTTCTTTTCTGTTTCTAGGAGCTTGACTTTTTTACACTCCACATGTAACTGATATAATGCCCTCAAGGTCCATATGTGTATTGGAAATGACAGGATTTCCTTATTTCTCATGTTGTTGTTTGTTGTTTAGTCTCTATATACAACTTAGGACCCCATGGACTGTAGCCCACCAGGCTCCTCTGTCCATGGGATTTTTCATGCAAGAATACTGGAGTGGGTTGCCATTTCCTTCTTCAGGAGACCTTCCTGACCCAGAGACTAAACTGGCATCTCCTGCATTGCAGGTAGATTCTTTCCATCTGGGCCACTTGGGAAGCCCTAGAGATGGCTTATTGTTGTTCAGTCACTAAGTCGTGCCTGACTCTTCATGACCCAATGGACTGTCGCCTGCCAGGCTTCTCTGTCCATGGGACTTCCCAGGCAAAAATACTGCCGTGGGTTGCCATTTCCTTCTCCACGACTGGATAATATTCCATATATAAACATATATATATAGAGAGAGAGAGAGGAAGAGAGAGAGAAATGTGATCTTGATCCATTTATCAGTTGATGGACACTTAGGTGGTTAACAAATCTTGGCTATTGGGAAATATTCTGCAGATAATATGGAGAGGCAGACATCTCTTCAAGATCCTACTTTCAATTTGTTGGATATATACCCAGAAGTGGGATCACTAGATCATATGGTGGTGGTTTAGTCGCTAAGTCATATCTGACTCTTGCCACCTGATGGACTTAGCCTCCCAGGCTCCTCTGTCCATGGGATGTCCCAGGCAAGAATACTGGAGTTGGTTGCCATTTCCTTCTTTAGGTGATCATCCCGAACCAGGGATTGAACCCTGGTCTCCTGAATTGCAGGTAGGCTGTGTACTGACGGAGCCACACAGAAGTCCATAAGATGAGAGATAATATAGTAACTGTATTTATATTTATTTTTTTTTTTAGCAATTTTCAATGAATTTTATTTTATTTTATTTTTTTAGTAACTGTATTTTTAATTCAAGGAAACTTCATACTGTTTTCATAGTGGCTATACAAATTTACATTCCCAAAACCAGTGTATGAATTCCCTTTTCTCCACAGCATTACTAACAATTATTTTGTCTTTTTGATAATAGCCACTTTAAACAGGTTCCAGGTGTTATCTCCTTGTGGTTGATTTGCATTTCTTTGATGACTAATAATACTGAGCACATTTTGTGTACCTGTTGGCCATTTGTGTCTTTGAAAAATATCTATTCAGGCCCTCTGCTCATTTTTTTTTTTTTTTAATTTTTATTAGTTGGAGGCTAATTACTTTACATCATTACAGTAGTTTTTGTTATACATTGATATAAATTAGCCATGGATTTACATGTACTCCCCATCCCAGTCCCCCCTCCCACCTCCCTCTCCACCCGATCCCTCTGGGTCTTCCCAGTGCACCAGGCCCGATCACTTGTCTCATGCACCCAACCTAGGCTGGTGATCTGTTTCACCCTAGATAATATACATGTTTCAATGCTGTTCTCCTGAAACATCCCACCCTCGCCTTCTCCCAGAGTCCACAAGTCTGTTCCATACATCTGAGTCTCATTTTCTGTTTTGCATATAGGGTTATCGTTACCCTCTTTCTAAAGTCCATATATATGTGTTAGTATACTGTAATGGTCTTTATCTTTCTGGCTTACTTCACTCTGTATAATGGGCTCCAGTTTCATCCATCTCATTAGAACTGATTCAAATGAATTCTTTTTAATGGCTGAGTAATATTCCATGGTATATATGTACCACAGCTTCCTCATCCATTCGTCTGCTGATGGGCATCTAGGTTGCTTCCATGTCCTGGCTATTATAAACAGTGCTGCGATGAACATTGGGGTGCATGTGTCTCTTTCAGATCTGGTTTCCTTGGTGTGTATGCCCAGAAGTGGGATTGCTGGGTCATACGGCAGTTCTATTTCCAGCTTTTTAAGAAATCTCCACACTGTTTTCCATAGTGGCTGTACTAATTTGCATTCCCACCAACAGTGTAAGAGGGTTCCCTTTTCTCCACACCCTCTCCAGCATTTATTGCTTGTAGACTTTTGGATAGCAGCCATCCTGACTGGCGTATAATGGTACCTCATTGTGGTTTTGATTTGCATTTCTCTGATAATGAGTGATGTTGAGCATCTTTTCATGTGTTTGTTAGCCATCTGTATGTCTTCCTTGGAGAAATGTCTGTTGAGTTCTTTGGCCCATTTTTTGATTGGGTCATTTATTTTTCTGGAGTTGAGCTGGAGGAGTTGCTTGTATATTTTTGAGATTAATCCTTTGTCTGTTGCTTCGTTTGCTATTATTTTCTCCCAATCTGAGGGCTGTCTTTTCACCTTGCTTATAGTTTCCTTTGTTGTGCAAAAGCTTTTAAGTTTCATTAGGTCCCATTTGTTTATTTTTGCTTTTATTTCTGAAATTCTGGGATGTGGGTCATAGAGGATCCTGCTGTGATTTATGTCGGAGAGTGTTTTGCCTATGTTCTCCTCTAGGAGTTTGATAGTTTCTGGTCTTACATTTAGATCTTTAATCCATTTTGAGTTTATTTTTGTGTATGGTGTTAGAAAGTGTTCTAGTTTCATTCTTTTACAGGTGGTTGACCAGTTTTCCCAGCACCACTTGTTAAAGAGGTTATCTTTTTTCCATTGTATATCCTTGCCTCCTTTGTCGAAGATAAGGTGACCATAGGTTCGTGGACTTATCTCTGGGCTTTCTATTCTGTTCCATTGATCTATATTTCTGTCTTTGTGCCAGTACCATACTGTCTTGATGACTGTGGCTTTGTAGTAGAGTCTGAAGTCAGGCAGATTGATTCCTCCAGTTCCATTCTTCTTTCTCAGGATTACTTTGGCTATTCGAGGTTTTTTGTATTTCCATACAAATTGTGAAATTATTTGTTCTAGTTCTGTGAAAAATACTGTTGGTAGTTTGATAGGGATTGCATTGAATCTATAGATTACTTTGGGTAGTATAGCCATTTTGACAATATTGATTCTTCCAATCCATGAACACGGTATATTTCTCCATCTGCTTGTGTCCTCTTTGATTTCTTTCATCAGTGTTTTATAGTTTTCTATGTATAGGTCTTTTGTTTCTTTAGGTAGATATACTCCTAAGTATTTTATTCTTTTTGTTGCAATGGTGAATGGTATTGTTTCCTTAATTTCTCTTTCTGTTTTCTCATTGTTAGTGTATAGGAATGCAAGAGATTTCTGTGTGTTAATTTTATATCCTGCAACTTGACTGTATTCGTTGATTAGCTCTAGTAATTTTCTGGTAGAGTCTTTAGGGTTTTCTATGTAGAGGATCATGTCATCTGCAAACAGCGAGAGTTTCACTTCTTCTTTTCCTATCTGGATTCCTTTTACTTCCTTTTCTGCCCTGATTGCTGTGGCCAAAACTTCCAAAACTATGTTGAATAGTAGTGGTGAGAGTGGGCACCCTTGTCTTGTTCCTGATTTCAGGGGAAATGCTTTCAATTTTTCACCATTGAGGGTGATGCTTGCTGTGGGTTTGTCATATATAGCTTTTATTATGTTGAGGTATGTTCCTTCTATTCCTGCTTTCTGGAGAGTTTTAATCATAAATGGATGTTGAATTTTGTCAAAGGCTTTTTCTGCATCTATTGAGATAATCATATGGTTTTTATCTTTCAATTTGTTAATGTGGTGTATTACATTGATTGATTTGCGGATATTAAAGAATCCTTGCATTCCTGGGATAAAGCCCACTTGGTCATGATGAATGATTTTTTTAATATGTTGTTGGATTCTGTTTGCTAGAATTTTGTTAAGGATTTTTGCATCTATGTTCATCAGTGATATTGGCCTGTAGTTTTCTTTTTTTGTGGCATCTTTGTCTGGTTTTGGAATTAGGGTGATGGTGGCCTCATAGAATGAGTTTGGAAGTCTACCTTCTTCTGCAATTTTCTGGAAGAGTTTGAGTAAGATAGGTGTTAGCTCTTCTCTAAATTTTTGGTAGAATTCAGCTGTGAAGCCATCTGGTCCTGGGCTTTTGTTTGCTGGAAGAAGAAACAAAGGGAGAAGAACCAAATTAACAAAATTAGAAATGAAAATGGAGAGATCACAACAGACAACACTGAAATACAAAGGATCATAAGAGACTACTACCAGCAGCTCTATGCCAATAAAATGGACAACTTGGAAGAAATGGACAAGTTCTTAGAGAAGTATAACTTTCCAAAACTGAACCAGGAAGAAATAGAAGATCTTAACAAAACGATCACAAGCAAGGAAATCGAAACCTCTGCTCATTTTTTAATCAGACTGCTTTGATTGAGTTGTATGGGTAATTAATATATTTTTTATATTAACCTTTTATCAGGTGTATGATTTATAAATATCTCCCATTCTGCACGTTGCCTTTTTATTTTATTATTTCTTTTGCTGTGCTGAAGCCTTTTAGTTAGATGTTGTCCCACTTAGTAATTTTTGCTTTTCTTGCTTGTGCCTTTGGTGGCACATCCAAAGCATCCTTGCCAAGACCCATGTCAGGGAGCATCTTTTCACTATTTCCTTCCTCGAGTTAAAAGTTCCAGGTCTTTTTTTTTTTCCATTTATTTTTATTAGTTGGAGGCTAATTACTTTACAGTATTGTAGTGGTTTTTTTCATACATTGACAGGAATCAGCCATGGATTTACATGTGTTCCCCATCCTGATCCCCCCTCCCACCTCCCTCTCTACCCGATTCCTCTGGGTCTTCCCAGTGCACCAGGCCCAAGCACTTGTCTCATGCATCCAACCTGGGCTGGTGATCTGTTTCATCCTAGATAATATACATGTTTCAATGCTGTTGTCTCGAAACATCCCACCCTTGCCTTCTCCCACAGAGTCCAAAATTCTGTTCTGTATATCTGTGTCTCTTTTTCTGTTTTGCATTTAATAGCCAGGACATGGAAGCAACCTAGAGGCCCATCAGCAGACGAATGGATAAGGAAGCTATGGTTCATATACACAATGGAATATTACTCAGCCATTAAAAAGAATTCATTTGAATCAGTTCTAATGAAATGGATGAAACTGGAGCCCATTATACAGAGTGAAGTAAGCCAGAAAGATAAAGACCAATACAGTATACTAACACATATATATGGAATTTAGAAAGATGGTAAATTTCCAGGTCTTATGTCTAAGTCTTTAATTCATTTGAGTTAATATTTGGGAGTGATACAATATAGGACTCCAGCTGAATTATTCTGCATATGATTATTCAGTTTTCCCAACACTATCTATTGATGAGACTATCCTTTTCCCTTTGAGTATTCTTGACTCATTTTCAAATGTTAGTTGAGTGTGTATTCAAGGGTTTATTGCTGGGCACTCAGTTCCTTTCCATAGACCATGTGTTTATTTTTTTGGTCAGCACCATACTGCCTTGATGACAGTAACTGAAATATAGTTTTAAATCAGGAAATGTGCTGCTTCCAGCTTTGTGCTTTCACAGAATTACTTTGGCTATTCAGGCTCTTTGGTGGCTCCATACCAATTATAGGATTGTTTTTTTCTATTTCTGTGGGGGAAAAAAGTCATTGCAATTTTGGTAGGGGCTGCACTGAATCTGTAGATGGCTGTGGACATGGTAACATTCTTTCAATCCAGGAACATGGGCATTTTTCCATTTGTTTGTCTTGTTCAATTTCTTTCATCAGCGTCTTATAGTTTTCAGGTATAGATCTTTCGCCTATTTAATTAAATTTATTAATAAGCATTTTATTGTTTGGGTGCTGTCATGATTGGAATTGTTTTATTTCTTTGTCAGATATTTTTGATTTTCATTTTGATTTCTTTGTTGACTCATGGTTTTCCAGTAGTGTGTGATTTAGTTTCCACAAGCTTGTGAATTTTCCAGCTTTCCCCCTGTTACTGATTGCTAGTTTCATTCTGCTGTGGTTAGAAAAGATACTTGATATGATTTCAGCCTTCCCAAATTTGCAGAGGCCATTTTTATGTGCTATGACATGCTCTATCCTAGAGGAATTGCTGTGTACTTCAGAAAAGTGTGCATTCTGCTACTGCTGCATGGAGTATTCTATGTCTGTTTAAACCACATGATGTCATCATGTCTTTATTAGTGTTTTTAAAAGTTACACAAGTATTTTTATGTAGGAAAATTAAAAATATATAAAATATAAGTAAGAAAATCTAATACTCATCTGGTTCCCATTTTTCAGATATAATTTATTTATATTTTTAAATACCCCTTAGTAATTTTGCTGCACATTGGAATCACTTGTTATTAGATGTCTTCATTTGCTCTGTCATCAAAGATTCTTCTGATGCTTATCTATTCACTGGATACTTTTCTATGTTAGAATGTGCCAACATATATCTAATTCCTTACTTCTTTGTCAATTGTCACATTTTACTCTCATAAATAACTCTGAATTTAACTCTGAATTGTCTTTTATCTTTTATCTTAAACAAGACCTTCTCTGTGATTATTTTGCTTGAATGTATGAAGGTTTTCTGAATTTCTTGTTTTAATACTCTGATAACTTACTAAAATGTTTGCATTGGTTTTTCCTTGTTTTAAAACTTTGTCTTGAGTTTTCTGCAAATACTATTATAAAACTCACAAAATTAAGCATGTTTCTTCTTTTCCCTCAACTTGTTTTTTCTTTACTTAATGTTTGAGTAATAACTATAATTCAGCCTTAAATACCAGTATAGATAGAGAGTGGGTCTTTTTCTTATTTTGGTCTTACTATTCTGTTCCTTCCTACTGTGTCAGATGTTGGTTTTGCAACTGAGGCATATAAATTTTATCAAGGTTAGGAAGCCACAATAATTTTTTTTTTTAATTTTACCAGTGTTTTGTTAACAAACAGTGGATTTTTTTAAGTTTTATCTCTGTAGTATAGAATCATCCTTAAATTTCTAGAATAAATCCTACTTGATCATCATATATTATTTTTAATGTGCTTTTAGATTCTTCTGATATTATTTTATTCATGATTAAGCAGGACCAGTCTGTACTTTATAAATTCCATATCTCTTACATTATTACAACAACTCTAACATCCTTATATAATGAACTGGCAATCTTGACTAGTATAGTAGGTATAGTACTAATGTGCGTGTGTTACTAGCTCAGTCGTGTCCAACTCTGCAATCCCACAGATTGTAACCTACTAGGCTTCTCTGTCCATGGGATCCTTCAGGCAGGAATACTGGAGTGGATTGCCATTCCCTTCTCCAATAGTATTAATATACCCTCCTTAATCTCTTTAACATTTAAGTGGCATTAGAATTGCTTTTGTATTTTTGGTAGATTTTTCAGTGAAATAGATCTAGGTCTTTATATGGGGGAGTGTTTTGAAACAAGGTTTTTGTTTTCTTTTTTTCTGTTTTTTTTTTTTTTTTTTTTGAAATCTGAAAGTTAAAAAAATAGATATATAAATGTTTTATTGATAAATTTTTCATCACAGAGGCTGAAAAATAACATTTTGAATGGAGTTTTATCACTTCTACCTTTCTCTCACCCAGGAAAGACCATTTTTTAAGATGGTATCTCTTCTTTATTGTATTCTTCACCAGGTGATGATGAATAGATATAGTATCTTGTTGATAGTTTACAGAGCTTTAGAACTGAGTGGAAAACACTCTTTGCAAGCTGAGACTGCTAACTCAGATTTTAACAATTTGAGTTATTTTCCTCTGCTGCTGATATCTGAAAGAAAAGAGTGATGAATAATTACCAATCTGACAAATATTATGTATCTAGCAATTGATTAAAAAGCTCAGTGATAGAACTGTTGTATTTGTATCCATGCATTTGGGTGTAGACATTTTAATTTTTAAGAAAACTTTCAATGTTAAGAACTTTCCTTCCCCACCCAGCTCAGCTGGAAAATTCTCTGCCCCACGACAAATGGAGATGGATATGCCCATGGAATTCTATTTAACTCCAGCCTTTGCCTGGAGTATTTTTTGCGCAGCATCCAAAACTCCCTAGGAAGACTTCCTTTGCTCAGGGCATACTTCTGACTGACATCCACCACCTCAAAGGGAAGATCCTTTGTCATTTCCTAGAACATTTCAAAAATCGAGATTATATTTCCAAATTTGTGACTAATGCTCTATAGCAGACTATACAATCCAACATCATTTCATCATTTAATGCAGTATGTATATTATTGATTGTAATGTGAATAGAAAGGATTTGTTTTCCCCTTAATTGTTGATATCAGGGCAGGACTATTTCATAGACCTGACTAGTTAAAATAGTTGACAATTGTTTCAGGGTTTTTTAATATCTTATGCATTGTTTAAGAATTAGAAAAATGAGTGGTCTTTGTGCACACATTTGCTCTTTGTCCTCTTTTTTATATAATTTCCATTCATTCATCAAATATTTGATAAGCATATGATATCCTTTAGTTGGAAATATACATATTTATACCTATGGCATTTATGATCTTTATATTACTGTGTACTTAATTTCCATGAAATAATCAACTCCTGTTCATTCTAAACTGCTTATTAACAAAGTAGCATACTAAAAATGGTGAAATGCTTCCAGGCTCAGTGAGTTTAACTCTTTTAACTTTGGTATTGGAAGCTTAAGTGAGAACAAAAGCCAATCTGAAAATAAGTTTCAAGATATTCAAAAGTCTATAAACTCTGATGTAATGACTCTCATCTTAGAACTCTCTCTTAAGAAAGCAGAAACTCAAATAATGATAATAAAGCAGAAACTCAAATTATAAGAACTTCAACATTATTTAATGTAAAATTGGGAATAAATTGCTTATCCAATAATATGGGACTAGTTAAAGACCCTGAGCTGGGAGGGATTGGGGGCAACAGGAGAAGGGGACGGCAGAGGATGAGATGGCTGGATGGCATCACCGACTTGATGGACAAGGAGGCCTGGCGTGCTGCGATTCATGGGGTCACAAAGAGTCAGACACGACTGAGCGACTGAACTGAAGTTAATACTATATTTCTGAGTTCCTATACTATACATACAGAGAAAGCACTGGTCACAGCAAACACCCTCTTCCAACAACACAAGAAAAGACTCTATATATGGACATTATCAAATGGTCAATACTGAAGTCAGATTGATTGTATATTCTGCAGCCAAATTTGGACAAGTTCTATACAGTCACCAAAAACAAGACCAGGAGCTGACTGTGGCACAGATCATGAACTCCTTATTGCCAAATTCAGACTTAAATTGAAGAAAGTAGGGAAAACCACTAGACCATTCAAGTATGACCTAAATCAAATCCCTTAGTGGAAGTGACATATATTCAAGGGGTTAGATCTGATAGACACAGTGCCTGAAGAACTACAGATGGAGGTTTGTGACATTACAGGAGACAGGGATCAAGGCCACCCCCAAGGAAAAGAAATGCAAAAAGATGAAATGGTTATCTCAGAAGGCCTTACAAATAGCAGTGAATAGAAGAGAAGCAAAAAGCAAAGGAGGAAAGGAAAGATATACCCATTTGAATGCACAGTTCCAAAGAGCAAGGAAACAAAAGAAAGCCTTCCTCAGGGATCAATCAGTGCAAAGAAATAGAAGAAAACAATAGAATGGGAAAAACTAGAGATATCTTCAAGAAAATTAGAGATACCAGGGGAACATTTCATGCAAAGATGGGCTCAGTAAAGGACGGAAATGGCATGGACCTATCAGAAGCAGAAGATATTAAGAAGAGGTAGCAAGAATACACAGAAGAACTATACAAAAAGATCTTCATGACCCAATAATCACAATGGTATGATTGCTCACCTAGAGCCAGACATCATGGAGTGCAAAGTCAAGTGGGCCTTAGGAAGCATCAGTATGAACAAAGCTAGTGGAGGTTATGGAATTTCAGTTGAGCTATTTCAAATCCTAAAAGATGATGCTGTGAAAGTGCTGCACTCAATATGCCAGCAAATTTGGAAACCTCAGCAGTGGCCACAGGACTGGAAAAGGTCAGTTTTCATTCCAATCCCAAAGAAAGGCAATGCCAACGAATCCTCAAACTACAGCGCAATTGCACTCATCTCACACACTAGCAACGTGATGCTCAAAATTCTTCAAGACAGGCTTCAACAGTAGGTGAACCATGAACTTCCAGATGTTCAAGTTGGATTTGGAAAAGGCAGAAGAAACAGAGATCAAATTGCCAACAACCATTAAATCATCAAAAAAGCCAGAGAGTGCCAGAAAAATATCTATTTCTACTTTTTTGACTATGCCAAAGCCTTTGACTGTGTGGATCACAACAAACTCTGGAAAATTCTTCAAGAGATGGGAATACCAGACCACCTGACCTGCCTCTTGAGAAATCTGAATGCAGGTCAGGAAGCAACAGTTAGAATTGGACATAGAACAACAGACTGGTTCCAAATCAGAAAAGGAGTATGTCAAGGCTGTATATTGTCACCCTGCTTATTTAACTTATTTGTGGAGTACCTCATGAGAAATGCTGGGCTAGATGAAGCACAAGCTGGAATCAAGATTGCTGGGAGAAATATCAATGACCTCATATATGCAGATGACACCACCCTTATGGCAGAAAGCAAAGAAGAACTAAAGAGCCTCTTGATGAAAGTGAAAGAGGAAAGTGAAAAAGTTGGCTTAAACTCAACGTTCAGAAAACTCAGACCATGGCATCTTGTCCCATCACTTCATGGCAAACAGATGGGGAAGCAGTGGAAACAGTGACAGACTTTATTTTGGGGGCTCCAAAATCACTGCAGATGGTGACTGCAGCCATGAAATTAGAAGACACTTACTCCTTAGAAGAAAAGTTATGACCAACCTAGACAGCATATTAAAAAGCAGATACATTACTTTGCCAACAAAGTTCCATCTAGTCAAAGGTATGGTTTTTCCAGTGGTCATGTATGGATATGAGAGTTAGACTATAAAGAAAGCTGAGCGCCAAAGAATTGATGCTTTTGAGCTGTGGTGTTGGAGAAGACTCTTGAGAGTCCCTTGGACTGCAAGGAGATCCAACCAGTCCATCCTGAAGGAGATCAGTCCTAAATATTCATTGGAAGAACTGATGCTGAAGCTGAAACTCCAATACTTGAGCCAGTTGATGCAAAGAACTGACTCATTGGAAAAGACCCTGATGCTGGGAAAGATTGAAGGTGGGAGGAAAAGGGGTCGACAGAGGACAAGATGGTTGGATGGCATCACTGACTCAATGGGCATGAGTTTAGGTAAACTCTGGGAGTTGGTGATGGACAGGGAGGCTTGGTGTGCTGCAGTCCATGGGGTCGCAAAGAGTCAGACACAACTGAGCGACAACTGAAGTGAACCGATACTATACATTCAGTTGTGTAATCAAGACTTTAAAATCAGAAGCAAAAACTTGCAAACGCCAAGTTATGCCTCAACTAAATGCACTGTCCCAACCCTGGTAACTAAGTGCCAACTACATTGGTGTTCTTTATCTCCCTTGAATATGCCATGCTTACTGCGCCTCAGAGCTGCGGCACTCTGGTGCCTGTCACACTCTCCGCTGTCGACATCTTTATTTCTCTTAGCACTAGTGGCAGTCGTATAGTTTAGTTACACATAAATATACATCATTTCTTCACAGTCTTTCCCTTACAGATTATTACAAAATATGGAACAGAGTTCCCTGTGCTATACTGTAGGTGCTTGTTGGTTATCTATTTTGTTACACTTGTAATTTATCCCCCCTGCCCCTTGCTGTTCAGTAACCATAGTTTCTTTTCTATGCCTGTGGGTCTATTTCTGTTTTGTATATAAGTTCACTTATATCATATTATTTTTTTTTTAAAGATTCTATGTATAAGTGATGCCATATATTTGTCTTTCACTGTCTGGCTTCCTTCATTTAGTATGGTGGTCTCTAGGTCCATCCATGCTGTTGCAAATGACATTCTTTCCTTCTGTTTTATAGCTAAGTAATATTCCACTGCACACCACTTCTTTATCCACTCATCTTTTGATGGACACTTAGGTTGCTTCCAGTTCTTGGCTATTGTAAGTAGGGGTGCATGTATCATTTCAAATTATGGTGTTCTCTGGATATATGCCCAGGAATGGAATTGCAGAATCATGAAAGAAAGTGAAAGTGAAGTCACTCAGTTGTGTCAGACTCTTTGCGACCTCATGGACTATAACCTACCAGGTTCCTCTGTCCTTTTTCTCTACATCCTGTCCAGTATTGACATGTATTTATTTTTTACTATCTGTCTCCTTCAGGAGGAATATAAATTGCACAAGCATATAAGAGTGTGGCCTATTCTCTTCAGTACTCCATGTTAGCATAAACTTATTTCTTGATAAGCACAGACACAGAATCTAAAGCAAACAATAATATGAAAGTAAATTCATATGAGTGGAGACATTTCTTCCTGTTAACTTACTTAACACATACACCTTGAATATACTACTGGAACACTCAAAAATCTTAGGAGGAATAAAAATCACATATACATAACATGGAAATAAAGATGTTCACAAATACTAAAAAGAAGTATCTCTTGATAAAAATCATACAGATCATCAAACATTTGGTAGTTGATTTTAAGGTCAATATTTTGCAACCAATGTTCAAGAGAATATTGTGTAAGCATAAAAATTATTTTAATATTTATAGAGCAGAAAGTTTTTATATCCCTTTATGAATGAGAAAAAAATTACAAAGAAAATACTGAAGCAAACCCTTTTGGAAAGTAACAGAATATCAAGTATCATTACATATCTCTTATGTCATTGTGTCACTAATATCCTTTAAAATGAAATGAGAGTTGGATATAATTTTCTTGATATGAATGGTTGAAAAATAATGTTGAGTGAGTCAGAGATCTAGGAATGAATCATAATTATCTTTTCTTCTCTTCCAGAGATTTAGCCACTTAAGTATTTTTTTATGTATTTTTCACCATATTGTAATAGAATTCTGATAAATACCAAATTTTCCAAAACAGTTTTTGCTTAAAATTCACCAGTAGTATTTTTAAATGGCTTGTATAGATCAGTAGTTTCCCTAAATGATATCATCCACAAATGTATTCAAATTATGCAGCAATCTAACATTACATTGACCAAGCAATTATAGGCTCACTAAAAGATTAGTCCCAGTGTAATCTTCAGAAAAAAATAATAAGTACACTCTATTTCAGCTTAGAAATATAATTACAGTGTTACTGGGCTCAAATAAGTATCATCAAAGAGAATTAGAATAAGGTACATTAGCAATGACATAACTTTGCTAGCTGAAATTTTTTTATAAAATTATTTGACACTGAAGAGAATATTCTTAGAGTCAATTAAAACTTACATATATAAGGAATAATATCTGTTTAAACACCTGTTACTGGGTTGTCTTTACGGTTCTTTTGACATAAATGAAAAAATGCAAACAATATTTCATTGATGAATCTAAAATGAATTATTTAATATAATAATTCCAAAGTCTTTCGATGGAAATTTAACTCTCCAGAATACTTTAAGAATTAAAGAGAGTAATGGTTTCAGGCTGTCATTAATTGCCTTAGTTTTCTTTAATAAAGAATTCATTTTGTTCAAATCAGCAATATGTTCAAATCAAATAATTGGGACTTTCTTTGGAAAGTTGGATGCATTCCTTCTCAGCGATTCCTAAGAATTAAGACCTGACTAAATGACATAGCTCAGTTGGTAAAGAATCCACTTGCAATGAAGGAAGCACCAGTTCGATTCCTGGGTCGGGAACATCTGCTGGAGAAGGGCTAGGCTACCCAATCCAGTATTCTTGGACTTCCCTTGTAGCTCAGCTGGTAAAGAATCCGCCTGCAATGTGGGAGACCTGGGTTCAATCCCTTGGTTGGGAAGATCTCCTGGAGAAGGGAAAGGCTACCCACTCCAGTATTCTGGTCTGGAGAATTCCATGGACTATACAGTCCATGGGGTCATAATCAGTGACATTTCCATTCCCTCATATACTTAATATTGATGGTGGGGGAGGAGGTGGTGAGAACATTTTATTCTCTTAACAACTTTAAAGTATATGATACAATTTTGTTCATTATAGTTACCATAATATACATTAGATCCCCAGAACTTATTGATTTTATGGCAAGAAGTTTGTGCACTCTGACCAAATTCTCTCCATTTTCCCCACTCCCAGAAACTGACAGTTGCTCTTCTACTGTATCTCAGAATGACTTTTATTTTTAGATTGCTCATATAAAGGAGAACATATATTCGTTTTTCTCTGATTTATTTCACTTAGTATTTGGTGCCCCCAGATCTCATCCTTGTTATCACAAAAGGCAGGACTTATTCTTGTGGCTGAATAATCCACGATTGCCACTGTAGTGACAATTAGCACCTCTCTCATTTTACATTATTACATTTCTTTTTAGAGGTTATAGTGGTGGTTTAGTCGCTCAGTCATATATGACTCTTGCGACCCCATGGGGGAGCCTGCTGGCCGCCTCTGTTCGTGGGATTTCCCAGACAAGATTTTAAGATTTCACTTTTCAACATCTATCCTTCTTCCCCTTATTCTCTGGTAACCACCATTTTATCTCTGTTTCTGTAAGTTTGACTTTTTTATATTCTATTTATGAGTGATATCATGCAGTACTGGCCTTTATCTGACTATCTTACTTAGCCTAATGCCTTCAAAGTACATTCATGTTGTCACAGATGGCAAGGTGTTACACAACCTTTCACTCCTTGGTTAAACTTACTCCTAAATAATTATGCTGTTGTAAATATAATTGTGTATTTATTCATGTTGGATTCATTGTTAGGGTACAGAAATACAACCATTTTTTATGTTGATCTTTGTATATGACAAATTGTTGAATACTTCTGTTTTTGGGTAGAGTCTTTAGAGTTTTCTATACAGAAGACCATATTATCTGCAAACAGAGACAATTTTACTACTTTCTATTTTGGGTGCTTTCTTTTGTCTATTTGCTTTGACAGGACTTCTAGTACTCTGTTAAATAGGAGTAGAGAGTGATCACCCTAGTCTTATCCTGATCAGAGTGGAAAAGTTTTCAGTCTTACATGACTGAGCAGGCTTGCTGTGAGTTTTCTATAAATAATCATGGGAATACTGAGGCACAATCCTTCTATACCCAGTTTGTTTAGAAAGGATGTAGATTTTTGCCAAATGTTTCTCTGCATTCATTGAGATGATTATATGTGTTTTGCCCTTCATTTTATTAATGTAATGTATTACACTTAATGATTTGTATGTATTAATACACACTTGCCTTCTGGGGAAAATTCACTTGATCATGGTACATGATCCTTTTAATGTACTTTTGAACTTGGTCTGCTACTACTGTTGATTATAATTTTCCTTTCGTGTGGTATCCTAGTCTGACTTTGGTGTCAGAGAAATGCTGGCCTCATGAGTTTACTAGTGTTCCCTCCTCTAATATTATAGGAAGAGATTTAGAGGTATCAACATTAATTCTTCTTTAAATCTTTGGTAAAATTCATCAGGGAAACAATCTGGTCCTTGGACAGTTTTTGATTGCTGTTTAAATCACTTGAATCAATATCATTCTCTTCAGATTTTCTATTTCTTATGATTTAACCTTGGTAAGTTGTATGTTTCTAGGAATTTATTTTTTTAGATTATCCAATTTGTTAGCCTCTAATTGTTCACAGTAGTATATGGTCCTATGTTATAATTGTAATGTCTTCTCTTTCATTTATGATTTGAGTTTTCCTTTATTTTTTTGGTTTGTCTACACATTTGCCAAATTCTTTTATCTTAAAAATGTTCTAGTTTTTAGTTCCATTGATATTTTGTATTATCTTTTTAGTCTGTTTCATTTACTTCTTCTCTATTTCTCTTATGTCTTTGCTTTTACTAACTTTGGACTTTGGTTGTTTTATCTAGTTCCTTGAGGTGTAAATTTGAGTTTTTTTTGTTTGTTTTTTTAGTGTAGGAATTAACTTCTCTCTTAAAACTTCTTTTGCTATATCATTTAAGTTTAATATGTTCTGTTCCATTTTAATATGTTTCAAGATTTTAACTTGTGTTTTATTTCTTTTTTGAATCATCAGCTGTTCAGAATAATGTTATTTATTTTCTACACACTTGTGAATTTTTTGTTTGGTGTTTTTTCCTGTTACTGATCTTTATTTTTGTTTGATATCATTTTGGTTGGCAAAGATACTTGGTATTATTTAAATATACTTAAATTTGCTAAGATTGTTTTGGAATTTATGATATATACTGGAGAATATTCTGTGTGTGCTTAAAAAGAATACAGTCTCCTGCTTTAGGGTAGGATTCTCTCTATGTGTCTGTTAGGTCCATTAGGTGTGGGAAATAGAAGTCCAGTGTTTTGTTATACATTTTTCTGTTATTTTTTTAAGTTCAGTTATTTTACAGTATCATAATAGTTTCATGTGTACAATATAATTAAATATTATATTCCAATTAAAAAATTATATTCCAATTAAAAACCTCAGAATTGTAGCTCTATTCCCTGTGGTATATATCTTGTTGCATATTTATTTTGTATTTGCATCTATCACCCTATTTTGCCCTTCCCTCTCCACAGTGGTAACCACTTGTTTCTTTATTATCTTTAAGTTTCCGTTTTGTTGTATTCTTTTTTTCATCTTTGTAAAGATTCCACATATAAGTGATAATATGGTATCTGTGTTTCTCTGAGATAATTCACTAAGCATAATACACTCAAGGCCCATCTGTATTATTGTAAATGGAGGATATTTTTTCTGTGGTTGAGTCATGTTCCTCTGGGTGTGTATTTTTATACATACACACCACCTCTTCTCTATTGAGTCATTTGTTTATGGACACCTGAGTGCCTCCCATTGCTTGACAACTGTAAATAATGCAGCTACAAATATAGACCTGTGTGTATCCTGCTAAAGTTTTCATTTTCTTTAGGTATTTACTCAGGAGTAGAATTGGTTGATCAATGGTACTTCTATATTTAGATTTTTGGGGACAGTTTGTACTATTTTTCCATCATGGGTGCAAAAAGTTGAAATGCCAACCAACAGTTTACTAGGTAGGGTTCCCTTTTCTCCATGTCCTCACCAAAATTGCTTTTTGATAGACTATTTGATGACAGACATTTTTACAGTTGTAAGGTAATATCTCATGGGTTTAATTTGTCTTTCACTGAGATACCAAGGGAACAATAATGCAAAGATGGGAATAATAAAGGACAGAAATGATACGGACCTAACAGAAGCAGAAGATATTAAGAAGAAGTGGCAAGAATAAACAGGAGAACTATACAAAAAAGATCATCATTACCCAGATAATCACAATGGTATGATCACTCACCTAGAGCCAGATGTCCTGCAGTGTGAAGTCGACTGGGCCTAAGGAAGCATGACTATAAACAAAGCTGGTGGAGGTGACAGAATTCCAGTTGAGCTATTACAAATTCTAAAAGATGATGCTGTGAAAGTGCTGCACTCAATATGCCAGCAAATTTGGAAACCTCAGCAGTGGCCACAGAACTGGAAAAGGTCAGTTTTCATTCCAATCCCAAAGAAAGGCAATGCCAAAGAATGCTCAAACTACTACACAATTGCCCTCATCTCACACACTAGTAAAGTGATGTTCAAAATTCTCCAAGACAGGCTTCAACTGTAGGTGAACCATGAAATCACAGTTGTTCAAGCTGGATTTAGAAAAGGCAGAGGAACCACACATCAAATTGCCAACATCCTCTGGATCATCAAAAAAGCGAGAGAGTGCCAGAAAAACATCTATCTCTGCTTTATTGACTATGCCAAAGCCTTTGACTGTGTAGATCACAACAAACTGTGAAAAATTCTTCAAGAGATGGAAATACCAGACCACCTGACCTGCCTCTTGAGAAATCTGAATGCAGGTCAGGAAGCAACAGTTAGAACTGGACATGGAACAACAGACTGGTTCCAAATCAGGAAAAGAGTACCTCAAGGCTGTAT
Organism: Odocoileus virginianus; assembly: GCF_023699985.2. Classification (NCBI taxonomy): domain Eukaryota; kingdom Metazoa; phylum Chordata; class Mammalia; order Artiodactyla; family Cervidae; genus Odocoileus; species Odocoileus virginianus. The sequence goes on from NC_069674.1 coordinate 80,494,975, forward strand.
ATTGTCACCCTGCTTATTTAACTTATATGCAGAGTACATCATGAGAAATGCTGGGCTGGGTGAAGCACAGGCTGGAATCAGGATTGCCGAGAGAAATATCAATAACCTCATATATGCAGATGACACTACCCTTATGGCAGAAAGTAAAGAAGAACTAAAGAGCCTCTTGACAAAAGTGTAAGAGTGAAAAAGTTGGCTTAAAACTCAACATTCAGAAAACTAAGATCATGGCATCCAGTCCCATCACTTCATGGCAAATAGATGGAGAAACAGTGGAAACAGTGACAGACTATTTTCTTGGGCTCCAAAATCACTGCAGATGGTGACTGCAGCCATGAAATTAAAAGACGCTTGCTCCTTAGCAGAAAAGTTATGACCAACCTAGTCAGCATACTAAAAAGCAGAGGCATTACTTTGCCAACAAAGTTCCATCTAGTCAAAGTTAGGGTTTTTCCATTAGTCAAGTACGGATATGAAAATTGGACTATAAAGAAAGCTGAGCACTGAAGAACTGATGCTTTTGAACAGTGGTGTTGGAGAAGGCTCTTGAGAGTCCCTTAGACTGCAAGGAGATCCAACCAGTCCATCCTAAAGGAGATCAATCCTGGGTGTTCATTGGAAGGACTGATGCTGAAGCTGAAACTACAATACTTTGGCCACCTGATGTGAATAACTGACTCATTGGAAAAGACCCTGATGCTGGGAAAGATTGAAGGCAGGAGGAGAAGGGGATGACAGAGGATGAGATGGTTGGATGGCATCACTGACTCAGTGGACATGAGTTTGAGTAAACTCTGTGAGTTGGTGACTGACAGGGAGGCCCAGCATGTTGCAGTCCATGGGATGGATCACAAAGAGTCAGACATGACTGACCAACTGAACTGAACTGAACTGATAATTAAGCAATGTTGATTTATATTCATACCCTTGTTGGTCATCTGCATTTCTTCTTTGGAAAAAATATCTAAAAATGGGCAGAAGACCTGAATAATCAGGTTGTTTTTCAATACTGAATTTTATATGCTGTTTATATAGTTTGAATTTTAACACCCTTTGGTGATATCATTTGCTAGTATTTTCTCCCTTTCATAAAGTTGTCTTTTCATTCTGTCAATGGTTTCCTTTGCTGGGCAAAAGCTTTTAAGTTTAACTAGGTCTCATTTTGTTTTGCTTTTGTTTCATTTGCCTTAGGTAACTGATGCAAAAAATAAAAAATAAAAACAAATCAAAGAGTGTTCTGCCTATATTATCTTCTAACAGCTTTATGTATTTTAGTCTTACATGTAGATATTTAATCCACTTTGTTTTTGTGTATCTTATGAGAAAATATTCTAAGTTCAGTATTTTACATGTCGCTCTCCAGTTTTCCCAGCACCACTTACTGAAGAAACTCTCTTTTCTCCATTGTATATTCTTGATTAATTGACCACAAGTGTATGGGTTTATTTGGGGGGTCTTTATCCTGTTCCACTGATCTGCGTGTCTATACTATTTTCATTACTTTTTTTGTGTGCCAGACCATACTGTTTTCATTACTATGCTGTGTGCTTAGTCACTCAGTCATTTCTGATTCTATGCGACTCCCTGGACTGTAGCCCACCAGGCTCCTCTGTCCATAGGATTCTCCAGGCAAGAATACCAGTGAGGGTTGCCATGCCCTCTGCCAGGGGATCCTCCCAGCCCAGGTCTCCAACACAGCAGGTGGATTCTTTACCGTCTGAGCCAGCAGGGAAGCCCTTTCATTAACACAGATGTGTAGTATTGTCTGAAGTTAGGAAGCATGACTCCTCCAGCTTTGTTCTTTTTCCTCAAGATTCCTTTGGCAATTAGGGATCTTTTCCTATATAGTGGTTCCATCTGTATTTTTGGATGAATTTTTCCAGTTATGTAAAAAGTTTCCTAAGTATTTTCATAGGTATTGCATTGGTCCCTATATTGCCCTGGGTAGTATGGTCATTTTAACAATATTAATTCTTCCAATCCATGAACACAAGATATTTTTCCATTTTCGTCTTCTTCAAATTCTTTCATTAGTATCAACAGTTTTGCAAGGACAAGTCTTTTACTTTCTTAGGTAGGTTTATTCCTAGTTACTTTATTCTTTTTGTTGTGATTGTGTATGAGATTGTTTCCTTAATTTCTCTGATTGTTTATTGTTAGTATATAGAAATGCATCAGATTTATATGTATTCATTTTGTATCCTGCAACTTTACTGAATTATTGAGCTCTAGTACTTTTTGGGAAACTTTTTGCTATCACTGTAGGTTTCTGGATACAGAATTAATATACAGAAATCTTTATACACTAACAAAGATCTATCAGAGAGAAAAATTAAGGAAACAATCCCATTAAAACAATCCCATCTAAAAGAATAAAATACCTAGGAATAAACAGACCTCAGGAAACAAAAGACCTGTACTCTGAAACCAGAAGATGCTGATGAATGAAATTGAAGATGACACAGATGGAAATATTGTGTTCTTGGGTTGGAAGAATCAATAATGTTCAAATGACCATAATACCCAAAACAACCTACAATTCAATGCAATCCCTATCAAAATACCATTTTTTTTTACCAAACTAGAGCAAAACATAAAAATTCGTATGGACACAAAAAAGACCCTGAGTATTCAAAACAATCTTGAGAAAGAAGGGTGGAGCTCGAAGAACTATGGTGTATGACTTCAGACTATACTACAAATCTATAGTAATGAAAGCAGCATGTGGTACTTGCACCAAAAAAGACAATCTCTTCAATTAGTGAGTGGTACTGGGGAAAATGGAACAGAAATGACTAAAACTAAAATATTATCTCACACCATACACAAAAATAAATTCAATGGATTAAAGACCTAAGTGTAGGTCCAGACACTATAAAATTCCTAGAGAAAAACAAAGGCAGAATACTCTGACATAAATTGTACCAATATTTTTCTAGCTCTGTCTCCTAGAGTAATGGAAATAAAAACAAAATAAATGAATAGGACCTAATTAAACATAAAAGCTTCTGCACAGCAAAGGAAACCATAAATAAAATGAAAAGACAACCTATGGAATAAGAGAAAATATTTTCAAATGATAATACCAATAAGGGATTAATTTCCAAAATATACAAACAGGTCTAGAGCTTAATATAAAAAAACACACAATCAAAAAATGGGCAGAACACCTAAATAGACATTTTTCCAAAAAAGACATACAGATGGCTAAGAAGCACATGAAAAGATGGTCAATACTTAATTACTAGAGAAATGCAAATCAAAACTACAATGAGGTACTTCCTCCCATCAGACAGAATGGCCATCATCAAATGTCTATAAATAATAAATTCTAGAGAGGATGTGTAATAAAAACTGGAGCAGATGTGGAGAAAAGGGAACTCTTCTACACTGTTGGTGGGAATGTAAACTTGTGCAACCACTATGGAGAATACCATGGAGGCTCCCTAAAGAAACTAGGGTTAGCATTCCCACTCCTGGGCACAGGTCCAGAGAAAATTCTAATTCAAAAAGATAAATACACCCCAGTGTTCACAGAAGCACTGTTTACAATAGCCAGGACATGGAAGCAATCATGTCCATTAACAGATGAATGGATAAAAATTATAGTATATGTTGTGGTTCAGATCATGAATTCCTTATTGCCAAATTCACACTTAAATTCAATAAAGTAGGGAAAACCACTAGATCATTCCGGTTTGACCTAAATCAGATCCCTTGTGATTATACAGTGGACATGATAAACAGATACAAGGGATTAGATCTGATAGAGTGCCTGAAGAACTATGGATGGAGGTGTATGGCATTGTACACAAGACAGGGTTCAAGACCATCACCAAGGAAAAGAAATGAAAAGAGGTGAAGTGGTTGTCTGAGGAGGCCTTACAAATAGCTGTGAATAGAAGAGAAGAAAAAAGCAAAGGAGAAAAGGAATAATATAACTATTTGAATGCAGAGTTCCAGAGAATAGCAAGGAGAGATAAGAAAGCCTTCCTCGGTGATCAGTGAGAAGAAATAGAGGAAAACAATAGAATGGAAAAGACTAGAGATCTCTTCAAAAAAATGAAAGATACAAGGAGAAAATTTTGTGCAAAGATGGGCACAATAAAGGACAAAACTGGTATGGACCTCTCAGAAGCAGAAGATATTAAGAAGAGGTAGCAAGAATACACAGAAGAACTATACCAAAAAGATCTTCATGACCCAATAATCACAATTGTATGATCACTCACCTAGAGTCAGACATCCTGGAGTACAAAGTCAAGTGGGCCTTAGGAAGCATTACTATGAACAAAGCTAGTGGAGGTGACCGAATTCCAGTTGAGCTATTTCAACACCTGAAAGATGATGCTGTGAAAGTGCTGCACTCAATATGCCAGCAAATTTGGAAACCTCAGCAGTAGCCACAGGACAGGAAAAGGTCAGTTTTCATTCTAATCCCAAAGAAAGGCAATGCCAAAGAATCCTCAAACTACAACACAATTGCACTCATCTCACACGCTAGCAAATTGATGCTCAAAATTCTCTAAGACAGGCTTCAACAGTAGGTGAACCATGAAATTCCAGTTGTTCAAGCTGGATTTAGAAAAGGCAGAGGAACCACACATCAAATTGCCAACATCCTCTGGATCATAAAAAAAGTGAGATAATTCCAGAAAAACGTTTATTTCTGCTTTATTAACTATGCCAAAGCCTTTGACTGTATGGATCACAACAAACTGTGGAAAATTCTTCAAGAGATGGGAATACCAGACCACCTGACCTGCCTCTTTGAAATCTGAATACAGGTCAGGAAGCAACAGTTAGAACTGGACATGGAAAAACATACTGGTTCCAAATTGGGAAAGGAGTATGTCAAGGCTGTATATTGTCACCCTGCTTATTTAACTTATAAGCAGAGTACATCACTAGAAACGCTGGGCTGGATGAAGCACAAGCTGGAATCAAGATTGCTGAGAGATATATCAATAACCTCAGATATGAAGATGACACCACCCTTATGTCAGAAAGCAAAGAAGACCTAAAAAAGAGCCTCTTGACAAAAGTGAAAGAGAAGAGAGAAAACATTGGCTTAAAGCTCAACACTCAGAAAACTAAGATTATGGTATCCAGTCCCATCACTTCATGGCAAATAGATGGGGGAAAAGTGGAAACAGTGACAGACTTTATTTGGGGGGGGCTCCAAAATCACCACACATAGTGACTGCAGCCATGAAATTAAAAGTCACTTGCTCCTTTTAATTATGAAAGATGTTATGACCAACCTAGACAACATATTAAAAAGCAGAGACATTACTTTGCCAACAAAGATCAGTCTATTCAAAGCCACAGTTTTTCCAGTGGTCATGTACAGATGTAGAGTTGGACTATAAAGAAAGCTGAGCACCAAGGAATTGATGCTTTTGGACTGTGGGGTTGGAGAAGACTCTTCAGAGTCCCTTGGACAGTAAGGAGATACAACCAGTTCAGCCTGAAGGAAATCAGTCCTGAATATTCATTGGAAGAACCTGATGCTGAAGCTGAAACTCCAATAGTTGGGCCACCTGATGCAAAGAACTGACTCATTGGAAAAGACCCTGATGCTGGGAAAGATTGAAGGCAGAAGGAGAAGGGGACGCCAGAGGATGAGATGGTTGATGGCATCACCAACTCAATGGTCATGAGTTTGAGTAAACTACAGGAGTTGGTGATGGACAGGGAGGCCTGGCATGCTGCACTCCATGGGGTCACAGAGAGTTGGACACAACTGATCAACTGAACAGAATGGAGCTGATACTGGTAGCTCAGTTGTAAAGAATCTGCCTGCCACTGCAGGAGATGTGGGTTTGATATCTGGGTCAAGAATATCCCCTGGAGAAAGAAATAGCAACCCACTCCAGTAGTCTTCCATGGGAAATCCCAGGTACAGAGAAGCCTGGTGGGTCACAGTCCATGGGATCACAAAAGAGTCGGACACAACTTAGCCACTAAACTACAACATATATGTATCTAATGGAAAGTTATTCGGGCATTAAAAATAATTAAATAGTACCATGCAGCAATAGGAATGGACCTAGAAATTATTGTTTTTAGTGAAGTAATTAAGAAGAGAAATATCACATGTGGAATCTAATTTTAAATGAATTATACAAATAGACTTATTTACAACACAGAAACAGACTCACAGATTTCAAAAATAAACTTTTAGTTACCAAAGGGGTTATGTGGGCAGGGAAGGATAAATCAAGAGCTTTGGATTAATAGACAAACACTACCATATATAAAACAGGTAACCAACAAGGACCTGCCCATAGTAAAAGGAATGAGGATCAGTAAAATAATATTGAATATATATGTATAATTCAATCACTTTATGCTATACTCCTAAAACTAAAACAACATTGTAAATCAATAAAATTAAAGAGGTAATATATAGCAAGCATGGTCACTTGTCTCCCTAACAGTGTCTCAATGTCAGTTGGAATAAAATTTTGTTCATTTTCCCACTCTTTTCCCAAATAAATCATGGATACATTCCCATTAGAACCACCCAGAGACAGTAATCCTCCTGATATTAGTACTCAATTTGAGAGAAGCAGTATTTTCCAGTTCTTGATACTGAGATTTGAGATTTATGCAAAGAAAAAAGAAGTGTCCACTCTACTGACAACTTCCTCACTCTTAAAAGTAGCATACCTAAAAAGATAATCTCTTCTACTTTTGAAAATAGTCAAAAGTAGAAGGGTTTGTCCATAATTATAACTATCTTTTTGCAACAGTGAGAAAATAAAGCCTGATGAAATGTAAATATTTAAGACAGGTAAAAGCTACAAAGAATCCATAAGTTGGTGCTGCCACTAAACCACTAAAATAAGTAATGATTTATGGAGCCCTAGATGTGATAGACAGGGTGCCTGATGAACTATGGACAGAGGCTCGTGATATTGTACAGGAGACAAGAATCAAGACCATTCCCAAGAAAAAGAAATGCAAAAAAGCATCAAAATGGCTGTCTGAGGAGGTCTTACAAATAGCTGTGAAAAGAAGAGAAGCAAAAAGCAAAGGAGAAAAGGAAAGATATTCCCATTTGAATGCAGAGTTCCAAAAAATAGCAAGGAGAAATAAGAAAGCCTTCCTCAGAAATCAATGCAAAAAAACAGAGCAAAACAATAGAATGGGAAAGACTAGAGATCTCTTCAAGAAAATTAGAGATACCAAGGGAACATTTCATGTAAAGATGGGTTCGATAAAGGACAGAAATGGTATGGACCCAACAGAAGCAGAAGATAGTAAGAAGAGGTGGCAAGAATACACAGAAGAACTGTACAAAAAAGATCTTCATGACCCAGATAATCACGATGGTGTGATCACTCACCTAGAACCAGACATCCTGGAATGTGAAGTCAAGTGGGCCTTAGAAAGCATCACTTTGAACAAAGCTAGTGAAGGTGACCGAATTCCAGTTGAGCTATTTCAACACCTGAAAGATGATGCTGTGAAAGTGCTGCACTCAATATGCCAGCAAATTTGGAAACCTCAGCAGGGGCCACAGGACAGGAAAAGGTCAGTTTTCATTCCAATCCCAAAGAAAGGCAATGCCAAAGAATCCTCAAACTACAGCACAATTGTACTCATCTCACACGCTAGTAAAGTAATGCTCAAAATTCTCCAAGCCAGACTTCAGCAATATGTGAACTGTGAACTTCCAGATGTTTCAAACTGGTTTAGAAAAGGCAGAGGAACTAGAGATCAAATTGCCAGCATCTGCAGGATCATCGAAAAAGCAAGAGAGTTCCAGAAAAACATCTATTTCTACTTTTTTGACTATGCCAAAGCCTTTGACTGTGTGGATCACAATAAACTGTGGAAAATTCTTCAAGAGGTAGGAATACCAGACCACCTGACCTGCCTCTTGAGAAACCTGTATGCAGGTCAGGAAGCAACAGTTAGAACTGGACATGGAAAAAAAAAAGAACTGGACATGGACCAACAGACTGGTTCCAAACTGGGAAAGGAGTACATCACGGCTGTATATTGTCACCCTGCTTATTTAACTTATTTGTGGAGTACCTCATGAGAAATGCTGGGCTAGATGAAGCAAAAGCTGGAATCAAGATGCCAGGAGAAATATCAATAACCTCAGATATGCATATGACACCACCCTTATGGTAGAAAGTGAAGAAGAACTAAAGGGCCTCTTGATGAAAGTGAAAGAGGAGAGTGAAAAAGTTGGCTTAAAGCTCAATATTCAGAAAACTAGGATCATGGCATCTGGTCCCATCACTTCATGGGAAATAGATGGGGAAACAGTGGCTGACTGCTTTTCTGGGCTCCAAAATCACTGCAGATGGTGATTGCAGACATGAAGTCAAAGATACTTACTCCTTGGAAGGAAAGTTATGACCAACCTAGAGAGCATATTAAAAAGCAGAGACATGTTTGTCATCAAAGGTCCATCTACTCAAGGCTATGGTTTTTCCAGTGGTTATGTATGGATGTGAGAGCTGGACTATAAAGAAAGCTGAACACCAAAGAATTGATGCTTTTGAACTGTGGTGTTGGAGAAGACTCTTCCTCATGCCTTGGACTGCAAGGAGATCAAACCAGTCCATCCTAAAGGAGATCAGTCCTGGGTGTTCATTGGAAGGACTGATGTTAAAGCTGAAACTCCAATACTTTGGCCACCTCATGCGAACAGCTGACTCATTTGAAAAGACCCTGATGCTGGGAAAGATTGAGGGCAGGAGGAGAAGCAGACAACAGAAGATGAGATGGTTGGATGGCATCACCGACTCAATGGACATGAATTTGGGTGGACTCCGGGAATTGGTGATGGACCGGGAGGCCTGGCGTGCTGCAATTCACGGGGTCACAAAGAGCCGGACATGACTGAGTGACTGAACTGAACTGAACTCAGACCTTCTTGTCCATGAACTAATACATTTGTTTTTTCTTTAAGTTTCATAATCATGCTTCTAAATTCCTGATAACGTTTTTCTCACCAGAACTGTACAGTTCAATAAATTATGCATGTCAATGAAAGAATAGATGAATGGAGCATATTTTAAATCCCTGAGACTTAAGAGTAAGTGTTAATCATTCAGTCGTGTCTGACTCTCTGCGACCCCATGGACTGTAGCCCGCCAGGCTCCTCTGTCCGTGGGATTCTTCAGGCAAGAGTACTAGAATGGGTTGCCATTTCCTCCTCCAGGGGATCTTCCCTGAGACTTAATAAACACTGTTAAATGGAGTAAGATGCATCTGGAAATAAAGGCAGGTAGCAAGGCATGGAAATTTTAATACTTCTTATGAAAAAACTTAATTTCTACAATGTAAAACAATGTATTCAAAAGTGTTTATCAGAAATAGCTCCGTGGACTGATAAAGGAATGGCATATAAGAATCTTTAAGTAAATATGCTTTTAGATTTCATTAAGAATTATAGGTTTCTTTTCTTCAAGATTACATATACAGCCATATGAAATAGGCATTATATTCAAAAGAATATTATATGAAACATTCTCATTTTCTTATTTTAGGGCTAGTGTTTTTAAAATAAATTATGGAAAATACTAATATAAACAAAGTAATCAACCAAAGAATTTTAAAACTAAAATATATGATCATTTCTTTATCATTGTGACAGTGGTATTAGAAATGTGTTTTAGAAAAATATGTCAGTGGCAGATCATTGAGAAGTCTACTGCAGTAATCCACCAGAAAGATCATAAAACCTTGAACAAAGGAAGGGATACTAGATATGAAGGAGCAAGAATAGAGTATTATTAGTAATCAGTGATTAATAAGATGTGTTCAAGTCTGAATTTTTGGATGTGTTTAAAAAAATTAATAAATTGGGAGGATATCAGTGCCTTCACAGAAGCCATGGGAAAGTTATACAGGACTTGTCTCATCTTTAAACACCAAGGCAGCTTACAATGAATACCAATGTTTCTGTCTGAGGACTTTTTTCCAGCTGCAGGATACAGATAATTAATGTCCCAGAAGCAGCTCTCAATCAGTAAAGGACATTCAGCTACTTCATAATATACACGATATTCCGTGTTTCTCAGATAGTATCATTCTGGCACAGATTGTATGCTGGATCCTGATGGCCCCAGCACAATATAAGTACAGTTGTTCATAGTGTTAACCCCCTCATTAATGCATCTACTGTACTGGAAATCCAAGCTAATTCAGTAAGGCAAGAAAACAGTTTAAAGGTATATTGATTTTAAAGTAAGAATTAAGAATAACTCTAGATGTCCATCGGCAGATGAATAGATGAGGAAGTTGTGGTACATATGCATGGCGAAATATTACTCAGCTATAAAAAGGAATGCATTTAAGTCTGTTCTGATGAGGTAGATGAACCTGGAGCATATTATACAAAGTAAGTCAGAAGGACAAATGAAGTATATTAATGCATATATATGGAATTTAGAAAGATGGTACCGACAGTCCTACATGCAAGGCAGCAAAGGAGACAGACATGAAGAACAGACTGTTTTATTCAGTGGGAGAAGGCAAGGTTGGGACGATTTGAGAGAATAGCATTGAAACATATACATTACCGTAGGTAAAATAGATGACCAGTGCAAGTTCAGTGCATGAAGCAGGGCTCCCAGAGTCGGCGCTCTGGGACAGCCCTGGATAGGATGGGAAGGCAGGTGGGTGGGGGTTCCGGATGGGCGAGACACATGTATCCTTGTGGCCAATTCATACTGCTGAATGGCAAAAACCATCACAATACTGTAAAATAATTACTCTCCAATTAGTAACAACAAAAAAAACCCTCTCAGGTTACCTGAAAAAAAAAAAAAGCCCTATAGGCCTATAGCAAAATTCTATAGGTAGAAAAGGCTACAGAATCTATAAAAATTATAGAATAATGGAATAATAATAATAAGTTGAGAACAAAATGAGTGGATAAACAAACTTTGGTATCTATACAATGGAATTCTACTCAGCAATGAAGAGGGACAAAATATTTATATATGGCATGGTGAATCTCAAAAACATTATGCTAAGTAAAAGAAAAGACTTAATAGTGTTTGAGTCCCTTTATTATTCTAGAAAAGGCAAAACTAGAGTGACAGGAATTAAATCAGAGGTGACTGGGACCCGCGTCAGGCAAGTGCACAGAATGCAAAAGGGGCAGAAATGTTAGAGGGTGATGGGATTTTTACCTTCATAGTGCTGATGGTTAAGGACATATAGTTACTAAACATCATCCAGTTATACACCTAAAATGAGTGAAAATTATCTATAAAAAGTATGGATGTAATTAAAATTAAAACAAGGATTTAGAAAGGTAAATAAGATAGGAATGAAAACAAAAGGAGGCCACTGATGATCTTACAAAGAGAAGTTTGAATAAAATAGTTGGGTCAAAAGTCAGATTTTATTGGGCTTTTTTTACATCAACGCACAGTAAGGAACCATGCACTAAATATACATTATAGTTTGGAGAGTCTGAATTGAATGACGGAGAGAGGCTGCACGACAAGAGAAGCCCACACAGAGGGTAAAGGGAGAATGTTCCAAAACAGAGGAGATGAGACTTAGTTAAGATGCAGACGAGAAAGACTGATGGGAAAGGATAGACTGAAACCTTCATTGAGATAGTTGCCCTTGGTTAAGACCCTCATCCAGACTAGGCAGAAGAGAAATTTAGATATGGCTGTATATATTACACATTCGTAGGTAGGGCAGGAAGCTCAGAGAGATGTTGGTTTTCTCAACTTTCTCAGTAAACTAGGAAGCAAGGAAGTTTGGTTAGAGTGAAGTTCAAGAATGGTGACCTTGAAAATTAAAATTTTATAGCCAGAAGGGAGGAAAGCAGTATGGTCAGTAGCTAATGAAGGTCAAGAAAAGGATTGAGCAGTGCTAATGGTGTTGATGAAATTTCAGATGATGAACTGAGAGTGGTTTATATTTACAAAGTTGAATAATACATTTAGAAAGTACAGCCTTGGATAACTAAAAATATTGTAAATATCCACAGTATATAAAAATTTCAAGTCATTGTGCTGTACACTTGAAAATAATGTAATATGTCAATTAGACTTTTTTTTAAGTTGAGGTATAGTCTTGCAAATTGTACTAAAGCCAGAAAGTTTAATTTTAGCATTGGTCTCAGAGCTTTGCTTGGAAGGTGTGGCTAGAGGAAAGAGATACAAAGGGATCAAGAATTTTAGGCAGAGTATTATTTCAGATGATCGCTTGTAGGATCCAGGACAAGCAGGAAAAGAGAGTTCAGGAAAGAACTATTTGTTAGGCTTACTTATCTCTTAGTAATACAATCCCTGCTTCCATAAAGCATATATATACACATCTTTATGACAAGACATTATCAAAGAAATACCTTTTTAAGCAAATGCTGACGGAGGAAAATCCATAAAGACAGAAAACAGACAAAATTATTTTCAAAGGATGTCTATCATTGGTAGTTTGGGTATTTTTTTAATTTAAATTATTATATATATCAAAATTAGAAATGTTTAAAAGTTTATACCTAATCTTTAGCCTGATTTCAACAAAAGATGTAAGTAAGAATTTGAAAATAATAGATCCCTTAGATAGTATTCTGATTTATGACTAATCCAGCATCTTATCTCTGTGACATAATGGTGAATACAGTTCATTTAGTTTCATAATTATTCATAGTTCTTTCATGTTTGACATGAAGAATATGAGAATGGGAAAATGTTTTTATATTTTTCAGTGTTATTTGTACATATTAACAAAAAAAAACGCATTCTGTCCAACCATGTCTTTACTGATTCATGTTTATGCAAAATAAAAACACATTCTGTCCAACCATGTCTTTACTGATTCATGTTTATGCAAAAAAAATGGTATACCTCAGTTATTTTTTAATTGTATAAAGTGATTTATATATTGTGGTTTTCAATATCTGTATCTCTTTTATATATAAGATGCCTAATCTTTAGGATAATCTTTTAAATTTAAGATACTTAAAATATAAAAATACTGATGATAAAGTTATAATTTTGAAATTCTCACATAATATACCAAAAAAAGCCTCGAAGGACATATTTCTCATGTTTCAACCTTTAACCATTTCCACAGGCAATTCAAGCAACTCAGAATTTACTTTGCACTTGACATTATTAAGCCTGTGAGTGAGTTTATCTGGTGTCTGCATATACATGTGCCTGCCTCACACAAAGGAGCCACATGTGACAGTGATTCACCTTGTACACCTTAGAAACTCAGGCAGTGATTTATGGGAGGATGAGAGCCTTTTTGTGTGATGTGTTTGTATCCATGATACTGAAAGTTTCCAAATAAAGCTGAAGGTCATTTACAAGAAAGTATTGATCATTTGGAAAATAAGTACTTAGAGAAAGTCCTACATCTATACAAGCTAGGTTAAGCACCACTTTTGAAGGCAAGAGGAATTGCATTTGTCTGGACTGTAAAACCCACGTTTAGATAAAGAATCTGGCAATAAAGCTGAAAGGCAGACAGGATAAAAGAACAGGGTATTATTAATGCTTATCACTCCTTAGGTCCATGCAGTTCAATGACAGATTGAAAGGGATGTGCTGATAAAGGATTTGCCTATAGTTTGACACAGTGTGCAGTGGTTCCAATAAGCCTCTTGTGGAACAAAGAATGCTAAGACACTTCTGAAGTTTGAATAGATGAGTGACAGCTCTGAGCCTAAGTGGCAGATAGTGTGTCCCTCAGGCTTTTGTTACACATATATGACATGTAACAATTTATATATATATAAATATCTCTAAGAGACTATATCAACTTGCTGTGTTAATAATAAAGTAGTAACTGCAATTCCTGCTTTAATTTCAGGAATTTTTATGAGAGCATCAAACAGAACCCTAAATGTTCAAGAAAATATCATTGTTTTCACTTTACTGCAGATCTTAAATTTTCTGGATCTTTCTAAACTTTTTAAAACATATCACCAAAAATGCCACCACATTACCAGCAATGAAACAGATATGCCAGAAAATACAGACTATAAAAATTTATTCTACGAAATCAAACACCTTAAAATTTTAAGACCGTGAACTCCACCTAAATATTAGATTTTGACTATATATTGACTATATATATCTAGTAGTTTTCTAGTAGATAAAACATGCAAATAGTTTAAACTTTATCAACATTTTAATCATGTGATTATCAGCTAATTTTACAGAGAATACTAAATGTCATGTACACAGGCCTTAGCCTATGTATGCCTGAATAAGTGTTCTGAAAATGAGTAAAACTGAAAGTTCTGTTTCTTTTATCTTTGTATAAACTGAGTACTTTTTTAAACAGGTTTGCTTTATATAAGATAGACAACATTTAAATGATAAATCTTCCGTAGTTAAAAATATACAACATTAATGGTCGTTATTTTTTTTTTCATTTATTTTTATTAGCTGGAGGCTAATTACTTTACAATATTGTAGTGGTTTTTGTCATACATTGACATGAATCAGCCATGGATTTACATGTGTTCCCCATCCCGATCCCCCCTCCCACCTCCCTCTCCACCCGATCCCTCCGGGTCTTCCCAGTGCACCGGGTCCAAGCGCTTGCCTCATGCATCCAGCCTGGGCTGGTGATCTGTTTCACCATAGATAATATACATGTTTCGATGCTGTTCTCTCGAAACATCCCACCCTCGCCTTCTCCCACAGAGTCCAAAATTCTGTTCTGTATATCTGTGTCTCTTTTTCTGTTTTGCATATAGGTCGTTATATTTTTTATTCTTTTGTCCTAAAGAATTATAGTTGAAATTATTCATAATATGTATTCTGAGACTTTTTCATTTATGTTTTCACAAGCATGAGTCAAGTACTTTTAAGAAAAAATGGTCAACTGCAAATATGTACTTTATCATAGAAAATTTGTCTTAAGTCATCTCAAAGCCATGGAGAATTGGGGAGCTCAAGCACTTTTGAAATTCATTTTTCAATTTAAAAACAGTAAAATTAAGCAGGTAGGTGACTCATATGTATTGAATATAAGTGATAAAAATTAAAATGAGTTTTCTTCCTCCCCACAAATCTCTAGTATGTCCACCTTAGAAGCTGCTATTTTTTTTGGTACCGTTTTTGGACATTTTACGTATGTAGGTAAAAGACCTGTTTCCGTGCGCACCCCCTTCTCCCTTCCACGCCTCACTGGCTCCTCCTCCTCTGTGCTGCCTCTAAGATACACGTGTATGTTTGGTAACCTTTCCATATTTGTACGTAAGTATCTAAATTCATTATGCTAAGAGTTTTAAAGGGATGTAGGATATTTAACCAGAATATATTAAGTGTCCCTATCTTGGGAGCTACCTGGACGCTCTATATTGGTCTTACCGTATGTCGTTGTGTCAGTGTATACATATTGTTTACATACTGTGTGTGTATGTGTACTTCTCATGTCAGTATATCTGTATGTCAGTCGTGTCTGACTCTTTGTAACCCCCTAGTCTGTAGCCCACCAGGCTCCTCTTTTCGTGGAATTTTCCAGGCAAAAATACTGGAGTGGGTAACCATTCCCTTCTCCAGGGGATCTTCCCGACCCAGGGATCATACCCAGGTCTCCTGCATTGCAGATTCTTTACCATCTGAGCCAGAGGGCTATACCACCTTAATAATTCATGATACCTGTTAGAAAAAGTCCAATTTGTTCTTCAATATTGCATTTTCTCCTTTTGCCTCTTAAATGTCTTTCACTCCTTGATTATATAGAATTATATTGCTTAATTTTCAAATATAAAGAGATATTTTAGTTGACTTTAGTTTCTGACTTCTACCTTAATTTCCATGAGACTAGAAATATAATCTGTTTATTTATAAAAATTTTTGAAATTAGTTGGGAATTTTCTTTTTGGCCTAGTTATATAAATAAGTTATGTACTTCAAAAGAATTAATATTTTTTGGACTTTGCAGGAGCAGCTAGAGTTAAGAGCATATTTGACATATATGACATATATATATATAAGTATGGATATATATATCAAATATGCTAAATTTATACATCTTTTTCAAAGTCCCTATCTCCTTGCTTACTTTTGGCTTCTTCCTTTTTTTTTTTTTTTAACTCTTGGCTTCTTATTCTAACATTTATTTAAAGAGGTATGATAATTGGAGAAGAATAAGAAAAACTGTCACTGTTTACAGATGACATAATACTATACATAGAAAATCCTAAAGATGCTACTGGAAAACTACTAGAGCTCATCAATTAGTTCAGCAAAGTTTCTGGATACAAAATAAATATACAGAAATCTGCTGGCATTTCCATATACTAACAATGAAAGATCAGAAAGAGAATTTAAGGAAATAGCTCATGCAGCTTAGTATCCAAAAAAACCAAAAAAAAACTCATTCAAAAAATGAGCAGAAGACCTAAATAGACATTTCATCAAAGAAGATATACAGATTGCAAGAGGCATAAGAAAAGATGTTTAACATGCTAATTATTAGAGAAATGCAAATCAAAACTACAATGTGTTATCACCTCACACTGGTCAGAATGACCATCGTCAAAAAGTCTACAAACGAAATGATGGAGGAGGTGTGCAGAAAAGGGAACCCTCCTACTCTGCTGGAGGGATATAATTTGATATAGCTGCTATGAAGAACAGTATAGAGGTCCCATAAGAAACTAAAAATAGAACTACCATATGAAACAGCAGCCTTACTCCTGGGCATATAGCTGGAGAAAACCATGATTCAAAAGGACACATGAACCCCAGTGTTCATTGCAGCACTGTTTACAACAGCCAAGACATAGCAGCAACCTAAATGTCAATCCACAGGGGACTAGATAAAGAAGATGTTGTCCATATATACAAGGGAATATTACATAAAAATGAATGAAATAATAGCATTTGCAGCAACATGGGTAGACCTAGAGATTATCATACAAAGTGAAGTCAGAGAAAGATGAATATCATATGATATCACTTATAGGTAGGATCTCAAAAAATGACACAAATGAACTTACTTCTAAAACAGAAACAGACTCACATACTTAGAAAATTAACTTATGGCTACCAAGGTGGAAGAGAAGGGGTGAGGGATAGATGGGGGTTTAGGATTGACATGTACAAACTTCTATATTTATAATAGATAACCAAAAAGGATCTAGTGAACTCTGCACAGCAAACTCTGCAATAACCCTCAAATGGGAAAAGAATTTGAAAAAGAGTACGTACATGTATAACTGAATCACTCTGATGAAACTAATAACATTGTTACAATTAACATATTATTCTATATTCTATATAGATATACATATTCTATATATATATATATACTATATTCTAATAGAAACTAAAAATTAAAGTCCTTATGTTGGATTTGTTGTTTTCTCCTTTTAATTCTATTAAAATCTTATCTTTTGAGGGTATATTATTTGGGTATATATGCACATTTTAAACTTTTATCATCCTGGGAATTAACCCATTTAATTACTATGAAAGAGTTATACTTTTTTTGTTTATTATTAAATTATTCTAATCCTTTACTTTCATATTCCCTGAATTTTATACTTAAGTTGTAATTCCTGGAAGCTGCATATGATTTGTTTTTTGATTGAGTCTGAAACTCTTTCTTTTTTGAATGTAAAGCATTATCTTAAGGGTCTTATGGTACCAAATATATTTTGCCCAGTTTTAAATGAAATGAAAGTGTTTTTTAAGAAAACAGTTTCTTATACCTGTACTCCAAAACACAGAGGAATTATTTTATATGGTGCTACTTCTTAATACTTGCCTTTATATATCTTTACTGTTTCCTTCCCCCTTCATTGATCCCTGCCTTGTTGTGGCAAAGAGGCTTGCATAACTCAATGAAGCTATGAGCCATGCCATGTAGGACCACCAAGAAAAACGGGTAACAGTAGAGAGTTCTGACAAAACATGATCCACTGGAGGAGAGAATGGCAAACCACTCCAGTATGCCAGTCATGAGAATCCCATGAACTGTATAAAAAGGCAAAAAGATGTGACAGTAACAGATAAGCCCCCCAGGTCGGAAGGTGTCCGATATGTTACTGCAGAAAAGCGGAGGACAAATACTAACAACTCCAGAAAGAAGGAAGCAGCTAGACCAAAGCAGACATGACTCTCGGTTGTGGATGTGTCTGGTGAGGAAAGTAAAATCCACTGCTATAAAGAACAGTATTGCATAGGAACCTGGAATGTTAAGTACATGAATCAAGGTAAATTGCCCCCTAATGCAAATAGCTGACTCACTGGGGGAAAATCCTGTTGCTGGGAAAGATTGAAAGCAGGAGAAGAGGGTGACAGAGGATGAGCTGGTTGGATGGAATCACCTATTCAATGAATATGAGCTTGAGCAAACTCCAAGAGATGGTGAGGGACAGGGAAGCCTGGCATGTTGCAGTCCGTGGGGTCACAAAGAATCAGACACCAGTTGGCAACTAAACAAAAACAATTTCTTTCTTCTAAACACTAGTCATTCATTCAAATTTGAAATGAATGGAAGACTTACATATGCCCAATTTAAGTCATTTGTTTTATTTCGTATAAACTATTTTAACACAATCTTTGCCAAAAGAATTTTATTATTTTCTGTTGCATATTTCTTATTAAATATTAGTAATAGTACTTAATGTTGAAAAGGTCTCTCTACCTCATTGTAGGCTCTTTTAAACCACTTTTATTAGTGATCTTTCTTGACCAAAGAGAATGCACGATTGAATTTAATAAGCTGAATTTAAAAGTTGAAACAAACAGATAAAAGAGGTTTTAACATAGAAAAATTAAAGCAAGACTGATGAGAGTGAGATGAAATGAAATGCAAAAAGGATCTGAAGGGAGTCTTTGAATGTGATATTAAAGCAATTGTTATGTAGTTCAAAGGCTGAAAGCTGATACCTATTGATGATTCTTTAATAGACCCATCCAAAATAAGAGAAGTTCACAAGTTCAACTGAAAACAGATACATGACTTATTCTAGACCCCTCAAAAAACTTCTATCACTTTGCTGAAAGAGACGTAAAGATACAGATATAAGTACAGATATAGATATCTTTCTATCAAATGCCTTTTGTGAGTAACTCATCTGTCAAAAATAAAGAGGTGTATTTCTTTTTCTAATTTTCTCCAGCTGGTGGTTTAAGTATAGAGTAGTTAGGCTGATTTCCATAAACTGTAGTCACAAATCAGTCCCATTGCTTTTCTGTAATTATGTCTTGTATAATGCAGAAATTAGAGGTTTACATAAACATGCAATCAAAAGGCATTTCAGGAATGGACCAAAAAAAAGGCTACTTTTCTTATGTTTTAAAATACTTAGAAGTTATCTCTCTTCTCTGTCTCAATTCCTTTATATGTAAAATCAGGTGCTAGTAATACCTACCTACCTACATAATGACTATAAAGATAATTTAAAATAGATTGTGTGAAGTACTTAATTCAACAGCAGTCTCTTTGTTATTGCTTAGTATTATTTGAAACTGAATATAAAATTGATCTAAATGTCCAGCCAAGTTACATGTTTTATTTTTTCTACCAGGTAACATTTGAAGTAAAATATCAAAAGTAGTACCACATATCTAAAATTGATTTTTAAAAGTTTCAAAAGTATAACTTGAGTACACATCAGACTGTTGTCATTGACTAGATAAACCAGAAGTAAAACTGACAGCAAATGACATATCATAAAAGTAATAAACAGTGCCCAAAGAAGATGTCCAAGATGATCCACTAGACTGCAGGAGAAAATGCTACAAATTCTATTGATAATTATAATTAATATGTTGAGGTTTTCATTATGATGTAGATTAAAAGAACCAAAACTCAAATATTAGGGGTCCAATCACAATCCAGATACACCCACTGCTACTGTTCATGTCTGAGTTTTCACCAAGGAACCGCACTGCTTGGCTAGTTGCCATCATTTGCACGAAACACACAAGGACTCAGACATCAAAACAAAGGCAGTTGGGGAGAGGGGTGGATCTAAATATTCAAATGAAAAGTAAATGTAACAATACCTTATTTAATGCAGAGCATTTTTGTATTTCGGGTTTGTTTTTTGAAAACACAGTACAGCCTAGTTTCCCAATCCTTTGAACTTTCCAACATAGAAATCTGCAGGGCAAGAATAGAGACACAGATGTAGAGAATGGACTTGTGGACACAATGGGGGAAGGAGAGGGCGGGAAGAACTGAAAGAGCAGCATTGACATATATACACCACCGTGTGTAAAACACAGCGTTAGTGGGAAGCTGCTGTACCACACGAAGCTAAAGATGACCTAGAGAGGCGGGACAGGGATTCACTGTGGCTCAGACTCGAGAGTCTGCCTGCAATGTGGGAGACCTGGGTTCAGTCCTGGGTTGGGAAGATTCCCTGGAGAAGGGAATGGCTACCCACCCCAGTATTCTTGCCTGGAGAATCCAATGGCCAGAGGAGTCTGGCGGGCTCCATGGAGTTGCAAAGAATCAGACACAACTGAGTGACTTGACTTTCACTTTCAGAGGGGTGGGATGGGGGTAGGAAGGAGGCTCAAGAGGGAAGCGATATACATATTCATGTATCTGACTCACTCGTTTGTATAGCAACAACTGACACAACATTGTAAAGTGATTATGCACCAATTTAAAAATGGTAAATTTAAATAAAAAAAGCCACCAAAGGAGATCACAAGTAATTAAACGTATATCATTAAAAGACTTATCAAAAAGCTTGAACACTGTTATCTGGAAAGTCATAGTTAATTTTTAAATGAATCTGGGTTTTCCATAATTCAAGGGTTTTATGCTATACATAGTGAGTGTGTTTTACCAATATAGACTTCATATATCTTTCATTTAATATAGAAAAATTCACAAAGAGCCTATAATATGCATTGGGACATATTTGTTTTTGTTCTTTAGGACAAAATGTTGAACATTTAAAACATTTTTTATTTACAGCCCCATTGTGTCTTTTAGTTAACCACAGGTTAACTAAATTACTATTACTAATTTACTAATTACTATTAAATTACTAAATAACTAAATTAACAAAACCAGTTTTGTTAATTAAGAAAGAGAAACATTTTAACTCCTTTCTATTTTTTCTTTATCATTTAGTGTCTAAAAATTCTTTGTAATCTCTATTTCCAAATATGCCTGGCAAGATCCTTATTTAATTAAAACTCTTCTGGAAAACAAGGGTTTAGACAGTGAGCTTGTTTTTTTTTTCTTTTTTCTTTTTTTCAAAACGAAAATGTATTATTATTACCAAAATTGGAATATATTTATTGTTATAATTTTGAAATACTTTAGAGTAATAGGAAGTTGGAAAGTTATCACAGAAAGTTCCTATATAATCTTCTTCCAGAAACCCTATTGGCTACATCTTATTATATAAATAGAATCAAAGGGTCACATATTGTATGACTGTTTATATAATATTCTCAAAATGACAAAAGTATAGAGATGGAGAACATAGTAATGATTGTAAGAGATAGGAATGGTAGGTATAATGATTACCTGGATCTAAACATATGATAGGGTATATGTAGCACTAACGGTAAAGGTAGCATTAGTGGAAAAGAACCTGCCTGCCAGTGCAGGAGACATAAGAAATGTGGGTGCGATCCTTTGGTCAGGAAGATTCCCTGGAGCAGGGCATGGCAATCCACTCCATTATTATTGCCTGAAGAATCCCATAGACAAAGGAGCCTGGTGGGCTACAGTCCATGGGTCACAAAGAGTCAGACATGACTGAAGTGACTTGACACGCACATGTACATATGATAAAGTTGCCTGAAACCACACAGACACCGTATGCCAATGTCAGGTCCTTGAGTTGGATATTATACTACAGACATCTAAGATGTAGCCAATAAAAGATAGCATTGCTCCTGTCTGCCTTGGCTGCTCTAGCTATTGCTACTGATAAAAGCTGAACTTGCCAGGTACAGAGCTCCCAAAGGGTGATACCGTCCTCCCAGGGTGATGTTTGATTGACTTGCACCTTGTGTTGTAGTGGAAGGAGCCGTGATTCTTCTTGAATCAAATATCCTGGGTGTGGGTCTATGGGCAACATTCCTGAACTGAAAGCCTCTTAACCAGTGCCTCTGTCCAACATAGTGTTTTTTGTCCATTAATCTGGCCTAATGCATAAATCAAATATAAAGCACCCAATTTAAAGAAAAAGGAGTAGCAGATCATGGGATACACTGGTGTTTTCACATATCATACCACCAGTGACTGCTGGTTTGAGAGAGAGAGAGGACTGCCTTTTGAAGGTGCAGTTTAAAGAACAAGTTAGACACATTACCTATGATCTTTGCCATCCTTCTTGATACACCATCCTCCAGCTTGCAATATATACTCTGAGATAAAAACCAACATTCAATATATATGGTTGTCGTAATAAATAGAATGCATGATTCTGGGAACCAAAGTTTGGGGAAAGGACTGCCCTGCTTCTAATAATTTCCTATGACTCATGAAGAATCTGTGGTTTCTGTCTCTTTTTCCCACAAGGGAAATCACTTTTACCAGAATTTTTATAAATGTTACATCAAATTTTAAGTTTTGCCTGCTGTTCAGTCACTTTGATTTATGCAGAGAAGAAATCAAGGAAAGGGGTCACTATTTGGACAATAATAATTGACCCTGAATGTTAGGAGACAGAGCTGCTCTAACAGTTTTGGGCAACCAGGTGATCAACTAGGCCCTCCTCTGTCTCTTAAATCTTCCCTAACAAATTTTTTTGCTTTGGGGAAGATGGAAGATAGTGTTGCTGGGTTTTTTCTTTTTTTTTAACTTACGAAGGAAAATATATTCCCCCCCCCCCGCCCCCTGGAATATTCATGACATCATTCCTTCCATCATGTCACCATCATGACATGTTTAGAAAATTCAGGATATATTCCAATATGGATCATTCTCTAGTGATGGTGGGTCCTGATAGTCTGATAGGTGTTGGCAGCTTGTTCTAGTTTGCCTGCAGAGAGAATCCAGCATCTCAAGGGATTCTGAATAGAAGAAGAGTGATAAATGTGGACATGCAATTACATGGTATTTATTACTAAAATCAACTCAAACAGAAGCAGCAGAAAGAAGCCCTCCCCAACAGGCAAGCTCTCAACACTTAACTCATAGTTATAAACTTCCTTGTCCTGGTGCGAGGCTCAGCACCCCTGTAGGCCTCCACTGATACAATCCTTCACCCGCTTGTTTCTTGGGCTGTGATATTCCTAGCTTGTCGGACAACTTCTCACTTTTCAGTGTTTTTAATGTTCATTTTACATAGAATGTCCAGGGTTTTATCTGTATTAGCTGGAAGAATATGGGGACATCCATTCCATCTTACCAGAAGCAAAATACCATATTGATTTTTAATTGTCTTAACTACTATACAAGGCTCAGTCCTCTAAGGGGAGGCTAATATGTCTTTGGAGTCATTGTGTGCCTTCACAATTAAACCCATTTCCCAGTTGCTTCCCACATGGCGCTAATGGTAAAGAATCTGCCACAAGTTCAGGAGACGCAAGAGACATGGGTTTGGTCCCTGGGTAGGGAAGATCCCCTGGAGGGGGAAATGGCAACACATTCCAGTACTCTTGCCTGAAAATTCCAGGACAGATGATCCTGGTGGGCTGAAATCCATGGGGTCGGAGAGTTGAACAGGACTGAGCATGCACATACACAAACACACACCTGATGCAAGATGAGTTGGGAACCACGCAGGACCCTGTGGGCATCCTGAGCAAGGAAGCCCTTCTGTGTCCCCCATTTCTTTTCTTCAGGAAATAGACTTAGGCCTCTATGACCTTCCCTGAGTTCTAAAGGGCAGAATTGAATAGCTGCTAATCAAGGAAGGGACGGGATGCAGAGACAGGGGAGGAGCAGTGAAGGAACAAGAGTGGAGTCTTGGATGAAGGTCCTGCCCCTCCTTCTCCAAGGGATATGCTCAACAGTATCTCTGAGCTCTTTAAAGATCTAAAACCTCCAACAAAGGGAAGATGTTCGCATTCTTCATTCCAGAGAAGACCTAAGGCCAGATCAAAGTAACCCAAGAAGCTTATCAAGAGATTCTGAGACCAGATTAAAGGACTGCAGGCCCTTTGCACACCCTGGGTTATCAGTGGCCCCATCCTTGAACCATTGCTAGGAAACTCTTCACCCCATCCTCCCGGGTTGAGAACCCCAAACCTACTGTGTCTCCTTTTACCTCACAAAGCAATAAAGATATTCTTCTACTTCAGACAAAACTCTGTCTCTGAGATTTGATGCGGCACCAGCACAAAGAGGCCAAGTTTTCTGCATCAAGCCCACTGCTCCTGCTCTCTCAAATCTCCATTTCTCTCAGGAACCTTAGTTCTATGACTCTCTTCATTTTATGGAACTCATCTACATTCACAGGGAAGTAGTATTGAGTTGGAGTGAGAGTAACAAAATTTAGGAATCTCTTCTACAACATAGACATCAGGCTACTAGAAAAATTCACATATGTCTTGGTGCTACAATTTTGTACCATCATTTCAGCTATTTAGCCTCTCTCTGTATTTAGAGAAGTAGCAGAGACCTTAGGTATTCATGGGAAAGGAGTATTGTTTCTGTACATATTTGCTTTTATTCCTTAAGTCCATTTCTCAAATGCCGTATTTCCACATCTGGTTGTGTATTATCCGTTCTGCACATAGATAGCACAGATCCTTCTAGACTTTCCTCTGTTCCTACTGCTTAATGCTTAGTTGTGTCCGACTCTCTGCAGCCCCATGGACTGTAGGCCACCAGGCTCCTCTGTTCATGGGATTCCCCAGGCAAGAATACTGAATGGATTGCCATTTCCTTCTCCAGGGGATCTTCCTGAGCCAGGGATCGAACCTGCCTCTCCTCTGTCTCCGGCATTGGCAGGCAGATTTTTTATCAATGTTAAAATATCGATGTTTTATCGATATTACCTGGGATATTCAAGGTAATAAATGGCCAACATGAACATGAGGTAAAAGGCAGTAAGGGGTCACCCTTGTTCCACTATTACATCCTGATGTGAGAGCTGTGTGATTCTTCAGATCAAGAAACTACTTTGCTGGGTTTTTGTTAAAATAAGCTATCACAGATCATAGGCCTTGAACCATCTACATTAGACGATGTACCGTCTTTGGCCATTTCCTTAAATCCTTTACTTTACACATTTATGTCCTAACCCCATACACTCAGAGGCATGAGGAAAAGCCAGCTACTCAAGTTCTTTGTTTGTTCTTTAAACCATAAATAAACATACATGACAAACCTTTCTCTTGCTAAAAAAAAAAAAAAAATGTGTCCAGGAAACTAATGGAGAAAGATGAGGTGACAAAGCAAAAAGTATGTCATTTTATAAATGGCCTCTACTTTCTATTGAATCAATATTTTCACAGAAAGTTATCTAGAAAAAGGGCCTCTGATTCTAAAAATTCAAACATCATGCTGTTTTATCTGCATTTTTTTTTTCAGTGCATCTAGAGAAATCTTCGACTGTGAAACTGTAGACTGAAAGTGTTTCTTAGCAGTGGGCTCTCTTTTCCTGTGACCTGCTCATACCCCCTTATTCCCAACCCCCAGGGCACACTGGCAATCAAGTCACACAGTGTTAACATAGCCTCGCACTTGTTATTTTAAATATCCTTGCTGCTACATCTTTGAACTTTCTGCTCATACGTCTTTGGTCGCTCAGTCATGTCTGACTCTTTGCAACCCTTTTGGACTGTATCCCAACAGGCTCCTGTGTCCATGGGATTTTTTAGGCAAGAATGTTGGAGTGGGTTGCCATTTCCTCCCCCAGGGATCTTCCCTACTCATGGTTCAAACTTGTGTCTCCTATGTCTCCTGCGTTGCAGGCAGATTCTTTACCCACTGAGCCACTGGGAAGCCCTTGAACTTTCTACTCAGGAGCAAGGAAGCAGGCTCCACCTGTGACGATCACCTTTCCCACCTCATCTTCACCTCTGGCCCTCAGGCTTTCACATCTGGGACTACGCGCATGGTCTTCTGGGATTTTAGTCTATTTTCTATTTTACTTTGCTTCTTTATAACTGTCCTTGTGTCAATTTCAGTATCCTGTGCACATCTTCAATCGAAGTTACAGTATTCATGACCCATATGATAAGGTTCTCCTTATCATAACCAGTTTCTATTTGCTAGAATTACAGTCCTTCACTGAGAGCCAAAAGTTGCCCCCACCTTTTTGGATTATATTTGAGACTAGGTTTTTCTTAAATTGTTTTCATACCAGTCTTCCTAGAAATCTCTTAATAAGCTCTATTTACATATGTAAAATGAAAAATATATATATTAAAGTGTAAGTTTATATTTGCCCTCACAAAGCACATGATTGTGTGTTTATAACTGAGTTTAGACTTTTTTTTTAGTCCACATTACAAGAGAACTAATACTGTGCTGGAAGTAATTCTACCACAATGAAGATCAATGTTTTACCTACTTTAAGACAATGTGGGAACACATGAAATGAAGAATAACAAATCTGGCTGAAACCCTGATAAGCCAAGTAACCAGTCAATTTTTCTTTAATGTATTTTTTTTTCTTTACTATTCATAATTCAGCAGAATTCTGCTTAAGCTACTTACTGCTGGACAATTTTTAAGTCAGGGAACAGTCTGCAGGATGCCTGCTGCAGAAATATAATGCCTTTCTGAGCAGCACTTACAATTTTCATTTTGGATTTTCAAATCTCAAAGGAAGCATCTGCTTAAAGAAGTACATCATGTGTGTGATGAAGAGTCTTATTCACAAAGAATACCAGGAAGTGTAGTTAGAAGAATCTAGCAAAAAGAAAAAGATATGCAGAAGACATTTTTGTCACTTAAAGTGCCATTTTTTACTCTATTGTTTCCCACTGTCTGATAAGCTAAAACTTTTCCAGAGAAGTTTGTACAGAGATTTTAAAAATTAATTTCTGTGAAATTCTTATGAGAAAATGCTTAAATATAATACCATTTAATCAGGCAAGCCTTGAGTGGTAAAAAACTGCAGTGACCTTTCTCAGTTACTAGTAGGAAGGCACTTAAGTTGGAGACAAAGTGGCCTCCTATATCTGACTGAATCTGTCGAGTATTCAGATCATGATCTTGCTTGTTCTGTGCAATAGAAAGCAATTGCACAGCTCTGAACATTTTAATTTGACTGCCATCAAATTTGTGTAAGGTGTTCAGCTTGTGTAGAGGTCTGTGTTTAGAGAACTATTACAATCTGATGAAAATGTACCATGAGTTCAACCCAATCTCTATTAGGCCTCTGCTTTAAGAGATTTTTCTTTTTTACAGTGTTGTTGTTTTCTGCCATACATCATTGGAAATCAGTCATAATTATATACATGTCCCCTCCCTACTGGGCCAGTCCTCCCTCATCCCACCCCTCTAGGTCATCCCCAAATGCCATGCTGGGTTCCCTGTGTTACATACCAACTTCCCACCGGCTATCTGTTCTAAACTTGATAGTGTATATATGTTATTGCTACTTTCTCCATTTGTCCCACTCTGTCTTTCCCCAACTGTGTCCACAAGTCCATTCTCTACATCTTTATTCCTTCCTTGCAAATAGGTTCATCAGCGACATTTTTCTAGATTCCATATATATGTGTTAATCTACATGTATAGTAGGCATGAAATCAAAGTGAAATAAAGAAAAAATATACTGAATAAGCTTCAAGTTTATCTCCTATTCATCAGAAAAGGAATGAAAAATATTTAATAGATCAGCCTGCTGAAAGAAACAAATAGGAAACCTTCACTATGAGAATTAGCTATGGAAGTAGAATTTAAAGTCAACTCTGATAAAGATAAACCAATTATCCTTTAAATTGAATTAGGATTTCAGCTCTAATGAACAGGCAGACACTAATTTAGATGTTTTTAAACCTCCATTTTTAAGGAGATACAGAAGAATGCTGGAAACCTTCAAATCAATAGAATCAATTCCCCTGCTGTATTCTCCCCTATCAGTGATAGAGGTATAGATAACAAGATAATCCCAATTTTATTAGCTTCTACAAACACTATAAAAATAATATGAATATATAGTGCATTTTTCTCAAAAACCACTCACACATTTTTATAAAATTGTTCCCATGCTTGCCCAGTCAGTTGGACTCAAACCTTTAGGTTTGGCAAATGTGTTGCACTATAACAATTTGTCATGGTTTATAACTTCTGCCACAACTGACCACATACCTGAAATACATTTTCCCAGTGCTGAACAATGGACTTTATTATTTGGAAAATAAACTGTGATTAACTATAGTCAACAAAGAGTCCTAATGCAGCACTTGTGTGCAGTCTCAAAAAACAGCAGAAGGATGTGTTCGTTTTGAAGGCAGACCATTCAACAGCACAGTAATCCAAGTCTATGCCCCAGCCCCTAATGCTGAAGAAGATGAAACTGACTGGTTCCAAGAAGACCTAAAACACCTTCTAAAACTAACACCAAAAGAAACAAAATGTCCTTTTCTTCTTAGAGGATTGAAATGCAAAAGTAGGAAGTCAGGAGAGACTTGGAGTAACAGGCAAGTTTGGCCTTAGAGTACAAAATGAAGCAGGGTAAAGGCTAATAGAGTTTTGCTAAGAGAACACCCTGGTCTTAGCAAACACCTGCTTCCAGCAACACAAGACAAGACTCTGCACATGGACATCACCAGATGGTCAATACCAAAGTCAGATTGATTATACACTTTGCAGCCTAAGATGGAGAAGATCTATATATGCAGCCAAAAAAATAAATAAATAAAACAAGACCCAGAGCTGACTATGGCTCAGATCATCAGCTCCTTATTGCCAAATTCAGGCTTATGTTGAAGAAAGTAGGGAGAACCACAAGGCAATTCAGGTATGACCTAAATCAAATCCCTTATAATTATACAGTGGAGGTAATGAACAGATTCTAAGGACTAGATCTGGTAGACCAAATGCCTGAAGAACTATGGAAGGAGGTCTTAACATTGTATAAGAGGTGGTGACCAAAACCATCCCCAAGGAAAAGAAATGCAAGAAGACAAAGTGGTTGTCTGAGGAGGCCTTATAAATAGCTGAGAAAAGAAGGATGCAAAAGGCAAAGGAGAAATGGAAAAATATGCCCAACTGAATGCAGAGTTCCAAAGAACAGAAAAGAGAGATAAGAAAGTCTTCTTAAGTGAACAGTGCAAAGAAATAGAGGAAAATAACAGAATGGGAAAGATTAGAGATCTCCTCAAGAAAACTGGATATACCAAGGGAACAGTTCATGTAAACATGAGCACAGTAAAGGACAGATATGGCAAGGACATAACAGAAGCAGAAGATATTAAGAAGAGGTGGCAAGGATACACAGAAGAACTATACAAAAAGATCTTAATGATCCAGATAACTGTGATGGTGTAGACACTCACCTAGAGCCAGACATCCAGGAGTGTGAAGTCAAGTAGGCCTCAGGAAGTATTAGTACAAACAAAGTTAGTGGAGGTGATGGAATTTCGGTTGAGCTATTTCAAATCCTAAAAGATGAGGCTGTGAAAGTTGTACACTCAATATGCCAGAAAATTTGGAAAACTCAGCAGTGGCCACAGGACTGAAAAAGGTCAGTTTTCATTCTAATCTCAAAGGAAGGTAATGCCAAAGAATGTTTGAACTACCACACAATTGCTCTCACTTTTCACAGGCTAGCAAAGTAATGCTCAAAATTCTCCAAGCTAGCCTCAGCAGCACGTGAACCGAGAACTTCGAGATGTTCAAGCTGGATTTAGAAAAGGCAGAGAAATCAGGGATCAAATTGCCAACATCTGCTGGACCATAGAGAAAGCAAGGGCATTCCAGAAAAACATCTACCTCTGTTTCACTGATTACACTAACGACTTTGACTATGTGGATCATAACAAACTGTGGAAAACTCTTAAAGAGATGAGAATACCAGACCATCTTCCTGGTCTCCTGAGAAACCTATATGCCAGTCAAGAAGCAACAGTTAGAACCTTATGTGGAACAACTGACTGTTTCAGGATTTAGAAAGGAGTATGACAGGGCTGTTTATTGTCACCGTGTTTATTCAACTTATATACAGAGCACATCATGAGAAATGCCAGGCTAGATGAGTTACAAGCTGGAATAAAGATTGCCAGGAGAAATATCAGCAACCTTAGATATGCAGATGATACCATTCTAATGGTAGAAAGCGAAGAGGAACTAAAAATCCTCTTGATGAGAGTGAAGGAGGAGAGTGAAAAAGTCGGCTTAAAACTGAATATTAAAAAAAACTAAGATGATGGCATCTGGTCCCATCACTTCATGGCAAATAGAAGGGGAAAAGGTGGAAGCAGTGACAGATTTTCTCTTTTTGGGCTCTAAATTCACTGCAGATGGTGACTGTAGCCATGAAATCAGAAGATGATTGCCTCTTGGCAGAAAAGCTATGACAAGCCTAGATAAATGAGTTAAAAAGCAGAGACATCACTCTGCTGACAAAGGCCTGCCTGTATAGTCACGGCTATGGTCTTTCCAGTAGTCACATATGGTTGTGAGAGCTGGACCATAAAGAAAGCTGAGCGCTGAAGTATTTATGCCTTTTAACTGTGGTGCTGGGGAAGACTCTCAAGAGTCCTGTGGACAGCAAGGTGATCAAATCAGTCAGTCTTAAGGGAACTCAACCCTCAATACTCTTTGGAAGAACAGATGCTGAAGCTGAAGCTGCAGACCTTTGGCCACCTAATGTGAACAGCTGACTCAGTATTTCCCTGCTGCTGGGAAGGACTGAAGGCAGAAAGAAACAAGGGCATGACAGAGGATGATGTTTGGATGGCATCACCGATGCCATGGACATGAACTTGGGCATACTCTGGGACATGATGGTAGACAGGGAGATCTGGCGCTGTAGTCCATGAGGTTACAAAGAGTCGGACACAACTTGGCAACTGAACAACAAACAAAGAAATCATAGAATATAATCCATCCTCTCTGCTATTAGTTTTCTTATTACCTTTTAACAACTGTTACATGAGTTGGTTTTTTATTTTTTTTTTCTTTTCATTTATTTTTATTAGTTGGAGGCTAATTACTTCACAACATTTCAGTGGGTTTTGTCATACATTGACATAAATCAGCCATGGAGTTACATGTATTCTTTTATGGTTTACTGTGTATGTCTGTGTGTGTGCTCAGTCACATCTGACTCTTTGCAACCCCATCGACTGCAGCCAGCCAGGGTCCTCTGTCTGTGGAATCTTCCTGGCAAGAACACTGGAGAGGGTTGCCATTTCATACTCCAGGGGATCTTCCCAGCTCAGATATCAAAACTGCATGTCTTGTGTCTCCTGCATTGGCAGAGGCATTCCTTACCACTGTGCCACCTGAGAAGGCCTTATGGCTTACAGACTATTCACCAAATAGAAATCTACACATCTTAAGAAACATTTTAGCTTATCGTTTTCAAAAAAAATTTCAATATTTAACCCTATACTGATATAAAAGATCTTGTGAAGCACTGCAATGAAGTGTTCAGGAAAAAAAGTAAATTTAATACAATAGGTATTAATATTTTGGCAAAGAATATTTTTACTGGTACAACTGTTTACTATAGATATTTCTATTTCAGTTGTGTATTTTCCTTAGCAAAGAGCACTGGTGCATCATAAATCAAGACAAGGTCAGCTTCCCAGCAGAAAATAAATTCTAGCTTACAAAGAAGTCAATAGGAATTGAGGGGGTATAATTAATATAATGCTAATTCCTCAGTTTTCTCTGCCTGGCTCTAGATTAATTAAAACTCTGGGATCCCTGCAACTCTGATAGGGCTCCAGTAATCTTACATTCTCTAAAAGGTAAAGGATGAGCTAGACCATCAAACAGTTACAGCTTAAACATGCTTTCTTCTTGAAATGATCCTCAAATCTCAGCACTTAAGGATCCACAGTGCATGAACTCACTGCCAGGACAAAGACATTTGAACAATATAAAATCACCAATATTCTACCATTTTACCCTTAAAAATTTTCATGATTTGACCTGGTATTGAACAAAACAAAAAGACAACCCACAGAATGAAAGAAAATACTTGCAAATAAAGTGACTGACAAGGAATTAATCTCCAAAATATGCAAATAGCTCATATAGCCCAATGTCAAAAAACAAACAACCCAGTCAAATAATGGGCAGAAGATCTAAATAGACATTTCTTCCAAAAAGACATACAGATAGCCAAGAGACACATGAAAACATGCTCAACATCACTAATATCTAGAGAAATGCACATCAAAACTATAATGAAGTATTACCTCACACCTGTCAGAATGGCCATCATCAAAAAATCTACAAACAATAAATGCTGAAGAGGCTGTGGAAGAAAGGTAACACTCCTATACTGTTGGTGGGAAGTAAATTGGTACAGCCTCTGTGGAGAACCGTGCAGAGATTATTTAAACTAAAAATAGAGCTACTATTT
This sequence comes from Odocoileus virginianus, assembly GCF_023699985.2. Taxonomy (NCBI): domain Eukaryota; kingdom Metazoa; phylum Chordata; class Mammalia; order Artiodactyla; family Cervidae; genus Odocoileus; species Odocoileus virginianus. Next base: position 80,527,373 of record NC_069674.1, read on the forward strand.
GAACCAACAATCTCACTCCTGGTTATACACGCAGAGAACACCATAATTTGAAAAGACATATGTACCCCAATATTCATATAAAACATTCAGTGCCATGGAAGCAACCTGAATGTTCATTGACAGAGAACTGGATAAAGCAGATGTGGTACATATATACAGAAGACTAAGACTCAGCCATAATACAAAATGAAACAATGCCACTTACGGTGACATGGACAGACCTACAAATTGTCCTACTGAGTGAAGCAAGTCATACAGAGAAAGACACGTATCATATGATATAATTTACATGTGGAATCAAAAAAACGGTATAATGAGCCTATTTACAAAACAAATAGAATCACAGATGTAGAAAACAAACTTTTGATTACTAAGGGGGAGAGTAAATTAGGAGCTTGGGATTGACATATGTCCATTATTATATATGAAACAGATAATTAATAAGGACCTATGGGATAGCACTAGGGATCTCTACACAGCAGTCTGTAATGACTCATATAGGAACAGAGTCTAAAAAGACTGTATTTCTGTTTATGTTAACTGCTTCACTTTGCTGTACAGCAGAAACTAATACAACATTGTAAAGCAACTAAAACAAATTTAATTAAAAATAAAACATTTAAAAGGGATATGGAATCAATGCAAAGTATAATCTAACAAATAATCAGGAACTTCAGCAGTAATAGTAAAGCTGCTCAGTCGTGTCCGACTCTTTGCGACCCCATGGATTGTAGCCTACCAGGCTTCTCTGTCCATGGGATTTTCCAGGCAAGAGTACTGGAGTGGGGTGCCATTTCCTTCTCCAAGGGATCTTCCTGACCCAGGGAGCGAACCCGGGTCTCCAGCATTGCAGACAGATGCTTTACCGTTTAACAGATACAAAAAGTAAAACTTTCCCAGCATTGAAACTACTAAAGAGTGAAAGGGACAAACTTTGGGGGGTACATAACTATGTTTAAAGAGCAGTTTATTTTCATTATGTAAGTCTTTTAAATGAGTCATCATGGTTATCACTAGTTTTTGCTTATTGATTTCTACTGTGGCTTGTTTCTAGAATGATTTCAATGGATTGGATGAGTTTTATGTGAGCCAATACAAAAAACAAAACCCTGCATACAACTCATATTACAGGGTCCTTGCAATAGCATCCCCTCAGAAGATATACTATTTTGCTTATAAGATCTAGTAAGGGAGTAAGCAGTGACGCAAAACTCAGTAAGGTTTATGCCTCTTACTTCTTTATCAAAGGGCATTGTAACCTTTAATTATGAAGATCACAGTCAAGACAGCGAAAGGAAATGCAGAGCTGAAAAATGGAAATAAATATATTTTAGTCATGTTACACAGAACTGGCCTAGGATATGACCATAATATAACTTGTTCCAACAAGTTATAAAATACATGCTATTCATCTATTTACTCTTATAGTCATTCATTTATTTATTCATTTATTCCACAGGTGTTTACTGAAGAATTCACACATGACAGGAAGTATTCCTGGTGCTGGGATGCCTTCTCTTGTGGAAATGACAGCCTATTGGTGCTACAGGATTATCTATGAACTCTGGGTTTTTAGAATAATATAGATATACTTTTGGTGCAGAAAATGCTGCTTCACCCCACTTATGGAGGTACCTAGAATAGTCCAATTCATAGACTACAATGTACTTCAGAAAGTACATTGGAAGATGCCAGGGGCCCCAGGGTGAGGGTGGGATGGGAAGGGCAGATGGGGAGTTAGTGTTTAATGGAGACAGAGCTTCAGTTTCAGAAGGTGATCGACGATGGTGTGAGATGACAGCAATGTGAATGTACTGTCACTGAACTGTGCAGTTAAATATGGTTAATATAGTATGTTTTATATTATATGACTTCTACCACAATAAAGAAAGATTCAAGAAATGTGATTACATCGTAGTTACCTCTATAGTAAACTTCTGGATTTTATTTTTAAAAATGGCATTATCATACACAGCTTAACTATACGACAACACAGAAGAATCTAACTTCCATCCTGCTTTAGTATTATATTCTTAGTAGAAGACACTGTGTGTGTGTTAACTGCTCGGTCGTGTTCGAATCTTTGCAACCCCATGGACCGTAGCACACCAGGCTCCTCTGACCATGGAATTCTCCAGGCAAAAATACCAGAGAGGGTTGCCATTTCCTTATCCAAGTAGAAGACACTACCATATTTTATATCAACTATTGCAATAATATCGTGACACCCTCCTATAGTCTTCACAGAACTGCTCGAATATGTTTCTAAAATATAAGCCAAATACTTTCCCTGCTCTGCGCAAAACCCTGTAATGTTTTCAAATTTTCTATCTCGTTGAAAGTTATTTTCTTATCATAGCTTTAAGGGATAACCCCTGGTATGCCTCTGACCCAAATAATTATCATTCTCTCCTTGGTTACTGCATCCATTATTCTGGATTCCCTGCTGTTCCTCGAACATAACAGACATGTTCCTGTCTCAGGGCCTCTGCACTTATTCTTTCCTCTGCTGGAATATTCCACTTCCTGGTACCCACAAACCTTAGTTCCTATTAAAGTGAAACTCAAAAGTTCTTTTTATCAGAGAAGCTCCTCCTGATCTCACTTTATATAAAATAGCTCTGATCTCAATTATATACCATCACCCACATTATTAAATGTTCCTTTATACATAACACAAGCCAACATGAAAAACAATTTTGCTTTTCAACGTGGAGTTGTATAAAGATGACAATTAAGTTAAATATTAATATATGCAACAAATCATGAATGCACTCAGAGGTTGATATTTAGTTGCTCTCTAGGGGTTAGTGAGATTCTTTGCTCAGCATGAATAAGGAAGCATCACTTTTTCTTTTGTTTCTGGATGCCTGTTTGTCCAGGTCCATCTAATCCCCTTCTCTTTCTTGTGGCCATCATGTTTCTTACATTGCACATTTATATAAGATTTTTGTTTCTGGTTATCTATTACTGTTTATAGAATTGTCTTAGTTTTGCATCTGCAATTATTTGAAGCTTTGAGTATTTATCCAGTTCCTTGGCAGTACGCTTTTCCAATAAATTATGCAAAATTCTGCTGTTTTCTATTCAACAACAAGAAACATCTGCTGCATATCAGATACTGTCCAAATATTGGAGACACCTAGAATAATACACACAGGCAACAATCAAGTAGATGGGAATTAAACTCCATCTTTTAAAAGAAAGAGTACCAAAGAATTTGTCAACATATTTTAAATCACTACACAAGCATTTAAAGATATGGCTGATTCTCAACACAAACGATGGGAAGGTCTACGGGGCCATAAATTAAAAACTGCAAGAGAGGTAAAGGAGTTGCCCTGGGTGTCTGCCGACTAAAGAGACCTAGAGAATTAACATGAGAATACCTGCAAACTCATATTCCAGCTTCTCTTGCAATGACGTTATGGCAGGAAGCATTTAACAGGAGGCTTCCTGTGTGCTGTTTTGGATCTGTCAGGAATCCTTTGGTCCTTATTAATTCCTGAATATTCAGGAAGTAAGAGGAGAGGCATGCCTTTCCTGGGGCTGAGGAATCCAGGCATTTCCTTTGTTAGTTTCTCATTATGGTGCTAAGCACCCTCTTCTCTCTCTGATAGGGATCACCTTGTGTTTTGTAAGTCTGGAATTTTAAATCTTTGCTGAGAATAGCTACCTTGTAAGACAGTATATATACCCACACCATGTTGATTAAAACACCTTTGCTCCATCAGAGCTTGGGTCCCTGTGTCTCTCTCTCTCTATTTTATTTCTATCTCTATTTCTGGCTGATTCCCTGGAGCGTGAAAGCCGGCTAAATAACCCAGGGAATATTAGCCTCTTTCCTTCTTTCACTCTCTCATCATCGACTCCGGACCACCAGGTTCCGGTCCAATAAAGGACCAACAAGGTTAGACATAGGACTATGCTAACCAATAAAATATGAATAAAAGCAGTGGGTATATTTTCCGTGCCAACATGAGCAATCATCCATCATGCCTTCTTCCCTTTTCTCTCTCCCCTGTGTGGATGATAGTTAAAAAAAACTCCAAAATGTCAATGCCCCATGATCAAAGAACTTTGGAAACCCAAGTCAACTTTTGGATTAGGACAGCCCAGGAATACACCTGGCACTGGATTCACGTTAGTTACTTTTATGGTGTCAAGCCCCTGAGATTTCAGAGTTAGAGAAGAATGACTCATTCACTCCTGATCATCCAGAAATTTGAATAGGTGTTCTTCTGTAACAAAACCATAATATATGTGGCAGCAATCAGCAAATATTGCATAGGGCCAGCTTATAAATATTTTAGGCTTTGAAGCCACTATGGTCTCTGTTATAACTGCTCAATAATCCTATACTCAGCCATAGATAGTTCCAACACCATTTTACTTACAACAGGCCAAAGGCTGGATTTGGCCCATAGGTAGTTATTTGCTGAACCATGGCTTACAATGTGAAAAGGAAATTGATAATGAAGGATAGAGATGCGGTGATCCATGTTATACCACAACAAAACTTCTAGCAAAACTGTTGCTGCCATGATATTAGAGGTCAACCATGTGCCTAGTGGGTTTGGAGATCTAGCAGAAGTGATTTTAAAATCCTAGCACTAAGGATATGCTTGCTAATACTAAAAAATGAGTTAAAAAAAAAAAAAGCAGGCGGGGGTCATTCAGCAAGTCAACAGGAAAAGTATCAGACTTTAGAAGAAATGGAAGAGTGGAATATTTTCAGACTCTAACCAAAGAGATTAAATGCTAAAGGCTCCAAGCAAAAAAGAGCTGTAAAAGACCCTCACTTGCGTAAAGTGAATAAGGGAACACAAAACCAGAGTAGAAGAGTGGCCTGCACAGGCCACTTCTGGGCTGGGGGGGCAACAAGGGACCAAAAAGCACAACTGAACTGGCCGGAAGCACAGGTTTCCTAAATCCAAGAGATCTGTATTGCCAAGAAGAAAGCTTTGGGATGGCTACAGACAAAGGAGATTGTCGAGGAAAAATCGCCTTGAATCTTTTTCTAGAGGTTTAAATTCTCTGTCCATCTATGAAAAGACTATAGGCAAAATCGCACCTTTAAGGTTACCTGAAGATGGAGGATGTAAACTTACTGTTAATAAGAAGAGAAAGAGCATGGGATGATCAGCGCCACAGCACCAAACGCTCTCAGTCATCCCCACGCACCTCGGTGCTCCATGACAAGGAAAGGAAGAAAAAAAAAAAAATGGAAGAAACACAAAGGAAGGACACTTGCTAAGGAGCCTGAGGGTGAGTTGAAGCAACCAGAGAAAAAGGGAATCTCTGAAGGGGGACAAACAAAAATCGGGTCACACAACAAACCTCCAGGAAAGGACTGCAAAGTATTTGCTCTTAAAGAGCCAAACAGTATAAAAAGAGAGAGGTTCAGGATATAAAGAGATACACTCCATTTCAGGCATTCAATTTAAAGAGGTAAATTGCTTCATGGGGCAAGTTTTTTAATCAGGAAACGTGACTCTAAATTTCATGGAATAATCAAGGGAACAAGATGTTAATGTCTGTTCATTAGTGGGGTATTCCCAAAACTAGTTCACTACTTCAGCGACCACGGTTTTAAATTGAGCATTAATGTCTTTGGGGAAGACAGAATATTTTTTCATTATTTAGATGTGTTTCCTTACCTAAGACTTGTGTGTGGAGGGGAGGTAGGGAGAGCATGATTCTAAAAATGTCTTCCAAACACAGCTTCTGAAGAGGTACAGAAACCAAAGAAAGGAGAGAGGTCTGTTAATTGGGTGACAGAAGGGGAAACAGCAACAGAAAGTGGAAAATATAAAGTGACGAGAATTGATCAACCTCTCCTCCATCATCAAAACCAAACAACGACAACAACAAAACACTGCTGAGTTATTGTCTTTGCTAGGTTAACAGAAAACGGTGCCATTAAAATAAGAATCATATAAAATATCTAGATATCATTCAAAATGAAAACAAAGTCCACAGAGATCTGCTACATAAAAATCAGTAAAAAAAAAAATGCAATTTAAATGAGGCATCTTCCCCAGTCCCACATATATGAAAACATCAACCCAAAGAAAAAGTCCTAATCTACACACTGAACAGAATTAAAAATACTGAAATGAGCATTTGAACACATGAAAAGCTACTTTGGATCAGAAATCAAAAATCAAAATGAATTTTCTAAAAAACCACAAGCTTCACCCAACTTAATTACAACTGTGAAATTTTCAAAAAAGGATAGATAGCAAGCATTTCTTTAAAATATATGAATAATATATGAATATGCTCATAAAGGGAGAGAGGAGTGGGAGATTACCATATACTTTTTAATTGAAATAATATTTACATCTAACATTTTATTATTTTCAGGTATAAAATATAATAATTCAACATATACATATATTGTGAAATGGTCCCCACTATTAGCCTAGCAAACATTGACCACCTAACATAGTCACAATTTTTTCCCACTATGATGAGAACTTCTAAGATTTACTCTCTTAGCAGCTTTCAAATATGGAATATAGTATTATTAACTATAGTTGGCATGCTGTACTTTACATCCCTAGAACTTATTTTCTAACTAGAAGCTTGTACCTTTTGATTATCTTCATGTTGTATATTTTGATAACAAGTAATGCAATTAAAAATTGAGGGAAGGGAGAGGGAAAAAGAAAATCACAAAAAAACTCATTGTTAATAGACAAAAAGTAGATATTTAAGGCCACCTCCACCAAAAAAATAAAAAATGGTAAAGCAAAGAGTAAAAGGTTAAATAAGAGGGAATTAAAGTCACTAGAGGAGATCCTAGTACCAAAATAGCCCTTGACAAACCATTCAACCTTCTTCAAAACCCAGTTTTGTATAAAAGAGACAGTGCACATCCTGTAGATAAAGAAACATAGCAAATAAAACAAAAGGCCCATAATTATAAACTATGATGCAGTTGAAAACTAAACCAATCAGTACTACAAATGAATGTGAATGAGCTTAATTAACCCTCCAGCATAAAAGAAGAAAATAAATTTGACACACAAAAAATATGATCATATATGATCCAACCATCCCACTCTGGGGCATATATCCAGACAAAATTATAACTCGAAAAGATAGATACACACCTATGTTCGTTGCAGCACTATTCACAATAGCCAAGACATGGAAGCTGCCTCAATGTCCATTAACATGTGAATGGATAAAGAAGATGCACTACACGTATGCAATGGAATACTAGTCAGTCATAAAGAGAACAAAACAGCGTCATTTGCAGCATCATGGATACAACTAGAAATTATCATACTAAGTGATGAAAGTCAGAAAGAGAAAGATAAATACCACATAACTTATATGTGGAATCTAAAATATGACAAAATGAACATTTCCACGAAACAGAAACAAACTCACAGAGAGCGAACAGGCTTGTGGTTGCCAAGGGGAAGAGGGTGGGGAAGGGATGGAGTGGGAGTTTGGAATTAGCAGATGTAAACTATTCCATGGAATGGATAAACAACAAAGCCTTACTGTGTAACATAGGGGATCATATTCAATATCCTGTGATAAACCATAATGGAAAATAATACGAATATATATATGTAACTGAATCATTTTGCCAATCAGAAAAGTTAACATATTGTCAATCAACTATAGGTCAGTAAAATAAATTTTAAAAATTAAACACATGGTCATAATATTCCCAGTATTTAAAAGGAAACTTGTTGGTAAGATTTGACAGAATGAATTTTATAATATATAATCAAAAATTCCCCTTTTGTTTTCCCACAGAGCATTTTAATTGCAATTTCTTAATCAAGAAATGTCACCTCACTGAATTTCACAGAGTCATCAAGGGAACAATAAGATATTGCATGCTCATCAGTGGGGTATTCCCAAGCTAGTTCAGCAGCCACTATTTTCAACTGAACATTGGTGTCTCTGGGGTGGGGGTGGGGGGACAAACAGTTTTGATTTATTTAGACATATTTGCCTGTCTTATCCAAGACTTGTGAGATTCAGTCTCCATATGTGCCTTCACCTCTCCTTCTGCACCAAGCCCAATCACAAATGCTCTGTGTCTGTTATTTATCTTCCTAATCTAGTTATATATGTCCTCCCATCTGTCATTAAAATAACACAGTCACTTAGCCTTCTTTTTCAGCTGTGCCTTGGTCACACTGGCATTGGTCTTATAATCATCCTGGTTTTCTTTACTTTATCTGAACTCTTAGAAAATATGCTCACACCATTTGCCACATTAAAAGGTCAACCAGCTCTATCTTCCTATAAAGGACAACAGTTAATCCACAGGCAAAGACAAAGAACTCTGCTATTAATACCATTCCCAATGCCAGCACTGAAGGTGTACTTTTACATCGTGTCATACGGAAGGATGCAACAATGGATAATGACCGTGAGCATGGTTGCCATCATTCGTCGTAAGAGATAGTGACTACATGGGTGGATCATCTCAATCTTATCCACTGACTAAGAAGCTCCTCAGAAAGACCATATAAAGATGAAAAAATAAATTTGAAAGTATGTTAGGACTCATGCAATAGATACTCTTGGGCTTAGGTATACCCTATTTCCTTTTAGAATTAGGACTCCAAGAAAGAAAAAAATCTACAATTTCTTTTTCATTAGTAACTCTGGGAGATTTTGATCATAAAGACACATGAGCATATACCTGTTAACATAGGGCAACATCAAAAGAGGGTGAGGCATTCTCCTTTTGCATGGAACACAGCGGAGCACAGGAAGGATGCCACATTACACAACTCCAGGGCAACTGAGCAGCTGTATTTTGTGGCCTTCCCGAGTCCTAGGCACTGATGATTTAGCAGGAATGTAAAAAGGTCCAGTGACAGCTAGACCCGTCAAGAGAAGAGCAAGGTTGATACAGGTGGTGCTGCCGGGCAGGGCCCCAAGGTACCCATCTAAAACTGAAGTGCCAAACAGATACCTTGGCTCCAGATTAAGCTGTGCACCTACAATATGGACATTTATACAGATCCTTCTGATTTTTAGATGCTCGTGAAATATAACTGTCAGCATCTGCCACCCCCTGCCGCTTCTTGGGCTTAAATGATTAACTCACCCTGGCAAAATGTTTCTTCAAGTCAGTTCTAATTCGCATGTAAATGGCAGCATACAGGTTAGCAGCAGCATGTGGAAAGCTGGGCAGAAGATCAAGTTCCTTCTGATGAAAGCCTAATGGTACCCTCCAACCCCAGAGGAAATCAATTCCAAGTCAGCGGTGTGAACTGATGTGTTTAATGAAGCTGTCACTGATGTTGTCAGAAGGACGTGTCAGTCATTAGGATGCTGCCACATTTCCTAGATACTGCAGACGATTCTTCTAAATATTTCCTGGACTTAAAGGGGAATAGTTTTCCAAATGTTAACTGTTACTTGCAGTTAACCTTGGATACCTAAGATTTTTGAATAAAATTAATTCAATGAGATTATTTTATGTAAAGCATCCAGGAGACCTGGAAAATGCAGGTAGTTGACCACAAAAGTCTCTTCTATTTTCTTCATTTAATACTGAATTCTTTAAGTATGCCCACATAATTCACTTGCATGGCAGAGATCTTTCACTTTATTAGTTAGTTTTTATATTTTTATTTGGGCTTCCCTGGTGGCTCAGTAGTAAAGAATTTGCCTGCCAATACAGGAGACGCAGGTTTGATCCCTGGGTCGGGACGATCCCCTGGAGAAGGAAATGGCAACCCACTCCAGTATTCTTGCCTGGGAAATCCCATGGACAGAGGAGCCTAGCTACAGTCCATGGGGTCACAAAAGAGTTGGACATAACTTAGCAAAAGACAACAACAATAACAATATTTTATTTTAAAAGCCTTGGTAAAATGCCTCATATTTCTCTGAATATTCTCAAGTCTTGGATTGTCCCATTCATCTTCCTGATATTTCACAGCCAAATTCAGTATAATTTATATAGCCCTTTGTGAAGGTTTCCATTTCATGAGTATGTATATTCTAAGAAAAACTAACAACTATTAACTATTCACTAAATGACACTTTTTAAAACATCCAAATTTATACTGAGTGAAGATATTTTTCCCAAACACTTTAGGAAGTAGGGGAAGGATTTATAGAAAAACAAAAAGGCTGGATGAAGAAGGAATGAGGGCAGTGTCAGGGCTTCTCTGAAGGCTATTAAAACCTTTATGGACTTGTATTGCAACAGCAGCATCTTGTGTTACTGCATAAGGCATGTCATCCTTAAGAATTCTAAAGCACAATATTTAGTTCGCAAGTATCTGAAAAGATCTTGATGTCTTAACAGTGAAGCCCTCATGATACCAGTCAGTGTTCAAAGTATCTGTAATTCACTTGGGCTGGTAATACTAATATATTTGCCACTTCCAGTAAGCAGAAATGAATGCTCATTAGCTCTCCAGATCCAAGGCGTCCTGTCTAGGTTTGAATTCTGACTCCACTGGTTAGCAGAGAAATACATTAGCCTCTATATTCCTTTACTTTCTCAATTTTAAATTGTAATAATTATAGTGCTTACAAAATCAGATTGTTAACATTGTTGCTATACCTAAGATACTGCAAACATTATTTGGCACAGAGTAAGTTTTATAAAGCGTTAGCTTTCTATGCAGTGCTTAGTCACTCAGTCCTGTCTGACTCTTTGTAACCCCGTGGACTGCAGCCAGCCAGGCTCCTCTATCCATGGGGATTCTCCAGGCAAGAATACTGGAGTGGGTTGCCATCTCCTTCTCCAATGCATGCACACATGCTAAGTCGCTTCAGTCATGTCTGTCTCTGTGCGACCCCATGGACAGCAGCCCACCAGGCTCCTCTGTCCACAGGATTCTCCAGGCAAGAATACTGGAGTGGCTTGCCACTTCCTTCTCCAAGTAATGGTGAAAAAATATACAAATGGCCCAGCAGTCCCACTCCTGGGCATATACTCAGAGAAAACCATAGTTCAAAAAGATACATGCACCTCTCTTTTTATAGCAGCACTGTTTACAATAGCCTGGACATAGAAGCAGCCTAAATGTCCATCAACAGAGGACTGGATAAAGAAGATGTGATACAGATATGCAATGAAATATTACTCATCCATAAAAAGGAATGACATTGGATCATTGGTAGAGAAAAAGATGAACCTATAGTATCATACAGAGTGAAGTAAGTCTGAAAGAGAAAAGCAAATATAATATATTAATGTATATATGTGTAATCTAGAAAAATGGTATTGACCATCTTATTTGCAAAGCAGAAATAGAGACACTGACTTAGAGAACAAATATATGGATACCAAGGGGGCAGGAGGGGTGAAAGGGCTGGGGATATTGGGACTGGCACCTGTACACTACTGATACTGTGTATGAAATAGATAACTAATGAGAACATGCCGGATAGGACAAGGTACTCAGGGCACGGGGATGACCTGGAGGGGACGGAAGGCCAAAGGGGAGTGGGTATGTGTGTCGGTGTGGGGCACAGCAGAAATGAATACAGCACTCTAAAGCAACTATACTCCAAAAAAAGAGGTTTTCAAAAAAAGAATAGACAAATTGTGACCCCCCCCACACTGTTGGTGGGAAAGTAAATTGGAATAGCAACTGTGGCGAACAGTATGGAGGTTCCTTAGAAAACTAAAAATAGAGGCACCATATAATCCACCAATCCCACTCCTGGGTATATATGCAGAGAGAAACATGATTTGAAAGGATACATGCCCCTCAGTGTTCATAGTAGAGCTGTATAAAATAGCTAAGTCATGGAAGCAACCTAAATGTTCATCAACAGATGAAATGATAAAGATAATGTGGTCCATATATACAATGGAATATTACTCAGTATAAAAAGAAATGAAATATGCCATGTGAAGCATCATGAATGGTTTTAGAGATTATTATACTAAGTGAAATAAGCAATACAGAGAAAAACAAATATCATATGATACTGCATATGTTTGGAATCTAAAAAAAAATGATACAAATGAATATATTTACAAAACAGGAATGGATTCACAGATATAGAAACAACTTTATGGTTACCAAAGGGGAAAGGGATAAATTAGGAGTTGGGGATTCAAATATACACACTACTATATATAAAATGGGCTTACCAAGTGGCTCAGTGATAAAGGGTCCAGCTACCAATGCAGGAGATGAAGATTTGAACCCTGGATTGGGAAGACACCTTAGAGAAGAAGATGGCAACCAACTCCTGTCCTGGGAAATCCCATGGACAGAGGAGCCTGGGGACCTACAGTCCATGGGATAGCAAAAGAGTTGGCCATGACTTAGCAACCAAACAAAAATAACAATATATACAAAATAGATAACCAACAAAACCTACTGAATAGCACAGGGTACTATACTCAATATCTTGTAATAACCTATAATGACAGAGAATGTACAAAAAGAATATTTATGTATATATAATAAAATCACTTTGTTGTACACTTGAAAGTAACAAAACATTGTAAATCAACTATATTTCCATTTTTTAAAAATCTAAAGTTTGTTTTTTAAAAAAGAATGATGCTTAACTGGGGCTAAGAAAGTAATAATATTTAATTATATTGAGAATATATCTAACCTTATTATTGAAGCTTTTAAAATCAAGAATAACTTCTGAGTTTTTAAAAATTAGGTTTATGGACAATAGAATGGGAAAGACTAGAAATCTTTTCAAGAAAATTGCAGATACCAAGGGAAAATTTCATGCGAAGATGAGCACAATAAAGGGAAGAAACATCAAGGATCTAACAAAAGCAGAAGATTAAGAAGAGGTGGCAAAAATACACAGAAGGACTACACAAAAAAGTCTTAATGACCCAGATAACTACAATGGTATGGTCACACACCTAGAGCCAGACATCCTGGACTGTGAAGTCAAGTGGGCCATAGGAACCACTACTACAAAGCTAATGGAGGTGATGGAATTCTAGCTGAGCTATTTCAAATCCTTAAAGACAATGCTGTGAAAGTGCTGCACTCATCACATCAACAAATTTGGAAAACTCAGCAGTGGCCACAGGACTGGAAAAGGTCAGTTTTCATTCCAATCCCAAAGAAGGGCAATGCCAAAGAATGTTGAAACTGCCACACAATTGCATTCATTTCACATGCTACCAAGGTAATGTGTAAGCCAAGAACTTCCAGATGTACAATCTGGGTTTACAAAAGGCTGAGGAACCAGAGATCAAATTGCCATCATCCACTGGATCATAGAAAAAGCAAAGGGAATGCAAAAAAAAAGAAGAAGAAAATCTACTTCTGTTTCATTGACTATGCTAAAGTCTTTGACTGTATGGATAACAAGAAACTGGAAAGTTCTTAAAGAGATGGAGATACCAGACCACCTTACCTGCCTCATGAAGAGCCTGTATGCAGGCCAAGAAGCAACAGCTAGAACCAGGCATGGAATAATGGACTGTTTCAAATTGGGAAAGGAGTATGTCAAGGCTGTATATGGTCATCCCGCTTATTTAACCTCTGTGCATAGTACATCATTCGAAATGCTGAGCTGGATGGAGCACAAACTGGAATCAAGACAGTCAGGAGAAATATTAATAACCCTAGATATGCAGATGACACCACCCTTACAGCAGAAAGCAAAGAGGAAATAAAGAGCCTCTTGATGAAAGTGAAAGAGGAGAGTAAAAAAGTTGGCTTAAAATTCAACATTCAAAAAACTAAGATATTGGCATCTGGTCCCATCACTTCATGGCAAATAGATGGGGAAACAGTGAAAACAGTGACAGACTCATTTTTTTTTTACTCCAAAATCACTGTGGATGGTGACTGCAGCAATGAAATTAAAAGACCCTTGCTCCTTAGGAGAAAAGACATGACCAACCTAGACAGCATATTAAAAAAGCAGAGACATCACTTTGCCAACAAAGCTGTGTACAGTCAAAGCTATGGTTTTTCCATTAGTCATGTACAGTTTTGAGAGTTGGATCATAAAGAAGACAGAATGCAGAAGAATTGATGATTTCGAACTGTGGAGTTAGAGAAGACTCTTGACAGTCCCTTGAACTGCAAGGAGATAAAACAAGTCAATCCTAAAGGAAATCAACCTTGAATATTCATTGAAAGAACTGATGCTGAAGCTCCAATACCTTGGCCAAATGATGTGAAGAGGCAAATCATTAGAAGACCTTGACGCTTGGAAAGATTTAGTGCAGGAAGAGAAGGGGGAGATAGAGTATGAGATGGTTGGATGGCATCATTGATTCAATGGACTTGAGTTTGAGCAAACTCTGGGAGATAGTGAAACACAGGGAAGCTTGACGTGCTGCAGTTCATGTGATCGCAAAGAATCGGACAGGACTTTGTGACTGAACAACAACATCTGAAGTATAATATCCATAGATTAGGAGAAGGAAATGGTAGCCCACTCCAGTATTCTTGTCTGGAGACTTCTGTGGATGGAGGAGCCTGGTGGGCTGCTGTCCATAGGGTCGCACAGAGTTGGACATGATTGAGGCAACTTAGCATGCCTGCATGCATTGGAGAAGGAAATGGCAACGCACTCCAGTATTCTTGCCTGGAGAATCCCAGGGCTGGAGGAGCCTGGTGGGTTGCCGTCTATGGGGTTGCATGGAGTCAGACACAACTGAAGCGACTTAGCAGCAGCAGCAGCAGCATCCATAGATTAAAATTCCTAATTCTTTATAGGACTCAGAGAATTTTGAGAAATGTCTACAGCTTGCTAATTACGAACACATTAAAGATGTGGAATATTCTCAACACCACAAACAGTTCTCTTGTGACACTTGATAGTCAATTTCCCCAACATCCCTACCACCTGGCAATCAATGATCTGACGTTTTTACCCATGGTTTTACTTTATCCAGAACAAATGGAATTATACTGCATATAGTGGATACTTTTGAAATACATTCCTATAATTTTATTTATGAATTGTTGCTGTTCAGCCGCTCAGTAATTTCTGACTCTTTTTGACCCCATGGACTGCAGCATGTCAGGCTTCCTTCATGTCTCCAAAGCTCTTTTTTTTTTGTTTTTGAGGAACCCATTGTGTGGTTGTACCACAATTTATCTATTCTCCAGTTGAAAAATATTTGGAATGTATCCAGATTCCAGCTTGTTATAAATAACCTACAAATATCTGTGTATAATTATGCTTTCCTTTTGAAGGGTAAATATTTAAGAATAAAAAATATGAGTTGTACGGTAAGTGCATGTGTAACTACTAGAATTTTCCCAACTGTTTTCTCAAGTGGCTATATCACTTTGCATTCACACCAACAATGTATGAGAATTATAGTTAGTGTATTTCTGCCAAAAAGAGACTAGACAAACAGATACATTACATGGAATACAGAACCCAGAAATATACCAACACAAATAGAGTTAGCTGATCTTTAACAAATGAGCAGACAATTCACTGGAAAAAGGAATGTCTGTCAACAAGTGGCACTGGAATGACAGGACATACGCATGCACACTTAGTGATAAGTTTCTAAATAAAACACCAAGCATAATCCATGAAAGAAGAAAATGGCAATTTGGACTTAATTAAAATTAAAATCCCTACTCTTCAAAGACATTGTTAAGAGAACGAAAAGACTAACCATAGGCAGAAATAAAATATTTACAAAATACATATCTAAAAACTAACTTCCCTGGTGGATCAGACCCAGTAAGGAGTCTGCCTGCAACACAGGAGACCCCGGTTCAATCCCTGGGTTGGGAAGAGCCCCTGGAGAAGGAAATGGCAACCCATTTCAGTATTCTTGCCTGAAAAATCCAATGGACAGAGGAGCCTGGCAGGCCACAGTCCATGGGGTCGCAGAGAGTCAGACATGACTGAGCGACTTCACTTCACTTCAAAAACTGACTTGTATCTAAAAAATTCAAAATACACTTAAATTTCAACAATAAGAAATAAGCCAATTTTAAACAGTGCGAAAGATCTGTACACATGCCTAGCCAAAGCAGATATAGATATGGGAAACAAACATATGAAAGGATCCTCAACATCATAGATAATTAAGGGACTGCAAGTTAAAATAATAATGAGATACCATATTAGAATGGCTAAAATCTGAAAAACTGACACTACCAAATGCTGACTAGGATATGGAGGTTAGGAATACTCTCATTGCCAGTTGGAATAGAAAATGGTATAGCATTTTAGAAGACAGTTTGACAGATCCTTAAAAATCTAAACATAGTCTTATCATACAACCAGGAATTATTCTCTTAAGTATTTTACCAAATAAGCAGAGAATAGATGTCCACCCAAAAGTATGTATGCAAATATCGAGAGTAGTTTTATGTTAACTGCCAAAACTTGGAAGTAGCCAAGATGTCCTTCACTGAGTGAACTGATAAATCAACTGTAGTACACCGCAGTTCATACACTGGAATATTTTTCAACAGTACAAAAGGAACGAGTCAATTGTCAGTTCCCCAAACTACTAAGAAAATGTATTATAAAGACCAAAAACAAGTTATTAAAATTATAATGACACTGCACAGCTATTAGAATGTCTAAAGACTGACTGTATCAAGGGTCACTGAGTATATACAGAGGAGGGGGAACAACACACTCGCTGGAAAATGAATGGTACAACCACTTTGGAAAACAATCTGCCAGCTTCTGGCAGTTTCCCTAAAAGTTAAATATGCAGGTGTCATACCATGCATCCATCTAGAGACACACCCAAGAGAAAAAGCATATATCCATATAATCCTGGGTACAGTGATGTTCATAGCAGCATGATGTGTAATAGTCAATAGAAGAAACAGCCCACATGTCCTTGAGATTTGATGACTATCTTTAATGTTATGCTTAGATTCCTTTTCTTTTTTGTGTGTATATTTATTATAGATTTTTGGTTTGCAGTTAGCATGAGGTTTCTGTATAAGAGTATAATAGTGAAATTATATCTGCAGTAAGCAGGTAAGGGGTACACAAAACAGATATAAAATGTAATATCAAAAATAGTATCGAGGAGGAAAGTACAAATGCAGGGTTTTTAAAATGCTTTGAAATTAAGAGAAAAGCAACTTAAAATATATTTTAAGTTATATAAATGATTTTACTACTTCTGTTTTTTAACCTCTCTACTAGCTTTGTATGTGGATGATTGCCTTCTCTTACTCGATGCTTGCCTTTACCAGTGAGCTTTTTCATTTCATAATTTTCTTGTTTCCAGTGAGCTTTTTCATTTCATAATTTTCTTGTTTCTAGTTGTGGCCACATGTTCATCAACAGGTAAGCTGATAAATTGTGGTACATCCAAACAATGAAATACTACTCAACAATAAAAAGTACAACTGTCAATATATGTAACCATGTGGATACACTGCCAAATGACTGTGATAAGTAAAATAATCCAGACAAAAAAGAATACATGTTATATTATACAATTTACCTTACATTCCAAATATGCAAACTAATCTGTAGTGACAAACAAGATCAGTTGTTGTCTGGGGTGGAGAGGGGGTGGAATAGAGGGATTATAAATTACTCAAGATAAACTTTCCAACTGATGGATTTGCTCACTTCTTGAAACAGTCACAGTTTGATGACTGTATTCATATTTATCAAATGATGCTATTTAATATGTTAAATTTACTGTATGTCAAACTCAATTAGGAAAATAAAACATTTTATAAAAACAGGTCAAGAGGGAACTAGAGGAAAAGTTCTCTAAAATAGGTTCAGATAGCCAAATAATTCTTTTCATACAATACATTACATACAGTCACAGCCTTTCCCCATAACTAAGATTCCATTTAATTCTATGAGCATTTATTTTCTATATTGCTTAGTCTTCCCTAAGTGCCAGATGCCATGCTAATGGTTGAGAGTTTAAAGACGCAGGAGAGATACTGTGGGGTATTTTAGCACAGTGGTTGTTAGGGCTGGATTTATTGTACACTGACCTGGGTTCACCCTTCCCTCCTAAATGATCATATGCCAAATACTCAAATTATCTAAGCTTCTGTTTCCTCTAGTGAAAATAAGATTAAATGGGATAATGTATATCACATTCTAACTAATGCATGTGGAACAATAGTGTTCAATCAATTCCTACTATTGCCGTATTAATATTAAAATAAAAACAGTGCTTTTGAGCATATCATCAAGACTCGAGAAATAAAAGAACAAACTGATTTGCAGAACATTGAAAAGCTTTTAAGAAGCTTATTTCTTCTCACAGAAGGTGTACTAATTTGTCAGCCTAAAAATACACTATCTGGAAACCTTCCTCCGTTAGTATACTATTTTTCGGTGGCTAAAGAAACCCAAGATTCCTTTAAAATGTCAGAATGGTACACATGACACCAACTAGTGTTGTCTCAGTTAGCAAACTGCAATTCAATTATCCACATGCAAGATGAAGAAAAGAAAATTCCAGAACCCATTTTAAAGGCCTTCTGTCAGCTGCAGCAAAGATCACCTGCTGTTTGAGAGTTGTGTTCAGCCAAAACAGCTAATATACTTTCAAATATCTTTGTTTTTTTCCATTTCAGTTGGGACATAGAATGTCACTCCTGGCACTCTTCAGAGCTTCTCAACAATATCTGAACTCTGAAACATGAAGGGATTGTATTTCTGATCATCACCTGTGAGACAGAAGGTGCGCAGGGTAAAAGAACAAATGGAAGAATAAAATACCTCTATAAAGCATGCTGTTCCTTCTAGAACATCAGCAGGAGGGACAGGTACTTAGCAGGACTTGGGCATGACTGCCATGCAGAGCCCATTACTGCTGAGGATGTATTTCTATGGCCCAAAAGAGGCCAAGATGTTTTGTAGATGTAAATGAATCTTGAAAATGTCTGTGCCAGAGGAAACTCTTCTCAAGCACCTAAGCTCCTTGAAGCCAAGGTCTAGGAGTGCTTCAAAAGGGCAGATAATAATTTGATATTTTGAGGCTAGATCACTCCCTGCCTCCCCCACCCACCCCCACTCGCACAAGGTCTCCCCCACCCGCCCAAGTCACTGTGCGCATACACAGTTGTGTCTGACTCCTTGTGACCCCACTGATTGTAACCACCAGGCTCCTCTGTTCACGGGATTTTCCAGGCAACAATACTGGAGTGAGTTGCCATTTCCTCCTCCAGGAGATTTAGTCACTGGTCGAACACAAACAGCTCCTGGAATTCTACTTGTTAAAGTTTTAAAACCCGTGAATTGGGCTAGTAAGCTGGTCAAGGGAATGCATTAGCTGACATTTGAAACTTAAAGAGGGAACAGTTGCAAGTGTGGAGGGTTTGGATGGTTACCGCTAAACTGCACTGATGCTGCAGAGAAAGAGAATGGAATGCTGAAGCCACTTATCAAACATTTTAAAGTCAAGTATGAAAGCCAGAGGACCCTTTTCGCAGCATGCAGAGCCCTCATCTGCTGTATCAGGATCACAGACACTAAACCAAGCCCAGGATATAACGGTCTCAGGGGGTGAGCTTCAGAAGGTTCAGTGCTCCAGCCAGCTAAGTCTTTTAAGTCAAGATCAGAGTCCTGACTGGGAAATCCTCGGAGTCTGACATACAGAACAGAGACATCTGGGAGACATTCTGAGATTCTAGGCTCCCTAGACTCCACAGAGCCTTCTGAGCTGACAGGGTGACTGACCTCTCTTCATGGCTGCAGTAACACAAAGGCCTCTCCCCATCAAGGTGACCACTTCCCCCAAGGGTCTGTCCCACCTTCCTTCCCGACAAGCTCGGCACCTAGATGGGCTTGAGTCACGGCATAGACTAGCTGGGGACACACCTGGCCTGTAAGGAAGGAAATCTCATATATCCCTAAGGAACTACAAGGCCCATTTTGCATGGACCTGCGGAAGCTGCAGGAATACTCATAGAAATAGATTCTAAGAGTGCATTTTCAAAGGGTCCAAGCAACAACAACAAAAACAGACAGGAGAGCATTTATACATTTGCAAGCAGTCTCCAAGATACAGGATTTTAAACCAATGAAGATTTTAGGGGACAGTTCCTCATAACATGGAAAAGAAGTTTAGAACTGGTCTGTGTTAAGCAATGTTGAATTGCCCTGGCAGATGGTGAAAGAAAAAATTAGAAGGCTCAGATCACTGGGCATTCTTGAATAAATATACTCTATGTATTTGGAACACTCATCAGATGATTTTCTTTCACAGGAAGACCCAAAGTCAAGTGCTGTTGGAAAGAGGCATAAAAAGTGAGCTAAAGAGTGAACTGACAGTTCTTTTCTAACTATAGAAGCTGAAGGTAAGAGAGGGGTTTCCAGAACTTGGCTTGCTAATATTAAGTGGGATCACAGACTAATGGTAGAAGCCAAGTAGCTGATTTGAAGGCTGTAAGCAAGTCTCTTATTGATTGATAATGGAGCAGCTGCAGCCAAAGAGAGCTGACATCTAGAATGTTATCAAACAGGCAAACAGAACCATAGCAATCTCAGGGGAAAAGTGGATGGGCATCCACCAAGAATACCACTCAGCTCTCCAGGGATGATGGAGAGGCTGGGACCAGTCACTCCTATAAGAAGTCTTGACACCTGACCCAGTGTACAGACTAGTCAGGTTTTACACCTAGAACTCTTCTAGAATCAAAATGCTTTCACATCTAGTAACCTTTGCATCCTCCCCAAAAGAAGGATTCTGCAATACCACCACCAAAAGTGATCATGTTTCCTCAGCTCTTCCCCCAAACCACACATGGCCATTTAGTTATTTTTCTACTGTATTTCAGGAAGAACAAAACACCCATATATTTCAAGGAATATTAGAAACAGAATGTGAGTTCATTTTAATGTCCAGATTAGCCAAGTGTTACCTGGGCTCTGATGCTGCAGTGGACAGTACATGGGAATAAACAGAATGGTGAGCATAGAATCCTGGCCAAGATTTGATGTATGATGGGTGTTCTGAGCCTGGGGACTCACTCAAGCTTCTGCAGTTCCTGAATGTGGGCCGGGGACTGACATACTTGGCAGTTGATGCGGTTTCCACATTGAGTCCTTGGCATGTGAAGTAAGAGCTGCTGTAGTGGAAAACACAAGTGGAAGCCTCTGAAATTTCCCCCAGATTGCTAAAACAGTAAATCAGAAGCAATGTTACATTCTAGACTGGAATGGAAGCAATTAGTGCCACACTTAAAGATCTTAAGGATTTTCATCATATTAATCCATTTTCATTACTTTTGATTGCTGCTATATTTAGACCTTCTTTTAAGATCTTATTTTGTTTCCCGTCTTCTTCCCTGATTCTGTTTCTCCCCTTTTCTTCCTTTTGAGAAAAAAAAAAAAAATGCTATTTTCTAAAGTACCCGATGTTCTGGAAATATAAATTTAATTTCTAATATTTTAATGCATGTCTCTTGATTTTTAACCTGCATACTTATTTTTTTTGAAGTAAAAAACCACTCAAACTATTTCTCAAGATAAAGCTGTTAGCTTCTTTTTGTCACCTGCTAAATATACTATTTTATTTTTTTGCTTAGTTTTAGCTTTATCTTTTCACAAAGTAAGTATTTTTATAGTCAAGAATAAATTAAACTCACCAAAAGATTGTTAACTATCATGTTGCTCTGATATTCTGTAATTTTGTATATCCTACATCCTCTATCTTCATTTTCCTTTTCACTGTAGTATATTTTAAAAGAATTCTTCAACCAATTTCTTGGTTATTCAGATATCACAGTATATCTTTAATTTATTCTTATACTCGGTAATTTAACTGGGCATGCACTTCAAGGTTATCTTCCCACAAAACTTTGAAAATATCATTTTATTGCTTTCCAGCATCTGTTGTTGCTAAAGAGAATTTTATTGTTGGTTTAATTTTCACTTATTTTGTCAATCACCTGGCAGCTTTTGAAATGGTCTCTTTAATCTTGATAGTCTGCAGTTCAACTGTGCTATGTTTAAGTCAAGTTTGTTTCTGTGTTTTTAATTCTTTATCTTACTCAGAACTCCAGGAGATATGTTAAATTGAAGATCTAACTTTCTTTAATATTTGAAAATTCTCAGCTCTTGTCTCTTCAAATACTGCTTTTTCTCTTTTTCAGTTCCTATTTTGGGATCTCTTAGAATCTTGATATATCTTCCATGACTCTCATTTACTGTCTGTCCCTTTTATCAGTGATATGTAGTAGGGTGACTGCATTAGTAACATTTTCCTATTTCCTATTTTCTGTTTTACATCCAGTCCAGGGCTTTCCCTTCCTCTTGCTATTTTTTAAAATTTGTTTTAATGAATATATTCATTAAAGTAAAAATTTTAATGAATATATTCATTAAAGTAAAAATTTTAATGACTATATTTTTATTTTAATGAATATATATCAGCATTAATGATTTAATGTTGCTATACTTATTTTGTGATCTCTCCTACCCACCTTTTCTTGTTTCATTTCTATTTTGCTTCACATTTTTTCTACATATGTTATTTGTAAAGTGTTTTGAACACTCTATATCTGCTCCTTTTAAGTGTTATTAGACTGTTGTATAAAATCAATTTTGTTTCAAGTAAAATTATCCTTCAGTTGTTGAGTCTGCTTTATTTAGTATGCTCTTTCTTCATCTTTCCCCCATGTTAATTTACCAAGTTAAGATATCGATTTAGCAGCGTGAGACCCTCTGTCTTCATGAGGGTTTGTAGGGATTTACTCTGAAAAGGAAGGGCTTTCCCCCTCCCATCTTTCTTGCTCTTTCCCCTCATTTCCTGACATCCTTCTCTGTCGGGTACTTTTAATTATCTCCAGCACCTCTACCTCCCCAGATTCTAAGTTAAGAAACAGATCTTAAAATAAGGATTTAGACTGACTTTTACAAAGTTTGAGTCTACAGCACATCCAACAGGGAACCAATATCTGCTTTAAAAGTAGGGTATCTGGGCCCCTCAATGTCACTAGGCCCACACTTCTATATAAAACCTAAATCTTGGCAGTGTTTATGGGACATCAGTTTGCCTTCCTTTTCTTTGACAGGGAGGGGTGGTGGTCCTCACTAAGGCACTGGTTTCAGGAGTGACTCAGGTCTATTTCCGCATCAAAAGGGCTGTTTTTCATCCCAATTACCACCTGGAGGTGAATTCCAGACACCATTGTCCACCTGCAGACCTGGGGCCAAGTGGTCTACAGTTTCACATTTACTCATAAACTTCCTTTATCTTTTCCATTTTTGGTACAAAGTGCAATTCATAAAATAAAAATATTACTAAAAATTTTTGTTTTCTTCTCAATAATATCCATTTGTAGGGAAAATAAATTTGTATGCATCAGTGATATTTTGATTAATTTAAAATAGAAATGACTTTTCTCCCCTCCCTTCTTTTATTTGTATCACAACATACCCAACTTTTTATAGTATCAGGGACTTAAGAATTATAATGCGTTAGGAAAAATGAGCAATGTTTAATAGATTAACTCTGATGGAATGGTGAAAAACTGAAGGAAAAAATAATCTTTCATATATTATTGTGATTTTCCAGTATATATTCTGACTTTACTGTTTAGCATTTAGTATGCAGTTTTTTCCAGAAATAACAAGTATTCATATTACGATGTGTTTTCTTCTGTACACTTACAAACATAATTCATTTTTGAAGTATAGTTGATTTACAATATTAAATTAGTTCTAGATGTATAACATAGCATTTCAAAATTTTATTGGTCATACTCCATTTAAAGTTACTACAAAATATTAGCTATATTCCCTGTGCTGTACACTATATCCTTGTAGTATATTTATTTTACACATGGGAATCTAATTTCTAATAGAGTGATAGTTTACAAAGAAAGAGCAGATGGAAGATTTAACTCTCTGAACATTAAGAGGATCTGTCTAGGTATAGTGTATCAAACCAGATGATTTCCACCCCCCAAAAAGAAAGAGCAAACAGAAATTAGGAATTGACCCTATGAACAAAACCTAAGGAATGTGAAACGCAAATTCCCTGGACTAAAGATGACCTAATAAAAGGAGGACTGATAAAAGATAGTTAGATATATGGAGTCAAATATCTATTTCTCTATAAACAACAATCAGAATGAGGGCAGGGAAGGAAGGAAGCAAGGAGGGAGGGAGGGAAGGAAAGAAAAGAAAGAAAGAGAGAGATGAAGACAGGGAGAGGTGGAAGAAGGAAAGGAAAAAAGAAGAGAGGAGAAAGAGAGAAAGAGAGACAATGCATGAAGGATAGGATGGGAATTTAGTGAACACACAAAACTCCTTGATTCTAAAGATTGTAAGCTATGAATGCAAAATCTTGGGTCACTGGGGACTATTCAGCAAAGTGTAAACAGCTCTCTTTCTGAGCCAGTTTAAATATACTTAAATGGCAGCCTTAGCTGACAACTTGACTTCCTGAAGTTCCTTCTAGCTTAGTCATTCTCTCTCATGTCTTAGAGCTAGACGGAGTGCCTCATAAAAGTTCTTTCAACTTCTGTATATTCTCGGCCTGAAAGTTGGAGCAAGTTCTGCTGAGATTTGCATTTCCGTATTACTGATCTAAGAGGTTTGTGAGCACACATAAACCTTTGGATACTGATTGGAATTGCACTCAAGAGCTTCTTGGGTTGTCTGCTACTTAATTAGACCTTCCACACAGGGAAAGAGCAATGAGCTGGTGTCCCATCTCCAGCAGATGCTTGTGCCAGATGTGCAGAGAAACACACACTCCATTTCCTATAATATTCTCTGTTGTTCATTTTTATACTGTAGCAAAGAAGCCTTTCTGAGAATACTGCTAGAATTTACGATGAAAACAAAAAATGTAAACATTGAAAGAGCTAATCTCTATTTAAATATTTTTGCTGTGTATGCTTTTAATGTATATTCTCTCTTCTCTATTGTTCTAGTGCTTATATTTTAACTTCTACACAGTCATTTTTGATGATTCTAAATTGGACTTCCTGTGCACCAAAAAGAGACCTGATTATCCCCAAATCCCAGAGCACTGGATGATGCCTGAAATTCTGCAGTCAGGAAATCTAGTCACCTTAGGGCAGGCTTTGATAAAATGTGATGTTGAGAGCATTGATCCTGATGTAGCGGAGAAACAGAGAAGAAAAGAACATTCCTGAGGAAATGTAAAGATTTTAAAGAAAAAATAAACTAATAATAAATTTTATCCATTGTGGTATTTTGCTAAAGGCAGTCTCTTTAAAGCTTCTCATAAAGGCATTAGAGGGAAGAACTCAACCAGGATATCCAGTCAGGCAGCAAGTTTCACTTACTTAGAATTACTACAGATTTTGCCATTAAAAATACCAATAATATTATTCTTTGTTATCTGATACCTTACTACACTGATAAAAGAATACATTTGAAAATGTTTTTCTAGAATTAGTTGAGCCTGCATTCAGTGGACTCTTGGAATTGCAGTCATATTCCTACTTCATATAGAATGAGGTATGAGAGGGAGTATAGGTTTTAAAGGTAAATAATATAATTGATCCTTTTGAACTGTGGTGTTGGAGAAGACTCTTGAGAGTCCCTTGGACTGCAAGGAGATCCAACTGGTCCATCCTAGAGGAGATCAGTCCTGGGTGTTCATTGGAAGGACTGATGCTGAAGCTGAAACTCCAATACTTTGGCCACCTGACGTGAAGAAGTAACTCATTGGAAAAGACCCTGATGCTGGGAGGGATTGGGGGCAGGAGGAGAAGGAGACGACAGAGGATGAGATGGCTGAATGGCATCACCAACTTGATGGGCATGAGTTTGAGTAAACTCTGGGAGTTGGTGATGGACAGGGAGGCCTGGCATGCTGCGATTCATGGGGTTGCAAAGAGTCGGACATGACTGAGCGACTGAACTGAACTGAATATAATTTTTATCAGTTACTATTCTATGTCACAGTCTCTGAGCTCCGGTGCGACACAGAGAGTTTACAATTGCTAACATACAGAGTCATTAAGTTCACATGATAAAAATATGCAAAGCATTGCATAGAGCTTAGTGCCTGTTTGGTGTCCAGTAAATGTTAGTTTCCAACATTCTCTGACATAACTGCAGAAAGATCTGTTTTGATCCACTTCTGAGAATAATGAAAATTTTTAAAAAATCAACAAATGGGACCAAATTTAACTTAAAAGCATTTTCACAGCAAAGGAAACCATCAGC
Source organism: Odocoileus virginianus (assembly GCF_023699985.2). Lineage (NCBI taxonomy): Eukaryota > Metazoa > Chordata > Mammalia > Artiodactyla > Cervidae > Odocoileus > Odocoileus virginianus. Next base: position 80,553,461 of record NC_069674.1, read on the forward strand.
AGAACAGAAAGGTAACCCACAGAATAAAAGAAAATATTTGCAAATGAAGTGGTTGACAAGGGATTAATTTGCAAAATATGCAGACAGCACATGCAGCTCAATATAAAAAAAAAACCTGATTCAAAAAATGAGTGGAAGATATAAACAGACATTTCTCTGAAGAAGACATAGATGGCCAAGAGGCACATGAAAAGATGTTCAACATCATTAATTATTAGAGAAATGCAAATCAAAATTACAAAGAGATATCACCTCACACTGGTTAGAACAGCCATCATCAAAAATTCTACAACCAATGGGACTTGCCTGGTGGTCAAGAGAAAACCCTAATTCAAAAAGATAGATGCACTCCAATGTTCACTACAGCACTATTTAAAATAACCAGGACATGGAAGCAACTTAAATGTCCATCAACAGAGGAATCGATAAAGATGTGGTACACCTATACAATGGGATATTACTCAGCCATAAGATAGAATGAAATAATGCATTTGTAGCAACATGGATGGACCTAGAAATTGTCATACTGAGTGAAATAAGTCAGACAGAGAAAGATAAGTATCATATATCACATATATCACTTATATGTGAAATCTTAAAGAAAAATGGTACAAACTTACTTACAACTTACTTAAAAAACAGAAATGGAGTCAAAGATATAGAAAACAGACATGGTTACTAAGCAGGAAAGATAGGGGTAAATTGGGAGATTCAGATATGATATATACACACTACTATATAGAAAAGATAACTATTAAGAACCTAATTATAGCACAGGGAACTCTATTCCATGCTCTGTAACAACCTATATGGCAATGCAGTCTAGAAGACAATGATATATCAATATGTATGTGCATGGCAGATTCACTTTGATGTACACCTAAAACTAACACAACATTGTAAATCAACTATATTCTAATTTAAAAAAAATCAAGGTGGCAAACAAAATATAAAAGTATGAATCATAATTTTTAAAATTTTTATGAACATATATCTGTATATTCACTGGGATAGGAAAGGAAATGCAGGAAGGATGACAGGAAAAGAGATAAATTCCAGTTCTTGATACCCAGTTGTGATGTCTGAATTTGTTCAAATAAATATTTATAGCTCATGGAATTTATTAATAAATCAGATGACAATGAAAAATAAATTAAAAACAGACAAATATTAGTTTCCTGCCCACTACTCCCACCCCCACTGCATAAATTTTCTCCAAAGAATAATTTTTTCATAGTGAAATTGAAAGTATTAGTCACTCAATCATGTCTGTCTCTGTGACTCATGGACTGTAGCCTGCCAGGCTCCTCTGGCCATGGGATTCTCCAGGCAAGAATATTGTGGTGTGTTGCCATTCCCTTCTCCAGGGGATCTTCCCGACCCAGGGATCAAACCCGGCTCTCCTGCAATACAGGTGGATTCTCTACTGATAGGACGCATCCTTTATGTCCCCTCATGGGCTTCCCTGGTAGCTCAGCTGTAAAGAATCTGCCTACAATGCAGGAGACCTGGGTTCGATCCCTGGGTTGGGAAGAGCCCCTGGAGGAGGGCATGGCAACCCACCCCAGTATTCTTGCCTGGAGAATCCCCATGGACAAAAGAGTCTGGCAGGCTACAATCCATGGGGTCACAAAGAGTCAGACATGACTGAGTGACTAAGCACATTTGTTGTATGATAAATATCAGCTAATGATTATCTTGCCTTTGGATTCTTAGATAAAACTATCTCACTCTTTTCTATCACAGTTTATGTAAAATCTAATGCCTTGTCAAAAATTTCAGCAAATTTCCAAAAACTTACATTCATGGTTGTATTTGGACACTAGTTTCTGCCCCAGGGAACTCTCATATTCCCTTACTTTCCAATTTCTGCAGCTATATGTTTCTCCCAACTTGATGTGGATTCCTATATGAAAAAACTTCTTATCCTTGACTTCTACCAAAAATTGACATAAGCAACAGAGATAATACCACAGAGATGGAAGAACTCAGAACAATACATACCACTGTCCCTACACTTTCATTGCCTCTCTAGCATGGGAAATTTCTTACTGGACATCCTTTTCCCCAGGTTCAGCCCCTAATCAAATTGCTTTGCCTTTTCTTCCAACTGTTTCCCTTCATTATTTTCATATTTACCCCCACCACTAATTTCCATTCATCTCTTAGGTATCCATCCTGTATTTTCCCAGCTTGCTTCTTCAGAAGCTTTTTCTGTCTCTGTTAACTTAGTAGAGCAGATTCAGTTTCTTCACCAAGAACAGCCTAGATTCCCCACTATTAAACTATATTTTTTATATCACTGTAAGAGTGCTGGATACGCTTACTGAAAGTGAGTATTTTGAATGACAGTTCTTTTGTACATTCTTTTTGTAAATGACTGAAATATAAAGGTGAACTGTCCTTCCACAGGATATCAAAACAAGCTTCATTATTTTTTTTCCTGTTTTTGTTGTTGTTCTATAGTGAACCAGTTTTAGCATTCACATATCATCGCTTTTAAACTGTACACTGAACCTCTGTGCAAGAATAAACAAACATATTATTATAGTCAAAACAAGTCTCTCTAAAGAGGAGGAAGAAAGGTAGGGGAAGGGTCAAAGGCAAAGTCAAGGCCAAGGGTAAGTCCAAACACCTAGTGTGAGGCCAAGTTCAAAGTCAACCTCAAGTTCAATTTCAAGGTCAAAGTCAAGATCAAGTCCTTTTCCTTGTTTTAATAATTGCTCCAAGTGATTCTGTTGCATGCTGAAGTTAGCAAAGCACTACTATAATGAACAAACTTTCACTGTATCCTCTTCTTTTTTTAAAGAATTGGAGTTTAGTTGCTTTACAATGTTGTGTTAAGTTTCTGCTTGCTATACAACATGGATCAGGTTAAGTTTACATAAACATATTGGCTTGATATTGGTTGACAAGCTTGGGACAGGGCTTGGAATATTTGCTTGGTCAGGAGGGCATGTCATAATTTTTGGAAGTTCCTCTTATTCCTTTAATAGCAAACAAATTGACACAATAATCCTGTCTTCTAGCCGAATCTCTCTAGTCCTTAGTATATGAAAAGATCTGGCACATGAACACTGAAGTAAATTTATATAATGGAGAAATACTATAGGTTGCTTCCTTTCATGAGAAATATTCAGAATAATCTAGACTATCCTGTATACCAAGTCTGTAAAACAGAAAGCATTATTCATTTTTAGCAGGAAGTTTCTTTTTGATACTGAAATAATTTCTTCTAGTTGAACATTTCTTTTTTCTCATGACTTCTTTCTAAAGATTTCCACACTTGTAAAAGTAAATATTTTTAAAAGAGGAGACTAAAATTTATTTAGGGAAGTGTTTTACACCTTAGGATTGTGTATGTGGGGATTCTCTGTTCAAAACTGTCACTAAAATATACAAATAAAAAAACAACATGGTATATAGATCTTAAGACAATATTGCAGATCGTAAAGTTGTTTAATCCATCCTTCTTGTCTAAAAACTACTCTAAGAAGCTGAAAGTCTCAAAATCAATTAAAAACAAAAACAAAAAACTTCACATTCTGAATATCACATACTCAGTGATGTATTTTTCCTTTCATTCTATAGTTAATCATTCTATTAGAAACCCACTATGATTGAATATTATTATAGGTTAGTCTTAACTTCTATTTTAAAATGTATTTTATTATTAAAGTACAGTTGTGCTAGGTTCAGGTGTTCAACAAAATAATTCTGTTATATACATGTGTATAGATACACACTCACACATAAATCTATATGTATATATATTCTTTTTTATGTTTCTTTTCTCATATAGGTTATTACAAAATACTGAGGGCAACAATATATGAAAGTGAAAGTCGCTCAGTAGTGTCCAACTCTTTGCAACCCCACGGACTATCAGTTCAGTTCAATTCAGTCGATAGTCGTGTCCGACTCTTTGCAAGCCCATGGACAGCCTCGCTGTCTATCACCATCTCCTAGAGCTTACTCAAACTCGTGTCCATTGAGCCAGTGATACCATCCAACCATCTCATCCTCTGCTGTCCCCTTCTCCTCCCGCCTTCCGCCTTTCCCAGCATCAGGGTCTTTTCAAATGAGTCAGTTCTACGCAACAGGTGGCCAAAGCACTGGAGCTTCAACTTCAGTATCAATCCTTCCAATGAATGTTCAGGACTGATTTCCTTTAGGATGAACTGGTTGTATCTCCTTGCTGTCCAAGGGACTCTCAAGAGTCTTCTCCAACACCATAGTTCAAAAGCATCAATTCTTTGCCGCTCAGCTTTCTTTATAGTCCAACTCTCACATCCATATATAACTACTGGGAAAACCATAGCTTTGACTGGGACTTTTGCTGGCAAAGTAGTGTCTCTGCTTTTTAATATGCTGTCTAGGTTGGTCATGATGAATTCTCCAGGCAAGAATACTGGAGTGGATAGCTGTTCCCCTTCTCCAGGGGATCTTCCCAAGACAGGGATCAAACCCAGGCCTCCCACATTGCAGGTGGATTCTTTACCAGCTGAGCAACCAGGAAAGCCCAAGAATACTGGAGTGGGCAGCCTATCCCTTCTCCAGTGGATCTTCCAGACCCAGGAATTGAACCAGGGTCTCCTGCATTACAAGGGAATCTTTACCAGCTGAGCAACCAGGGAAGCCCTTCAAATACATATGAATAAATAATATATAAATAAATAAAATATAAATTATATAAAATAAATTTATATAAATAAAAATATATTTATATATATAAATAAAACTATATAAATAATCATATATAAATACATATATGTGTGTATATACTATATTATATACTATATATATATATATATATATATACACACACCCACATAGCAAGGAAGCCCTTTAAATATATATATATATGCAATATACTATATTATATACTATATCAAGGCTGTATATTGTCACCCTGCTTATTTAACTTATATGCAGAGTACATCATGAGAAACTCTGGGCTGGATGAAGCACAAGCTGGAATCAAGATTGCCGGGAGAAATAGCAATAACCTCAGATATGCAGATGACACCACCCTTATGGCAGAAAGCAAAGAGGAACTAAAGAGTCTCTTGATGAACGTGAAAGAGGAGATTGAAAAGGCTGGCTTAAAACTCAACATTCAGAAAACTAAGATCATGGCATCTGGTCCCATCACTTCATGGCAAATAGATGGGGAAACAGTGGAAACAGTAACAGTCTATTTTGGGGGGGCTCCAAAATCACTGCAGATGGTGACTGCAGCCATGAAATTAAAAGATTCTTACTCCTTGGAAGAAAAATTATGACCAACCCAGACAGCATATTAAAAAGCAGAGACATTACTTGCCAACAAATGTCCATCTAGTCAAAGCTATGGTTTTTCCAGTAATCATATATGGATGTGAGAGTTGGATCATAAAGTAAGCTGAGAGGCAAAGAACTGATGATTTTGAACTATGGTGTCGGAGAAGTGTCCTGAGAGTCCCTTGTATTGCAAAGAGATCCAACCAGTCCATCCTAAAGGAAATCAGTCCTGAATATTCACCAGAAGGACTGATGCTGAAGCTGAAGCTCCAATACTTTGGCCACCTGATGCGAAGAACTGACTCATTTGAAAAGACCCTAATGCTGGGAGAGATTGAACGCAGGAGGAGAAGGGGATGACAAAGGATGAGATGGTTGGATAGCATCACTGACTCAGTGGACATGAGTTTGAATAAGCTCCAGGAATTGGTGATGGACAGGAGCGCAGTCCATGGGCTCGTAAAGAGTTGGACACCACTGAGTGACTGAACTGAATACTATATATATATATATATACACACACACACACACACCACACAAAACATATAGTTCCCTGTGCTATACAGTAGGTCCCTGTCATTTACCTATTTTATATATAGTGTTATATGTATATTATGTATTCAGCGATATATTTTCCTTTCATTCTATAGCCTGTCATTCTGTTAGGAACACACTATGACTGAATGATATTATCACAGTTTAGGCTTAAGTTTCAATACCGTGTATATTTGCTTAAAAGAAGGAATTTATTATTCTCTCATCATCAAGTCCTTACATTTTGCCCCACATTTATTATAGCACATTGTATTTCAGAAAAGCAGATCCAGTATTTCAAATTTCCCAAATGTCTGTTAGAAAGAACTCAGTAGTAGAGGATACTCCAAGGAGAATGTGCACTTGCTATTTAAAATTAAAAACAAAATGACAATCCATGGCAATGATTTATTTTCCTATTCCCCAATCCTCTTTAAGGACTAGGAAAATGGAATGGGGCCCAGATTTATGATAATAGCCAAGAGCATAATCACGTAAATAGGGCACAGAGTCTGAAATCTTTGAGCTTGTTCCCTGGTGTTCCCCTGGTTGGTTAGGAATTGTCTGTGGGTGGGAGAGGTGTTTGAGTACATGCATAACCTAACACACATGTTTCTCCCTAAAAAACGAGAAGCATGACACAAACTTTAAACACTCTTTTAAATCTTTAATTAAAGTTTATACTGTTGGGAATGAGAATAATTATGCAAAGATTCAGTTCAGTCCAGTAGTTCAGTTATGTCTGACTCTCTGCAACCCCATGGACTGTAGCACACCAGGCCTCCCTGTCCATCACCAATTCCCAGAGTTTACTCAAACTCATGTCCATTGAGTCGGTGATGCCATCTAACCATCTCATCCTCTGTCATCCCCTTCTCCTCCTGCCTTCTCTTTTTCTCAGCATCAGGGTCTTTTCAAATGAGTTATTTCTTCACGTCAGGTGGCCAGAGTACTGGAGTTTCAGCCTCAGCATCAGTCCTTCCAATGAATATTCAGGACTTATTTCCTTTAGGATGGACTGGTTGGATCTCCTTGCTGTCCAAGGGACTCTCAAGAGTCTTCTCCAACACCATAGTTCAAAAGTATCAATTCTTCAGTGCTCAGCTTTCTTTATGCAAAGCTTAGTTTATATTATATAAGCAATGGACAGACTTTAGTATGATTTCACAATAAAAGAAGACTTTTATTTTCAAAATTCAAATTAGCACCAGAAATAACTGCAAAGTTTCTAATGAATCTTTTTCAAGATGAAGTTATAATTTTCTATCCATATATAGTAATCAAGATAGATTTTGAATGATAATTATTATTTTCTAAACTCTAAATAATATTCCTAAAATGCAGTCTAAAACATGAGAGTTTGGACTCCATTCTATCACTTGTGACTTGACTAGGTCAATTTCTAAGACATGTACAAGTCATTCCTGAGTCATTCCATGAGTTAATGTGAAAAACAGTCACCAAAGTTGTTAAACTTGTGACTTGATAAAAACAAATTCCTGCTATGAGGAAGAAACAGACATGGAGAAGGTGCTTCTTAATGAAATAGTTTAATGAAATACAATAAAGAGATAACAGTATACATTGAAATGCTGTCACTTCTATTGTAATAAAATGCAAATCTTTTATCCTCAGAGACTAAGAGAAATTATAATTCGGTAGGGGAGAAACATGCAGACTGCTCTAACGATCAATACAAAGTAAAAGATAATTCATAATAGCCCACTTCGGAACAATTAATGTCTTTCATTCTAAGTTGAGTGAAGAGAAGAAAATGAGGGCACAGACAAGATAGCAATAAGAGAAAGAGAAGACATCGTTAAAACATGGTCCTTCAATTACTTTCCATCACAGAACATTGTCAAGAGTGGAGACCAGGGCAGTCAGGATGTGATTTATTGCCTGTGGCTGGGATTCACTGATCTATCCTATCAAGAATATTCTGAAGTAATTAGATTAAATTTTGATTTAAAGGTATTTATTCACATTCACAGTATATTTAGTACACTGGAATGATGAGTTCATTCTCTGGGGAAAAAATCTTTTAAGAGAGAAGACTATTTACTTTCATTTCTATTGAACCATTATCAACCACAGGACAGTTAGGCTGTCTCTTCAGTGTGAGGGCAACACAACAGTATTTATCCAAGAACATTAAAAGACATTATGCTAGAGTTCCTAAACCCTTAGTATGCCTTCAAGTGGAACAGAAAAAAACTGTTTTTAAATATATTTAGTGAGAAGTTCTCACACAATAATTGTGTTTACCTCCAAGGGAATTCAAGTTTTCTACTCCCCAAATCAAGCCCAACAGCGTCAAATATTTGGATATGGAAAGTTATCTAAAAAATTTGACAAAATTATTTAAACCCTGAAAAATCAGCACTGTGTACTATCTAATACAATTTATTGATGATTCTTCAATACTCCATATAGCTATGACTTGTAATACAATGAAATTCCATGCTTTCATGGTCTTCATGTAAAGTCATAAATTTGTATTTGTTAAAATTTAGATTAAAATAAAAATAGTGGTTCAAGCCAATTCAAGATTCAGAAATGCTAAATACTTATTTTATCCTAAGTCTTTGGAATACCCAGTCTATGCTAAAGTTTGGCATTAATATTATAAAGCCTTTAGGCTCTGAAGAAGGTGTAAGTATAGCTAAATGAAAGACAAAATACATGACTAAAGATGCAGTATATGATCTTAGAACTGGACTTTTAAATTAACTGGCATCATACATTTTTCCAATGATTCAACTTGGATAACAATTATAACGTTTCTTGACATATATTAAGTTAATATGTGGGGCATAATTGGAACTAGACAGTTAGACTGTAGTATTAAAAAGGAATCAAGTAGTTTGAGTCTGCACAGAATGATCATTTAGAAATCTTTAAACCATGCTTATGATTAATACTGGTAGATATGCTTTAAAATAGTTTGTGCTACTGAATAAATGTAAGGGATTTTTATAAATGGAAGTCTGAACTATATGATCATGAATATGTCAAGGGGAATAAATATAGACTAACACAATGGAAGATTTCTTCACAATGGTGATCTAAACTGGTTCTTACAGCTTGAACAAGGAGCATTTATTTAAACCATGAAGAGAAATAAAATATGAATTTCAAATATTTAAAAAAAGAAATTTGGTTAATTTAGATTACAAAGCCAAGTGCCTAGAAACTTGCAGGCTAAGAAATTTAAAGGGGACTTTTAATATTAACCCATCTACCCCTTTGTAAGTCTCCAGCTTCTGAAACAATGGCAGATATCTAAGCGGATAACAAAAGCACACGTAACATGATGGCAATACATTCTCTTCACGGGAAGCTTTGCCCAGAAATAGAAACACAAGTTTTTCTCAACAAGATATTTCAGGTGCTGTAATAGGAAATTCAAAGAGAAACAGAGTCTCAAGAAATTATCAAGGTATTTTCTTGAGCTCCAAAAGCACTGCAGATGGTGACTGCAGCCATGAAATTAAAGGATGCTTGCTCCTGGGAAGAAAAGTTATGACCAACCTAGACAGCATATTAAGAAGCAGAGACATTACTTTGTCAACAAAGGTCCATCTATTCAAAGGTATGGTTTTCCAGTAGTCATGTATGGATGTGAGAGTTGGACCATAAGGAAAACTGAGCACTGAAGAATTGACTCTTTTGAACTGTGGTGTTGGAGGAGACTCTTGCGAGTCCCTTGGACTGCAAGAAGATCCAACCAGTCCATCCTAAAGGAAATCAGTCCCGAATATTCATTGGAAGGACTGATGCTGAAGCTGAAACTCCAATACTTTGGCCACCTCATGCGAAGAACTGACTCCCTGGATAAGATCCTGATGATGGGAAAGATAGAAGGCAGGAGGAGAAGGGGATGACAGAGGACAAGATGGTTAGATGGCATCACCGACTCAATGCATATGAGTTTGAGCAAGCTCCAGGAGATAGTGAAGGACAGGGAAGCCTGGTGTGCTGCAGTCCACGGGGTCGTAAAGAGTTGGACACAACTGAGTGACTGAACAGCAACAACAAAATTTAGGTAACAAGATGGGCTCATCTGGAAATCACAGAACTTTTGCTTTAGTCGAAAAGATGTTATTACAAGTCAGAACAGTCTGGGTGGTACAGTTTGGAACTCTGAGCTGTGTAACAGTGTTTATTTTATGTTTACCCAAGTGGCTAGCTAAAACCATGATTGGCAGAAGCAAGGTATTATCTGAAATATTTATATCCAGTGTAATGAAAATGGTACTAGGTAAAAATAGTTCAGTAAATGAAAATTCTAGAAGGCATCCAGTACTCTTTGCCACACCAGTTGGCATTAAAATCCTCCTCAGTTAGTAATCACTTTATTACTTTACTGAATTACTTTATCCAAATGTTCAAGAAATACTGCTATGGTAATATATCTCTTGAGGTACATTTTACTACTGCTTTCATACATTCTATACTTTCATTCTTTTTAGTTTGCTATATTTTACTGACCTAAAACTTCATCAGTTTTGTACATATATCCTATTTCATCCAGTTTTTGTAAATCTTCAAAAAATGCTCTTGTGAAGGACTGCTCATCTCACAAACAAAAATAAGGTTCTATTTTTTTCCAAGACCTAGAATTTCATGTACAAATTAAGATAAAACAAAAATTTCCACTTGCCTACCTTATGACCCAGACACAAGATCAGCAAGAGAAAGCAATAGTTATTGTTATCTTCTTTAGTTTAAAATAATCACTGATATTTTATTATGGTATGCAAGTAAAAAGTTGCATTGTTAGCAAGAAGAAAGGAAAAAAATACCTCTGTTGGGGCAAGTTGAGATTCCCACCCGTGTTTTAAAGTGCATCTATTGTAATCATGCAAACTTACATTTTACAGTAATTTATACAGACACTAATATTCTTTCTTATCTAAATGATGACTGTCTAAATGCCTAAACCAGAATTTGTTATTGAATTACACAGACCTTCCATTAAGTGCCATTGAGATTGATGCCTTTTGATTTCAACTATAATTTTAAGACCAAATGTAAAGATACTTGAAGCTAATGCTATTAAACCAGAATTTGAGGTAATACTCTCAGATGTTTTATTACTGGTTAGGGACATAAATTCAGCCTTGAGCTCTCCCTTTTAAGTCACATGACATTTATCTGATAGTGGACACAATGTCCTCTCTGTAGGAATCTAAAGACCTGTATCTACTAGTTCTGATCAGATAGCAAAGTTCAAGGCGATGGAGGTCAAAAGCGAAATTAAACCATGAATACCCCTCACAGTAGGGAAAAGGGAAAATGGTTAACAAAATGTCAAAAGTGAATCTACAGAAAATGTGCAGAGGTGTACGTGCCCAGGAATAGGTACAAACAAAGGAGCAGCCCCTAAATATACTCTAGGAAAACCACTCTGAACCTGTTCCAGTGTTGGAGTCAAAGAGACCTTTATTCCACTCTAGGGTTTTCCTTTACTCTAAGTTTTCAGACCTAGATTCCAGTATGACAAAGAAAAGGCATTATATCTTGTAAGTAAGAGCTCTTCTGCTATTGGAAGATAGAAGTATCAACTCTTCAGTAGTCTTATTAGTTCTAATCACACATCATCAGTTATTTGCCCAAAATTCAAATGGTAGAGTTGGCCCTTCATTTAACCCTTCACAAATCCAGGCATTTATCTTTGTTATGTGAATTTTTTGCCTCTTCATTTTAATAACACAAACCCAAAATAAAACCAATACTACAGATCATGACACAGCAATACATAATATACTGGTCCTGTCTTAATTTATCAGTTTTTTAAAATTACTTTATTTTAGGTAATATTACTTTACTTCTTTGGCTATAGGATTGTTTTTAGGTCTGAATCAATAGAGCATATTACTGTCTTAACTAGGTATACAGTTATTTTCTCTGTATAGTTTTGTATATTTAGGTAGTTGGCAAATTTGTTGAGGACATATTCAATATATCCTACTACCAGGTATGATATTTTTCTGTGCCCAGTATAGTTATGAATAGATGACCCAATGGTCACTGAAAAATTTAAAGCTAAATTAAAACACACACATACATCATTACCTTAATGTATCACTCTCTCCAATAAATATATAAAGCAAGTAGATAAGAAGTATCTTTTATATTTCTCAACCCACATGTTCACTCTACTTTAATAAACTTTAATAAAATAGCAATAAAATCAAACAATTTAGTAATAAGCATATAACTACTGGCACACAAGGAGCATTTCTGTTCTCAGAATTTACATGTATTTTTAACTGCATCTTCCCACCATGTTACTGATTATTTAAAATAAATATGACCATTGTGATTCAACTACTTATTTATATTTTTTTAAAAACTGAAATAAACAAGATATTTTATCTTTTTAAGGTCATCCAAATGACTGCAATGAGTTGAAAAAAGCAAGAATGTCACTCAGCTTGAAATAAAAATTATGGCTCTGAATTCAGAACAAAGGTTAGAACATTAAAGTTTCCTTTAGTTCTCATGTCTGACTTACTCTATGCTGGAAAATTAAATGTAAGATAAAAAAACTATTTTCTCTCCAAAAATATTCTAATTAAAAATAATTTTGCTTGAATTTCTTGTGATTCTCGTATGCAGATGGCTACATAGAAAAGACCACAGATGCTGGCAGCATCAAGTCTTATATCTGAACTTCACTTTCATTGTTACCAGCCATATGACCTGTGACAGGGTCCTTTATTCCCTAACAAAATGCTATTGGCATTCTTGACTGTAAATGTTTAACTAAGATTGAGAACTTCTATCTTTGCCTTAAAATTTTATTCTCTTTGTTCAGCCTGGGTGATCTCATTGGCTTCCATTATTTTAACTTCTATTTGTAAGTTGGTAACAAAAATGTTGCCTGAGATTTTCATCTTTTGTAGCATAGACAATTCCGGTCAACCCACTCAACAGCCCCGTCTTACCTTTTTCTCCTCCTGTGTCTTCCCTCAGTAGGTACAGAACTGATTGCCATGTGATCTACTCTCGAATACACCCATTTTTTTCTCCCCTGCTTCAGCTACAAGAGCAGCTGGTCATGAGATTTTAGCCTTTCCATTCTCTTGCCTAAATACTTTAGTGAATCCCAACAACTTACAAAAGTTAGTATCATGAGATTTAAATCCTATATTCCAGGCCCTCTGTGGACTAAACCTTGTCTACCTCTCCAATTTCCACTCTCACCATTTCCCCCTCACTTTTTTTGCTCACACTGAGTTATTTGCAGTTCTCCACAAATATCAGGATATTTCCAATTACTCTTTCTTCATATTTCTCTGTTCATTTATACTTTCCTCAACCCTCCAACTAAATAACATCATCTCTTCAGACACAGATCATGTGTCATCTCCTGCAGAAACAAAACTCTTCTCTAATTTCCTTCCTCACTTGCTCTGATTAATCTGCAATAAAAACCCAGTAATGATTCTATGGCAGCACACCCCATTTATTTTTGAAATTATCTCTGCCTATATCTATGTTTCCTTATTTCTCTATGGTTCTTATCATTTGATTCCTAAGCATGTAAGAGGTATTCAGTGAGGATCTGAAGGATGAATGAATAAATATATAATATCTGAGCTAGGCTTTAAGAAGATAAGCAAGATTGTGACTTGTGCAAGTGGCAGAAAGGTTGTTCCAGGCACTGACACGCCCTGAGCCCACAAGTGAGGAGGAAACCAGAGCACATACAAGTCAATGTAAAGTCAGTCAAAGGGAAAATGGTTGAGACCCTTCTCCAATCCAGGTAGCCTTCTATACCTCAGCACTTAATATGGATAATGAGAAGATTTGTTAAAAATTACTGACTTCATACTTCATGATAAATATTACATAAAATCAACCAAAGTATCATTTCATAATCATGTACCAGGAAGAATAGAACCCTGTCTATGTCCAATTCCCACTTGATGAGGAGTTGAGAAAAGTCTTGTTCATGGATTATTACCATGAATAATCTGTTCCTCTTGTCAGGGAACATCTCTGGTCTGGATTTCAGCACTCTCTCATTGTCTTCATACCACACCATTCTGTGCTGAGTGCTTTCATCCTTGCATTGCAGAATTTTTTCAGTCTTTGCTTTAAGGTCACCTTAAGTATTCTTTTTTTTTTTTAATCAAAGTGATGGTTAAGCTAGTTTTTTTCCTCTCTGTTATGCTCTACAAACTGTCTGGCCTGCATCACTTGGTACTGTGGACTGATTTCTTTCTATTTGGGGGGACCTGAATTTCTCTGTCTCTAATCTTAGGACATTGTGTTCTCTAGCCATCTGTTCCAGGGTTCTGCCTACACAGCAGAGACGGGGGAAATGTTTTATATCCAGCTTCTTCTGTTGGGAAGAGTAGCTTCCAGATTGAGTGTGAACTAACAGCAGAACCCCTACTGCATGGGAATGTGGAGGTCATGACATTTCAGGTATAACACAGTGATACCCACTCCTAAGTCCCTCAGCTCTGTTCATCTCCAATAGACAACCTCATACTCGATGTCATGAAACTCAACAGGGAACATTTGTGGTAGCAAAACGGAATTTATGAAGCTATTACATTTGCAAAGTCAGATGAAGTCAGAAATCATGGATAGTTTTAAATGAAGAGCTGCATAAAGACTGGATAACCCAATAAAGGTAATTCTATGAAAATAGTAACATCAAGACTTACTCTTATAATAGTGAGATATATCTTATTTTTACTTTCACATTGAGACTCTTAGTGGGTGCAAATGTCAGTATGTAAATTAGTTTGGTCAAAAACATATCATGTGCTTCAAAATTCTAAACATGCTTTTCCTAAACATTAGCTGGAATTTTCCATTAAAAGGCGTGACATTTTTTTTTATAACGAACAACAAAAACTTTACTTTTCCAGGTTGTTTTAATACTAAAAATAAATAGCTCCTGGTCACCCATGCGTTTATACAAAAGTCGTATCCACAGCAGTTATTGCTGAAGGACAGCCACACCTTCTGAAAGCATAAAAATAGGCTTGAATTCACCCTTGGAAAATTGAAAACTCATAGTGGCATGTGTTATGTTTGATAACAGTGTTACTTGGCAGAACAAATTAGTGATGTCCAATCAACATCAAACAGGCACACTGGAACATATCAGACAGAAAGTTATTTTGACACATTGGAAATGTAGTATGTATATTAAAAAAAAGACTCAGTGGAGCTTAATTTAATTTTATACAGATTTGATCTTCTGTAGATAAATGTGACATCTCTAATTTTAATGAGGTATCCTTAGCATTTAATTATCAGTTATTCATTGAAATGTTTTGGCTATCATGACACTTGACTGTTTTTCTTGTTATTACTGCGTTCTCCGTGTAGCATGGTAAACATACCTCTATTTCAGAGATGAAGGAAAATATCCAGTAGGGTCTTAATACTGTAAAACATTAAATAAAATATATGTAAATTACATTTCTCTGATATTATAAAATGTTCATCTATCTTGTTACATTGGTTATTTTGTCAGTATGCCTTGCCTTTAAACAATGTTAATAGAAACTTTCTCACAAGTGTTCAAATGACTATGTAGAAATGACTAGTTCATAATAGTTTCTTTTTATACATAGAAAATTACTTCAGTATTTCAATGTTCTCGATAGAAAAACCTCAAGACAGTTTGAATACATATAGAAGAATGACTTCCATGGATATTTTCCTTTGAAAAATATCCATGTATTGAAATATAATACCAATTTCAAATTTTTGTCTTGAAATGTTAAAGGCTTAATATTAAAGAAGTTGCTCTCATTTATGATTTGGAAAATGTAAAATGCTACCAAATGTACCATGATGCCAATATGAATGAATTTTTCTGACAGTGCAGAAGATAATGTGGCATGCCACCCACATCTCTTTAGGAATGGAGCCTCCATCCCCCACATGCAAGGACTTCTGACTGTTGAATCAAAGAGATTCACCTCCTTGCCACAATTTTCAATACCCTTGAAAGACTACAACTTCAGACCTCCACTGGGATCTGGTGAGGCCTGTGCTGAAAATACCCCCTTTTCAAGTTACCCCTCTGGCCACCCCCACTACCCTGACAATCTCACAGGAATTAAGGCTATTTCCTAGTGTATGTACTGCATGTAAATGTCTACCTTGGAATCTGTTTCCTTGGGAAAACGATCTATGAAAACTAGCAGTGAGAAACAGGCACTAAAATGAGGTTTTGGGAACCATACCATCCACCATCCAGATACCATCCCTCACTGGTGTTAGAGAAATGAAGGGTCTCCGGCCTGTGATTTTCTCCACTGGTGAACTGGATAGGATGGGGAAGGGGAAGCTCTGGTGAGTACACTAACTTAGACACGCCCAGGGTTTCAGGGCAGTGGCGATCATAGTTACAGCAAAGGCAGATGGCTCTTGCTGGATGCTACTGATGCATCAGAGAAAAAAATAAAAGGAAAAGTAGAGGATGATTAATTACCAATTCAAGGAAAGTGTGAAAGCTAGATGATCTCCTTGGTAAAATAGTAAAATATCTTGTCTCCCTCATCCTGAAAGCAGTAAAGGCTAAGGATCAGACCCAGAACTTAAGAGTAGTAAAGCTCTCAGGAAGACTCAGGTCTCACCTCCAGCAAGTCTATTATGCCAATGTCAGATGCATTGTTGGGAAGGAGTGGGAGTCTAAGATTAAGTTTGGAAAATCTGAATTTCCAGACCAATAGCCCCACATGAGCGACAGCTCTGGTCCTTCACAAGTGGCTCTCTGCTCTTAGTTAAAGATTGGTGCTCCTTCTACCCACCAGAACATCAAGTTAGAATTTATTTATATGAGGGCATTATACATGATGCAAACAGTAGATTCCAAGCAAGGACATTGGAGACAGATGTTGACACTGTATTAGGATGACTTTTAGAATCATAGAAAAAGCAATGACCCATACTCAGTGAAATAAAAATGACAAAAATGTCATGGAAAATGGTGGAAGAGGTCAAAAGACTCAGAGATTAGACATGCTAGAGTAGGTATACTATACAAAGTCTGTACAAAAGTCCACCAGATAACTATATTTCACAGAGAAGACACAGAGGAACTTCTGTTTAGCAAAGTGCTAAGAAATTTGTTTGTGAGAAGGGTACCAACCAGCATCATTAGGAAGCTCAGTGGTAGATGTCATCTGTAGGATAGGGGGATCAGTAGGAGATGCTGTTACAGAAATGAGTCCCCTGACAGCAGGGAATGGTATCATCTCCCAACCAGTAAAGGCCATATGGTGTCACTTAACCATCAGAGACAAAGTTGGAGCCGTGATCCTAATGAGCAGCAAGGCTGAACAAGCAGTCAGCATGGCCTGACCCATAAAACCTTGGAAACAGTTAATGGAACACAGTGTCCTTGGGGAAAGACAGAGTTTTGCTCCATCATCACAAAGAAATGAAGGATGGATGGTCAGGAGACTAAGAGTGGTGACCCTGATAAAACTCACCATCTCTAGCAGAGAATCCAGACCTGGGCCAGTTTTGCAGATCCAGAACCCCTTGATTAAAGGGCAGCTCGGGTCTAATGGCTGGTGGCTCAGTCAGTAAAGAATATGCCTACAATGCAAGAGGCTGTCTCCAGCACACAAGACCTGGGTTCAATCCCTGGGTCAGGAAGATCCCTTGAAGAAGGGAACAACAACCCACTCCAGTATTTTTGCCTGTGAAATTCCATGGACCGAGGAGCCTGGTGGGCTATAGTTCGTGGAGTCATAAAAGTCTCTGTCTTACTACAGAAAGAGTATTTAGTAAAAATTTTCTCCAGCATTTTACCAAAGGAACCTTCGGCCATCTACTAAAGTAACTCCACTTTGAGGAAAAAATGAATAGGTAGATTTGATTTGACTCTTAAACACAGTGCTTGAGCTGACAATTATGGTTACATCCAGACAACTGAAGTGTCAACATATCCCCTCCCTGTCTCTACCTCTGTTATATGAGAGGATGTGGAAGCCAGGCAGTAACTGTCCTGGCCTGGATCTGGCTTCAGTCTAGGTCTACCAATGTATTTTACGGTTATTTCCTTGATCCCTGAATGTATAATTGAAATGGATGTCTAGTTCAGTTGTCAGAATTCCCACACTGGTTCCATGGTTTGTGAGGAAGGAGCTATTAAAGAAGGCTCAGCCAGATGAGAGCCTCTGAAACTCACCCCTCTCCCAGCCAAGATATTAAGAAACCAGATTGTATCCCAGGAAGAATTATCTAGATATTTAAAGGGTAAAGAGCTGATGTTCCCTTCATATCATCATTTACTCTCCACACCAGGTCGCACACAAACCAGACAGATCCTGAAGGATGAGAATGGACTACTGCAAATTCAGTCAGGTAATAGCCCCAGCTGCAGCTTCCGAAAGTGATGTTCTATTTTTACTAAATCAATAGACCTGAGGTAAACTACCATTAATATGAAGAATGCACTCTTTCCTTGTACCTATTAAGAAGCAGTTCACACTGACATGGGATTGACTACAGTATATATTTCAAGTCTTCCCCCAGGGTTAGGTTTACTCTCCTGCACTTTGTTATATTGTCTGGAGTTCTCTGTTACATTAGATCAACCTCAGAACATTACATGAGTCCCTACATCAATGACATGTTTGTCAAACAAGATTACTTGCTCATCAGTTTGGTTAATTAAATGAACTGAAAGCATGTTAATCAAACCAAAATACACTGTTGGACTAAATATGTTGGATGCCTCCATGAAGTACATACACTGCACAAGGTTTTTATCAGTGAACTTCTGTGTTCTGGGGCATTCTTGTGTCTGGGGCATTCCTGTGTCTGGGGCATTCTTGGAGTGTCCTTTGTAAAGCACAGATTATCACCTCTCCCACCACTAAGGAAACAAAACCTGGCTGAACTCTTCAGGAGTTGCTCCAAATCCAGTAAAGACATGTCCTATGTCCTGGATGACATAGAAGGCTGCCAGCACCAAGTGGGCCAAGAAGAGAACAGACCTCCACAGCAGGCCCAGCTTCCGTACAGGCGTGCCTGCCTCTCGGGCTACAGGATCCAGTAGACCCTGTGGCTTCAGAGGTATGTATGATAAGAAAAGATGCCATGTAGAGAATTTTCTCCAGCAGTAAAATTATAACAAAGACTGCTAGAGTCCTTGATAAAGGCCATGCCATCTGCGGCAGAGAGTTAAATATCATTTGAAATGTAACCTGTATTGGCCTTCTGGGCCTTGGTGGAGATAAGGCAGATGACCATGCAGCCAGAGGACCTCATAGTGGGTTGCATTCTGTCCTATTGTAAGGGGGCACACAACCATAATCCCTTGTAAAATCAGATGGAACCTGTGGGATGGGGCAGGAGCAGGTACAGAAGGCACAAGGGTCTGTTCACAAATAGTTGAAACAGATTTTGGCCTCTCTCTCTCGGCTCACTCTAACTATGTCAGGAGGACCCCTTAAAACTCAGATGATGGAGGAAAAAACAGGTCACTCTGGGATCATAGATAACATCAGCTCAGTATGAATTTGAAAGAAAATCTGCTAATGCAGGTTATCATCACCCAGGGATGGCTATGAAAGTCAGTCATAGGGAAGAGTCTTTGCAATGACCAGAGCTTCAGACAGGATGGACCATCCACTTTGTGTGGGGAAAATGGCCTGAATTAAGAAGATTTATAACCTGAGAGAAAACAGAGAATGACTTGGCTATTGGGTCATGGACGTGAAAAGATAAAGGCTGGAAGACTAGGAGGTTTGGAGAAAATGTTGATATATAGATCCAAATGAACTTGTTTATATTGTATGTTAAAAGCTATCCAGGAGCATCTACCATAGAAATGGCACCAATAACAGACACAATAACAGACACTTGATGTCCACCAGCTTCTGTCACTGGCCATCACAATGCTCTGGATTCAAGAATAGTAGCATGGGGTCTCATTCACTAAGGCTGATTTCACTACTACCAGTGTTGAATGTCTGAGTTTCAGCAACAGAGACCAAATCCCAGGTCTCAAAATACAGTAGACATTAACAACTATTTAATAATTGGCTGTCAGAGAAAAAAAAAGTCGTTGTCTCTGTGATGTTCCTCTTTTCTGCATGGTGAATTTGAAGTTACCAAGAGGTCATTCCTGAACTTGCAGGCATAAAGAGAAGGGCACGGTCACCACTTGAGATAAAACTAAAAGCACAGTACTGCCATGGTACAAGCTGATTACCCGGGAAGCTTTTCATCTTGGAATGGACAGTGAATCATCCTGAGATCATTAATTATGTATATATTCCATCATTGGCTGCTTCTCATATCCACAAGGCTTAAACGAGAATTAATATCTATGTGAAGGTCAACAGAATGTTTAAACCCTTGACATGAGATCCCATATATCATCATATTCAATGTTAAAGAAGCTCTTCCCAGCATAGGAAAAGTTGCAAAGGGAACATGTTCATGGAATAGAGTGATTATATCACATCAATCCTAAAGGAAATCAACCCCTGAATATTCTTTAGAAGTACTGATGCTGAAGCTCCAATACTTTGGCCACCTGATGCAAAGAGCTGACTCACTGGAAAAGACCTTGATGCTGAGAAAGATTGAGGGCAGGAGGAGAAGTAGGTGACAGGGGATGAGATGGTTGGATGGCATCATTGACTCAATGGACGTGAGTTTGAGCAAGCTCTGGGAGATAATGAAGGACAGGGAACTGAGGCATGCTGCAGTCCATGGGGTCGCAGGGAGTCAGACACAATTGAGAAACTGAACAACAATAGCAAATTGCATACCATAGAGAAGCTGCTGGCCTGTCAGAACAATAAAATGGATTTCTGAAGGTGCAGCTACCTGCTTAGAAATTATCATCTTTCAAGTATGAGGCATCATCCTCCAGGACTCAGAACATACCATACACCTCAGTTACAGTTGTATTTCTTTAATAGGTTGAATACATGGAATCAAGAAGATGGATGTAGAAGAAATCGACGTTTTTAAGAGTCCTCATTTTCTTTTTGGGGAAATCAGTGCTTCTAGTACCTGAAAGTCTATGTTCTGTGGTTCTGGATGCCTTATTCCCCCAGAAAGTAAATGTTCCTACAAGGGGACTCAGCAAGAGCCCCACTGAATTGCAGATTCTCATTCTCCAGCTGCAGAGCTCATAGCTGAATTGCCCCCCGAGAAAGGTTTCTGCCTCACCAAGGTTACACTTTCTTCTTGGTCTCCATCAAACATTCTGACAACCTGACCTCAGTTTGGGACAGCTCAGGTCCGGAGTTTCGCCTGTGCCCGATTAAGTCTCTGCTGCAGCCGTCCAACAGTTCACCTCCTCCCCTGTCCAAGCCCACTCCCCTCTCTCTGTCACAGGTAATGGCTGCTTATTCGACCACTTGCTTGAGAATCTCCATTTTAGCACCTACTTCCGGCCAAAACCAAACATTGATCTCAATCTCATTTCCAAAGACTTGTCCCAAATTCTCTACATTTTTCTGGCCACTTCACACCAAAGTTCAGAGACTTTTTTTTTTTTATTCTTTCTTATTCTTCCTCTTAAAAAAATACTTGAAGCAGTGCTCATGCAATCTGGCACTCAATTTTCAGAGTACATTTATATTTTCTAAAAATGATCATTTCATCAGAAGCAAATATCCCCTCTGACTAAAATTACCCCATTCCCCTACCACCTCATAGCAGAACACAGTCTGACTTCTCAGTAGATCTGAGGCTACAAAGGGAAAACAACCAAAACACTACTGTTCAGTTTAAAACAAAATCATCTACCCTTTAGCCAAGTTCCACATGTCATCTCTCGGTCTGTAATTGCATCACTATAAATAGCAGTTTCCTGATTCCTCTCAAATTGCTCCAAAGAGTAATGTACAGGTTTTCTTATAATTTTAACTAAAATAGAGGCGGTGAGGCCTTCTTCCCTTTTCAACTGTGAAAAAGTCTTTTGTGAATTATAAAGACTATTTGACTGTTTAACACATCATTAAATCTTTATGTACTTTTAGAACTTCCTGGAAAAAAAAAATCTACTCACTTTTCAAATCCATTCAGGATATAAGTACTGCTAAAATAAATAGGGTGTTAAAATAAAACTCCCAACTAGGCCATTATATTGGTGAGATAAACAGTACTGCCAGGTAAAATCTCTCTTGTTAAATTGGTCTTTATTTCCTAAACCTCTTTCTTTTCTTTCTTAAAGTTGTCCAGCACCACAAAAATTCACAGATTCCAGGTACCGGTTTTGTTTTTTCTTTCATTTTTCCCCTCTAGTTTCAAAAGGATTGCTTCCGTAGCAAAGAAGCAATATTCCAGCTGGCTCCTAAACCATGTATTTTAAAGCAGTTGGGAAAACTAGAAATGGGTCACAAGACAATTTTTCCACTGTATCTATTACAGTGTCCAGGTAAGAAATTAGTTACAGAATCCAAGGTGCTTCTTGACACATCAATATGTGGTTATGAACAAGATATACTTGAGCAAGGAATCAATTTCACTGCAAATGGGACATTATAGTATCAATATCTGAAATCAGTGTCTATCTCCATAACTCAACTTTCTTCCCAAATTGTCCTTAATTTCTCTTGATTCTAATGATCAGCAAATTCTAAAATCAATTACAGAATTCATCTCCCACTTTTTTCTCCAATATTGCATACATTATTCCCACCACAGATGTAACTGCTATGTCATTTTTAAAAAACATTAGAGTAACTTGAGTTTGGAGTAGAATTGGCCTTAACATAAAATCAACATCCAACACATGCAGGTTTGAAAAGAAGAAACATTGTTTACATTTTAAGACCAACAAGTTCACAATTTGTAATACAACATGCACTGAAATATATCATTTAATGTGTATTTAGGGAAATTACATTTAGCAAAACAAATTATTTCCTTGAATGCCTTTCTGTTTCTCCTCTCTCTTCATCTCTTTCTGCCTGCCTGCCTGTAGATGTAATATTTCTTTTAGGACCTCAAACATAGCACTACGGGAGAAAGTCTTCGATAGGAAATCAATGAGTAATTGAATTCAAAATTGATTGAATTTAAAATAAGCTACAGCAATAAACCTATATCAGCAGAAAGGAAAATCTATTTCCCAAACAAGATCAAAGAAGCACAGCAACTCCGTTATGTGACCTCACTGAAAATTAGAACATTTAAGAGGCTCACAGAGCCTCTTAAGATATAAAAATATATCTCGTAACTTCTGTAGAATTCTTTGGGAACTAGAAGATCCTTGAACAAGATGAAGTAAATCTGAAGAAAACTTTTATACTTTTTCTCTTATTATACATTCTAAATAACCTCACACTAGATAAATAGTAAATAATCCTCATATTTAAAATAAAAAACAGACTGATGCTGCAAGAGTGTAATTCAAAATATATAGTACTTGATATGAAGCCTGGCCAACTCACAAGATTTGAAGAATGTCTATTCACTCAGAAGTCACTATTCAACAACAGTCCCCAGAATCTATGGCAGATTGAGGAGAGCTAGTAAAGCGAGAAATGAACAGGCCTGAAGCATTTAAAAATGGAAGCGACAAGTTACACCAAAGTGAGCACTATAATAGCTTTCTTATAGTGCATGACAGTGGGAAGTATCTTTTACTCAAGATTCACTATGGCTGACTAGGAATTTCAAACCCTGGTATGGGTTCATGAGAGAGATTAAGGAATTCCACTTGACTTTCAGTTAACTATTGAACCGCTTCTCTGCTTCCTCTGTTTACCACCTTCATAAACTCATGATAACCTCCTCTTCCTCTGCATCTCAACAGATGGTGTGAGGTTTCAGAATTTAGGGGAGAAATATCTATCAGTAATGACAAAACGCGGTCATCGCCCTTAAGTGAATTTGGCCTTAAAGGCGTCATTAAGGTATCTGTAGCTCTCTTTGGAATCTACCACAAGCCCATCATAAGCTGATATTTAGTTATGGCTGTTTATTTTGCCTGCCTTTCCCTTATTTTATACCTGGTGAGGATTCACAATAATGTGAGAGACTTCTAACTGAAGACTTAGTCCTCTGCTTCACAATTTATCTTCTCCATCCACACTGTACTGGGGGCGGGGTGGGAGGGGGGGAAGGAACCTGGAAACTATTCGTAACTATTGACTGCTTGATTTATTCATCCACTAGACACCTAATATCTGTTCATTCATGAAGCCTTCTTTCAGACGTTGTTAATACACAAATGAATATGGTATAGTTTCCTCATGCTGAGTTCTCACAACTGGTAGCCTAGAGATCTCTAAAGGATTATGTTCTTCTCAACTCCTGGGAAATAATCATCGCCAACCTCTCACTCAGGGCCACTCAGTCTGGGAAACAGCAGCTTTCATAACAGACCTAGGACTATACTTTACGAGGCAGTTCTGGCTTTTTACGAAAAAACCAGTCTTCTCCTTCCTGACACCTAGCACTGATGTAATTCTATTATTATTTGTACATTTTATTTATAGGAGTCCCACTTATCTGTGAGGGACAGGTTCCAAGACCACCAGTGGATACCTGAAACCATGGATAGTTACCAAACCCTACACATACATACCTATGATTAACTTATAAATTAGGTACAGCATTAGATTACCCAAATTGCCAGCCAGCATCACCCCCCCTTTGGAGCCATTATTAAGTAATATACAGATTACTTGAAACATAAGTACTGTGGTACCCGAATAGTTGATGTGGTAACTAAGATGGCTGCTAAGTGCCTGAGGGGAGGAACACGCTGAACAGAGGGGTGACTGACATCCCAGGCAGGACGAAATGAGATGTTGAGAGATTTCACCACACTACTCAGAATGGTACACAATTTCAAGTTTATGAATTTTTTATGGAATTTTCCATTTTCAGACCATAGTTGACTATGGATAACTACAGATAACTAAAACTAAAAAAGAGAAACTGGATAAGGGGGAAAGACTGAATTAACATGTTTCCCTAAGTTTAATATAAGTTCCATGTTGGAGAAGGGCCTTGTGTCTCCTATTCACAGTTGAATCCCACAGAGACTCAATACTGTGTATGATCCACAAAAAGTTCATTCATGAGTTAATTATGACTCCACAGAGTTACTTAGACCAATTATCATTTCAGAGAGCTTTGCTTTACTAAAATCTAAAATCTTGATTCTTAGTTCCACATTTAATTTCAGAATATAATGGAACCACCCCAAGTACCTAATGTTTCAATGTTCTTTTATTAAAAGTAGATTCAGGTCTCGGTTCTGGAAGTTTGCCCAGCTCTTCACAATAGAACAATGATTAGTACCTTGCTCACATGCTAAAGAAATGAACATCATACTTCATAAAATCAAAGATATAAAAAGTTACTCCATCTTTGGGAGCTTCTATTTTGCCTGAAAAGGTAGGGACCAAAAAAAAAAAAAAAACCACAATTTCAAGGCCTTCACAGTATGGAGCAACCTGTCCTTATATTTTTCTAGGAAAACACATGTTTTACTTATAAAGAAAAACTGGGAACACATTTCTACCTTCATATGAGAGTGTCACCAAACCCTATCTTAAGGCATTCTCTATCTACTTTACCTTTGCCTGTGGCAATGCATCTTACAGGGTGATTTTTCTGCAAGAAATCTTGATGATAATAACTAATTTTACCCCCATGCCCTTCCAATTATAAATTATTAAAGGCAAATATACCCTTGGTATATAAATTTCAAAAGCATTAATGAATTAGACTAAATAATTTTTTCTTTTTTATTTCAGGAAAGATACATCATCTGTGTTTTCTAATTGTATTTTTGGTCACCCTTTTTTAGCTTTCTTCAAAGATACTCCTTTTTTCCAAGAGCAACTTAATGTTTATGTTCTCTTAGATTCTGACTTGGCAATCCTGGTAAATTTCATTTTTATTTACCAAATATCCACTTTCTCTCCTGGCAGAGAATTGTACTTCTTGGCCCCTCCTAAGTCAGAACCTGTGACTTGCTTTGACCATGGAAATGTGAGCAGAAATTTGATGTGTTACAGGCAGAAGAGATAAGGATCCCTCCATGCTCCACACCATCCTCTTTTCGCTCTACATATGGAAAAATTAAATTCCAAATACAAGATGTGTAAGAGGGCTGTATCCCAAAGATTTTTTAAAAAGTCAAATCCCACCCACCATAGATACATAACAAAACAGAGAAGTAGACCTTTGTTACTGGGAATCATTGAGATTTGAGGCCATTTTTAGGATGGCATAACCACATATACAAGGACTGACAGCACTTTCCTCTATTCCGGCTCTCTAGCTCTGTATCATAGCTTCAGCTGCCACCTATATGTTCATTATTTCCCCCTCAAAATCTTTACCTCCACCAGATCACCTAATCATTAAATGTATTTTCTACATGCCTCCTGGAAAATTTCATCTGGGTGCTCTTTGGGCAATTGATAATCATGACCCAAACTAAACTGTCATTTTTCTTTCAAAAATGTCATCCCCTTTCCGTTTCCCTAATATTACTCATCTGTGAGAGTCATCCTCAACTGCTGTCCCCCTCACATCCAGCATCTCCACTCCACATCCAACCGACTGCCAGGTTTTGTCAGTTCTGCAACCCAAACAGAATCTATCCCATTGTCTTCATCTCAATGCCAACATTCTGATCTAGAATCTCATTGTTCATTTCCTATGATTTAAAACAACTCAGATCATCTCTGCTTCCAATCTTGCACAATCTCGGTTTATTCTCCAAATTTTCACCAACATGGTCTTTCTAAAATTCAAATGTTAGTCTATCATTTCACTGCACAGAATTCACCAAAGGTGACCCAAGCATTCTTTACAATGCTCAAACCATCTGCATAGGATTTGAGATTCCTGAGGATCTGATGACTCCAACCCACCTTTTATTTTTACCCACAGATATACGCCCACATTCATCTTCCCAATTTCCCAAGCCTCTTTCTGAGGCATCATATTCTTTAAAACTTCCATTACTTTTCACATTTTTGTATATTGGTGTTGCTTTGCCCCAACACTTGAGTGGCTAACTCTCCTCATTTCTGAGCCAAAGTCACAATTCCAGACTTTAAAAGCAGGAAGCAGATAGAAATGAGCTTTTGTGGATCCTACTCATGTATATCTTAAAATAAAAATAGACAAAGGGATACAAATAAAACCAAAGGCTAACAGGTCATGAAAACAGATCAAGTTCAGGATCTTTAAGGAACAACTAATTAAAAGTATTTGGAAATCCAACTGGATAAAACTGCAAACTTTTCTATTTGATTTTGCTATTACCTGGGATGGTGGTGCAAAAGCCAGTTCGTAGTAGGTTAAAAAGTAAATAGAAAGTAAGACTTGGAAACATGGATTACAGACAACTCTCTTAACCAACTGTGGAGCCTTTGAGACACAGAGACATGGTTCAAGGTCTAGAAGGGACACTCCGGGAAGAGAGACATATCCTCAGCTTAGAATTTCAGAGAGTTGGAGACACATTAGTTAGACACATTAGCTGCTAGGGGAAATTGGAATGAAAGGTAATTCTTTTGAAGGGAACAGGGGTTTCTGAGAGTGGAATGTTGGGTAAAGATGGACTTGCTTAGAAACAGATATTGCTTTGCCAGTGGAAGAGGAGAAGAACAGGAGAGAAGTTATATGTTTAGTCACATCCAGATTACAGTGAAAGCAGCTCAATGATGCAGAAATATCCTACAGATTTGAAAATACTGGTGGGATGACAGATGAAAGGTCACAGGTGACCTTTTGTAAATCACATCCATTGATTTCCTAAGAAGCCAAGACCAAGAAACAATTAGGTTGTACTCTGAGTGATAAAGCAGAATTGGATTTATCACATTACAACCTACATTTCAAAACAATATTTTTAATATAATTTCACCAAGAATCCTTGACAAAGTCATTTGACCACATAAAATGAATTGTCTGTCCTCAAAACACTGAATGATATATGACGTCATATTTGAATGATGTGCAGAGCTGGACAATGTATAAACCATGAAAATATATATATGAAGGAACAAAGAGCCACAATAAATCCTTGACAGATATAGAATCAGAGATGGGTATTATGAGGCAACATCATTTGCTTACATTTTAATTTTTTGCTGAAAAACAGTCATATTTGGGGGTGTAGAATCAGCTTTCCTTATTGGAGTCACTAATTCCTTTGAAATTAATTTCCCTTTGCTAAGCTGACCTAACAAATTGGGATCCCACCCCCAGTATGTATAGATGTGTTGAAGATTAGTTAGATATTGTTTATAAAGAACACAGTCTCCTTAGCAGGCATTATTCTATAGGTATAAATTGTGAACTTACGTACTAACAGCAGAAAAAGAAAATTAAATGCTAGCTATTGCTTTGGGGGAATATTATTTCTAAGAGCTCAGAACTGTTTCTAATTAAAACTATCTTTCCTCAAAGCAAGTTTCTAGAGATTTGGTAGGTTCCTTCTGCCTAAGAAATATTAAAAACTCTGTGTTAGCAGACCACCCCTGACCTTGGATTTTTAGACTGGAGCATGTTTGTTACAAGTATTTAGGTTTGATGTTATAATATCTTTGCCATATTTTATTGTATTGAATTTCTCTACACAATTTGCATTTTTTCTTAGAGATGTAATAAAAATTTATGTGCATAGCTGCATAGCCCATTGCTCTTACAACACTTCTGCACATACTGTCATTAAAAACAACACATGAAAGTGTTTACATCAGAAATCCACATCATATATGAATGTTCAAAGGATTTCCACCATCAGGTGGCTCACTACATTCTTGTGGTGTTTTCTATCCCCTTTTACTGATTTATATTAGAAAAACTTACACTTCTACCATTGGGGGGCTGGAATTATAACATCCTTTTTTATGCTCTGATTAACATTAAGACACTTCCAACATTGCAAAAAGGCACTTCTTCTGAGGTTTTAACTTCTAGTTTCCATGGCCCTTTACAAGTCTGATTTTTTTCATTTATTCATGCTGCATCACTTTCTCAGTCCCAGGAACAGACAAAACAGCTCTGGACGTGTAGGAACCATTTGACCAGTTACTAGTGGACAGAGGGGGCAGCACACACACAGCCCTCTGGCAGCCTGTGTGAAATGCATCAGTAGCCTCCATCCAGGAGGCAGGGTAAGTGCCCACACCAAAAAAAATATACCATTACAATTGACACTAATAAGTCTTGGAGGAATTCAACTTGAATGAGAAAGTTCCAGTTCATTATCTTTTATCACTTACAGTCACAACAATGTGCTAAGTTATTTTCATTAATATCTTCAGCTGAGCAAATGCACAATGCCTTTTATCTTTTGTGAAAATTATCATCTAGTTTTTGCAATAAATAATGCAGATAGAGACCAGACAGCTATTTTAAGATAAGCATTTTAATGGTTAGGTCAACTAACTAGAGCATGTTAAAGATCAGAGAGACTTTTTCAGACACTGACTCACGAAAAATAATGGAGAGTCTAAAATGGTTAAAAAAAGAAAAGACAGTAATCACCTGGTATAAGAAAAGAAGTTGTAAAGTCAAAAAATCAGCTCAGATGCAGGATATACTTGACAATGGTATAGGAAAAATGTAAACCTCTAGTTAGCTTTTATATATTTCTGCCCAATTAAAACACAACCATGACATGTATTCATCTTCCCTGGAAGGCTAACAATGTGGCGCCTAAAGCAATATTCCCCACCCATTTCTCCCTGGAATTGACCCCAGTGCAAGGGCTGTGTGGAGGAAGGCCAGAAACATTGCTGATAAGAGGTACTTAGGAAATTAGAGATTGAAGGTGAATACCTAACTGATTCTTTTAAAGTAGACTCCAAAAATGTTACCTTCCTGACTCAAGGTCAATTCAACACAGCTACTTAAATAACATACATAAATTATCACACTACTGCACTGTATTTTGTATAGTTAAGCACAATTCTTGGTGGTATTTTCCATTTATGTTGCTTCAGTATGTTTGCTTTCTCAGACTCACTACCCAATTTAAAGAAGTAGCCCCTCTAGATAGAGAGGTTACTTCATCCTTTACTTTCTTTTTGCTTAATATTTCTTATCTGAAATGCTATCATCTGTGTACTTGTCAGCTTGGCTACTTTCTGCTCCTCTCCCCACCTCAACAAAGTCAGCTACTAGGATATAGACATCGGTTTTACTCACCCCTGCAGTCCAGCTCTAAGAACAAGGTGGGCCACCACAGAAGATGTTCATGTCATTCATATAGTTACCCCATTTCAGTTAGAATTTTTCAAATGTATGCTTTTCAGCTGAATTGAAAATACACCCCCCCCACACACACACACAAGTTTGTTATTTAACAATGAAATGAAAGAGAAAAAATAAACAAATGCATTACCCAGTAAAATATTCCTTCTACATTTAATCGTAAATGTCTTTGAGCCTACCCATCTCTGGGAAACACAATTTCTGCTTTTGTTGTGTATTTGTGGATGTAGGTTAGAGTTGGGCATGATTTGGGAGGCTAACTTCTCTGATACTTAATATCATCATAAAATGTTAGACCAAAATCATTGTGATAAACATCACCACACCACCAATGACTGGTAACTTCACATAAGGGAATGAAGGCAAACCTCATCTTGATCTCTTCGGGAGCTGCTCAAGTGCATGTCTCTGAATCTTTACTGCTGATTTCTCTGTAGAACTTACCTCAGTGACTTTATTCAGTTTCAATGAAACTTAGTATCAGAAACATTTGTCAAACATATGACTAAAGTCATAAATACAGTACTATCAAAAATGAAAGAAAAATAATAACGCAGGATGGATATCATTTATGTCAACATAACATTTAAATTCCCAAATATAATCAAAAGTTTTGAGATTCTGGTAGACAGCAAGATCAAACCTGTCAATCCTAAAGGAAATCAACCCTGAATATTCACTGGAAAGACAGATGCTGAACTTGAAGCTCCAGTCCTTTGGCCACCTGATGTGAAGAGCCAACTCATTGGAAAAGATCCTGATTCTTGAAAAGACTGAGCGCAGGTAAAGAAGGGGGTCAGAGTATGAGATTGTTGGATGGCATCACCGACTCCATGGACATGAGTTTGAGCAAGCTCCGGGTGATGGTGAAGGACAGGGAAGGGAAGCCCAGCATGCTGAAGTCCATGGAGTCACAAAGAGTCAGACATGACTGAGTGTCTGAACAATTAACAACAACAACAATTACATTCCCAAATATAATCAGAAGTTTTAACTTTATGAAAGCCTCTGGGAGGACCTGGGTCTTCTATGCAATTGCTCAGCTTCCTAGGGGGAAAGAAAATGAAAGAATCAAAGAGGGAAGGGGAAGCAGAGATGGAAGCAGGGGTTGGTCAGCTGTTGCAGAACCAGTTCCAAAGTACACAGGTGGAGATAACTACCTTTGGAAGGGCAATTCCACAGAAGGTCCTGATCTAAAACCCTCCCCATCCCCTCAGCTCTCCTCATCAGTGGGTTGATGTTATTTTCATTTCTATGATGTTACTTCTTGGCTCCCTGTTAATAGTAATAGATCCTGGAGTAATATGGAGGGATAAATCAGAAATAGTGCATATAAAATACAGTGGGTGGTGAGATTCAAAAGACTACTTCATACAAAACAATGTGTTAACTTTTCTGTCCTCCTTTTCCTTTCCTTAAAGCCGACCAGTAAAGAAAGTGCTAGTGATGCGTTCAGCGTTTTCATTTGCTTTGTTCTCTTCCACATACAGGTCTGTTTTAAAAAGTGATGCATGTAAGAATTTCACTGCAAATAAAAGTTATAATGCAATTACAGTATGTCTAGCCTTCAGCCATTTCCAGAGCTTGAAACAAAATGCCATTAAATTTTACCTAACCTTTTGTTACTTAAAGTAGATAGTTCCTGCCTGCTCCCAAACACACACAGTTTTTCAGTCTTTCCAAAATTCAGTATTGTGTCTAAACTAGTGAAAGTGTTAGTCTCTCAGTCATGTCTGAATCTTTGAGACCCCATGGACTGTAGCCCACCAGGCTCTTATGTCCACGGAATTCTTCAGGCAAGAATCTGGAGTGGGTAGCCATTCCCTTCTCCAGGGGATCTTCCCACCCCAGGAATCTAAACTAACCAGTCATGAAAATGTAACTTCGTGAATGGGATTTAGCTTGTATCTCTATAACAGCAGGCTTCCCAGGTGGCACAGTGATAAAGAATCCACCTGCCAATGCAGGAGACTCAGGAGACATGGATTTGATCCCTGTCTCGGGAAGATCCCTGGGAGAAGGAAATGGCAATCCACTCCAGTATTCCTGCCTGAAGAATACCATGGACAGAGGGGCCTGGTGGACTGCAGTCCATGGAATGGCAAAGAGTCAGACACAACTGGGCACTCTGTAATAGCAAAGTATTACCAATGAAGCAAATAAGGATTTGACCTTTTATTTATGGGGATCCTAACTATAATGTAATATTTTTAGAGAGTTGTAGAAGGGAAAGAGAAATGATGGAGATAGAGAGACAGTGAAAGAATGAATCCAGTCCAAACATGAACAGAAGCTCAAAACAGTTGATTTTTTTCCCTTTGTAACCTCCTTCCAAAGCTCTCCTGTTTTATTTGCACCTCCACTTCCTCCTTTCCCTGCAGCCCAGCCTTCTAGAGTCAGAAGTGACCTAACTGCTCACCCTCTATGACACATCTTCCAGAGAAGCCTTGGAAGAAAATGGAATGAACCGTTTAGTAGACAGTCCTTTGGACAGCAAGAAGATCCAACCAGTCCATCCTGAAGGAAATCAGGCCTGAATATTCATCGGAAGGACTGATGCTGAAGCTGAAACTCCAATACTCTGGCCACCTGATGCAAAGAACTGACTCACTGGAAAAGACCCTGATGCGGGGAAAGATTGAAGGCAGGAGGAGAAGGGGATGACAGAGGATGAGATGGTTGGATGGCATCCCTGAGTCAATGGAGATGAGTTTGAGTAAACCGGGAATTGGTGATGGACAGGGAGGCCCAGCGTAATGCAGTCCTTGGGATCACAAAGAGTCGGACATGACTGAGCAACTGAACTCAACTGACTGATAAACTAGGTGTGTTATACTTGCCATATTACACCATTACAAATTCTGGATTGGTCATTACACCCATTTCACAGATAGGAAAGCTGAGGTTTCATAATTTGTTCTTTGTTACCCCACTTTCCAGTGAAATATGTGGCTTCAGGTCCTGTTTCATTTGACTTTAGAATGTGTCTTTTCAGTGCAGCGCACTGTCTCTCTACCTCCTTACCCAGACTTACAATCGGCCAGCAATTGGACTGAATGAACTAGTTCCACCAGAGCCTGAATAATGAGTGAGACTTAATACGCTTTCCCTCCAAGGAGTACACATATTTACACAAGAGAGAACATCCTTAATTAATGAAGGATTTCCTAAGGTAAAATTTCTGGGCTAAGCATCACTTTTCTGGTCGAGTGGCATCAGGGCTGAATGCTCCACTGGCTTTATTCAGCAGGTCGTGGCTCTCAAACAATCAAATATATTTAGTCCCAGTAGACAACTAGGCATTGTGCTCCACAGTATTTTTTTTTTTTTTCAGTGATTGTTACTGGCAGGCTTTGAAGCAGTTGCTCTAACATTTGGGAGAACAGTGTTTGCAGAGGGAATTTGGTTCAGTTCTTAATAAATGCATTTGTCATGTTTCTAATTTTCCTTCTGTACCCTTCAAATGCAGTTGCTTCCAGGCTGAAAACAAGATAACCTCAGTTTGATGTTGTTATTGTCTCTCTTGTCTTCTGTAGGATATCTAAAGAGAGAGAAGCAACATGAATTCTTGGCGGTAACAGGCTTTTCCAAAGGTGTTAATGCCTCACATTCTGAGGCTGTTTGAACTGCTTTAGTCACACAACAAGAGTAATAAATTAACCTTATGTTATAGCTACCACCTCAACTACAAATGGTGCTCCTATTTGAAGCATCTCTTTGGGCAGCTGTCTAGAGCAATAAGCTTCACATATGCCAGTAGTCTAAGAGGTAAGGTCAAGTTCCCAAGCCAAAGTTCCTGACCTTGAACCTCCCTCTGTTAACTTGAAGCTTTGTGGAATCCATTCACCCACTTGTTTCCCTTGCTTAGGTTTCTAGTGCAAGAGAAGGGAATAAATATAGTGCCCACCTAATTACTCATATGATTACATGAGCAATGCCTATCAAGTGCACAAAAGAGTGCCTCGAGTGCTCTGTTGTACATGAAACATATTTGCAATTCACTTAGTCCTTCTGAAACACGGTATTATTGTGTTGCATCATATATGGCAAGAAGGGATTCACTGTCATCATAGTCTCTGTGTGTGTGTGTGTGTGTGTGCAAGTCTGTGTGTTAGTTGTTCAGTTGTATTCAACCCTTTGTGACCCCATAGACTACAGCCTGCCAGGCTCCTCTGTCCATGGGATTCTCCAGACAAGAATACTGGAGTGGGCCGCCATTCCCTTCTCCAGGAGATCTTCCCACCCAGGGATCAAACCCGGGTCTCCCTCACTGCAGGCAGATTCCTTACCATCTAAGCTGCCAGTCTTTAGACTATGAAAAAACAGGATTCATAGAAGGCTACTAGAAGAGCATGTGTTTGGCAGAGCATTCACTACTCATAGGACAAAGCAGATCAGTGATCAAAGCTGGCAGAGTTCAACTGCATGAAATGGGGACTTGAGAAAAAGAGAAGGCTGGAGCAGATTGAGAACTCAAGTGACTTCTCAGAACCAAAGAGGATAACATGCCATGAGACCTTAAAGAAGAAAGTCAGAACTAATGAAAACTTGCTAAATAGATTAGAAATGGCAGGTTGCAATGATACAATACAATCATCTAGAAGCTGTCTGAAAAGCAAAGGTGATTAAGGCAAAGTGAGGAATTATTACAGACAAAGAAAGAATGCTGTTGAGTGTACACTCTATTTTAAATTGATTTCACTGCCCGAGGCACTCGTGAGAGTCACATTCTGAAGGACCAAACTAAACCTGGAACAAGTGCCTTTCTCCGGAAACGTTGAGACATGATGAAATTAAAAGTATAGTTGGTAAAACTCCTATTTCCAATGAGGGAAATTAATCCTCTGAGAACCTGGAGAGAGAGGTATGGAAAGTAGAGACAAGCAGCAGAAAACATAGGAAAGTCCAGAGACAGGTTCCTCCATCAGCAAAGACACCCTAAGTGCTACTGCCGTCTGCCATCCACCATCTGCGCAGCCTGGGCTCACGGCCGTGGGGCCACTCAAAATCAATCGAACATACAGCCAAATACGGGAATCTCTGAACACATCTTGAGATTTAAAGATGACAACAGGCAAGAAACGGTTTTTAAAAAATCAGGAACATTCCAGAACCTCTGATCATTCGTAAAGATCCCCATTCCTATAAGAGCCCCATCCTACAAGTTGGCCCCAAACACACCACCCCACGTGAACTGAGCAATTTACTATATTCTGTTACATCATCAAATGTTCTCCATTAATGATCTGAGATACTAAACGTCCACTGCTAAAACTGAAAACGCCTCTGGGAACATGAAGAAATGCCTCTTCAATGTTGAGCAGAGAGGAACTGCACTGGAGAACTGGAGTTCTCATCAAAGCAGGGTGGAGATGAGAAAAAATTATAGGAGGAGAGTCAGAGCTTGACACGGGTTCAGTGAGGGCACAGTGACAAAACAGCACCCACAGGTACATGGGGCAGTAGAAGAAAGAAGCGAAAGGGAAATAGAGAAGTACCACTGCTAAATTTTGCCTAAAATTTTACTTTTTCTTTGAACCATCCTTGAGTCAAGAAACTCTTCTTTCAGGCTTTCATTCTCAACTACATGACTCCCAGAATGTGGATTCGATATTTAAATCAATACTTTATTTCAGTTACATTCACTATCAGTTATCAGGGTTCTGGACACTGCTTTCAAACCTGATTATGGCAACTTTTCTGGGAATGTATACTCAATTTAAATTCACTAGAAAAAAATATTTTAATTGACAGAAGCTAGAGAAGAGCTTAAACGGTAACTGAGATGGAGGGAAATTAGCAGAGGCTCAGAGAGCAGTGGGAACATGTTAAAGGTTCAAGCCCTTATGACACAGACAAAGACAGTCCCCTCAACCAGCACAGCCACAGGAGGAGGAGATGGAGTGTGGAAAAACCTCAGCTCAGCAACTGAAGATGCCAGAGAATAGAGTTCAGGGCTGGAAGAACTGCTGGAAATTTTAAGAAATTCTGGCAACAAAAGAGCTGAAAGAATGAGGTCCAATATCTATGTATGAAACCTGCCCAAATCCCTAGCCGACAGCAAAATTACTCCCATGTAAGAAAGAGCTCATGAAGCATGGTGGGAAAATTTAGGCACAGACAAGTGGAATCACCCTTGAAAGACAGATCTGCAAAAGAGAACTGTGAGTTTGGTGCTTCTGTAACTCAGACCATTCCCCAAAACATAAGCTGCTAAAAGACTGGCCATACCATGCACTGGTGAGAATGTAGTACAAATGGAACTTCATAAATTGGTGGACAAAATACACATTTGCCCTGCTACTTTAGAAAAGAGTTTGGCAACATAAGAAATTGCTGTGTCAAATTACCATATGACCCAACAATCACATTTACATTCACTTAAGAATGAAAATATATGTCCACATAAAGATCTGTATGTCAATGTTCATGACACTTAATCGTGACAGCTCAATACTGAAAATAAACAAAATGTCCATTAATACATAAATGGATAAAACCAATGTGGCTTTTTTTTTGTACAGTGGAATACTACTAAGGATTATAAAATGACTGAACTGCTGACACAACAACATTGGTCCATTTCCAAATCATTATGCTGAGTTAAGGCAGGCAGAAACCTATTTTTAGGGAATAGGTATAGCCTTTTTGTTTAAATTCTAGAAAAATGCAAACTAATCTATAGTGACACAGAGCAGGCCAGTAGCTCTCTGGGTTGGCAGAGGTAGACTGCAAAGGGAAATATGGAAACAATGCGATAATAGATGTGATCAGTATTCTTAGTGAGATAGTTATTGCACAGGTCTATATTTTGTCAATACTCATCCAATCACACACTTAAAATGGGGCAGATTACTCTATATAAGCTACACCTCATGGAACAATAAGAAGGTGGGATGGATTGTAGATTTTAGAGCCGTTCAAAAGATTTTTCGTATACCTTTAAGCGATTATTTACACAATCTGGTTCTCTTTTATTTATTTATTTTTTGGCTGGTTCTGTTCTGAAACAGCAAACTCCACTGCACAATGAAGTGAAACAGCCACATACATACATGTCCCCTCCCTCTTAGATTCCCCCTCCCCTCCCTCTAGCGCACCCATTCACGTCACCCCAGAGCACTGGGTCAAGTGCCTCTCACTACCCAGCAGACGCCCACCAGCCATCTGTCCTACACACGGTGGTGTATACATGTCCACGCCAATCTCCCAATTCAACCCCCCCACCCCATGTCCACAGGTCTGTTCTCTTCATCTGCATCTCTATTCCTGCTCTGCAAATAGGTTCATCTGTACCATTTTCCTAGACTCCACATATATGTGTTAATATATGGTATTGTTTTGCTCTTTCAAACTTACTTCACTCTGTATGACAGACCCCAGCTAAAGTCAGAGGGAAAATATAGCTTTAAATACTTACATCATATAAAAAGAATGACAATAAACAAAATAGGCATGCACTTTAATAAGCTTATAGAAAAAGAACAGAAAAGCTACCCCAAGGTAATTAATGGGACAAAAATATGAAAGATAGCAGCAGAAGTACTTAGTAAACCATAGAACTGAGAAATAAATTCAGGTGCATTTTAAACAGGCAAATAAAAAAAGTGCACAGTATGTCATATAAAGTCATGACTTGGCCCTCAGAGTTTACCTATCCCTTGACACAGCCCCAACACTCATCTCCCACCATTCTGAACTATGGATGACCCCTTGCCACCTGAACGAGAGATTGACGTAAATAAAATGTTAAAGAGAAAAAAAATTAAATAAAACATAGCACACTCAACAATACTTATGGCTTGAAAATAAATGTAGCCAGTTATATCTATCTGACATTTGAATACTTCCTGCTTTTTCCCATTTCTCTTTCACCTGTGTGCCCAGCATTCTTCCTGCCCCCTCCTCCTTTTACTCTCCTCTCATACTTCTGACATTTAAAAATGCTTATCGCGTGTAAGTTATCTGGATAGTTTTGAAGTTCAAGGCATTGAAAATTTGGGTTATTTATAGGAAAGACCTTTCAGAAATGAGTAAAGAAAT
This sequence comes from Odocoileus virginianus, assembly GCF_023699985.2. Taxonomy (NCBI): domain Eukaryota; kingdom Metazoa; phylum Chordata; class Mammalia; order Artiodactyla; family Cervidae; genus Odocoileus; species Odocoileus virginianus. Next base: position 80,591,543 of record NC_069674.1, read on the forward strand.
ATTGGGGGGATAGGAAAAAAGGTAAATATTTTCTTTATTTCTATTTTTGACATTTATAGAAGGGCCTCTGGTCCATAGAGTGCATTGTGGCAAACTGTTCAATTTTCCCTTCTTCTCTATTAACAGAATTATAATTTTGCTTGGTATGACATTGCTCTCAGTTGCAAATCCAACACATTAACAAATACAATAATCCCACTTACTTTTCCAACCTCCTTTGGAATAAGGAATGGCCAGAGGGCACAGTTTTGGTAAATTAGATCTAAGCAGGCTAAGCAGAGCTTATGAGAAAATGTTAATAAAGGCTGATGCAGTTTGAATGTGATTTTTATGTTATGCTCTTCCCCTTCTTCATTCCTTTAAATAGGGACACAGAAGAGTCAGAAAAGGCATCTTGCAACCACAGGTTAAAGGTTATCAATAGAAGCCTAAGAACAACTCTAAGGTTGATGGAGCAAAAAGTGAGCCATGACGGCTTCCTGGAGCTACCAAGTCAACCCTTTCTTTTCTAAATCTGAACTTTTTGTTATGCAGAAACAGACAAAATACATTGTTTTTTTAAGTGAGTTTTATATGCCTCTGAACTTATTCCTTAATGATGCATGCAATCCCTCTTAAAATCTCTGCTTATAGATAAGAGAATGGAAGCAAAGGAAGTTAAGTGACTTCCTTCACAAAGTTCTCCCTCTACTTTCCCCCTTTTTTTAATTTTCCTATTTTATTCAGATATAGCTGACATACATCACTGTGTAAGTTTAAGACATACAGCATAATGATTTGGTTAACATTCATCATGAAATGATTACTACAAGAATTTAGTGAACATCTCTGGACAGAGGTGCCTGGTGGGCGACAGTCCATGGGATCGCAAAAGAGTTAGACACAACTTGGTAACTAAACAACAACAAATCATCTCATACATACATAAAATTAAAGAAACAGAAAAAAATATTTTCTCCCTGTCATGAGAATTCTTAGAATTTACTCTCACGAGCACACAGAAGTTGAAAGTATGTAACAGGAATTCAAAATACTAAAAATTCAAATATGTATCATCCTGAAATAACTCCACATTAAAATAACCATAGAGGAATACCTCCACCAGATATTGATAGATAATATGAATCCATCATAATTAAAACTGTATAGTATTAGCATGTGAATAAACAAAATATTCAAAGAGAATTAAGGGGGTAGAACTTATATGTTCTTACAGAAAAAAAAGGTGGGGGGAATATGTGAGGTGATGGATATGTTAACTTGGTGGGGAATCCTTTTACAGTGAATACATGTATCAAAGCATTACCTTATCACTTTAAATAACTCACAATTTTTATTTAATTAAAATTAAATGGATCTACTTGTATATGTAAACTTAGTATACAACAATATAATTAATATTTTATAGCCGAGAAATAATGAGGATCCATTCCTTATACCATTCAAGAGGATAAATTCCCAAGAGATCAGAAATTTGAATAGTGAAAATAGGAAACTATATAAATATTAGACAAAAACATGGGTAAATTTTTCGATAGCTTTAGCAATGGAAATACTTCCTTAATGATTCAAATTCAGACGCACAAAAGAAAAAGATGGCTAAATTTGAAAAATAGATTATGCAAAAATATGTTTCATAGCCAAAAAAGCCCACCATAGTGGTATATGAAATAAAACACCATCATTACATAATAATAATGTATGTCAAACTCATAGATAAAATACTAAAGTCATTAAAATGTACACACTTGAAAAATAAATAAAAATTAGTGCAGTGTAAGAATGGATACTTCACAGATATGGAAATATAAATATCTCTTAACCATATAAGAATATACTCAACCTGATTCATCTTAACTGAATGCAAAATAAAACTAAATTTAGTCTCCAATTTTCACAAATTGGAAAATTTCTTTTTTTTTTAATTTAATTTTTTTTTCAAATTTCCTTATTTTTTTTATTTTTATTATTATTATTTTTTTCCATTTATTTTCATTAGTTGGAGGCTAATTAGTTTACATCATTGCAGTGGTTTTTGTCATACATTGAAATGAATTAGCCATGGATTTACATGTATTCCCCATCCCAGTCCCCCCTCCCACCTCCCTCTCCACCCGATCCCTCTGGGTCTTCCCAGTGCACCAGGCCCGAACACTTGTCTCATGCACCCAACCTGGGCTGGTGATCTGTTTCACTCTAGATAATATACATGTTTTGATGCTGTTCTCTTGAAACATCCCACCCTCGCCTTCTCCCAGAGTCCACAAGTCTGTTCTATACATCTGAGTCTCTTTTTCCGTTTTGCATATAGGGTTATCATTACCATCTTTCTAAATTCCATATATATGTGTTAGTATACTGTAATGGTCTTTATCTTTCTGGCTTACTTCGCTCTGTATAATGGGCTCCAGTTTCATCCATCTCATTAGAACTGATTCAAATGAATTCTTTTTAATGGCTGAGTAATATTCCATGGTGTATATGTACCACAGCTTCCTCATCCATTCGTCTGCTGATGGGCATCTAGGTTGCTTCCATGTCCTGGCTATTATAAACAGTACTGCGATGAACATTGGGGTGCACGTGTCTCTTTCAGATCTGGTTTCCTCGGTGTGTATGCCCAGAAGTGGGATTGCTGGGTCATATGGCAGTTCTATTTCCAGCTTTTTAAGAAGTCTCCACACTGTTCTCCATAGTGGCTGTACTAGTGTGCGTTCCCACCAACAGTGTAAGAGGGTTCCCTTTTCTCCACACCCTCTCCAGCATTTATTGCTTGTAGACTTTTGGATAGCAGCCATTCTGACTGGCGTGTAATGGTACCTCATTGTGGTTTTGATTTGCATTTCTCTGATAATGAGTGATGTTGAGCATCTTTTCATGTGTTTTTTTGCCATCTGTATGTCTTCCTTGGAAAAATGTCTGTTGAGTTCTTTGGCCCATTTTTTAATTGGGTCATTTATTTTTCTGGAATTGAGCTGGAGGAGTTGCTTGTATATTTTTGAGATTAATCCTTTGTCTGTTGCTTCATTTGCTATTATTTTCTCCCAATCTGAGGGCTGTCTTTTCACCTTGCTTATAGTTTCCTTTGTTGTGCAAAAGCTTTTAAGTTTCATTAGGTCCCATTTGTTTATTTTTGCTTTTGTTTCTAATATTCTGGGATCTTTTGACTTTACATAGTTTGCTTGGTAATAACTTATAAAGCTTCCAGTATACTGTATCTATTTTGGGTAAGAGAGGAAAAAACCTGGAATACATACATTTTCCATCCCATGTCTTCAATTTATAGAAAGCAAAAATGAATAAAAAAAGAAGGGAAAGGGAAAAGGAATAGGAAAAGGAAAATTTTTTTAAAAGATTATGATCGGAGACCATGCTGACCTATAGCTCTACAATTTCCTCTTAAGTTGCTCTTTTTTGAGATATCTAAGCTTTATAGAATTACATTTTTCTAGCAAGACATGATTCACTGAGAAATACAGTAAGCAAGAGAACAGAATAAATAATGCTAAAACATAACTAGTTTTATATTTCAGCAATGTGTTCTAGTTGTTTTTAGTAATATATGTAATTTGAAAGTCTGCATTGTGAATTGCTCATTGGTCATAAAGATATTGGACAGTTATACTTTAAAATGGGTGGGGTCTGTGTGCATGCATGTGTATGCTTGTTTCAAATGGTTAGTACAAATTAATTGACCTTGGAGAGAGTTTAAAACTCTATCTATAAAAGTCTGATTAGAGAACAGTTTTTAATATAATTTATGGCTAAAGAAAAATCTATTTAGTTAAAATATTAACATGTGTCTCACTTAAGGAAAAATACTTGTAAGTCTTATACCTATATTCTTGTACACCCAAGCAAAATAAACTCACATTCCCTTAGCCCCCTTCCTATGCTGCAAAGGCCTATAAAAAGTTTTAAGCTTAGATATAAAACTATTTTGAATATTATCTGGAACAGTGGGATATTAATTACCTCTTTGGGGTATTAATTACTCCACGGTAATCAGTTAATACAAAATCAGGATAAGATCATGACTATTTCATTAAAGGAACATGCTCATGGAACAATCAACCAAATTAACCATTTGATTAATGGATTCAATGAATAAATCAAATTAATCAGTATACCATTAACTAAAAAATAGTCCAGACAGATCATCCATGACTATTACCTAAACAGAGGCTAAAATTAGACAATGTCTACATCATACTGGAGAGAAACACTGAAATATTTAATATTATCAACATGTTATCAACATTCTCCTATTCTGAACTGGCAAATATAAATTATAGAATTCTTGAACTCTGATTATACGTTTTTCAAAATAGGAACAACAACTGCAAAAAGCAGTTATGTATATCTACTGATGGCATAACCAAAAACACACAACAACCAACTAGCTGGTAGCCTAGAAAAGTAAATCAATTACAAGAGTTTTCTCATAAAATACCATTAGACCCCTTGTTTTCTCCTGTATTGATGGGCCATGTGGTGATGGATTTATTCTACACTGGCAGTAGGAAAATTTTATGGTAAAGAAATTAGATTGACATTTTATTTCTGCACACTGCTAAGTTTAGTTATGAGCTAATTATATGTGAAATATGGTATGTGTCTGTTGATATATGGGCCTGGGTTATATTTTTAAATCAAAGAATAATTTAAGATATATTCCCAGGCTGCATTCATCCAACAGCTGATGTCCACTAGGAGGAGCAAAAGAGCGGGGCTGGTGGCTGCAAGTTGTCTGCAGTGACAAAAGCTCCTTACAAGTTGCCGTTCAATCTTCAGCAAAGCTTCCAGACAAACACAGACTCCTCCACATCAGTGTGCAGCCAAACTGGCTCTGAATAAATTGCAAGGTGTCAAGGGATCAAGGGACCAGCTAGTTGGTCTTGGCCACAGAATGCAGTACAGTTCTGCCACCTAGTGGTCACTTTGTCACACGTGACTTGGCGGCATTCACACGTGTGTGCATTCTGACAATTATCTCAAAGAAAACCATGATGCTGAGAATGGTCAGCAAGAACTTGGCAAATTACTTTCCACCATGTGAATATATGGTTATCCAGGCTTTAAGAAATGCTCCATTATTTGATATACAGGTGAGGCCCTTTGAGATCTGATCTCTCTCTGTCCATCATCAAACTTATCCCCAACCATAGGCCTTCATAAAGACTAAGCTGTTGTTACACAGTTCCACTATATTCCCTCAGGAATTTCTCTGGTACATAATTCCTTCATTCCTCTTGACCACACTGAACATTCCTACATCTTTTAACTTGCTAATTTTGTTTCCATGAAGCCTGCACTGACTCTTAGTCAATTTGACACATGGCACTTTTTCATATAATTCATCCTATTCTGACTGCCCTTTTGAATACTTGACTGACTTACTAGAAGCTAAGTTCCTTAAAGAGCAGGATTTTACTTTTACATCTTTATATTGCTTCAGCATTTACTGTGCCTCTGGCCCATAAATACATGATTTATTGATGTCTAGATATGTATATTAATGTGTGTGACCCTTTGCAAGGGGTGTTTAATTCCTCATTTAGCACAATTGTTTTATATAAAGGGTCAGCAAGATCCCCTGGAGAAGGGAATGGCAACCCACTCCAGTATTCTTGTCTGGAGAGTTGCGCGGACACAGGAGCCTGGTGGGCTATAGCCCGTGGGGCTGCGAAAGAGTTGGACGCAACGGAGCAACTAACACACATTTGATATAAAAGTGAAGCAAACATTTATTAACTATTCCCAGGCATGGTCTTCTAATGTTTCATAAATCTGATTTTTCAGTGTTTTCACACGATTCAAGCACATTTGCAGCAAATACATGGCAAATTTGGGTCCTCGGCGCTACTAAAGATTCCACTCCTTCTAAGACCAGATTTTATTTTTAAGATTGACTGTAAAAGAAAATCTGAAGAAATTTTAAACATCATTTTAAGTTTCATCCTACCTGAATGTAAGAAATGAAAAATGAAATTAGAAAGCATATATACTTTATTTGGAAAATAAATTTCCCTGGATTAGTCTTCAATTTGTGAAAAAAACCTTTAATCTCAAATGTGCAGTATAAATTTTCATGGTGGTCAGGAAAGTAATTTTGTAAGATTACCACCTTTTACTTAATTTCACTCATCCCAACCTATCTTCAAGCCGCACCTGCTTGCTATATCAACCAAGCTAAACATTTACTCATTTCTATATTACGTAACTGAAATAGTTGTGGAAGAGACAGCTTAGATTTTTCTTTCATTATCTGCTGGGTTTGCAGTGAAATCCTGGTTTAGAATGTTTATTGTCCAAAGATATTCTATAGCAGATAAAGTTTGACACTTGAGGTTGCCAAGTGGAGTTTATAAAACTATTGGTTATGAAGCAAAATCACCTTTGCATGTAGATGAGACATTTGATATGGAAAAGTATAAACAGGGAAGGCTTGAGGAGCCATGAAAAATGATGAAGTATGGTACCCTTTAGCACGTAACTGAGCACAATCCATCATCAGAGTGTTTTTATGTGAGTTCACCTGTCTCATCTCTTATGTTCTGGATGGATGTTCAGCAGATAACTTTGATAAATTTAGAATCAACTAAATACTTTCTTAATAATTTTGCTTAATGAGTTTTAAAATAAATAAAGAACAGAATCATTCATGTTATTTATACAGTGTGATGTACATCACTATATATATTTATGTGAGATTTGGCTTCCAAGCGCTTTTAAAGACATAAAACCCAAAGCAATGTTATCATCCTTTGGAAGGAAATTTATATTAAATATAAATGCTATGTTGTCTTATATTAAATCAAAATCAAATAGACTAGTATTTACCTAAATGAGAATTAATTCTATTTATTGCTCTCTCCCTTTGTATCAGAATGATGTCTTATTATTTTTTGTTATATTTATTCTAAAATTTCAAACCTAAGAAAAGCCCAAGTACATCATTTAAACCCAATAAGACTTTAGCTCTATATAGAGAAGCAGTTTCCAAACCTGAATTATTAATATGTCCTGGGAGCTTTTAAAATACATAGATGCCTTGATCCTGGTCAAGACTCACAGAAATGGAATCAGAGATTAAGACCTAGAATCTGTTCTAAAGGCTTTCCTATCTCAACTATCTCACCAGTGAATGAACTGGTGTTTCAGATGAACTGGTTCTCCAGTGGGCTCCTCAGAGGAGCAGGGACATCATCACCTGGGAACTTATTAGAGTTGCAATTTTTTAGACTTACTGAATCAAATCCTCTGATAGGCCCAGAAATCTGAATTTTAATAAGCCAGTCCAACACAAACAGATGGAGATATACCAGTTTTTGGATTGGAAGAATCAATATCCTTATAGTTAGAAAATGACCATACTTCCCAAAGCAATCTACAGAGTCAATACAATCCCTACTAAATACAAATGGCATTTTTCACAGAATTAGAACAAAAATTGTACAATTTGTATAGAAACACAAAAGATGCCAAATCGCCAAAGCAATCTCAAGCAAGAAAAATGTAGCTGGAGGAAATCAGACTTCCTGACTTTGGACTATACTGCAAAACTACAGTAATGAAGACAGTATGGTACTGGCAGAAAAAAACAGAAATATATATCAATGGAATAGGACAGAAAGCCCAGAGATAAACCTATGCACCTGTGGCCATAGAATCTATGACAAAAGCAGCAAGAATATACAGTGGAGGAAAGACAGTCTCTTCAAAGAGTGGTGATGGGAAAACTGGAGGGCTACATGTAAAACAATCAAATTAGAATACTCCCTAACATCAAACACAAAAATAAATTAAAAATGGACTAAAGACCTAAATGTAAGGCCAGAAACTATAAAACTCTTAGAGGAAAACATGGGCAAAAGACTCTCTGGCATAAATCACAGCAAGGTCTTTATTGACCCACTTCCTAGAATAATGAAAATAAAACAAAAAATAAGAAAATGGGACCTAATTAAACTTAAAAGTTTTTGCATGGCAAAGGAAACTGTAAACCAGACAAAAAGACAACCCTCAGATGGGAGAAAATATTTGCAAACAAACCGACTGACAAGAGATTAATCTCCAAAATATACAAACAGCTCATGCAGCTCAATATCAAAAAAGACAAACAACCCAATCAAAAAATGGGCAGAAGACCTCAATTGACACTTCTCCAAAGAAGACATACAGATGCTAATAAATACATGAAAAGGTTCTCAACATCACTAACAATTAGAGAAATGCAAACCTTACACTGGCCAGAATGGCCATCATCATCAAAACAAAATCTACAAATAACAAATGCTGAAGAGTGTGTGGAGAAAAAGGAACCCTCCTACACCACTGGCAGGAATGTAAATTGGTTCAGCCACTGCGGGGAACAGTGTGGAGAGTCCTTAAAAACCTAAGAATAGACCAGAAACATAGCTGATTTATTTCCTGGACAGCGGAAACTAGCTCAGCACTGTAAAGCAACTACGCTTCACTAAAAATTAACTAAAATAAAAAAGAAACTGATGTGTCAATTTAATAAAATTTATCAAATACTCATTATTTCAAAAACATGTAGACAAAGGAGATCCTTAACCTTATGAGTGGCACAACATAACCATAGTTGAATTATGTCTTTTTTATGATTTTAAGCTTTTATGTCTTTTTTATGATTTTATGAATTAAGCTTTTTTATGATTTTAAATAAATTATTTACTTGTTAATATCCCCATTTATAACCATTATTTGTTTTCTCTAAATGATCCCTATAGATCCCATATGCAATGAATTAAGCTTAAACACCCTTTCATCAAAAAGACTTATCTCCTAAATAAACTGCTCTCAGAAATACCCAAGGTATTTTGACTTTCCAAGGTATTTTCTTTTTGTGAGAATAACAGAATTTAGAGGAATTAGTAGGGTGACAATTTTACCTTGTTTTATAAACTGAACAAATAAGAAGCAAAATTACACCTTGAAAATTGTCCTAACATTGTGACACATGTGTTACTGTTACAACAACATAAATGTAGGAGATAAAGTTAAGAGACTTCCTGATAGACACTCATCTAGTAAATATCTGGGCTCAAATTACAGAAATAGATACTATCATTTCCAATAAATCCCTGTCTCATGCTCTTAACAGTAGAGCTCACTGCCTTGTCTCCTGAGTACACATAGTAGGCACTGTGTAACTGAACTGAAAAGACGTGTCACTTCCAAGATGAGGGAAAGTAAGGCATCAATTTGCATTCCTATTAACTCCCTCTGGTTAGAGGCATCTTAAGAAACAGTACCTGGAATTTTCAGCCAGGAGCAACAAGTAGGAAAACCAACTCATCTGCATCGAGATGCACTGATTTGCAGAGGTTCAGAAATGAAGTAAAACTGAAAAGAATTCAGTATTATGCCTGGACAACATCCAGGGCTAATAGTTTTCCTGCATCAGAAGTTTAAATTCACTATTCCTCAGGCCCTAAAACCGTATTAGCGCTGACACAGTCTCAAGAGCTCATGTGTTCAAATATTCCATCACTTAAACTGAGTCATTTATTTTTCGAGACATCAGATTTCAGCTGAACTATTGATCATTAAAAATTTGCATGTAATAAGCATGAATTGGTCCACAACATTCAGAATGCCAGATACCTCACATTTCTTTATTGTTTTCAATCAAATCAAACTGAACTCTAGCTGCCAATCATCACAGTTGACAATGCCATTATCAATCCATTATCCCCACTATTGATCAGATGGGTGCACTGTTTCCGCAGCTGAGTTAAATGATGCCTTTCTCCCCACCCTCACCCCTGCTCCTTCAGGTTGCTCACCGGAGCCTCTGGCCCCTGCTCAGGCCTAGAGCTGATGAGAGGACAGCGCCTCTGCATTCTGCCAGTCAGCTCCACATCACACCATGGGATCTTTCCGAAGACCCAGAATTAATGGTTTCAGCACACAGCCTCCTCAGGGGCCCACACAGCTACTCCTTTCAAAATTCTATCACTTCAGGGATGCTTCAGTAATTCAAGAAGCAATTCTCAAAATTTCACAAGGTTCCACCCTTCTTGTCTCTCATATTCCAGCCTCAGGAATTCCAGTCAGCCATCTGATTTTCCCATACACTATGTGGAAAACCTCTTTCAGAAATCCCAAAAGGCCATTTCTACTTCCCTGGGAGCAAGGAAAGCCCAGACCTTAAAACAAAATCCTGGCTACTCTGGTGAGTCTCTAGTAAATTTTACTGTTAACAATAAAAATCAATTAAACATAAAAAGTCAAATACAGTATTTTAATATGTGACTGCATATAAATCACTTAATCTCTGAAACTCTTGAGTAGCCTAGAATTATAAAAGCATCTAAGGACCTTTCATTGTTTTTCTAATTAACCTTAAAGATCACCTCGACTTCTTCCCCAGAGAAGCTCATGGAATGAACAAAGCAGATTTACAGAAGACCTCCGTTTATTTTCAGTGACATCTCTTCTCACAAGTAAGGTACGCACAATATCTGTATGGTCCACCCTCCCCCGCCCCTCAGACACACACATACAGTGTGGACTCTGTACCTCACTTCATATAACAGGGACTCTAAAGGTGGTGATTGAGGATGGGGATACATACTGGTTTGGATAAACTAGGAAAGCTGAGCATCTGCTAGGAACACTGGAGACACACCTTGGTAGCTGACTGAATACGGAAAATAAAGAAGTTAAAAGTAATTAATTTAAAATAAAGCAAATGGGAAAGTCAAGGAATTAAAGTGTTCTGATTTGGCTTTTTGGATAGAAAAAAGAGAGACAGAGCAAAATTGTACAAAAATTATAGTGAATTCAGTTTTGAACATGTCGAGTTTAAATGCCTCTGAGGCATGCAGGCTTCCTGGAGACCGTTTCACAGAGGTTACCAACAGAAAGAAACTCAGGTCTGGAACTCAGGGGAGAGGTCTGAGCATTACAACTTCAGCTTTGCACCAAAATTTCCGGCTTCAAGCCTCAGAAACTTTAAATTGCCTTTTGATTTTAATTATTTTAATCACTTTATTGCTTAAACCTTATCTTCCCTTGCATCCTCTTAATCCTTAGAATTTAAATTCCTGTGCCCTCTTTTCCTGGAGAGAATTACCTTTGGGTACAGCTTCTATTTTGGGGTGTGAGGAGGGAGTGCTGAAAGGGGGGAGACTTGCTTTCAAAGACTAATGCTGAGAGACTTCAAAGTTTTAAATAAACTCCAGGGGCTCTGAGTCCTTCTCGCTGTAAATAAATTGAAGGAAAAGCACTTTGCATTTGATGGTCTAAATCAAAATTCCAGGGGTCCAGATATCAGATTATTAATGGAGCTAGTAAACAAAAAGCTTAATTGATCCAACTATGTACAGAAATCATCTTAAGTCATCAAGGACAGTTTAATTTTAATCAACTATTTAATAATTTTAATTTTGCCACTTCCCTCAATGTTCCTCGTAGTTTTTTTCATGAAATCAACATGGTCTAATCAATTATTGAAGCTACAAAACATTTACTCTAGTGAAGCCTCAGCTGATATAATTTGGGCTTTTCTACTAAAGCATTTCTTTCCTACGAACCCACCCTACCACCTCTAGTCTGGGCCTCACCGACAGTAAGAAGCCATCTCGTCTTCCTGCCTAGTGCTTAGAGTCAGATAATCCTTGCTTTTTTATTTTTGTTTCATTTATTTTATATTGGAGTATAGTTGACTTACAATAATACAGGAAAGTGATTCAGTTATACATGTATATACATCTATTTTGTTTCAGATTGTTTCTCTTTTTTTTTGGCCACCCTGAGTGGCTTGCAGGATCTTAGTTCCCTGAGCAGGGATCAAGCCTACAGTAGAAGCACCAAGTTTGAACCACTGGATCCCCCAAGGAATTCCCTCCCATTGTTTTTCCATATAGGTTATGACAGAGTATTGAGTAGAATTCCTAGTGCTATGTAGTAGGTTCTTGTTGTTTATATATTTTATATATTGTATTATATATATGTTAATCCCAACATCCTAGTTTCTCCCTCCACCCCACATTTCTAATTTGGCAAACATAAATTGATTTTTTAAATCTGTGAATCTGTTTCTGTTTTGTAAGTAAGTTCATTTGTATAATTTTTTTAAGATTCTATATATAAGTGATATCATATATTTCACAAGCCTTGTTTTGAATGTTGGGTTTCTGCAGAATCTCTGTGCTCCAGCCTCCACCCTACTTACTACCTGGGAAAACTTGGGCAAATCATTTAGCTTCTCTGAGAATCTTTTATCAGAGTCACCTGAGAAGCCCTGTATAAAAATACCTATCATAATCAGAAAGAAAGAATTAGAAGGGGAAGGAAGGAGTAGGAAGAATTGAGAAATGGAGAGAGAGAGAGAATAAAGGACTACTCAAGGAAAGGAGGAATCAGTGACCAGGGGGCAGAAGGAAGGAAGGAAATCACAAAGGAGAACAAACGAAAGGAATGTCTCCATGTTTATGATGTCATCCACTATGAGCAGTGTCTTAATAGACTTTACTGGTTGTTCCTGATAATCACATGACATAGGTATTATTACCTAATAGTAATTTTACATCTGAGGAAAGAGATTCTCAGTTCAGTTCAGTCCAGCCGCTCAGTCGGGTCCACCTATGCAACCCCATGGACTGCAACAGGCCAGGCCTCACTGTCCATCACAAACTCCCAGAGTTTATCACTCATGTCCATTGATGCCATCCAACCATCTCATCCTCTGTCATCCCCTTCTCCTCTCACCTTCAATCTTTCCCAGCATCAGGGTCTTTTCAAATGACTCAGCTCTTCCCATCAAGTGGCGAAAATATTGGACTTTCAGATTCAACATCAGTCCTTCCAATGAACACCCAGGACTGATTTCCTTTAGGATGGACTGGTTGGATCTCCTTGCAGTTCAAGGGACTCTCAAGAGTCTTCTCTAATACCACAGTTCAAAAGCGTCAATTCTGCGGTGTTCAGCTTTCTTTATAGTCCAACTCTCACATCCATACATGACCACTGGAAAAACCATAGCCTTGACCAGGCAGACCTTTGTTGGCAAAGTAATGTCTCTGCTTTTTAATATGCTGTCTAGGTTGGTCATAACTTTCCTTCCAAGGAGTGTCTTTTAATTCTATGGCTGCAATCACCATCTGCAGTGATTTTGGAGCCCAAAAAAATAAAGTCTGCTACTGTTTCCACTGTTTCCACCATCTATTTTTCATGAAGTTTGATGGGGCCAGATGCCATGATCTTAGTTTTCTGAATGTTGAGCTTTAAGCCAACTTCTTCACTCTCCTCTCTCACTTTCATCAAGAGGCTTTTTAGTTCCTCTTCACTCTCTACCATAAGGGTGGTGTCATCTGCATATCTGAGGTTATTGATATTGATATTGATATCCTGGCAATCTTGATTCTAGCTTGTGCTTCCTCCAGCCCAGCGTTTCTCCTGATGTACTCTGCATATAAGCTAAATAAGCAGGGTGACAATATACAGCCTTGACGTACTTCTTTTCCTATTTGGAACCAGTCTGTCGTTCCATGTCCAGTTCTAACTGTTGCTTCCTGACCTGCATACAGATTTCTCAAGAGGCAGGTCAGGTGGTCTGGTATTCCCATCTCTTTAAGAATTTTCCACAGTTTATTGTGATCCACACAGTCAAAGGCTTTGGTGTAGTTAATAAAGCAGAAATAGATATTTTTCTGGAACTCTCTTGCTTTTTCAATGATCCAACGGATGTTGGCAATTTGATCTCTGGTTCCTCTGCCTTTTCTAAAACCAGCTTGACCATCTGAAAGCTCATGGTTCACATACTGTTGAAGCCTGGCTTGGAGAATTTTGAGCATTACTTTACTAGTGTGTGAGACGACTGCAATTGTGCAGTAGTTTGAGCATTATTTGGCATTGCCTTTCTCTGGGATTGGAATGAAAACTGACCTTTTCCTGTCCTGTGGCCACTGCTGACGTTTCCAAATTTGTTGGCATATTGAGTGCAGCACCTTCACAGCATCATCTTTTAGGATTTGAAATAGCTCAACTAAAATTCCATCACATCCACTAGCTTTGTTCGTAGTGATGCTTTCTAAGGCCCACTTGACTTCACACTCCAGAATGTCTGGCTCTAGGTGAGTGATCACACCATCGTGGTAATCTGGATCATGAAGATCTTTTATGTACAGTTCTTCTGTGTATTCTTGCCACCTCTTCTTAATATCTTCAGCTTCCGTTATGTCCATACCATTTCTGTCCTTTATTGAGCCCATCTTTGCATGAAATGTCCCCTTGGTATCTATAATTTTCTTGAAGAGATCTCTAGTCTTTCCCATTCTGTTATTTTCCTCTATTTCTTTGCATTGATTGCTGAGGAAGGCTTTCTTATCTCTCCTTGCTATTCTTTGGAACTCTGCATTCAGATGGGTATATCTTTCCTTTTCTCCTTTGCATTTTGCTTCTCTTCTTTTCACAGCTATTTGTAAGGCTTCCTCAGACAACCATGTTGCCTTTTTACCTTTCTTTTTTGGGGGGATGGTCTTGATCCCTGTCTCCTGTACAATGTCATGAACCTCTGTCCATAGTTCATCAGGCAGTCTATCAGATCTGGACCCTTAAATCTATTTCTCACTTCCATGGTGTAATCGTTAGGGATTTGATTTAGGTCATACCTGAATGGTCTAGTGGTTTTCCCTACTTTCTTCAATTTAAGTCTGAATTTTCCAATAAGGAGTTCATGATCTGAGCCACAGTCAGCTCCTGGTCTTGTTTTTGCTTACTGTATAGAGCTTGTCCCTCTTTAGCTGCAAAGAATATAATCAATCTGATTTCGGTATTGACCATCTGGTTATGTCCATGTCTAGAGTCTTCTCTTGTGTTGTTGGAAGAGGGTGTTTGCTATGACCAGTGTGTTCTCTTGGCAAAACTCTATTAGCCTTTGCGCTGCTTCATTCTGTACTCCAAGGTCAAGTTGCCTGTTACTCCAGGTGTTTCTTGACTTCCTACTTTGCATTCCAGTCCCCTGTGATGAAAAGGACATCTTTTTGGGGTCCTTAATTCTAGAAGGTCTTGTAGGTCTTCATAGAAATGTTCTACTTCAGCTTCTTCGCATTACTGGCCAGGACACAGACTTAGATTACTGTGATTTTGAATAGTTTGCCTTGAACAAAGTTCATTCTGTCATTTTTGAGATGGCATCCAAGTACTGCATTTCAGACTCTTTTGTTGACTATAATGGCTACTCCATTTCTTCTAAGGGACTGTTGCTCAAGGTAGTAGATATACTGGTCATCTGAGTTAAATTCACCCATTCCAGTTCATTTTAGTTTGGTGATTCCTAAAATGTCAACATTCACTCCTGCCATCTCCTGTTTGACCACTTCCAATTTGCCTTGATTCGAAGACCTAACATTCCAGGTTCCTATGCAATATTGCTCTTTACAGCCTTGGACCTTGCCCCATCACAGTCACATTCACAGCTCAGTGTTGTTTTTGCTTTGGCTCTGTCTCTTCATTCTTTCTGGAGTTATTTCTCCACTGATCTCCAGTAGCATATTGGGCACCTACCAACCTGTGGAGTTCATCTTTCAGTGTCCTATCTTTTTGCCTTTTCATACTGTTCATGGGGTTCTCAAGGGAAGAATACTGAAGTGGTTTGCCATCTCCTTCTCCAGTGGGCCACATTTTCTCAGAACTCTCCACCATGACCCGCCCATCTTGGGCTGCCCTACACATCATGGCTCATAGTTTCATTGAGTTAGACAAGGCTGTGGTCCTTGTTATTAGATTGGTTAGTTTGCTGCGATTGTGATTTTCAGTCTGTCTGCCCTCTGATGGAGAAGGATAAGAGGCTTATGAAAGCTTCCTGATGGGATAGACTGACCGAGGAGGACATTGGGTCTTGTTCTGATGGGCAGGGCCATGCTCAGTAAATCTTTAATCCAATTTTCTATTGATGGGTAGAGCTGTGTTCCCTACCTGTTATTTACCTGGGGCCAAACTATGGTGGAGGTAATGAAGATGATCCCATGCAGGTACTCCTTCAAAAGATCCCATGCATGTAATGCTACAGTCCAGGCCCCCAACCCTTTAGCCGGCCACCACCAACCCATGCCTTTGCCAGAGACTCCCGGACACCCACAGGCAAGTCTCCTGTGGGGTCACTGGTCCTTTCTCTTGGGTCCTGGTGCACCTGAGTCACCAGGGAAGCCCCTTAATGCTCCTAAGGCACAATTTCCCCACCTCAGTGTCTGTTTACTTTCTGCTGCTTTCAGAACCTACCCCTTCCCCAAATTCATAAAAACATCCTCTCTCGCTTACTTTGGGTCACTGCTCACATGATGTCCTATCTCTGACAGCACACAACCCACCTCCAACTGTTACTCTGTTGCTTTACAAGCTTTACTTGTATATTTATTTATTTTTGCACGCCACTTATCACCAACTGGCCTATTGTCAGTATGTTGCAGGGAAGAAGCCAATTCTGACCCCATGATGGAATTGCTCATTTGACCTGCTTTGCATTGCTCTTGTTATTATAATCATACAGAATGGCTTGCCTCAGAGAATCTTGCCCCTCTGCCTGACTGTTAGACCAAAGTGCCTTTGTTCAGAACCCTGTCCACTTTTAGATGGCAAGAAGGGAGAAATTAACACGTTTCCTGCCTGAGGCTTGCCATTTTGGGAGATGTTTGCAAGATTAATGGCCTTTTTATTTTGCTTCCTCACCTCTCCCCATCTCTCATCTATAAATGAACCTGGTGCCCAGACCCCAGAGATTGTTTTAAGGAATTAGCCTGCCATCTTCTCGGTCAGCTACTTTCCAAATAAACTTGCTTTTCTTGCCTCAGCACTTGGCCTGTTGTGCAGCAAGCAGAGCGAACTTGGACTCAGTAACAAGTCTACTTGATTATTTGTTCATTATTCATTTCCAGACTAAATATATGATCCATGAGAGCTAGGACATTTTTGGTTCACTGCTTGATCTCATTGCCTAAAACAGTGTTCAACTAAGTAATGCACAAATATTTTTCATCAAATGAATGAAAGGATAATATAATTGCACCAACAATGTAATGAATGTGGCCTGAACTAAAGCCTTATCTCCTGATTTTTTTTGCCCAATTTTATTTTTCCATCAGTTTACAATTCTTCTACTCCATACATCAAAGCATAAAATGCAGTGAAATATCACAGGAAAGATAAATGCTTACTGTGACTTGGCGCTCAGCACACTGAATCAAACCCCATGATGCTTTAGAATACATGGACCACTGAACAAATGGATTAAGTCCTATTTGCTTAGCCAAAAATTTAACTGCAAACATCGGTCAATTCCTACACATGGACTACTGATGGGGGAGAGCTTTGAAAAACAGCCAAATTTAGTCCAGGCCTCCTGAAATTCTCCCCAGAATAAATGGTAATGACAGGTTGTGTGTGGGATGGGGGAGGCTGAAGAAGGGGTTTCTAGATAACTTAACAGCAAGTCACCCTAAAATGTGCTCTCCCCAAGCCTTCTTTGGATTAAGTTCAGAAAAGAAAACTAAGAGTAGAATTGAATCTCAACCAAAACCCGTAGGGGCCAGTTTCAACAGATTATCAAGGCACTTAAGTTTTCTTGAGTAAAGGCCAGGGAAACCTTTGAAATCTTTTGAACTGAAATGAATTATTCTTCTATTACCTTGTAATATAATAATGATAAGGTTATTTAGGCCAAACTTTATAAAAACAAATACCCTAAAGAAGTAGAAATTCTGACTCAGGCTCTACCATGCCAATATAATTTTATGAATCCCCAGACACTCTTTTATCCAGGCTATCATCTAAGTGATTTCTTTGGAGGGTAGGTCTATTTGCATACAAACAGGGTATGGTTAAAAAATATTACCCATATAATAAGTTTTTTTTAATAAGTTAATGTAAATGAAAGATTTCTTATTAAGACTTCTTGCTCAAGGGAAATAGTGCCTTAAAATTAAGCTTGCTATAAAACATTATAATAAAGAAGCATGTAGCCATAGAAAAACTCTTGGAACAAAAGTGTGTATTTCTCATGCATAGGTGCCAGAAAATGTAGGACCTTGTTAAGGTCAAATGGTTCCATTATTTTCTTCAAGTCCACACTCTTAATGAATCAAGCCAGCAGACCACCAATGTCCTTTGAGAAAACAAGAAACTGGCAGAAATGCCTGAACCTAAGCTATTTCAGACCTGATATTATTGATTGATTCTTGGTGGCTGCATGTAAGCCTTCATAAGAAAGAAGATCAAAATACAGCTGATCTTAACCTTTTCCTTAAAAATGACCTCAATTCAATAAAGGTGTATAGATTGCTCATTTTGTAGTCATGACTGGCCTTTGCCCCATGGGAGAATACAAAGAAGAATTAGACCCAATTCCTGCCTCTAGGGGCCTTATATGGGGATAGTCAAAAAGTTCATTTGGGTTTTACCGTATGCTGTTACAGAAAAACTTTTTGAAATCTTTGGCCAAGACAAGAAATGGATATACCTGAAAGCTATGACTGTGTTACAAAAATCAATAGACAGTATGTGAGATAAGCAGGAGATGAATGTCAAATACTTTGGGAATCTAGATATTGGAAAGATCCCATCTAACTGAAGATTCAAGGGAATTCACACACACACCAAAGGTATCATAACTGAGTTGGACCTTGAATACTGAGCTGGGTTTGAGGGAACTTATAAGGAAAGAAATCCCCAAATAGTAACTCCCCAAACACGGAGAACCAAGCCAAGGTTATGTCTAAGGAATGAGAGACAGCCCACATAACAGGCAGCTTTCAAGATGACCCTCACCTCCTATTATCCACACCATCAGAGAATCACCTCCCCTTGAATATGAGACGGACTTAGTAACTTGTTTTTCAGGAAAAGGAAAGTCCAAAGTAATAAGATATCAGTTCTACAGTTAGGTTACAAATGATTTTAACTTCCATCTTTCTGGACTCTTTCTATTGCCTTCTAGGCTTGCAAGCCTTGATCAGTCATGATGCCATATAGGAGAACCCCATGGTTCAAGTGGTAAAGAATAGGTCTGTAATGCAGGAGACCCAGGTTCGATCCCTGGATGAGGAAGTGTCCCTGGAGAAGGGAATGACAACCCACTCCAGTACTGTTGTATGGAGAACTCCATGGACAGAGGAGCCTGGTGGGCTACAGTGCATAGGGTTCTAAAGAGTCAGACAAGACTGAGTAACTAACACTTTCACATGTACCAAGGAGTTGTGTACAGCCTACAGACAACAGTGAGTGAGAAATTGAGACCATCAGTCCAATAACCTGGGAGGAACTGATTTTGGAAGCATACTCTTCACTCTTGAACCTTGAGATGACTATAACCACTGCAGACACCTTCACTGTAGCAGTGAGAGACCCTGAAGCAGGAGACAGAATTAAGCCATATGCAGCTGTTATAGCTGGCAGGTAGCTAGATATGAGCAGAGAAAAGGGGGCCAGGTAACAGGAAATCATGCATCTTGCAAGCAGCAAGGGTCCATAGGCAAAGAAAAGCAGGAACCTCCAGAGTGGAAGGAAACAACACATTTTGGGTGATAAATGTTCTGGAAGCACACAAAGAAAGGTGGGGAAAGGTGGGAATCTCCTAGTTATAAAATATAACCTGTTTGGGTTTCCCTGGTGACTCAGTGGTAAAGAATTCATCCATCTACCAATGCAAGCATCCCTGATAGCTCAGCTGGTAAAGAATCCTCCTGCAATGCAGGAGACTGTGGTTTGATTCCTGGGTTAGGAAGATCTGCTAGAGAAGGGATAGGCTACCCACTTCAGTATTCTTGGGCTTCCCTTGTGACTCAGCTTGTAAAGAATCTGTCTGCAATGTGGGAGACCTGGGTTTGATCCATAATGCAAGAGACATGGGTTTGAACCATGATCAGGGAAGACCCCATATGCAGTGTAACAATTAAGCCCATGTCACAAACTATTGAGCCTGTGCTCTAGGGTCTGAGAGCAGCAGCTACTGAAGCATGCATGCCCTAAAGTCCATGCTCCACAACAAGGGAAGCTACTGCAATGAGAAGCCTACACACATTGCAATCAAAGAGTAGCCTCTGCTCACTGCAACTAGAGAAGAGCCCACACAGCAACAAAGAACCAGCAGAGCCAATAAATAAATAAAATTATTAAAAAACATGAAACATTTAAGTGTAACCTGTTGCTCCTTGTGCTCTCATTACTGTAACACTAGCCTCATGGATAAGAAGTACTCATCATACACTGAGGCCATGACACTTTTGACCTAAGCTATTTAAGGACAATCCTCCTCTCTTCCAGAAGATGGAGCTGGGATAAAACTCAGAGACTAGACCCCCAAACTCCTCCTTTTCCAATGAATATTCTGCCTCTTCACTTGCATGCCCCTCAAGACCAGCTTGCATTTAACTTCTAACAGAGTACATCATGCGAAATGCCAGGCTAGATGAAGCACAAGCTGGAATCAAGATTGCCAGGAGAAATATCAATAACCTCAGATATGCAGATGACTCAGATATGCAGATGACTCAGACATGCAGATGGCTTCCCTGGTGGCTCAGAGGGTAAAGCGTCTGCCTACAATGCGGGAGACCTGGATTCGATCCCTGGGCCCAGAAGATTCCCTGGAGAAGGAAATGGCAACCCACTCCAGTACTCTTGCCTGGAAAATCCCATGCACAGAGAAGCCTGGTAGGCTACAGTCCACAGGGTCACAAATAGTCGGAGATGACTGAGCAACTTCACTTTTCATGCAGATGACACCACCCTTATAGCAAAAAAGCAAAGAAGAACTAAAGAGCCTCTTAACGAAAGTGAAAGAGGAACGTGAAAAAGCTGAATTAAAACTCAACATTCACAAAACGAAGATCATGGCATCTGGTCCCATCATGCTGAATGGTTGTTGCTGAGCCATGAAAGACGCTGGGATTCTTGGCCTCCAGAGGAGAGGAATTCAATCTGGGGCCAGTGAGGAGGCCTGATCACTCAGAGTTTTTGTGTGACAAAGTATATTAAAGTATAAAAGAGACAGACAAAGCTTCTGACCTAGACATCAAAAGGAGGTAGAAAGAGTGCCCCCTGCTAGTCTTTAGCCGGATGTTTTATGCCTGTTAGAAAGCTATCAATCAGATAAGGACAGCTCAAGGCTGAGGGAGCTTCACCGGCCCCTCTCCCACAATATGCGTTCTCGAGATAGGATGGCACAGGTGTGTCATCCCCCACCCATTAAACAATCGATACGAATTCTGGTTTATTGAGCTATCATCAGCTCAAGGTTTGAGAAAAGAAAAAAAAATTAGTCTTAGACAGAACCATTTTGAAGACAGGCAAATTCCAAAGCAAATGCATAGTTTCATAAACATAGCTTAAGAAAAACATTTCCATAAGAAAAACTATTGGTTAGCTCAAGGTTTGAGAAAAGTTAAGTTCCAGTGGAATCAGGTGTCATCATAGCAACACAGAATTTTAAGAGAAGCCTCCTTTTAATTCTGTATGGAGAAGAGGAAAAAATCCGACACTTGCAGTGTGTTTCCTCATGCTGCTTAAGGAGAGAGAAAAAACGTCCGACACTTGAAGCCTATCTCCTCTGTTTGGAGACCGCTGGCCTTCCTGCCTGTTACCCTCTCTACTTCATGGCAAATAGAAGGGGACACAATGGAAACAGTGACAGACTTTATTTTCTTGGGCTCCAAAATCACTGCAGATGGTGACTGCAGCCATGAAATTAAAAGACACTTGCTCCTTGGAAGAAAAGCTATGACAAGCTTAGGAAGCATATTAAAAAGCAGAGATATTACTTTGCCAACAAAGGTCCATCTAGTCAAAGCTATGGTTTTTCCAATAGTCATATATGTATGTGAGAGTTGGACCATACACAAAGCTGAATGCCAAAGAATTGAAGCTGTTGAACTGTAGTGTTGGAGAAGACTTTGAGAGTCCCTTGGACTGCAAGGATATCAAGGCAGTCAATCTTAAAGGAAATCAGACCTGACTATTCATTGGAAGGACTGATACTAAACTGAAGCTCCAATACTTTGGCCACCTGATGCAAAGAACTGACACATTTGCAAAGACTCTGATGCTGGGAAAGACTGAAGGCAGGAGGAGAAGGGGATGACAGCGGATGAGATGGTTGGATGGCATCACCGACTTGATGGACATGAGTTTGAGCAGGCTCCTGGAGTTGGTGATGGACAGGGAAGCCTGGTGTGCTATAGTCCATGGGGTCGCAAAGAGTTGGACATGACTGAGCAACTGAACCGAACTCGCTTGTATGCTCCTCATAATCAGCTTGCCAAAGAACCCCAGGGCAGCAGCTCACCTGTCGGCCTGCTCTCCCTCTGAGAGTGCATTCTTCTTAAACAAACTCTCAGTTTACTTTCTCAACCTCCTTGCTTGTCTCAGAATTCTTCTGTGACAAAGAAAGAACCTAAAATTCACTGGAAACATAGTTTTCTACCATAAGATACTATGTGACAACTGTTGTATGAAGACTCTACCTTTTGGGGTAACTTTTTATGCAGGGGTAGATAAGTTTTGCACTTCGGACTGACTAGAGCTTATTGTGTGGAGTAATTATTTATATGGTGGCTTACTATTTCAAAATCACTTACTCGTGTCATTTGACTTTTAACATTCCTTTGTGATCGAAAAAGGCAAGTGAAAAAACTCATTCTACAGATTGGAGAAATTACCCTGGCTTAATGGTTTATAGTCTCCGTCACACAAGTAGCTAGTGTTTATCTTTAATTCAGGGATCTTTTCATTACAACACTCAGAGGAACAGAGGGCTGGAAATTTTCAAGATTTAATGTATACGAGGATCATAGTCTTTAATTGGGATGAGCAGAAATGACAAATACCTGATCACAGGGAATTGGTTTTGCTGTTTATCTTTGCCTTTCTGACTCTTAAACTCTGGATGTGTTATAAACAATCTTCTGCTGGGTTTTATAGCTTTGTTTTGGTGTCTTTGTGCTTCTCCTAAGGCTGTCACCAAAATGTCAAAGGATGCTGACATTTCAGTTGATTTTGAATGGCCATTAACTTTTTAAAAATTGAAGCGATCTGATATGCAAACAGGCAGGCTTTCCATATGGTACATAACATATGTACATACCATAATATATTGTATATTGAGTTTTAGAAAACTGCTAGGTAACTTATTAAATACTCAACTGACGCTTACCTCCTGCAGTATTCACATTTATTTATATTTAAATTATATTACTGGGCTTCCCTGGTGGCTCAGACAGTAAAGAATCCACCTGCAACACAGGGAATTATAAGTATATACTACTAGGAAATTATAAATATATACCTCCTCTCCTGAAGGAAATACACAGAACAAAAACAAATCTTGCTTTTTTAAATTAGTTGTTGAAATGAATTCTATTCTAATCGAGTAATACTTTCAATAACACTAAATAGTGCTGCATTTAGTAACATTTATACCTCCCAAACCCCAGATTTTTATTTTAAATACTTACAGATTTTATATTCTTTATTCTCAGTCCTCACTATTAGTCCATCAATCATCAGTTTATTCCCACCCATATTTTTATTTTTCCTGGCACTTTTCATTTCTAACTTCCTACTTTCTCTATGAAAAAGAAACTCAGAAAATACCCAATTTTAATGATGTTTAAAGATAGGCTCTACATGGGAGTTTAAGTTAGTGTGAGAGTGGTCAGGGGAGACATCCTGTGTGGGTTTGAAGCCCACCATTTAGGAACTGGGTAATGTTAGACCAAAAAACTAAAAATTAGTACTTCTGGTAATAACAATTCTGATCTTATAAAGGAATTACGGGGATTAAATAAGTTAATATTTTGAATGTCAGTATAGTCCCTGGTGATGGGTGCCAGACGTGTTTGATAAAAGTCTTAGGAGATTCCAGTGAGCAGCCATCCGTCTACCCCAGGGCTCTCGCCTGGCTACACGTGAG
Organism: Odocoileus virginianus; assembly: GCF_023699985.2. NCBI lineage: Eukaryota > Metazoa > Chordata > Mammalia > Artiodactyla > Cervidae > Odocoileus > Odocoileus virginianus. The sequence goes on from NC_069674.1 coordinate 80,615,478, forward strand.
GATCACCTTGGAGCTCTTAAAAATGACTCATACTTGGACTCTGCATTCATTTTTCAACCACTGCTATAAAAAATTCCCACAAACTCAGCAGCTCAAATAGACATAAACATACTAACTTATAATCTGGGAGGTCAGAAGTCCAAAATGAGTCTCACTGGATGCACCCCACAATGTCAGAGGGCTGTGTTCCCTTCTAGGGGCTTTAGAGGAGAAGCTGTTTCCCTGTTTTCTCTGGCTTCCAGAAATTACCTGGATTTGGGGGTTGGTGGCCCCCTCCTCTCCTCTTCAGAGCCTTTAATGAATGAGTCTTTCTCATATTGCATCACTCTAACACAGACTCATTAGACACCTGTCCTCTACCCCATCTAAAGAAGCCTCTGATGACACTGGGCCCAACTGTATACCCCAGAATAATCTAACGTAAGGTCAATTAACAATGCTGATCCCATCTGTTACCTTGATTGCCCTCTGCCAAGCAAGGGACTCGCCCTCGCCAAGCAAGGGTTCCAGGAATCAGGGCATAAACATCTTCTGGAGGCCATTATTCTGTTTACTGCAGACTCCCACCCTCCAAAGAGCCAGAGTTAATTGCTCTCGGCAAGGATACATGCTTCACACACTCACTAAGTGATTCTAATGTCCAGATTTGCTTGAGAACTACTGATCTCAATTACTATCAGGGTTCCATGAAACATAATGCCCATAAAATGTTCAATAATGCTAAAATTAGATTTGGAAAGCATCTAATTAAACACATTAGATGTTAAAGACAGTATGAAGTTCTATAATAGAGAAATCTGTTCAACCCCATTTAACCAATCTCTCAAACTTTTTAGAGTAATATCTGTTATGGGTCCAAAGAATTATTTTTCTACATAAGGTTTTTGGGATTTAATGCTCTAGGGAGGAAAATGAGTATAATGGTATTTTTTGTTTTCTTTACTCTGATGCTTTTTAAAAATTATTTTACTACTAAGCTGTCTGTTGAATTTAGGATATGGCACTTGAAACCCAAATTTAAGACACTCTACTCAACATTGTATTACTATTTATGTCATTAAGAACCAAATGGTCAATATAGTATAATTGAATCATTCTTTGAGGAGAAAAGAAAGAGCAAGAGAGCTCCCCAAACAGAATAATTTTGTTAAATAAAAGACTTGGTTTTCTCATGCTGAGGACTGAATTGTTTACACAAAATCACATAATGACTTAATGCCATAAACAGAATTAAATCACTCTATTTTATAGATGCATATTGTGAAGACAATTAGGGCATATCTAAAAAAATCATGAAAACTGAGTCCGTATTTCCTAGAAGACTCACTAAAAGAGATAAAATAGATAAACTATTTCTTTCTTAAATTTCTCAGAAGAAATCTACCTTCTTGTGTCTCAAGTCAATGTAGAACATGTAAGTGTCTGGGAAAGCTTGTATCTATTGAAGAGAGACTCATGATTAATAACTGAAATAATTTGACAGGTACATTCTAATGTTTCAGAAGAGGGATAATTCAGGTCAAATAATAAAAGAGGTTATATAAAGAGTTTTGATGGTAAAAGAGCAAGCAGGTACTCATGAAAGATTCTCCCTTAAGATAAACAAGGCAAAGGGTTATTTCTGGTTGTTGAATTATCTGCATCCCATGCCTGGTGTATGCATGCTCAGTCGCTCAGTTGTGTCCAACTCCGTGATCCTATGGACTGTACCTCACCAGGCTCCTCTGCCCAAGGAATTTTCCAGAAATGAATACTGGAGTGTGTAGCCATTTGGCACTCCAGGGGATCTTCCCACCCGGGGATTGAACCCGTATCTCCTGCACTGGCAGGCAGATTTTTATCACTGCACCACCTAGGAAGCCTCATCCCATGGTGGGACTGTCCACCAACGGCTAACTGCATTTACAGCACATTCAGAGAGTCTAGGGTCAGTAGTTGGAAACTGACTGTAAAATTTCAAGAATTCAAGTTATTGCAGGTTACAGAGAAAATGTCCAACCCCGCCTACTGCCTAGCTTAAAAAGTACTGTTCATTGGGTTGTTTTTTTGATATTGAGCTCCATGAACTGTTTGTAAATTTTGGAGATTAATCCCTGCCAGTCTCATTATTTGCAAATATTTTCTTCCATATATACACACTACTAAAAACAGGTCCTGTAAGGACCTACTGTATAACACAGGGAACTATGTTCAATATTCTTTAACAAGATAAATGGGAAAAGAATTTGAAAAAGAATAGATAAGTGTATATGTACAATTGAATCACTTTGTTGCACACCTGAAACTAACACAACACTGCTAATCAACTGTGCTTCAATATAATATAAATTTTTTTAAAAAAATATTATTCAGGGATTTTTTTCCTACTTAAATAGTGACATATAGTCACATAGGATATACAGTGGTATTGAACCACACAGCTCTGGAACCCACGCCCTCATATTAAATCCCAACTGCATGTTTAATTGGATGAATGACCTTGATAGGTTATTTAACCTCTATGACCTTGGATTCTTCATCAGCAAAACAGAGAAAGTGATACCTCCGTGCTTAGAACTTAGTAAAAGCCTCACTAAATATCAGTTCTGGTTTCTAGCTCATTATATTTATACATATTATAAAGTAATAAGATTAAGTGCTTAGACAAATTTATTTCAAGTGTGTTATTTTATAAATTTGATTAAAAGTACAGTCTGCAATGCATAAAAGAATTTTAAGAAATGAAGTGGAATTTCATTTGAAATACTGTGACATGTGATGTGCATAATTTTTCCACGAATTAACACCATTAATTTGTGGAAATAAAAGCTATTTTTAAAGCTCTATTCTCATATTTCAGAGAAAAACATGGAGTCCAAAAGAGATTAAATGACTCATATCTTTAAACACATAAAAAATAAAGGACAAAATGGCAAAGTTGTAAAGATTTCATGCTTAAACAATTTTACTCTATTAAGATCAAACTACTTCAAATTCTCAAGGGAAGTTTTTTTGTACTGAAGTTTCTTCAAATACCTCATTCAGAAAACACGCACTAAATATCGTGTCAGTCACCAGTCACCATGCTGAAGGCGGAACAAAAGTTGAACAGTGATAAAAAGGTATGTGGGAATTAATAAGATGAGATTTTTTTTTTTTTGAGAGTGTTAGGATGGAAAAGGCCCTTTCACTCCAACATTTTTGTATTACTGATGAGGTCATCGAGTTCTAGAAAATGTTTAAATAACTTGCCCATAATCCCTCAGCCAGCAAAGGACATATTTAAGTTCTGTAACTCCCAGTTTGCCTACCCAGCAAATATTGACCTTCATAGGAGATTCTGAGGCATAGAGAAACCAAGGTAACCAATCCTTATGCGGAATAATGGAGGAGAAATGCAGTGCTGGAAATTTTTCTGAGCATTAATAAGAAACCTTATCTGAGCCTTCTCCCAGGATATTGGATTTTTTAAAGGTCTTGGGTTTAAAAAGCAGATTTTTGATTTTGAAATTTCAACTAGCTATTAGGAAGCTAAGGCATTATGGAAACAATGGAAAACCAGTAAACAAGGGAGTAAACACATCTCTTCATTTTTCTCACAACATCACTCTAATTGTCGACCTAGGATCCTTTTTCCCTTTTTAAATGTTATTGGGGTATGGCTGATTTACAGCGTTGTGTGACCTAGGATTGTTGATCTTTCTCTAACCTGTGCTATTCACCTGATTCCACCTGAGAGTTGTCATGTTCTTCCAGCCTCACCCTACTGGACTCATGCAGTGTATTGTTCACTGTGCTGGCCCGAGAGCCTCACAGGCTTCCCTGGGTTCTCCTCCTTCTGACTCCTGCTCGACCCACCCTGTCAAGCTGAAAAGGGATCACATTTTCCCCCTTATATTTGAAAACATCAATCTTTACTCCCCCACTGAGCATTTTCCCTGTATGCAACACTGTACTGTGCACTCTCTATCACAAGGTCCTGTGATCCCGCTTCTACTCCACTGTAATTATTCCTGATGTGATTTTCCCTGCTTCCAAGCTTGCCTGTATATAGCTGCCAGGCAATCTGCTTAAAGTCCAACTCTAGTTACACTGGACCCTGGAACAACACAGGACTGAACTGTGAGGGTCCACTTACACATGGATTTGTTTTCAGTATTAAATACTCTAGTACTACAGGGTTTGTGGTTGACTGAACCGGGGATGTGGAACCACGAATGTGGAAAAACTGCAGATGTGAAGGACCAACTCTAAGTAATACTTCAATTTTTGACTATAGGATCAGCATCCCTAACCTCTGTGTTGTTCAAGGGTCAACTGCATATTATTCCTCTGATTAAAAAGTAAAAACACTATACACACACATATACACATATAAATGCAAGTTTCATAGAAACTGAAAACTGAGTAAGTTCTGTACTATAGCTAGCAATAATGTTGTTGTTGTTCAGTTGCTAAGTCCTGTCCGACTCGTTGCAACCCCATGGCCTGCAGCATGCCAGGCTTCCCTGTCTATCACTATCTCCTGGAGTTTGCTCAAACTCAAGTCCATTGGGTCGATGATACCATACAACCATCTCATCCTCTGTTGACACCTTCTCCTCCTGCCCTCAATATTTCCCAGCATCAGTTTGTTCCAATGAATCAGCTCTTCGCATCAAGTGGCCATAGTATTGGAGCTTCAGCAGTAATGTACTGAATTCAATTTTCTGGTTTTGACATCACACTGTAGCTGTATGTCATGTTGTTGGTTCCCAAACTGGCTCTCATACACATAGGGCAAGGAGAAACCAAACAAAGAAGCAAATCCCTCTAGACTGCTAGGTGGCAGGTTTAATGAGCAGGGGACTTACTTGAGGAGGCTTGTTTAGGGCAGCCGCCAAGACTTCTTGGGACAGCTCTCGCTGTGGGGACAATAGGCAGAGCATACATTCCAAGGACAGGGGATGGAGGAAGGGGTTCTCTGAAAGACCTGTTCCAGGCTGTGGGTCAACCACTGGTCACATCCCATCACCTCCTCCAACAAAGTCACCCCTGGCAGAATCTGAGTGATAGGTACCTGACACGCTTTCTACTATCTACTTCCTAAGCTCCTAATTACGTCAAAATGTAAAACAACCAACAAAAAGGTACAATTTGTAAATGGGTTTCTTCACATTTTCAAAATAAACATGATATTCTGTTTTGTACTTCAGGGAACTCTCCAGAGCAGAACCACTTACAATTTTCTAAAAGACCTAGTGTTTATTGAGACATTTTGCCTTGGCCTTTCAATGCCTCTCTCTCTCTCTCATTTGGCTTGTCACTTCCTCTTTGAAGGTGTACCTTAATTAAGGTGTACCTTAAATGCCACTTTCCCTTCAGGCCTGCCTGATCCCTCATCAGCTAAACACAGTCTCTCCCACCCACAAAATCTTGCCCCGTGTCTCTTTTGACACTTGCTGTCGTTCAGTCACTAAGTTGTGTCTGACTCTTTGCAACCCCACGGACTTGCAGCATTTACAGTATTAGATTATCCAATTTGTGGACTGATTTTCAACTCCCACTCAATTATAAACTCTTAGAGGACAAAGTCTATATCTTAATTATCTTTTAATGTCCCAAGATTCTAGTAAGTACTTTGCCCAATATTTACTAAAGTAAAAAGAATTCTGCTTCCAATAGGCAAGTGAAAGTGGACATCAGTTATAATCAACTTAATAAAACAAAAATTTTACACCCTGAGGAGCAAAATAATACATGTGTTTTAACTGAGTGGAGCTTTGCATGTATGAATATTTTTTGTTAGAAACAGCAGGAAGTAAAAATGTTATTTGGGTACTTGCTCAGGAGTTAAACTTGTATTTGCCTATGCAACATTCAGGCAAACTCTATGGTGTAAGTTGCATAGAAGATCCACACCAATTAAAAAGAAAGGTCTCTTTCTTTCAATTAAATAAGCAAGGCCTCTAAAACTGCACTTTGGTTTTATCCTTCCATAAATTATTTTCTTCACAATATAAATGTCTTTCTCTTTACTTCCCTTTATCTTCTCATTGTTTCCTTTCATCATAAAGGGTCCAGCAAGTCCCTCCAGTCACCGGGGTGTGGTCCCAACACATAAAGTCTGTGGTGACTTCAAACTGAGGTTCCTATTTCACTGCAAGATGGTATTCCAGTTGTGAGGCTCAAATAATTATTTATCTGGCACTTAGTGTGACATAGCATTATTATTTCAGCACTCTCTTTGATGAAAGAGTATGGAAGCAAATAAAAGTGTAAGAGGAAGCTCAATTTTTTAAAATTTATTTTAATTGGAGGCTAATTACAATATTGTGGTGGTTTTCGCCATATATTCATATGAATCAGCCATGGGTGTTCCCCATCCTGACCCTCCCTCCCACCTCCCTCCCCATCCCAACCCTCTGGGTCATCCCAGTGCACCAGCCCTGAGCACCCTGTCTCATGCATCGAACCTGGACTGGTGATCTGTTTCACATATGATAATATACATGTTTCAATGCTATTCTCTCAGATCATCCCACCCTCGCCTTCTCCCACAGAGCCCAACAGTCTGTTCTTTACATCTGGGTCTCTTTTGATGTCTTGCATATAGGGTCATCGTTGCTGCTGCTGCTAAGTCGCTTGAGTCGTATCTTACTCTGTGCAACCCCATAGATGGCAGCCCACCAGGCTCCTCTGTCCCTGGGATTCTCCAGGCAAGAATACTAGAGTGGGTTGCCATTTCCTTCCCCAACGCACGCATGCATGCTAAGTCACTTCAGTTGTGTCCAACTCTATGCGACACTATGGACAGCAGTCCACCAGGCTCCTCTGTCCACAGGATTCTCTAGGCATGAACTCTGGAGTGGGTTGCCATTTCCTTCTCCAGGGTCATCGTTACCATCTTTCTAAATTCCATATATTTGCGTTAATATACTGTATTGGTGTTTTTCTTTCTGACTTACTTTGCTCTGTATAATAGGCTCCAATTTCATCCACCTCCTTAGAACTGATTCAAATGCATTCTTTTTAAAATTCGAGTAATATTCCATTGGGTGTACATACCACAGCTTTCTTATCCATTTGTCTCCCAATGGATATCTAGGTTTTTTCCATGTCCTGGCTATTGTAAACAGTGCTGAGATGAACATTGGGGTGCATGTGTCTCTTTCAGATCTGGTTTCCTCGGTGTGTATACCTAGCAGTGGGATTGCTGGGTTGTATGGCAGTTCTATTTCCAGTTTTTTAAGGAATCTCCACACTATTCTCCATAGTGGCTGTACTAGTTTGCATTCCCACCAACAGTGTAAGAGGGTTCCTTTTTCTCCGCACCCTCTCCAGCATTTATTGTTTGTAGACTTTTTGATAGCAGTCATTCTGACTAATACGAGATGGTACCTCATTGGGGTTTTGATTTGCATTTCTCTGATAATGAGTGATGTTGAGCATCTTTTCATGTGTTTGTTAGCCATCTTCTTTGGAGAAATGTCTGTTTAGTTCTTTGGCCCATTTTTTGATTGGGTTGCTTATTTCTCTGGAATTGAGCTGCAGGAGTTGTTTGTATATTTTTGAGATTAATTCTTTGTCAGTTGAGGAAGCTCAATTTTTAAAACAATTTATGCATACCTATTTACTTCATGTGAATCTCTGCATCTAGTTTCCAAATTGCAAAAACAACTTGTTTTAATCTACTAATAAGGGATGTATTTTTCAGACAATGTCTCCTATCTTGAGCTGTTTTATTATTTGGGGTGACTGGACCACTGACATTCCACAATGAACTCACATTCAATGGAGCATTTTGAGGGCTTTCTAAATGACAGGTTCTGTGCCTGACACTCAATGGACTTATCTGACTTGCTAGTCTCTGTGGTGAATTTGAACGTGGTAAGTATTCCTTCCAACCTCAGCCAGTGCCTCCTTGTTAATAAACTAATATGAAATGTTTTAAAGAATAAATTGGAGTTGGTAACATCATCTATGGTTTGTACAGCTCATGAGTCTCATTCAAGGATCAACCCAGGATCATGCCTAAGTAGCACCAAGAACTAATGAAACTGAATTGACCAAAAATTACTTCTTTATAACTACGCTTGTTCCCCAACATGCATCCCTTGATAATTAGCTTAATTTCTGTTCTTAATTTCTGTTCTGATCCTCAGCTAAGCTCAGACCTTTAAAGATGGAACTTTTAAAAATAAACTCCTCAAACTACAACCACTTCACCTGCTCCAATGCACAAGGTCTTCCAAAATTTGCAAAGTCAAAGAGAAGCATATGTTTCTCAAGAAGAATGTGAGAAATGTGTTTGCACATTTCTTTTATATGCAAATATGTTTTAATAATCACCTTTAGCTCAGAGCCACAGTAACTCTGTCCAATATAATCTAGAAAGAGCCTAACACAGCTTTTAAGTTGGATGGATGATTCTAAAGAAACCAATATTTTTGGCACCACATAACTTCAGAGAAGCATTAGGAAATCCACTTATTTAGCTTCATGAGCTCATTAGGAAATAAACTTACATTAGAATTAATGGCAGAGATTGAGGTTTCCTCTCAAGATTTCTTCAAAGTTATAACCAGGAGTTAGAAATAAAAATCTAGTATATATATATATATATAAAAAAAATCTAGTTTCCCAGAGATCCCTCACCAGGGAGAAGAGTATATTTGTAATCCAGAGATTTAGGGGAAAATAATACAGCTTGGTACTAGTGGAAGTAAAAGGTATTAGTGGCAGTAAAGTATAATCAATTTAATTTATTAACACCTTAATTGTATACCACAAACAAACAAGAATTTGATGATTTCAAGATCAAGAAAAATTCTAGATACAGAGCATATTAATTCAGAGTTGTCTTGAGAAAGTGAATATAAACGATGAGAATTAAATGAAAACTTTTGAGGAAGTGAAGATATTACAGTAGTTAGGCTTTTGTTATTATTGCTTCTATTGTACATGTCTATATGTACTTACTATAACCAAAGAAATGTAACACTGAGCCCCTGTCCTCAGAAGGCTATCTAGATGTAGCAAATTTAAAGATTTATTCAAAGTAAATATGACAACTTTAAAGAAGGTACTAAGAAAGAAATTGGAACATGAGGTGAAATCTAGAAGAATGTATAAAATGTGTACCTCTGTAATAAAATTTGCACAGATGTAGAAGAGGACAGAGAAGAAAGTAACATGAACAAACGCAAACATGGTATGTAGGCTACCTAAACTTGAAGAACTTTTAATTACAAAATTAGATATGAATTACTCCAGGCAGATAAATTCTAAAATTATTTTGAGTTCTTGAGTAGAACATGAAAGAAAAAACTGAATGGCATGCCCATTAAGCCATAAATCAAAGGGAGAAAGGCTACACGGAGTGAGTTAAGAATCTACTGTGTGTGTTCATTTGTGCAGTGATAGGAGCTTTCACAGGGGTCTTCCCAAGTGGTGCTAGTGGTAAAGAACCCACCTGCCAATGCAGGAGACATAAGAGATGCAGGTTCAATCACTCAGTCAGGAAGACGCCCTGGAGGAGGTCATGACAACCCACTCCAGTATTCTTGTCTGGAGAATTCCATGGACAGAGGAGCTTGGCAGGCTACAGTCTATACGGTCACAAAGAGTTGGGCATGACTGAATCAGCTTAGCACAGCACAGCCCAGGAGTATTCATTTAGGTGGTAGTGATAGGATTTGAGAGTCGGGGCCAAATGAGAAATGTATTTCAAGTGAAGAAACAGTGCAACCTGATGATACATATATGATAAATTGCAGATTTATGAGGAAGAAGATATGAGTTAAATTTGATTCCTAATTTTCAGGACTATGAGAATACAGAAAACAATTGCCATTAAATAATTTGTGGTGTAAGAAGGGAAATGAAAGTAGAAAAACATTGGGAGTGAATTATAAATAGAATTCAAAAAAGACATGTAGTGTAATATATTCAAATGGATATTATCTACTGGCAATTCAAAATAAGAGTAAATTTTGGGTGAGTGGCTTGGCTAAATGCAATATATTTGTGAAGTATTAGTAGAAAGGTTACTTGAGTTCCTGAGTGTTAAAGATATTTCAAAAATGGGAAGAACAGAAAACCATGAATTTCTTTGAAGACTGTCTCCATAGAGAATAGAAGAATAGGGGAAAAGAAAATAATAGCGTAGAATGTCAGAGAATAGTGTAATGTATAGAAATCTAGAGAAGAAGCCACTTTTAACATTAAGCTCCATTGTGTGCATGCTGAGTCGCTTCAGTCATGTTCGACTCTTTGTGACCCCATGGACTGTAGCCTGCCAGACTTCTTTGTCCATGAGTTTATCAAGGCAAGATATACTGGAGTAGGCTACTGTTTCCTTCTTCAGGGGATCTTCCCAACCCAGGGACTGAACCCTCATCTCTTACATCTCCTGCATTGGCAGGCAGGTTATTTTACCATTAGCACCACCTGGTTCTTAAAATTCATCATTGCTACTTGGAATAAAGTATATTCAACTATAGAGAATATACTTTTTTTGATGAATGAATGTAATAAATAAACCTCTAGATCTCAATGGAATCACATAACAAAAGCTTATTCTTTGCTTTCAGGAAGTCCAAAACCCAGGACCTGATTGGTAGACAGCCTTCTAAGGGCTCATGTTTTGAAGCCTTTTATCTATGGTTCCTCTCTCTTCCTGGACCTCAGGAGTCCTGTGTTTCTGGCCAAGGAATAGGTAAAGAGAATGGACTATGTGTTGTAGTTTGTGTGCATCAATTTTCTTCACGTTCCACTGGCTAGAACTCAGCCATGTGGGCTTATTAATTGCAGGAAATATAATACATAGGCTCAGAAAGAGGAGGAATCTGATTTGGTGAGCAGCTAGATGATCTTTACCACACTTGGTTCTGGGGATGTATCTGATTAACAATGATAATGATGAAGAGATAGGAGCCACATCAAATTTCAACATTTATGTCATTCATATGGATGTGGAATTGAATAATTCTTTTTCATCTTTCAATCAAATGCTTACATTCTAGCTACAAATACCACTGACTACATGAAATTTGGCAAATCACATCTCCCTTAGTAGGAGTTACAGTATTATGGCAAGTAAAGTAAATATTCAGTTTAAAACTGTAATATATTTATATATTTAACAGAAATAGAATGTGTTATACTGTGTTTGATAGAAATACAAGTGAAGTGAACTAATGTATCATTCACTTACTCTTTGTGGCAACACAGACAAAACAAGGAGGAAAGCTAGCAGCACTGCAGAGTTTCCTGAATCTTTGGACAGCTGGAGTTGAGAGCAATCAAAAAAACAGCTGACCAGGAGAATCAAGCTTAAGCTAAGGTGAGTAAGCACCACTCCTGGTTGTTGTAACAAGATAACATATTATCATAAGAGTCCTGCAATGAGATAAATCACACGCAAGGGAGGCAAAAAGTCATCTGAATAAGAAAAACAGTGTCTTATCTTGTTTCTCAAGTGACAAAGGTCAGAGGAAATCTGAAGAGCTGTCTCTTTAAGAAGGTGTAGATAATAACAGGAAAGACTCTGAATTAAAGAGGGTTAAAATTGAGTTTATATGCTCTCAGCTTCTGGGTCCCTCAACATAATTATTGCTCATCCCATCAATTTGCTTAAATGTCATACAAAAATGTGAAGAATTTGTAAGCTAACTCTGTCTTACCCCCACCCTTCCACTCTGCTCAGGAAGATGGAGCTGGTATGGGAAATGAAGGGTCTCACTGACCAGCATAATTGGGAATTAGAGTGACTGTAGCAACCTGTGGCTTAGATGAGTGGTTCTCCAGCTTGTCTATACACTAAAATATAGGGGAAAAAATTAATTATGCCTGATTCCCACCTCTACTAAGTCTAGATTTCTTGATTTAAAAATCTAGATTTTTTAAAAATACAAACAGCTCACACAACTCAACAACAACAACAACAACAAAACCAAACAATCCAGTCAAAAAATGGGCAGAAGACCCAAACTGATATTTCTCCAAAGAAGATATACACATACTCAATATGGACATGACAATATGCTCAGCATCACTAATAATAGAGAAATGCAAATCAAAACTACAGTGAGGTACAACCTCACACTAGTCACAATAGTCATCATTAAAACGTCTACAGATAACAAATGCTCAGAAGGTATGAAGAAAAGGGAATCCTCATACACTATTTGTGGGAATGAATTAAGAAGCTGGTAGAGCCACAATGGAAAACAGTATGAAATTTTCTCAAAATCTAAAACCAGAACTATCATATGATCCAGCAATCCCACTCCTGGGCATATACCCAGACAAAACCATAATTCAAAAAGACACATGCACCCCTATGTGCATAGCAGCACTATTTGCAATAGCCAAGCCATTGAAGCACATAAATACCCATCTACCGATGAATGGATAAAGAAGATCTGGTACATCTATACAATGGTGTATTACTCAGCCATTAAAAAAGAATGAAATAATGCCTTTACAGCTACATGGATGGACTACAGATTATCATACTAAGCAAAGCATGTCTGAAAGAGAAAGACAAATACCATACGATGTCACTTATATGTGGACTTTAAAATATGACACAAATGAACATGTCTACAAAAGAGAAACAGACTCACATACAGAACACACTTGTGGTTGTCAAGGGGGAAGGGAAATGGGTTCAGAGTTTAGGATTAGCAAATGCAAACTATTATGTATACAATGAATAAAAAACAAGGTCCTACTGCATAGCACAAGGAACTATATTCAGTATCCTATAATAAACTATAATGGAAAAGATAAAAAAGAAAAATCTCAATTTCTTCCAAAGCTCCCTAGGTGATCCTCATGTGCAGCCAAGGCTGAGAACCTCTGACTGAGGTTTTTCTCTTTGCTCTTTTCCTACTGTCCAGGTAGCTGGAGTCTCTCTGTGAGCGAAGTGAGATTCTAGGGGAGTATTATGGAATTAAGAGTCAATACTGATTATGATTTATCAGCTGAACTTTAGTATGGTTATTGAATATTCATTTGTGTTTATGACGTGTGAGGCATTGTTTTAAAGTCTTAGAATACACAGTAAAACAGAACAAAGAAAGGTCCCTTCTCCTGTGAAGCTAACATTATCTAGGAGAGACACAATAAACAATGAATTCAGTAAACAAATAAGTTTCATGTATATTAAAAGGTGATGAAGTGCTATATAAAAAAAAGAAAAAGTAGAGCAAGGTAAAGGGGATTGAGAACACTAGGAGAGGTGAAAGAATTACAGCTTTGAATAGAGTCTTCTGGGAGGACTTTCCCCTGAATTTTGTTAGCGCTTTTATGTGCTGTTTCATTCCTTAGTCTCTCACAGTCTTGGGGTATTATGACCTCATGACGTTCAAAGAGGTAAAGAAACCTGCTTAAAATGATTGCACTAAATAGGTAGGTTATAGAGCCATGAATGGGCTTCCTGGGTAGCTCAGCTGGTATAGAATCTGCCTGCAATGCAGGACACCCTGGTTTGATTCCTGGGTTGGGAAGTTCCCCCGCAGCAGGGCATGGCAACCCACTCTAGTATTCTTGCCTGGAGAATCCCATGGACAGAGGAGCCTGGCAGACTAGTGCATGGGGTCACAGAGAGTCAGACACGACTGAGCCAGTGGACTAAGCACAGAACAAAGTCATGAATACAGCTTGGGTGTGTGTGAGCCCAAAGCCAGTGTTCTCACTCACTTTACACGATCCCTTCTTTCTTTGCAGGCATATTACTTCTTTATTAAACTCATGCATCTGGTTGTGTTGCCTCCATTTATGCATCATATACTTCTTCATGGCTTGTCAATCAGAACTAATGTTCCCAGGAGATCATCTGCGTGTAATATAAGCCTGGCGCCCTTGGACAGTGACACCAAGTTTCAGAAGAAAATATGTTTGAATTCTCTCACATGTCTGAGCTAGTCTAGATATATGCTATTTCTAACAACTGCAGAAAGTTAAAGCCACAATTTCTAAGTTGCTGATATTTAATAGCTCCCTTCTCATTGTAATCTCATGTGACTGAAGAGAGACATCATTTCCTAACACCATCACCTTGGGACTTTGAATTTCAACTTGAACTTGAGGGGATACAAATATTCAGTCCACAGCAGAGGAATACAGTACTTCCTGAAATTGTCAAAATGCCAAGTCTTGATGCGTCCATTCATGAAGACGAGGTGGATATAAAACACAGGTGTGTGTGTGTGTGTGTGTGTGTGTGTGTGTAAAGCTCTATTTTTCCTATGCAATATTTCAATTCTCCCATGCCATAGGACCCTAAACTTAATAGGTATATATGAAATATCTGGCCTTAAAGCTTTTTTGTCCATTTCCTACTATCTTTATTGAATAACAATTTTTATCAAAAACACTTTGGTGAAATTTAAGCAATCTTTGTTCCAAGGTAATACTTTAGACATTCAAAAGCAAACATCCTTTGTGCTATGTTTAGCATATCCAAAAATAATAATTAAGGAAACCAATATGGCAACTGTGAATAGTCAATCATGTTATCTTTAAAATATATCTTTGGTATATTTGTTCTCAAAATTCTTGCCCAAGTCTTTATCCTCTATCAGCAAAACACTTATACAGGTCCCTCCAAATATTCACTGCTGCTCACAGAATAAAACCCAGAACCTTGATTGGCCTGCTACATCTTTACCATCAGCTCAGAGCATTTCCTGCCTGGATCACTACTACCCTTCTTTGTTTTCCTTAAATATACCCAGCCCTCCCCCACCTACAGACTTTGAACGTGTTCCCTCTACTACCAAGTTTTCTCCCCATTGGTTCATCGTTGTCAGGACAGACTCACCACAAATATCCTACCATTTGTAGCCGTGAGTGTATCTATTAACCTAATGTAGCATCCACAGCCCATCTCTATTCCATTATTCTGTTTTTTTCAATCTACCATTTAAGAATCTCTTGTTATCTTGTTTACTTGGTTATTTTCTGTCTCATCCACTAGCAAATAGGCTCCCTGAGCACACAGACCTTATCTATATGCACAGACTTTTACATCCACAGCACAGAACCCTGTCTTCAACAATCCTTCTCCAACAAAAAAATCATGGACAAATATCTGGATAATATGTAATGGACATTAAGATCAGATGCATTTGATCCAGAATGTGTATGAAAGAAAGAGAAAAAGTGAGAAAGAATATGTGTGACTCTTTGTAGGGGTATCATGTGTATTCTGTGCAAAAAGGTTAAGTATGTGTGGTCTAGTCTCACATAGGAATTCCTGTGCAGATACATAATATTAGATGATGAATGAATACGGTTATTTCACTACTTCATTAACTTTGTAGTTCCTATCAGTTGTACAAATATTTTATCATTTTGTTATATAAAAATTACCTTTACATAGTTTAGGGGATAGTAGACATTAACTTTGGGGAGAGTTATTAATATATAGACACACTTACACTTGTCTGTTGTGATTCAATAATAAAAAGTGTGAGGCCACTGATGGCTTCTAATTAAAGCTATAGAGTGAAGAAATGGACTAACACAGCATTTAAACAAAGGAGAAAAGACATTTGACAGTTTTATGCTACACAGTGCTGGAAAATTCATATTCAAGACTGAATATGATACTGGTTTAGGTAGGCTGAAAAGAAACAGGGGAAGGAAAAAAAAAACAACTCCAGTTTTGCTAAAGTTGGTTTCTGATGCAAAAATAATAAATGAGAGGAATTTGACATTTAAGGGAACACTGTTTGTCAGAAGATTCCCAAGAGAGCAATATAACCTTGCAAAGGCGACATTCAACTCCCCAGTAAGGGTGAGGATTTAGCTTAACAAATAATGATATGAAGGAAAATTTTAAAAGCACATTGCTTGATTGAATAATATTGAGGGAAACTATTCATTTAAAAATCCTGCTAACAGATGTAAGCTGCCACATATAGAACAAATAAAACAATGAGGTCCTACTGAATAACACAAAGAACTATATTCAATATCCTATGCTAAACCATAAAGGAAAAGAATATTTTAAAAATGTGCATATATATGTAAGCATATATCCCAATCAATGGGTTGGCAAGATCCCGTGGAGTAGGAAATGGCAACCCACTACAGGATTCTTGCTGAGAGAATCCCCGTGGGCAGAGACTAGAGGGTTACAGTCTGGGGTGTTGCAAAGAGCCGGACACGACTGAGCCACTAATACACACACATATATAACTTAATTGCTGCTGTATAGCAGAAATTTATACAATTGTAAATCAACTATACTTCATTTTAAAAAATGTTTTATAAATCCTACAAATAGATTTTGATGTATAGTTGCAGATCTTAGGAATGTTTTGATCAGACAAATATACCAGAAACATCAGTAAGTTCAGTTGCTAAGTCATGTCCAATTCTTTGTGACCCCATGGACTATGCAACACCAGGCTTCCAAGTCCATCATCAGCTCCTAGAGCTTGCTCAAACTCATGTCTATTGAGTCGGTGATGCCATCCAACCACCTCATCCCCTTCTCATCCTGCCTTCAGTCTTTCCCAGTATCAGGGTCTTTTCCAATGAGTCAGTTCTTCACACTAGGTGGCCAAAGTTTTGGAGCTTCAGCTTCAGTCCTTCCAATGAATATTCAGGACTGATTTCCTTTAGGATTGACTGGCTGGATCTCCTTGCAGTCCAAGGGACTCTCAAGAGTCTTCTCCAACACCACAGTTCAAAAGCATCAATTCTTTAGCACTCAGTTTTCTTTATAGTCCAACTCTCACATCAACATGACTACTGAAAAAAACATAGCTTTGACTAGACGGAACTTTGTCAGCAAAGTAATGTCTCTGCTTTCTAACATGCTGTCTAAGTAAGTCATAGCTTTTCTTCCAAGGAGCAAGCGTCTTTTAATTTTATGGCTACAGTCAGCATCTGCAGTGATTTTGGAGCACAAGAAAATAAAGTCGGTAATTATTTCACTGTTTCCCCATCTATTTGCCATGAAGTGATGGGACCAGATGCCATGATCTTTGTTTTGTGAATGTTGAGTTTTAAGCCAACTTTTTCACTCTCCTCTTTCACTTTCATCAAGAGGCTCTTTAGTTTCTCTTCGATTACTGCCATTAAGTGTGGTATTATCTGCATATCTGAGGTTATTGATATTTCACCCAGCAATCTTGATTCTGGCTTGTACTTCATCCAGCCTGGCATTTCACATGATGTACTCTGCATATTAGTTAAATAAGCAGGGTGACAATATACAGCCTTGACGTACTCCTTTCCCTATTTGGAACCAGTCTATTGTTCCACGTCTGGTTCTGTTGCTTCTTGACCTGCATACAGATTTCTCAGGAGGCAAGTCAGGTGGTCCAGTATTCCCATATGAATAATTTTCCACAGTTTGTTGTAATCCACACAGTCAAAGGCTTTGGCGTGGTCAATAGAGCTGAAGTAGATGTTTTTCTGGAACTCTCTCACTTTTTATATGATCCAATGGATGTTGGCAATTTGATCTCTGGTTCCTCTGCCTTTTCTAAATCCAGTTTGAACATCTGGAAGTTCTTGGAAAAGCCTAGCTTGGAGAATTTTGAGCATTACCTTGCTAGCATGTGAGATGAGAGCAATTGTGTGGTAGTTTGAACATTCTTTGGCATTGCCTTTTTTTGGGATTGGAATAAAAACTGACCTTTTCCAGTCCTGTGGCCACTGCTGAGTCTTCCAAATTTGCTGGCATATTGAGTGCAGCACTTTCACAGCATCATCTTTTAGAATTTGAAATATCACAGCTGGAATTCCATCACCTCCACCAGCTTTGTTCATAGTGATGCTTCCTAAGGCCCACATGACTTTGCATTCCAGGATGTCTAGCTCTAGGTGAGTAATCACACCATCATGGTTATCTGGGTCATGAAGATCTGTTTTGTACAGTCCTTCTGTGTATTCTTGCCACCTCTTCTTAGTATCTTCTGCTTCGGTTAGGTACATACTGTTTCTGTCTTTATTGTGCCCATCTTTGCATGAAATATGCTTGGTATCTCTGATTTTCTTGAAGAGATCTCTAGTCCTTCCCATTCCATTGTTTTCCTCTATTTTTTTGCACTGGTTACTTAGGAAGGTTTTCTTATCACTCGTTGCTATATTCTTTGGAACTTTGCGTTCAGATGGATATATCTTTCCTTTTCTCTTTTGCCTTTTGATTCTCTTCTTTTCTCAGCTATCTGTAAGGCCTCCTCAGACAACCGTTTTGCCTTTTTGCATTTCTTTTCCTTGGGGATGGTTTTGATCACCACTTCATGTACAATGTCACGAACCTCCGTTCATAGTTCTTCAGGCACTCTGTCAGTTATAATCCCTTGAATCTATTTGCACAACCAGAAACATATGAGGACACAAACTAGAAGTATCAAAACATACTTTCTGCATTTCCATTTTCTTGACCTCAAACACTCCTTATATCTGGAGTCCTCTGTAACCAAGCTAAAAAAATCCTCTGGCATGAAAAGGCTCTCTTTTAAAATTGCATTATCCTCATTTTTATAGATTAATTTTTCTCCTGTTCTCAGCCAAGGTACCAATATTATTCAATTGGTTCAAAAATATATTGCTTGCACTGTGCAGACAGTTTGGGTATCGCCTCTGGTTAAGCCTTTATGAAAAAGCTGATTTTTCTATAAAAGAGGAAACTTGTGTAGCAGGACAACAAAAGACTTTCATGCTGCATTTTTCAATCTGAATGAACCTGCTGAATTGATAAGGACACTAAAGCCAGAATTAGCATTTTGCTTAAACTTTCCTTTCAGCTGTGCCCCAAAGCTTTATAATTCACTTCCTCTCATTCTTTACTATTCTCAGATAAAAAGAAAGGGAAAAGAAACTAATGTACATATTAATACTGGAGTTTTGTGAAAGAAAATGTAACTTTCTCTGGCTGAATGATGATGAGATTTTTACATATAGAAATCTTTTCAAGAATGGTGCTGGTGAGAAACTTAGGTGGCAAGACTGATTTCTTTAAGGGAAAAAAAAAAGGCATCTGGACAAATCTCCCATTCTTAAATTATTAGAAATACTAGTGCTATTTCAGATTTGAAAATGCCTAGCTCATAATTTCTAGAGACTTCCCTGCCTGTCCAGTGGTTAAGACTCTATACTTCTATTGCAGTGGACACAGGTTTGATCCCTGGTCAGGGAAGTAAAATTCTGTATGCCTTGCGGCAGGGTCAAAAAAAATAATCATTTTTAGATTTAGGTAATACAGAATCAGGTTCATAATCAGCTAAAAGAGATATAAATAAACTTCTCAAAATTCCCTTGAGTAAATACTAGAAAATTATATTTCTGTGTGTGTATGTGTATGCACTAGGTTGTGCCTAACTCTTTGCAACCCCATGGAATGTAGCCTGCCAGGCTAGTCTGTCCATGGGATTCTCCAGGCAAGAATACCAAAGTGGGTTGCCATTTCCTCCTCCAGGAGATCTTCCTGACCCAGGGACTGAACCCTTGTCTCTTGCATCTCCTGCACTTTACCACCGCACCACGTGATATTATTTTAAAATCTTATTAAGCGCCTTCTGAATCCTATGAAATACTGATTGCTAATCATACTTTCAAGACCAGGAAAATTGTTTGTTCCATCATCCCATCTCCATCCTTTTCAAGAAACCTTTTCTAGCTGCATCCATTCCTCCATTCAAAATGGCTCATTCTGTCAGTTAAATTATTCTAATGTGCTCATTTACATGAAAGTGCTACTAAGTAACCATAGCTTGCTATTTTGCCCAAAGGAATGGTTTGCTTAAAATAAGAGCTATGAGAGAAAGTTTACTCCAAAGAAATAATTATCAAATGGTAAAAATTTAGGTATTCTTGCCAGGGCACACACAATCTAGAAACACAGCCCTTTATAACCAACATCAGAAAACATGTCATCTGTTTTGCCCTTGCCCTCGTGTGGCCCATTTCTCTGAGACTGTGATCCTCCAGCTTTAGCATACGGCCAAAGCACCTAGCACTTCTTAAAACATAGATTGCTTCGTGTTACCACCAGAATTTCTCATTCAGTGGGTATGAGATGGGGCTGAAGACTGTATTTCTAATTCTCTCCAGTGCTGCTGCTTCGTGGGCACACATGGAGAACCACTGATCTAAGTTACCAATCCTCATGCCTGCCTGCAATCACCTAAGGAACTTGACTTTTTAAACCTTTTTTTAATTGAAGTCTAGCTGATTTACAATGTTGTGTTAGTTTCAGGTGTTCAGCACGGTACAGATTTTCAGATTCTTTTCCCTTATAGGTTTTTACAAAATACTGAGTACAGTCCCTTGTACTATGCAGTAGGACCCTGTTTTATCTATTTTATGTATAGGAGGTGTATATGTTAATCCTATCCACCTAATTTATCCCCCGCACTTTCCCTCTGGTAACCATAAATGTGCCTTCTTATTGGTTCTGTAAATAAGTTCTCAGTTCTATAAATTAGTTCTAAAAATGCAGATGCCACCCACAGTGATCCTGATGTCATGTGTTACCCTGTGAACTAGAATCAATCACCTTTTTTAAAAGATCCCTAGGTAATTCTAATATGCAGCAAAACTTTCAGTGCATTACTCCAAGCACTTTAATGAGAATAATGCTAATAATATATAATAAGACAGTACATAGCTCCTGTACACCCATCTTTAACAATATTTAGTGGATGCTCATTCAACACCAATCCTGTGTGCTGGGCGTGCCCTGGACTGCAATTCCTCTGTGACCTGACCCTTGGAAATCTTTGACCTCACATCTAACATCCTCTGTCCCACTTACCCACAGCCATTAGACTCCAGGCACAAAGGCCTCCCTGTTGACCTCAATGTACTGCCAGCTCAGAGCCTTTGTATTCATCATCCCTCTTCCAAGAAGACTCTGCCCCTTCCTCTAGTTCTCAACTCATCACCACTTCAAGGAAGACCTCTAACCCTTCTATCTAAAGGACTTGACTTCCTTCTAATCCACTCCCTTTATTCCTTGACCCATCTTTATTTCTACTTATAGCACTTAGTACTACTCAAGTTAATAAATATTTATTTATTGTCTGTCTAATTCCATTAAACATAATAAACTAGAATCTATGTTTTGTTCACTGCTACATTCCCACTGCCTAGAGTTGTGCTTGGCCTACGACAGACACTTAAGAAATATTGCTGAATAGATGGAGATGCAGTGACAACAAGATCAACATGACAAAAAGAATGGGACCCATGGATGTGAAAAGCCAACGGGCACAGAACAATGTAAGAACAGTCCACATGGCTAGGAGAGTACGCAGGAAGGGCAGGAAACCCAGCCTGAAGCAGCCCTAGGAGACGACCCAGAGCAAACGATTTCTAAACTAAAAACTGAAAATGAGTGAGCACGTTCCAGAAGAATGGTAGAAAGTGCTCAGAATATGACACATTGATGAACAGAAAGAAGCTTAATAGATAATTCAGCATGGACCTACTAAATTTCCACTAGGAATGAAGTACAGTAATTAAGCTATAAAATATACAAAGATGACTCAGACTGAAATCTGAGTGCATGAAATCGTGGAAGGCAGGAATCAGACAGATGGATTTGAAACATCTTCATCCACCCTACTATTGCTACACCTGGCAACAATGCACACATAGTAGGCTCTCTATCAGCACTGGGATGAATAAGTATGAATAAAGGAATTATAACCCATGAGCGTTCAGCGATCTGACACTTCCACAGTGCCTTGCACACAGACAGGTCTCAAAAAATAACTGCTGATCCATGATCTCCTGAGATGAATGATGTTCACCATACTTTATTCAAATTCCAAATGATATGACTCATCCTACATGAATATTAATTTGATCTTATTACTGTTGTATCTTACCACAAAGAAACAATAATTATTTCATTCCACTAAATTTCTCCACAAGCCACCAGGATTATGTGACTATGTTTCCAGCTTTGATTTTATGCTAAATTTTCTTTATGAATTCAGTAAATGATTTTGTGCAAGTTTCTTCTTTGTACTAACCAACAGACACACATTTTTTGTTTGTTTGTTTTTTTAAACCTGTCAGAACTTCACAGAATAGAACAACCAGGTTTTTGTAATCTTCTTATCCTATTTTTCATCTTGAGATACCTGACAAAGTCTTACATTCTTTTATTGTGACAAAACTTAAAAATGACACTGTAGAGAAAAACCACACTGAGTACTTCTTTAGTTTTAAAAGTAATTAACTTAGATTTAACACGTATTAATTCTTTTGACTCTAATCATCCTCTGTTAGAATCCCGAAGATATGAGAAACATGATTCAGGCAAAAGGAACAGTGTCTAATGAACCCAATAGAATTTTGGTTGGCAAGACTCTCAAGTACTCTCCAGTGACCCCATCTCTTGAACCTGCTCTCATGTAATTCCCTCACCTTAACCATGGTCTACCTCTATCAGTTCACTCTAACAGAACACGCGAAAGTGATGAAATGTTACTCCCAAAAAGAGGTGACCGAAAGACTGTGGCTCTCACTTGGGCGCGTGTTTGTTCTACTCCTCTTTTGAGTCACCAGTCGTTCTGTCATCAGGACGCTCAGGTAGCCTACAGAGGCCCGTGGAGTGAGCAGCGCGGTGACGTCCACCAGGGCCCACCAGGTGAGTGGGGAAGATGCACTCCAAGGGAGGCCGGCAGCGGCTCCACCAGCATGGACGACGGTGCCGCAGCTCCCGCCGAGCGCCAAGGTGCCTCCCGTCTCGGTTCCCAACCGGAGTCCAACCTCAAGTGGCACTGAACCAGAGACTCCTAGCCAAATCTCACCTAGATTCCTAACCCACAGACTCTGCGGCATAACTTTATGCTTTAAGCTGCTATGCCTCGGAGTAATGAGTCAGTGGTACAATAATGAATCGCAAGAAAGACGCCATTACTTGGTTTTTACCTTCTTGTGGCTGTCTCCTAGGCTCCTTCCTCTCGGAGGCAGTATAGCATCGAGGTTAAGTGCGCTGATTCTAGCGGCTTTCCCTGGTGGCCCAGTGGCTAAGACTCTGCCCTCCCAGTTCAGGGAGCCTGGGTTCAATCTCTGGTCAGGGACTAAATCCCACATGCCACAACAAAGATCAAAGATACGGTGCCACAACTAAGACCTGGGGCAGCAAAATAAGTAATTTTTCTTTTTCTTTTTTAAGAACAGAGCACCGACTCTGAAACACTGATTCATACATCTAAGTGAGAATCACAACTCTGACTCCTGAGAGTAATAACATGTGATCGCAGCATCTACTCCATGGGCCTTGGTAGTAATTAAATGAGAATGTAAAGTTTCTCATTGATGCCGGATGTTGTGCAATTGTAGTTGTTTTTCTTATCCATTCTTTTCCTCCCTCCCTATATTTACATTTCTTCTTGTCAGTTCTCCTTTCCTCCTCTTTGTTTTACACCCATTTATTTCCCTTGCCTTAAGCATTCATTCAAGACACACTTATTGAATTCCAACCATTTGCTCTTCCATAGCCTATTTCACAAACAACAGAAGACTGAAGCCCTCTTATGGCTGTTAATTCTCTCCCCTCCTTCTATTGTTTTACTCTCTGCCATTCTTCCTAACCACTACAGCACTCTATTTTTTTAAAGTACATCGCCTTGATTATTTTATCATTAGAAAGATTTACCAGACCTAAAAATAGTCCACAGCCAACAGACCTGCCCATCTTCCTCATGTAAGGGTTTCTGGCATTGGCTTAATCTCTTTAAGATCACTGAGTTGTAGAAAAAATTTACTAAACGAAACCAGCTACATACATATTTTAAAACTTAAAAGAAATATTTTGTAACTGACTTAACATTATTTTCTTGGCATAAGTCCACAGGATTACATATAGAAATATAAATCCTATGCTATTAATAACCTCTAAGTTTCTTTGTGGATTTATATCATTTTTAGCAACTAGCTAAATGTAAAAAATATACTCTTTTTCACAGAACAGTTAAGCAATTTTAGTGGGGTGATATGAGCTCCTAATAACTTCTCAATGACTCTTTACCACAGGTTGAAAAATACTGCAAACATCAAGCACTCTGGGAGGGGGCCTGGCTGAGTGCTCAGGAGTACCAACTCTGGGAGCCAGACCACTTGGAATTGAATTCTATCCTTATACCAGCCCGGCAATTTATTTCACTTCTCATGCCTGTATTTGTTTATCTGTGAAATACAGACAACAAGGTTGCCTGCTTGGTAGAGTTCATATAAAAATAACATGAGTTAATGTCTCTAAGTTGCTTAGAATCTAGGACATAGTTTATACCCTGTGTGTTTGTTAAATAAGGATAAAGAGGTTGAGCACTCTCTGAGATGGATATTTTAAGAAACCAAAACATAAAACAGAAAGGAGAGCTTCCTAATAACCCTAAGTGTTCCATCTCAGAGTCCTATAAAGAATAACCAAACTGTTCCCAAGCACAGTATACTCTTTCAAGAATATCTATATCCAGGAGAAATATAGTGGGCACTCAAAGAGTACCCAGGAGACAGCAGCGGTTGGAACAAGTGGATGTTTGATTGGATGATGCGAATAATTTAGAATCAAAGCTACTATGCTCAAATCATATTAATCTGGATGTAAGTGGAATGTGAAGGTTTACAAAGTCAAACTTCACTTTAATTCAGAATTTCTGATCAGTAATCCAGTATCAGGTGAGCTAAAAATGTATTCGTGCATTTATTTAATCACTTTTGCATTTACTGTGGACCATTTCTTGGAAGATCAAGGTGAATGCTGCTGGCTTTAGGAAGCTCACTCTAGAGAAGATCAAGCAGTCATAAAAAACAAACTGTGTTGTGTACACTAATGAAGACACATAGCAGAAATAATGATAATGTAGTAAAAAAACAAAAAAGGATAATATGGATGATATAGTAAATATAACCTTCACGGAGGAAGTAAAAACATAAAGGAAAAGTAAAGTTTGGAGTGATGACTAAAGGCAGGTAACAGGCCAAGCAGAACAAACTGCAAAGCAAGGATGGGCATGTGAGTGTAGCCTGTCTCAGAAATTAGAAGAATCTCTGTTCTGCTGTTTGTGGAACATAGGGGAACATTGAAAGTGGTGAAAAAGAACAGACACACAGGCCATGGGAGGTTCCTTCAAGGGCTTGTGTGTCATGGTAAGAAATGGATAGTTCTCATAGGCCAAGCAATGTTCCATAAGGATGGACGGCTGGTCAAATAAGTTTGGCTAGTGCTGACTAATACATCTCCTTGGGGACTGCATTGCCTGTAAGGACTCCATAAGATCACAATGAAATCATTTTCTCAAATTTAATTGAATAGGCAGATTCAAACGGAGTTCCATTTTCTGGAAATTACATGTCCTCAGAAACACAGTTTAGAGAAGGCTATTGGTAACACTGCTTTTGAAGTGGAAGACAAATTTGAAAAGAAAAAAAGGCTTAATCAGGGAAGCCAGGCAGGAAATGACTCTAACACTAAGTAGGGAAATGATAGTAGGACGTCACAATAATATCTTTGTGAGAAGCACACAGTATCTGCTTAAAGGTAGAAAGTAAGAGGGAGAGAAAAAGTTTAAAGTGACCCAAAGGCTTCATCATTTAAAATCAGGTAACTGTTGCCTTCCTTTTAGGTGTCAAACACAAAAGAGGTTCAGAAAAATTCAAGGTATAAGAGAAACACTATACTAAGGAATTCATATATAGGTAGATAATGCCACACCAAAAACAGAGTAAATCTGTTAGAGGCATGGATTTTTCACTGTTGGCAGAATTTGCTGCTAAGCCATTCTCCCCATCTTTGTGAACTCCCACCCCAGCTCCATGTCCTGTGTTGATGCCCATGCACCCCTAAATTTCTTTTCCATTGCACTTTTTTTCCCAGAAAACATTCCTTTCATTTACACTTACAAGTGATGCCTTTTTCTCTTGGATATTTCTCATTTAAGCCTTAGCTCTAATACACACTAAAGGCTTTACCTTTTGAATATAAAGCACATCAATAAAGGGAAGAAGGATAAATGCTTAGGAAAAGAGAAAAAGCTGGCATTGCCTAAAAGAAAAAAAAAAATCACCAGACAGAGGTGATGGCCTCCTCTTTGTTAAGGACAGCTCTGGACCTGGGAAAGGGATGAAAGTGACAGCAAATCAACTTTCCTCCAAACACCTGAAAAGTACATTTCAAAGCATCACGAGCCCAAAACATCTGAGAGTAAGCACACTGAGATGAACACTGTTTCAACTGAGAGCCAGGATTACTTACATCAGAATACACAGTGATGTTTTGTTTAAAAGTTGAGGAAGCCTAGATGCCAACCCTAGGAATCTCTAGGTTCAGTCATCTCAATTTGTCACCTAACAGCCTTCAGTGACTTTCTGAATACAGATATTCAGGAACTGTTGGTGAAATAAGATGTATGCAAAGCATGTTTGGTAAAGGCTTGATATAAAATATTGGCAAACAACATTTGGGTCAACAAATTTGGGGCTATTTTTGTTGGCAGTGGTAGAGAAGCCAGAAAGCAAATTTCATTCTGAACTTGCTTTAGGTAAGTTAATTATAGAGGGATTTACCAGTATTTCTCAGAATGGATTTGCAATCAGCTTGGAACATTTTTATTATCTTGATTTAAGAAAGGATTTAATTTAAACCAACCCAATTTAAAATGGCTAGTTGATTTAATCAAATTTCAACCCCAAAAAAGAGACTTAATTATTTGACATTACCTTTGGCTGTTTTTTGTAAATTTTAAATAGATGACTGTTTTGTGCAAGATATAAAATGTAAATTTTAAATTAATTATTATGAAATACATTCACAAAATCACAAAACTGAGTAATTTGTTTGCTATCAGTAAATGAATATGAGACTTTTTGAGGTTAACCATCTTCATTATAAATATATAAATTTATTTTTAAATATGAAAAGCAAATTATTTGCATTTTGGATTTTTCCATCAATAGGGAACAGATACTAACATATACATAATATTATTCTGAAAAAGCTTGCAGGCTAAACTTAAACTTTCCTAGAGACAAATGTCCTGTGTTTATTTTAAATACTGCATGGAGATTATCTGCCCAGGTGAACATGAAAAATTAAAAAATGTATTTTTACACTGTTAATGGCCTTCACCTTATTCTCTTTGTTTATTCTCTAGTCAGAAAATTATGTTCTGCTCACTCAAATTTCACATTTGCAATTTAGTGTTTGTTTTAGAAATATTTCTTATCCTTGACTAAAAATATAAATCATCAGTGAACTTATTAAAGTACACTAAATACCCAGGCTCCCCCACTAACCAATTTTTGAGGGGTAGAGCTGGACTACTGTTTCAGAAACTCACTGGTTAATTCTATAGTCTAGCCAAGGTTGAAATACCTAGTTTACAGAGAATACATATAGCTCTAGGTGAGCATAAGACTCTATTATTATTAGACTGGTTTATCATATGCAGTGTGCTGTGCTTAATCATTCAGTCATGTCTGACCCTTGTGACCCCACAAACTGTGGCCTGCAAGGCTCCTCTGTCCATGGGATTCTCCAGGCGAGAATACTGGAGTGGGTTGCCATTTCCTTCTCCAATCATATGCAGAGTTTTAACTAATTCAATCAAGTTGCATAGGTGACTCACGCCTGTTCATTGGTTTTGTGTGTTTCTGTGCACATTAGGGTGTGTGTGTGTGCACGCTGGGATGTGTTTATTCATTTGCTTATTTTTACCATTAGCAATAACTACAAATTTTTTAATGTTTCACTCTTTGTATCAATCTTAGTTATGGCTGGATACTGAAAATTCAAATTCCACCTTAAATGTCCATATTGTTCCTACCACCAAGTATTAGAGAGAAAAGAATACTAAAGAGCCTTAGACTTGTTCTTAGGTATCATAAAATTTATCTGAAAAGTTTTTTTAATTAAATATCTAAAATACTTTAAAATTTAATGTCCATTGACAGAGGAATAGATAAAGAAGATGCAGTGCATATGTACAATGGAATATTAGCCATTAAAAAGAATGAAATAATGCCATTTGCAGCAACATGGATGGACGTGGATATTATCATACAAAGTGAAGTGTGTCTGATAGAGAAAGACAAGTATCATATAATATTGCATATTGATATATGCACAATCTAAAAAAATGTATACAAATGATCTTATTTACAGAACAGAAACAGACTCACAGATTTAAAAGCTAACTTATGGTTATCAGGGAAGGGCTGGGGGAAGGGATAGACTGGGAGTTTGGGATTGACATATACACATTGCTATATTTAAAATAGATAACTAACAAGGATTTTAAAGGGAACTTGACTCAACTTAACTTACTACTCTGTAGTAACTTAAAAAAAAATTTGAGTGAAGTAAGCCAGAAAGGTAAAGAACAATATAGTATACTAATGCATATATATGGAATTTAGAAAGATGGTAACGATAACCCTATATGAAAAACAAAAAAAGAGACACAGATGTACAGAACAGAATTTTGGACTCTGTGGGAGAAGGTGAGGGTGGGATGTTTCAAGAAAACAGCATCGAAACATATATATTATCTAGGGTGAAACAGATCACCATCCCAGGTTGGGTGCATGAGACAAGTGCTCGGGCCTGGTGCACTGGGAAGACCCAGAGGGATCGGGTGGAGAGGGAGGTGGGAGGGGGGATCGGGATGGGGAACACATGTAAATCCATGGCTGATTCATGTCAATGTATGACAAAAAACCACTATAATATTGTAAAGTAATTAGCCTCCAACTAATAAAAATAAATGAAAAAAATTTTTGAAAAAGAACAGATACATGTATATGTATATCTGGACTTCCCAGCTGGCTCAGCAGTAAAGAATCTACCTGCAATGCAGGAGCCACAGGAAAGTCATGTTCAATCCCTGGGTCAGGAATATCCTCTGGAGAAGGAAATGGCAACACACTCCAGTATTCTTGCCTGGAGAATCCCATGGACTGAGGAGCCTGGCAGGCTACAGTTCACAGGGACGCAAAAAAAACATTCAGACACCACTGAAGCAACTTAGCTTTTTCTTTTTTATACATATATCTGAATCACTCTGCTGTACACTTGAAACTACACAAGACAATATTGTTAACCAATTACAAACCAACATAAAGTAACACAAAAGTATAAATTACCTCAAGAGAAAATAAAATACCTTAAAACTTGAAGGCACAATATATTTTAATCAAAATTAAGATACAGATCATTTTCAGGCTGGAAAAATCTTGGTTTTAATATATCAAATCAAGATTATTTTTAGCATAATGTAAAAAGGCTATCAAATAAAACTATGAGAACACACTTGAAATGTACAAAATGCAAAATTCAGGTTAAAATATGTGTGTGATATAATCTTAGTGGGGAAAATGTACATCAATAAATAAATAGGGGAAAGAAAAAGAACATTAAAACTTATTTTCAGTGCTGATTTCTAGGTAATGAGAGCAGGTGAACTTATTTTCTGTACTTTCCAAATTCTCCCCCAGTAAACATCTGGGAAGCCAGCTTATGTCCAAACTAACTTTATAAGTTGAAATGATTTATACAGATTTTTATATTAGATTTGTTTTCTAAAAATTCTCATTATTTTTATTTAAAAAAATAATGTGAAGCTATGAATCATACTCATACTTTTCTAATTGCTGCATTTTTATTTTAAAAGAGGAATGATTTGGCCTGTTTTTACCTTAGAAGAGATGATCTAAGTTGAGTTGATTTGGCTTATGTATCTTAGCTGATTAGATTTACACATTTGCAGAACCTAGTAAAGCAAATATGTTCAAGAAGATGCAGCAAAATATCCACGATCCAACTTCCATCTGATCTACTCATTCTCTAGTTTTTTGTCTCTTTTTCTTCTATGCCCTTCTTTCATATTTAATAGCATGTTAACAAAACAAAAAAAAATTATAGTATTTTATTAAATGCTATTGGGTAAGTGTCTACAATATGCTAAGCTGCTAACATATATTAGACAGAGTGTACAGTCCTTTCAGAGCCAATAAGTCAGACTAGAAGGAAGTAATTTTTAAATCTCTGGTGATTTCTCTGTCTTTAGAGAGTAATAGAAAAGATTTGTTGCCCAATAATTATCCTTAATTTAGGACCTCATGATTAAAGAAAACTCTGCTTAATAGTATGAAATGTAAGTAGCATTTAGAAGAAAAATAGGTCAAGTACATTGAATTTTGAGAAAGAGCCATAGGTTAATGACAAAGGAGGTTTAAAGGTGATAGACAGGGCTAAAATTAATGTAAATGAAGGAGAAGAAATTGCTGGCTATTGCACATTCATCATAGACATCCTGCATAGTTCAGGGCTGATGTAAGCTTTCTCTCCTAAATTTCTCTTTCTCTAATTGTATTTATCCAAGTTAGTGAGAATGGTAGCTACTGAGCAGCCATTTTCCATCCATTCTCCTAGACAGAAGTATTTATACATAAATATTAAAAACTTAATTGCTCAGAAATTCATGTCTTTAATAAATGTAAATTAATAGAAACCTATTTAGGAAAACTTTTTACTTGCATGCAGTAATTCACATAATATAATGTTAACTAAAAACAGTGGGATACAAACTTATAAATAGTCAAGACTTGACAAGCAGGGTTTCCGAAAGCGCGATACGGCGGGAGAATGAGAAACAAGACACAAAAATTCAGTGGAAAGCAAGGATCAGAGGACCAACACCGCTCCAAGGAGAAGGTGCCGAAACTGAATCCAAGCCAGCTTTATTATACTCTCAGCCGTGAATGAAAGAATGTGCAGGGAGTTAAGCTATAACTCATGTGGCCTTCAGGGCCAAAGTGATCATTAATCACTGAGTAACTAAGAAACAGTAATCAATAACAAATCAGTAACTAAGACTAATATTCTTATCCATAGATTTTCTACCAGATACGTAAAACATGTGACTCGCCAGTTTGGGAAACAGTCTGGGGTCGGTTTACCAACCCCAGGATCATATCTTGTTTTCAAGATTATGAACTGTTCCCTCTGGACTTGTTCCAAGAGTCTCATGCCTTATAGCATCCAGTTTATCAATAATTATAAATTTCTTCTGTGGCCCTTGCCAGGGCCTGCTTTTCTTTTATTCTTCCTGACTCCTACAATAAATAAGATGAAATAGCAATTATTTAAAAATAAGCATATATATAAGAACAGACTTGAAACAAATATACCAAAATTAAAGCTTGTTAATAGTTATTTCTAAGAGTTAAGAATGATCCGTAAGTTACTTCTTCATTACTTCCTATTTTCTAAAATGCTTATTTCAGAAAGGAACTGTTAATTAAAAATTTTGGATGGGAGGGGACACGGGTAAACCTATGGCTGACTCATGTTGATGTTTGGTAGAAACCAAAGCAATGCTGTGTGTGCTTAGTCGCTCAGTCGTGTCCGACCCTTTGCGACCCCATGGACTGTAGCCCACCAGGCTCCTCTGTTCACGGAGATTCTCCAGGCAAAATGCTGGAGTGGATTGCCATGCCCTCTACCAGGGGATCTTCGCAACCCAGGGATCGAACCCAGGTCTCCCGCATTGCAGGCAGATTCTTTACCATCTTAGCCACAAGGTAAAGCAATTATCCTTCAATTAAAAATAAATAAATTTTTAAAATACAGTAATACCAAAAATATACATATTTAGATATATGTTGCTGTTGTTTAATCACAAAGTCATGTCTGACTTCAGCTTATCAGGCTTCTCTGTCCACGGGATTGCCCAGGCAAGAATACTGGAGTGAGTTACCATTTCCTTCTCCAATTTAGATGTATAAGATATAACTAAAATACTTTGAAACGAGGAAAATTTAAGCTAATTGCTAAAGACCAAACAATCAAAAAAGACTTTTAGACATAGTAAGCTTAAGTATTATTTAAAAATAAATGATATACTAATTGGGGAACACTAGAATTTAGTGGGGAACACTAGAATTTAATGGAGATAATTTCTTAATTAGTCACCTTTTTATACTACTATGAGCTATATGAGGTGAGGGGGTAAAGCACCAAGTTTGTGAAATCACAATCTGAAAACACAGAGAATAAGAAACTGGGTAAGGTTCACAGGTATTTCTTCTCAAAAAGTAGGTGAAGATATGTATTTTTAATTGATTGTCAATGGTTCCAGAATGGACGCTCTGGTCAATGCACTAAGGCAGTCAAATATACCAATTTAAGGTAAAAAATGAATTAGATACAAACGATATTCAGATGGAAAGGATGTATGGGGGTCACTTTAGTGCCACCTCCCTTTAAGTGTCTCCATTTAAACACTTACTCACAAATCAGATTTGTCCAAATGTCTATATTCTATTATCCCAAATGACTTCCCCCAGGTCACACAAAAAGAGGATACACATTTAGCCAAAGCTCTCATCTACAAACAGGCCTTCAACCCTTGGATGGATGCTATCTTGGGCACAGTCAGACTAATCTTTTTTAAAAATTCTCATTTTTTTTTCCTGCTATGGTTTGTTGATTTATTCCATAAAATTTGGCACCAAACACTACAGACTGCTTCAGATATGATTTTACCAGAAGGGGGGCTTTCACAGGAAATGTATCCTAGATCCCCATGAATAATATTCTAAGTCACAAACCTCACTAGGACATAACAATTATCACAGTAATACTCCCAATGTACTATTAAGTATGCACACACACACATTTACCATGCAAAAAGGAGAGGGAGACAGTTTGAAGGAATAACTATTTAGCAGTCAGCTGGATGGCTTTCATGGGAGGAAAGAGGGTGATGTGAAATGGTGACAGCTTAGTCTGGTCACCTGACAAGAACCAAATCAAAGTGTTCTACAAGTTACCCCCAAGAATGCTGACTCTATTCAGGACCTGTAGAATGAAAACAAAGACTAGTGTATATAAGCATCACTCTCATGACAAGGAAAATACGGTTTAAATGGAACCTAAAGAAGAGACAGGAGGCTATATTGGGAACCTGTCACAATCATCTAGGGGAAAAAATGATGATGTTCTAATCTAAGGTGATAAACTTGAAGAGGAAACTCAGAATGGAGATATATTTAGAAAGAGAGTCAAATGTGATGTGGATGGTGAGAGAGGTAGAGACGTCAAAGATTATGTCAGGCTTCATCTCACCTTTATTCTCAGGCATGGCTAGTACATTTTACATAATTTTGCAATCCTGAGGCAAATGGCATCAGTAGCAAATTTTACAAGTCAATAAAGAGTAATTCTATCCATCCACTGGTAATTAACATACTAAACAGGAAGAAAGCATTTCACTAAAAGCAAAATACTTAGATAAAATAGATATCTATACAAAATTATAAAATGCTTATAAGTGCACTTAACGGAAAACACACACTCATTTTAATTTATACAGCCAGATAAAGCCCGGAAGAATTTAAGTGGAAATTGAAAGATGAGATACCATTAACCAAGAGAGTAAATCCACACCATATGGAGGTATCCAACAGGTAGCTGGATATATGGGCCAGGGTTTGAGAGGGAAATCTTGGCGAGAATTTCACTCATGGTTCCTAAAAATATGTAAATTGGCATTGAAGCCACATGATCTTGTAAGATCTGAAGATGGGTGGCTTCCTGTGAAGTTAGATCGGTGCTTCCAATGCTGCCCCATCTGCCTTCTCATTGGTATTATTGGCAACTGAGTATCAGATTCCCATTGCTCAGAGCTTCCATTCTGGAGCACACCTGCCTTCATGGAAGCTCTGCCTGCATCTGAATATTCCAAAATGGACCTTCTATGTCCTCTTTAATTTTGAAAAAGACTTGCTCACTTTTTCTCAAATTTCCATTTACTGCCACACCACAATCTTCCTATGGGCCACCATCAAGAATACAGAAAGTTTCTATGCTCTTCTTAACATCTCTAGCTAGAAAATCACAGTGTTAATTATCTAGTTAGAGACGATCTTTAATAAAGACCAGTCTTTTCCAGGTATCTGTTCTATAATGTCTACTAACATCTAAAATTATGAGTGTGGTGGGCATTTTGCTCTAGTGGTTAAGTCCATGGGCTCTTGAGCTCTAGCATCTGGTTTCAAATCCCAGCTATGCCACCTCCGAGCTTTGTCTTCATGCTCAAACCACTTGACTCTGTACTTTTTGTCATTAACTTTCTCATCTGTAAGGGGGACCTGATAATAGTATGTACTTCCTGGTCTTGTCATAAGGAGTATATGAGCTGACACACGGAAACTACTAAAATAGTGTCTGGTTCCTGGGAAGTGCTACAAAAATGTCCACTGTTATTTGTATTGTTTGTTGTTACTAGCATTATTTTTTCTATCCATCGGTCTTTCATAGAGGAGTTCTCATATCTGGCAAGTCATTATCAAAGGAAATTAAAAATATACAGTTTATTAATATTCTCAGCTTCCTATAAGAAGAAAAAAAAGATGTGAGTGAAGAATTTCTATTGTTCTCAGTGGAAAACTGTTCTCAACTTTTATTCTATTATGATGTCTGTATACCTGTTGTATCAATAAATAATTTAAAGTTTTATAATTACTATTTCATGGGTTGTAATTGTGGTCAATCACTAATAATTTCCAGCTATGGGTAACTTCAGTAAATATTTAATGTCTTTAGCCAAAAATGATCAGGGTAGGGAAGAAAATATCTTTGGTGAGTGGAAATGCAGGTTTTTGAAGTAAAGAACTCTCCATGTATTCAGCAGAATGAACCATTACACATAAAAAGACTGTGACTTATTTCAGCAGCGTCTTTGCCAGACACTCATTGGTGATGGTGCTTCCTAGTGCAGAAGTCTCTACTGCTCACAACACACAACCACCATTTCATCCTTAAAGTCATGGGGAGATTCTATTCTAGAAGTTGGTCTTCGGCCCTATGAGGTTCTTTCAACACGTTAAAGACTTGTCTGCTGTATAAGGAAATTTTTTGTTGCAAGTAACAGAAAACACAACTTACATTACCTTACAAATGCTTTGTTTCTTGTTGCCAAAACATTCACAGGTAGGTATGCTTTATCACTCCTTAAGCTCCACTTCTCTGAATCTCTCTGCCCCAGTCTCATCTATGAACATTTTCTTTTTCGCCTGGTGTCAATCATGCAGCAACATTATCAGGTCCCACTAACCACATGGTACATGCTCTAGAAGACAGAAAGCTTCTTGACCCAACCACAGATCAAAAGCTCTGAGCTTCACTCTATTAGAACCAACTTAACTTACAAGCCCATCCCTGATGAGTGACTGTACAAGACGGATATGATTTTGCTGAGTGGTTTATGTGGCTATTACCATAGCCCAAAGGCAGAACAAATGAGGAGGCAACCAATTCATCTGATTATTTTTTATGTGAATGATGCCATTTCCACAGTTTTAACAAAGTTCACATTATTATGCTTGGTATTCTAGGCCAAACAAATAGTCTAAGTTTGATGTGATTTCAGATTTTAAACAATCACTGCATATTAAATAGCAGTATCCCAAAATAAGTTTTCTTTTCCCTCCCCTGATCAATAGAAAGGATCACTTCAACATTGCTATTTTCCAGTTAGCCACTATCATGGAGTTAGTTTTGAGATTCCTATTCTTATCAAGAGAATTGTTTCCTTGTATTTCTTGCAGTTAAACTATCAGTAAGATATGCACAAAGGTATTATTTTCACAAATTGAGGCTCTAGCTGAGACAGCTGTCCAGTTTGACATCAGTCTACTTTAATAGAAGTTCTCACACCCAGGACCACTTGTTCACATAATAAAAGTTATTGGTTAAAAGGGTACATTAAATGAGGAATTTAAGATTTTTACTTTTATTTACATTGACACCCTCAGTCCAGAGCAACCCCTTATTATTTAATGATATTATATTAAGTTATTTAGGAGAAGGAGTGTTCTTTTCCAGACGTTTCCCTTCAACACTTTATCAGGATAGTGATGGCTCATTCAGTAGTAAGTCAATATAATGTCTAATTACATCTATGACTTTTTTGAGTACTTTTTCTGAGTACTTCATGCATAGCTTTAGGTTCTGAATTCTATTTCATAACTTCTTAATATTTAACTACTTTTTTCTATCCATACATGCAGGAATTCTGCATTTTTGATAATTTAACTTTCCAGAACATTTATCACAAACCCTCTGTTATGTATCATCTTCCAGAAAATATTTGCACTCTAACTGGCCCCAAATCAGCGAATACTATACAGACTTAATTATTTTTTGTAGTTTGGGCTTTATGATAGCACTCTATTATATAAGTGTGTGTACATGTGTGTATACACACAAAAATATCACCTGAGACATACATTTTTACCCATATTTATTCAGAGGCTAGAGTACAAATTTAAACGAATAATAGTACAAAAGTTTCTGCTTAATGGACACTTATGAGTCCATAAGACATATATTCTTACCTTGTATCTTTTCCAAAAGAGGAAAAATTTTGACTGCATTTTTTTAAAATATTCTAGAATTTTTTAATGTTTTAGATGAATTAACAATGTAATATTCAAGGAAAAAAATGGAAAGTCTTTACAGACCTTGAAAGCTTTTCCAATTGAGTTGTGAACATATGTTACTTAAAAAAATGTTTTTCTGTAACTTTATTTTTTCACATTTCTTTGAATAATTCACCATCCATCTATGCTGACTTTTATGAGATTCATTAAACTGGTAAAGATAAAAGATTTATGCTGTAAAAGCTGTAGAATTTGCTGATTTTAAAAATATCAATTTGGGGTTGCTGCTATGATTTCTTCTTTGAAAGTCTGACTCTAGATGCTGCACACTCTGGTTTTTATGCCATTATTTCTGTAAGTAAATGTGACATATTCTCATTTAGATCTGTTTCTCCAATTTGGTAGAGTTACTCTCTAATCCAGTTTTCTCTATTGATAAATGACTTTAACTTCTCTGCAATTCTCTGAGCAGCATGAATATCAGCAGGTAATTGCTCCTAGCTGGTGTTCAATATGTGGATTCCATGAGTTTTTTCCCCCCAACATCTACACTCCAGTCCATTTATTAAAAATATCTGGGCTACCCATATTTTCTGATGCAATGGCAGGACCGGTTTGAGTATGGTTAATGAATTTTCAACACTGTCTCTGTTGCATAAGGAACAACCATAATGGATTAATTATAATTTATAATTTGGATTTGCATATCTAAAATAAGACAAGAAATTAGCCACCTGTGAACAAACCTGTGGATTGTTAATATTTTTAACAATTTTCCAATCCACAAATAATCCAAAAACATTTTATTTAGCAAATGACTTTTTCATGTTTTCACATAATTTTTATGTCAACGACTCTCTTCTCCCACTCATCTATCATAGTTTTCACTGCTCATTAAAATAAAAGATCCAAATAACATGTGTACAATTGTCATGGCAGGCAGGGTCTATGATGTCCTCAACGATCCCAAACTCCTAATATGCACATTGCTGTGTAATTCCTTCCCCTTGAGTGTGGGCTGCTTGGTGACTTGCTTCTAATCAATGTAACATGGCAAAGGAGACAGGATGTCACTTCCATGATGAATTTACATACAATTGTACCTTCTCTTTTGCTAGCAGACTCTTCTGCCTTTTTGGCTCACATGCTTTGATGAAACAGATTGCCATCAATAAACTAAGGGTGATCTCCAACCAAGAACTAACTAGGAAGTGAGGTTCTCATTTCAACAATTCTCAGGGAAGCAAATTCTTCCCAAAACCACATGAGTTTACCAGTATATCCTTCCCCAGCTGAGACTTTACAAGAAATGGCAACCCTGGCTAACAGTTTTAATTGTAGTCTCATGAGAGCCACTGAAAGTAGGCTAAGCTATGCCTGGACCTCTGACCCACTGAAACTATAAAATAACAAATGTGTGTTAAGTCATTAAGTTTATAGTGATCTGTTACACACCAACAAAACTCTAATATACTTGCCACAAACAAGTTTGAGAGAAAGCAAAACTAATTCTGGATAAGTTTGACTAATAATGGCAGAGCAATCAAATATATTAAAGGATAATCCAATATTGTGGCATTTTCAGGGTCTTCAGTCAGTACTTTTTTTTTTTAACAGAAAGAATGAATAACATTGGATTTTGGTAAGTCAGTGAAGTAGAAAGTTTTAAACACTCTTACAAATTGGAGAAGGAAATGGCAACCCATGCCTGGAGAACTTCATGGATAGAGGAGCCTGGTGGGCCAAGTTTAGCACTGGAATTGTTTATTATATTACAAAGTTTCTCTAAGTCTCAGAATGATAATTCTAAAATACCTGCATCTATTGTCTTTCCTCTTATGCAACTTAAATGCAAGTTTCCAAAGAACAAGGAAATTTCTGAACACTGACTCTGTTCTGTTGAATTCAGTTTTTCTATGTCATTAGTTAGTAACCTGAGTATACAATATATTACATATAATAAATACATAAATTAAGTCCCTGTTTATCTATTCTACATACCCAGGGATTGAACTTGAGTGTCTTACATCTCCTGAATTGGCAGGTGGGTTATTTATCACTAGCACCACCTGGGAAGCCCATTCATTACACTACTACCAGAAAACACTGGATTGGATTATACCAAATTAGAGTTTAAGTTTCAGATGTTTGTCTTATCCATTAATTCTATGATATAACTTAAATTATACTTGGGGAGAATGTAGAGGTACATCAAAAACACAGACATCTTTCACAGTAGCTGATTAGGGTGAGTTGCCAAAAAGATAATTAGAGTAATAGCTATTTTAATGCTTATTTCATGTCAGTGAGGATATATAGGAACTACTTTTTGTTTCTTTATCACAACCATTAGTACAATTTTTTCTGGGAAGAGACATAAAGCAGAGAGCTAGGCAACTCCGAGGCTGGTGCAACCCAGATGGCATCCTCAGTCCCCACTTTCACATTTCCAACTCTGAATCAAACATGAAGTGAAAATCTCAGACAAGTGGAACAGGGTGTTAATTCCTGGCTCAGAAGATTTTTCTAGCATTTCCTTCACATTACGCTTATCTCAGCATCTTGCCAAACTAAAGGTAAATAACAGTCACTGACTGATAGAACCTCTGACTCCTCTCTTTAGGATTGCCTACCACTGACCATTTGTAGAGTCCTCAGGGTGTATGTCACGTGTGCCCATGCACACAGTCATCTCTATCTTATGATTCCAACATTTTCCTATTTAATCCATATTTTCTGCCAAAGGTTCAAATCCTTCCAGGGTTGACTTAGAGGTAGCAGTTGCTCTCTAAGGCTGCCAACTATCTTTCTCTGATGAAAATCTGCTTTACCAAAAAGCTTAGAGCTGTATATGGTTATGGAAAGTGTAATAGAAGGTTAGCTGCTGCAACAGCTATTGCTACTAGTACTGTTCATAGTGTCTGACTATCTCGGTTCAGCATTATGCTTAGTCAATTAATATCTGTTCTATTTTTTTTAGCAGTGACCCCAAATGGGGGAAATAACTTTCAAGTTTTCACCCCTTTTCTCACCACCAACAGGTAAGAGTTATAAAGCAGTATTGAGTTTGCATTCCTCTCTTCCAGCAAGTATATGCTCCCTTCATGTGTTTACTGCACATTCTCCTGAGGGTTCAGATGGCAGTTCACCATCATAATTTAACAAGGGCTCGTGGGAACCTGCTGGATAGCACGGGGAGCTCATCTCAATGCTCCGTGGTGACCAAGAGGGTGGGGTGGGGAGACGGGAGGGAGGTCCAAGAGGGAGGAGATAGACATATACATATAGATGGGCTCCCCGAGTGGCACTAGTGGTAAAGAACCCGCCGCTGAGGCAGGAGACACATGAGATATGGGCTCGATCCCTGGGTC
This sequence comes from Odocoileus virginianus, assembly GCF_023699985.2. Lineage (NCBI taxonomy): Eukaryota > Metazoa > Chordata > Mammalia > Artiodactyla > Cervidae > Odocoileus > Odocoileus virginianus. Next base: position 80,655,242 of record NC_069674.1, read on the forward strand.
AGGAAGATCCCCTGGAGAAGGGCACGGCAACCCACTCCAATATTCTTGCCTGGAGAATCCCATGGACAGAGGAGCCTGGAAGGCGTCAGTCCATAGGGTCACAAAGAGTCAGACACGACTGAAGCAACTTAGCACACACACACACAGCTGATTCACTTCCTTATACAGTAGAAACTAACAGAACGTTGTAAAGCAACTGTACCTCAATTAAAAATAAAAACCAATTATCTGAATGATACACATTGTGCAATATACTTCAGCATCGCTCTCCTCTAATTCTGAAAGATACTGCTCACATCAAAGCTGGGGCTTCGTGACTACTCCCCAAGAATACAGTCTTTGAAAGATCTCTAGGTCATACTGAATTAACTCCTCAGTGAGCCCCACCCACCATTGCCATAGACATCATTGGAAATGCCTAAATTCTAGAGATATGTTTATAAAAATTAAGATTCAAATTAGCACTCTATTGAGTCTTTTTCAATTAATACTGGAACTGATGCATCACCAGTTCTTGAACCCACGCCTTCATCCACCCACATCTATGGCTCTCTATGAGGACAGCATCAGCCACTGTGGTGGGTCAACCTTACGCTTACCATTCCACGACACGGTCATAGTTTCCAACACTCTCTCTGGACACATTTGTCCAGAAAGTAGTTACAGTGCATTGCACACTTTTAGATTTAGAGCCACGTGAAATAACAGGCTCTTTCTATCTATAAGCTGCTTGAAAAAGAAATCTGTACCAAGCAAAGGTAAATGTTCAACTCTTAACTATAAAAGTGATGATTTCATTTATCCTGCAAATAAAATTTCACTATTGGACTATGGTATGCATTTCAGATCATTTCACTTGCACAATCAGCATGTAACAATCTGTTATGAGGCTTGTCATTTTATAACTTGAAGCCTGATCATAAACTGTGCAAAAAAAATTCAAGGTTATGCAGTCAATTATTTGGATGGGAAATGAGTATCATTCTTCCCTTGATTAGAGACTAAGAGAAATCTTAAGAAAGTGGGGCATCTATTCCTGCCCTGAGATAGGTCTATATGTTTTTTTTTTTTTAAATAGGTCTATATGTTAACGTACTGCCCTGATTCTGAAGATGACAGTGCTGACCCATGAGTGAGTCACTGCAGTATTTTTCCATCAGCAGTGAGGAATTTTCCCTATTTTACCTCTTTTTACCAGACATTGATTTACTGGATGAGATCAAAGGGCTATAAATGGTTAGGTCCATAGCTTCTGGTTAACACGGATACAGTTCTGTGCCCGTTGCCAGAACTGCATTGCAAAATGGATCAGTTGATCTTAAGCAACATCATACGGGGACCCACAATCATAAAGTAAACCTCCAGAATGTCTGAGCTCTCAGATTGTGGTGCCAACTGAGGCACTGGAGGCAAGGAAAACAAGCTCATACCCAGAACACATGTCAGCCACAGAAAGACGAACACCTCCTTCCTCTGAGGTAGAAGGGATGTGAAGAAAGCTACTTGTCCCACTAGGGCTGGCCGTTCTCCGCAGTGGCCCAGTACTGATCTCTGCTGCTGACAGGTCAATGTTCAGCTGAAACAGGAGCTGTAATAGGGATGAACCTATAATAGGGAACTCGGACTCCAGGCTTAAAAGCAAATTCTCCATTCCGCAGCCAAAATCACTCCTGTGCTACAGTCACAAGAGTACTTATGAACAGAGGCTAGACAAATCATCATACCCAGAGGTACATTTAGCTCCCCGCTGTATTGAATGCTATACCAATGGCACTGCTGTGGATGCAAAAATCTGCAAGCTTCGAGCCACTCCCATAAGCCTACCTTTCCATAGAACTCTTCGTCTCAACTATCTCAATCTTTTTCCATACAGGCTCCTAAGTAAGTAGCCAGGCTATTTATCACAGCCAACTATAGTCATATGTATTTTTACCTCAAATCAATTCCTTCTCCATGCCAAGTAAAAGACCAAGGATACTGCTTAAGGATATTCCCAAGGGAAAGATTTCTCTGCAACACTGCTCTTAAGGCCACATATGCTATAATGTAGCTGCTGTCCATTCTTGGCTCACACCAACTTATCAAGCTAACCCATCCACATACCAAGCCCAGATATGTTCCATGTCTATCCTCTGGTCATAAAAACCCATCACAAGGTGTGAACATGAGCAGAATATTGGCCCCCCGAAAAATTCGCCATTGCAACCAGTCCTGAAATCTTAACACGGTATGTCTCACTCTCTGGAGCATATGTGTTTTAACACAAAATCCAGAGCACATTCCAGTTCCGGCTCCCCTAGTATTCTTAGTATGTTGTTATTAATTTACAGTGAATGAACGTAATGCTCTGTGGAATGTTTAAATCAGCACTGTTCAGTGGAAATATAAGAGAAACACACAAATAGTTTTTCACCAACCACATTTTAAAAATAAAAAGTTAAATCTATTTTAATTACATGTATGTTAAGCAACCAATGTCCCAAACTGTTTTTGAAAATATAATCACTATAAAAATATTAATTAGACATCTCAAATCCTTCTTTGGTACTAAGGCTTTACTATTTTATACAAACAGCACATTTTGATTTGCTTTCTCCACATTTCAAGTGCTCACTAGCTACACGTGAACCTCCACTTTTGACCAAGGTGGGATAACAAAAACCAGAATTACCCTCCTGTCAACCAAAAAGCTAGACAAAATATGTGAAATTATATTTTTCTAGACACTTGCCTTAGGGAACAAAAGACAGGAATAGCTTGGAGATGGGAAATGAGTGAATTAGCCCTATGACTAACCCAGCTTACTGTCCTGAGAGTTTCTAAGACCTTGCCCAAGAAGAGGGAGCCCAAGAGGAGTTCAGCAGATTCCCTAATTGAGGAGGGGGCTTGGAGCCCAAGGAGATCAAGGTAGCTACAGGCCTCAAGAAAGAGAACCAGAGAGGAGAATGCTCCATAGAGAACCACAAGGATCTTCGGCAGAATAGCACATGTGTTTAAGGAAACTAGGTAAGTCAGACAAATAATCACATGAAAGGATTGGTGGAAACACACACACACAAATCGAGAAAGAGTATGCATTCCCACCAGCCATGTTGGAAAATGTCAAGATTTAATGGGCATCAGGAAGAATACACAGAGATGTCTTGCTTCAGTTGGGGTGATAATTAAGTCTGAGATAGGGGATCAAACTATTTCCAAGTAACTTAGGTGCATCCCAGAACAAAAGACAGGATTATTTATAAGACTACGAAAATACACAGCAAACAAATTGGTAAAATTCACAACATCTCACCTCCAATCAAAAATGACATGGCTTGCAAATAAGCAAGAAAAAATGCTCCATCATGAGAAGAAAAATTAATCAACTGCCACCAACCCAGAATAGACCCAGATATAAAAACTAGCTGATGAAAACATGAAAGCCGTTATACTGTAGATTAAAAACTACAAGTTGAGAGGGACTTCCAGTTTCAGATCCAACAAACTTGGAAACTGTCACTCCTGTCTTCAAAACAAGAAAAATTGATTATTGATAGAAAATCAATGACTTGTCCTGCACATTAAAGAATGGAGGTCACAGAACAATCCTGAAATCTGGAGAGACAGCTACATGCAGAAACACCACATCTGAAATCTACCTCTACCTATCTGGAGAAAAAGCTGCTAGAGGCAGAAACTTGCAGAAACTGTTCAATGGCAAGTTTGATGACATGCTGGAAGCTGAATGAGGACTCTTAAGAGACCCAGAAATTCCCCGAGAGATGATCCTCTACTTTTTTAAGGGCTTTCTCTCCAGGGACCTGACCAAGTCTCATTGTAAGGAGTAGAGAAAGATCTCCTTGTGGCGCTGGGAGGGACTGGGGAAGAATAACCACTGGGAAATACATGTAGGTCCATTTTCATATCAGAGGCTTCTCTCCAACACTAAGAATTTGGCCAGAACAAAATTTTAAAATCTTAAGCCAGGTGGGGGAAGGGGAAGAGAATTTTCCCCGTTCCAGCCTCCTATAGTCTCTTTATTTCATTTAAGGGAATTGGTGAGAAATAAAATTAACATAGATCAGAACACTGCAGTCAAGGAAAAGAGTAGATGGTAGTGGGGAGAGAGGAGGGGGGTAAACTATACCTGAAGAAAACAACTGTGAAGATCACAGTGCTGAGATAGAAGTCCATCAAAAGACTGAGACTTAGTTGGAATATTATATACTGCTCCCATAAACAAACACCTTACCACCACGCCAACAGGCTCCAGTATAATAACAATAAGTGATAGCTGAACAACCTTAAAGTCCTTGCCTTCCTCCCGATTCGACATCAGTGAAGTCTCTGGCACCTACAGCTACTAGTGATCAATCACAATGCTGCTCTCCTCCAGCCAGATTAACAGCAAGCCTTAAAGCCCTATTTATTCAGTACTTATTACCCAGAATAACATGTCTGGCTCACAACAAAAATGATAGAGCTTGTCAAAAGTAAGGGGAAAAATACTCTCAAGAGACAAAGCAAGCAGCAGAACCAGACTCAGAAATGACATGCATATTGCACACTATATGATTCCAATTGTAAGATATTTTGGAAAAGGTTTAGCTACAGAAACAGTGAAAAGCAATCAGTGACTGCAGGTACTCAGGCAGATGGAGGAAAGGATGAAAGAGGGAAGCAAAGGAGTACTTGAGCATGGTGAAACTGTTCTGCCTAATACTAAACCTGGATACATGACACCATTCATTTGTCCAAAACCATAACATTTTACAGCAAAAGAACTTTAAAGTATGAAAATTTTTAAATACATTCAGGAAGTTAAGGGGTCCCTAAAAATGACACAGGCAGTAATAAAACAATCTAATTTTATTACAATGGTATGAAATAATGTAACTGAAAAGGCAGAGGAAAAAGATTTTGTTGGAAGTAACTCTTAAAATGTGTTAGGACTGCAAGAGTAAAGATGACAGAAACAACATAAGCACTCTACTTTGACTCATAAAACTGTTTATGGTGGGAGTACAGGTTGACAAGTCTGAAATTATTATACATGGATTCTGAGCTATGCAGTGAGATCCACGAAAGAAGGATGGAGGGAGAGAGATCCCTCACTGCTGGACTGTGAATTTATAGATATGCCAAGGGAGGAGGCTAGAATGATCCATGTGGTAGATGATTAGCATTAGACAACTTGATATTAATTCAGGATTAGCATAATACAGATACAGATGGATACATAGAGAAACACATATAGATGTATATATGCACGAGTTGGTAAACACATAAATATTCTTGCCTTGTCAGCTTAGAGGTCCTGCAAGCTTTATCACTCTATAGCAACAAATACATCTAATGCCTAGATCTTGGTGTCTAATAATACTCTCCTTTAAGAGGAACCAGGGCTCCCTGGATAAACGCGTGACTCCAGAGCTCACAGAAGGAACACACAAGATGATCCCTGTGGTCTGGAGTGGTGTAGAGTGACAGAAAGTAAGAAAGTGATCAATGAAAAGTCCACAAAGGTGGGGATGTAGCAAAAGGACACAGGAGCTAACAAAGAGTTCTCAACAGTCAAAGCTAAAACAATTTGAACAATGAAATAAAGTGATACTGGATTATAAACCAAAGTCCAAAATAAACAACCAGGAGTTCACAATAATATAAATAAATGATTCAATAAATAAAGAAGAGAAAGAAGACAAGTCTGCAAAGGAAAATTCTAAATAATTTATACAGACACTCCACCTTCAAGGGGAAGAAGCACAATTCTCTTCTTTTTAAGTGTGGGCTGTGTACAGTGACTTCTTTCCAAAGAGTACAGTGTAAAAACAAGGAAAATACAGAAACCTTGCTGAGGAAAAATCTGACCAATGTGACCTGAGCCAGGTGATTGAGATGAACGCCATCAGAGATGGGATAGGTTAGCTGTATGTCCTCTTGATATGATGTGCACTTTCCTGTGTATTTCTGCCTTCAAAAAACCCCAGTCTAACTATGAGGAAAAAAGTCAGACAAACACCAATCGAAGGACAATCTATACATATCTGACCAATACTTTGCAAAAATGTCAAAAGTCACCAAAGATAAACAGTGTCTGAGAAACTGTTACAGTCAAGAGGAGCCTGAGGAGATACAGCCAGATGGGATCCTGCAACAGAGAAAAGACACTAGGTAAAGAGCAATGACATCTTAATAAGTTATGGACATTTTTAATAATAATATGTCTGATTAATTACAATAAATGTACTATAACCACTGAACGATGTTAATAATAGGGAAACTGGGAGTGGAATATTGGGAACTCTCTGTACCATCTTCACAAGTTCTTTAGAACTCTAGAACTATTTTAAAATAAGTTTATTTAAAACGTGTTAGTGACATGAAAGATATTTTTAAAAGGACTCAAATTAAACTTCTAGGGATGAAAACTACAATGTTAAATTAAGGCCCAAATAGACTTTGCCTCAGATGCAAAATTTAAGGGGGGGGTGCCAAAAAACTCTATAGCAAGATAAACAACATTTTAGAGCAATATTCTAAAAGTCATAATTAATGCAAAAATATCCATGGTGAACATGATACATAAATTTAAAATAAAGGATTCAAAAAATGCTGTGCCAAGCCATACTGCAGCCTGAGATAAAAAGGAAAATTGTGAGCCCATATATGTTTTATGTATTTTCTTACTAGTTTTACTACTTTACTTACTACTCTCCAGAACATGAGAGTAATTGAAAAAATAAAAAGTATGTATAATGACACTCACAGCATTAAAGTTTAAATATTCAGGAAATATATCTTGATAAAGTTTATACATATCAAACAAGTTACACTCACTCATTTTAACTAAAACTCAAAACTGAAAATGAGATAAGCCAAAAAACAAGTCTTTAAAAATATTACTGATGAGTTTCCTTTTATTAAATCCAGAAAATAAAATAATATTCTGTTTGGGTTATAAAAAAAATGCTCTAAGTTAAACTAGCATTGTGCATTTGAAATACTTACTTTTCAATCATTCAGTGTTTTCCCAGAAATGGGAAAGTTCATATAAAAGACTCACATGCACAGCCCTTGAGTTACAAAGAAAAAAAATGAACTAGTATAATTCACCAGGGAAAGGATGGTACTTTCAATCAATAATATTGGGAAAATGGCTATATCAAAGGAAAATAAACATTGACTCTTTTCTCATTTCATGCATAAAAATTAATTCACAATTTACCTCAGATCTAAATGTGAAAGGCAAAATAATATTTTTGATATCATCTTTACATTAGTCAATAAAAATATTTCATTAACAGGATACAAAAAATCACTAAGAAAAAAGAAAAAAGTAATGAATTGGACCTTATTATTTTGGTTTATTAAAAGACTTCATTAAAAGAGTGAAAAGATCAGCTACAGCTGAGAGAAAATATTCACTGCATGTATCGAATCAAGGACTCATACCCAAAATATTTTAGATATTTCTACAAATCAATAAGGAAAACAAAAGACCTCAATTGAAAAATGGGAAAAACTTAATGGATACTTCTTGAAAGAGGATATCAAAATAGGGAAAAAAAAAAAGATAGAAAATGTGGCTAAAAAGTATGCTATTATGAAGATGCAAATTAATACCATAATGAACTGTCACTGCATGTGTGTGTGGAACACTTTGATGATCACTTAAATAAGATCCAAAAATAAAAATGAAAAATAATTCCATTCCTTTTTTATATATGGAGAACAAATACTGCTTTTTTATTTAATGAAGAAAAAGGCAAATGTAGCTAAAAATTAAACAATCTGACAGGTACCTTAAATGTTAAGTTTGCTTCATAGGAATTAGAAAAATGCTAAATATCTTATGTGGTAACTTAAAGTGAGGCTTGACTAAATCAGTATTAATATTTTCTCACATGATTAATAAAATATTTCTAGCTACCTTAGAGCTTACATATGTGAGTTTTGAAAAAAATTGCACAAAACTTTGTCTATGTTTTACCCAAAATGTTGTAAAAAATTTTGGTATTTCCAAAAGCATTCAACTTATATTGGAAAGAGGCAGCATCTCATTAATTCATTAAATTTTTAGAAATTAATATTGAAAACTCACAAGTATCAATTATATTTAAACACAGTATTTTTAGCATTTAACATTTTTTTAAAACTGTTTTTTCTTTGCTCCAAAGCTAGGCATTTTTGACATTTCCATCAAGGGATGGAAGAGGTATAGTTGCTAACTGGGATTTTTCATGACTTCTATCACACCACATATTTCTATCACATATGTGAATTCAGACATATCCTACATGTTTCAATATCCTGTTTTTAAAGCCAGGCTTCACACTTAGCAGAGATATATATGATGGGGAAAGAAAGGTTTAAAAAGCATTTTCTTAGCTGCTCTTTAGATTTTAAAACCCTGGGCAACATTCCTTAGCAGGATTGGGGTAGTTGAGGAATATGCTTATTTTACATAAAATGAGAGAAAAATTATTTTGCAGACATTTGCTTTTCAGACAATTTTAAGATCAATTTTAGGAAAAAATACATATGGGAGTTCAAGATCTGGAAGATGAAAAATCTGTGCATATAATCAACCAAAACATATTGAGAGATACAGAAATTTGTAAGATTTTATCTTAGAAATTCTGTAGTTAAGATGAAATGATGGGAATATTTCACCTGCAAGTTATCCAGGTAAAATCTTAGGCAAGCAATCTTAGGCTTTGGAAACTCAGAGGTTAACATAAAGGAAAAAATTTTCACTTGTAAGTTCAAAAATTGATTCCTACTAATATATGCAAATTCAAGTATAAAATGTTAGAATAATAAGTATATCCAAATATTGATGATACATACAGTAAACGAGATCAATGTTTTCTCAATTTTGTAAATGACATATAATAAATGGAACTGAAAATGCAATTTGAAAAATACTGCACTAGATTTTTCAGAGTATTTTAGTTATAATGAGTAGTTCTTTCATTGTTTAAGATGGGTTTAGCAACACCTCTGAGATGGGTTTTAAGATGAGTTTTAAAATATCATTAAAAATGAGATTTCTAATTAGACTGAGGTCTATGTTTTAATGGCCATTTTTGAGTCAATTCAATATATTTTCACTAGCATTTCCTTTTGAAAATATTTTATATTAGAAAATAAAACACACTTGAATTTTCTTCCTCTGGTTGAGTCTCTAAATGATAGGTTTTTAGTGAATAGCTATAGCCCAGGAACATTCGCTAATATCCATCTGCCTCCAAGAACACTTTCTTGACCTCTTGGCTCCAGAAAATCTCAAAAGCTCTATCTTTTGATCTGTTTTATAAGAATGAAGAATAAATTGTTTTTATCTGTATGGGTTTTTTCCTCGTAAAATTTATTGGGTTGTCAAAAACAATGCCTATGTTCCCACAAACATATCACCCAGAAGTACTAAAATAACAAAATAGTTCTTGATGCCATAAAGAAATCTCTCCTCCCACTCCTGTTTTTAATGAAAGTATCTAGGAAATAAGATGCTCTGTCAACCATAATCTCAGCTAAACAAAGCAGATTTTTCAGTATTTCGCTCTGCTTAGAATTGAGTTAGCCAAAAAGTTCACTTGGGTTTTTCTGCAACAGCTTACAGAAAAACCCAAATGAACTTTTTGGCCATTCAATACTGCTTTAAGCACTAATCATCTAAAAAAGAAGACATCTCTCTAAATCACTGCTATTTCATAGCCCTTTGAGGGTCTATGCATTTTAGCAGTCATAGTCACATTCCTTTCTATCAAAATTACAGACATGTTATGGAAAACTATGTTACTTCTTTTAGTATTTAAACCTAGATCTTCCCACCACCAGCGCCCCCACCCCCCCACCCCCTGGCCACCCGGCGCCAACTCTTACCTCTGACAACACCCTCTAGTATAGCATGCATTTATCATTTGTTACTTGAGCATATACTCTGTCCCACGCCTTTCCTGCTTACTGGGGAAATGAATAACTGAAATAACAATCTACAAGAGGGTGTAGAGAGATACTTGTGCTGACATGCTAAGTCACCTCAGTCTTGTCTGACTCTTTGTTACCCTATGGACTATAGCCCACCAGGCTCCCCTGTCCAAGGGATTCTCCAGGGAATTATACTGGAGTGGACTGCCATGTCCTCCTCCATGGGATCTTCCCAGCCCAGGAATCAAACCCATATCTCTTAGGTCTCCTGCATTGGTAAGTTGGGTTCTTCATGAAAAAGAATGAAAAATAAAAATATACAGTATATTAAAAAATAATGTGTACTATAGAAATAAAGGATAGGGGAGACTGGGAATATGGATTGCAATTTTAAATACAGTGGTCAGCTTAGGCTTGGTTGAAAAAAAAAAAGACATTTAAATAAATCTTAAATAGGATGATCGAATATCCCTACAAATATCTGGGGGAATAACTTACTAAGCAGAGGTTACTGCCAATAGAAAATCCTCAGGCAAGAATAAAGCAAAGATTCTCTAGGGAGATAAAGTTCTTAAGCCTGGAGAGAGTAAACAAGATCAACAAGAAGAACCGTACATTAAGGTAGAAAGATGAGGCAGATCATTCAGTGTCTTATTAATACTACCCTGAAAGTAGGATACAGAAACAGGGATTACTAACAAGGAGCTATTGCAGTAATCCAGGGGAAAATTAATGGTGGTTCATATTGAGAGGTACACTATTTTAGTAGTGAAGTGTGTGAAAGTGTATTTGCTCAGTCATGTCCTACTCTTTGTGATCCCATGGACTACAGCCCACCAGGCTCCCTCTGTCCATGGGATTCTCCAGGCAAAAATACTGGCCTGTGTTGTCTCTTCCTTCTCCAGCGGATTTTTCTGACACCAGAGACTGAACCCATGTCTCCTGCATTGCAGGCAGATTCTTTACAATCTGAGCCACCAGAGAAACTCTGAGGTGATTACAAAAAAAAAAAAAAGGTCATAAGATGAAGATATACTGAAGTAAAAGCCAAAATTATTTCCTAACCAAATGGCTGCATGGTGAGTAAGCTGGAGTCAACGAAAGAAGATTCCAAAGTTTTAGATCTTAACTGTTTCTACTCAGTTCAGTTCAGTCACTCAGCCATGTCTGACTCTTTGTGACCCCATAGATTAAAGCATCCCAGGCTTCCCTATCCATCACCAACTCCCAAAGCTTGCTCAAACTCATGTCCATTGAGTCGGTGATGCCATCCAACCATCTCATCCTCTGCCATCCCCTTCTTCTCCTGCCTTCAGTCTTTGCCAGCATCAGGGTCTTTTCCAATGAATCAGTTTTTCACATCAGGTGGCCAAAGTATTGGAGTTTCAGTTTAAGCATCAGTCCTTCCATGACTTTCAAGACTGATTTCCTTTAGGATTGACTGGTCTGATCTCCTTGCAGTCCAAAGGACTCTCAAGAGTCTTCTCCAACACCACAGTTCAAAAGCATCAATTCCTCAGTGTTCAGCTTTCTTTGTGGTCCAAATCTCACATACATACATGACTACTGGAAAAACCATATCTTTGAATAGACAGACCTTTGTTGGCAAAGCAATGTCTCTGCTTTTTAATATGCTTTCTAGGTTGGTCATAGCTTTTCTTCCAAGGAGTAAGCATCTTTTAATTTCATGGCTGCAGTCACCATCTGCAGTGATAGAGCCCCCCAGAATAAAGTCTCTGTTTCCATTATTTCCCCATCTATTTGCCATAAAGTGATAGGACAGGATGCCATGGTCTTAGTTTTCTGAATGTTGAATTTTAAGCCAGCTTTTTCACTCTCTTCTTTCACTTTCATCAAGAGGCTCTTTAGTTCTTCTGCCTTAAGAGTGGTGTCATCTGCATATCTGAGGTTATTGATATTTCTCCCAGCAATCTTGATTCTAGCTTGTGCTTCCTCCAGCCCAGCATTTCACATGATGTACTCTGCATATACGTTAAATAAGCAGGGTGACAATATACAGCCTTGACATACTCCTTTTCTGATTTGGAACCAGTCTACTGTTTCATGTCTAGTTCTAACTGTTGCTTCTTGACCTGACTACAGATTTCTCAGGAGGCAGGTCAGGTGGTCTGGTATTCCCATCTCTTGAAGAATTTTCCACAGTTTGTTGTGATCCGCATAGTCAAAGGCTTTTGCATAGTCAATAAAGCAGAAGTGGATGTTTTTCTGCAACTCTCTTGCTTTTTTGATGATTCAACAGATGTTGGCAATTTGATCTCTGGTTCCTCTGCCTTTTCTAAAACCAGCTTGAACATCTGGAAGTTCACGGTTCATGTACTGTTAAAGCCTGGCTTGGAGAATTTTGAGCATTACTTTACTAGCATGTGAGATGATTGCAATTGTGTGGTAGTTTGAGCATTCTTTGGGATTGCCTTTCTTTAGAATTGGAATGAAAACTGACCTTTTCCAGTCCTATGGCCACTGATGAATTTTCGAAAATTTGCTGGCATATTGAGTGCAGGACTTTCACAGCATCATCTTTTAGGATTTGAAATAGCTCTACTGGAATTCTATAATCTCCCCTAGCTTTGTTCATAGTAATGCTTCCTAAGGCCCACTTGACTTCGAATTCCAGGATGTCTGGCTCTAGTCCAGTGATCACACCATTATGGTTATCCGGGTCATGAAGTTTTTTTTTTTTTTCTATAGTTCTGCTGTGCATTCTTGCCACCTCTTCTTAATATCTTCTGCTTCTGTTGGTCCATACCATTTCTGTCCTTTATTGAGCCCATCTTTGCATGAAATGTTCCCTTGGTATCTCTAATTTTTTTGAAGAGATCTCTAGTCTCTCCCATTCTATTGTTTTCCTCTATTTCTTTGCACTGATCACTGAGGAAGGCTTTCTTATCTCTCCTTGCTATTCTTTGGAACTCTGCATTCAAATGGGTATATCTTTCCTTTTCTCCTTTGCTTTTCACTTCTCTTCTGTTCTCAGCTATTTGTAAGGCCTCCTGAGACAACCATTTTGCCTTTTTGCATTTCTTTTTCTCAGGGATGGTCTTGATCACTGCCTCCTATACAATGTCACGAACCTCCGTCCATAGTTCTTCAGGCACTCTGTCTATCAGATCTAATTCCTTGAATCTATTTGCCACTTCCACTGTATGATCGGAAGGGATTTGATTTAGATCATACCTGAATGGTCTAGTGGTTTTCTGTACTTTCTTCAATTTAAGTCTGAATTCAGTAATAAGGAGTTCATGACCTAAGCCACAGTTAGCTCCCAGTCTTGTTTTTGCTGACTGTATAGAGCTTGTCCCTCTTTAGCTGCAAAGAATAAAATCAATCTGATTTCGATATTGACAATCTGGTGATGTCCACGTGTAGAGTCTTCTCTTGTGTTGTTGGAAGAGGGTATTTGCTATGACCGGTGTGTTCTCTTGGCAAAACTCTGTTAGCCTTTGCCCTGCTTCATTCTGTACTCCAAGGCCAAATTTGCCTGTTATTCCAGGTTTTTCTTGACTTCCTACTTTTGCATTCCAGTCCCCTATTTTGAAAAGGACAGCTTATTTGGGTGTTAGCTCTAGAAGGTCTTGTAGGTCTTCATAGAACCATTCAACTTCAGTTTCTTCAACATTATCAGTTGGGGCATAGACTTGGATTACAGTGATATTGAAAGGTTTGCCTTGCCAATGAACAGAGATCATTCTGTCACTTTTGAGATTGCACTCAAGTACTGCACTTCAGACTCTGGCATTTCAGACTGATTCTACTCATCAGACATTTTTATAAGTGCAGGCAAAGACAGAGAGACAATGAGAAAGGAAAAAGGGAGAAAATCAGATGAAATAATTATTTTTATTTGTGGGCTGTGAGTGCATAAGTGGAAAGGAAAAGAGCTGAATATCTATACTAGTTCTTCCATTTATTAGGGAAAATTTTAACTCCCCGATCTTCAGTTTCCATGTCTCTAAAAGTACATATCATCTATTTATTAAGATGCTATTGGGAGTATTTACTAAGATAACATAAAATACCTAGCATAATTTTTCTTCTATTTTCTTAACTGTTACTATTACTAAAATAAACTGAGATTGCTTACAGAACCAAAAAAAAAAGTGTGTGACGAGATTTTCCACATCAATAAACCAGCTTAGGAATTCTCAAACGTATTCTTTCAGCTGTCATTAAATCTCTATATACTATATTAGGTTTACAGTCCCTATTTTTTCTTTTCCTATGAAAATTTACCCCAAATTCATCTAAAATGGTTTTTTTTCCTAAGAATAGTGCACTGTGAAGCAATTTCACAACAATATGTTCCTATTGAGAACTAAGACTTCGTTATGATTTTTCCTAAGTGAAAACCAAAGGAACATGTATGTTAAAAACTAGGAAAAGAAAAACTTAGCACTGAGTTTAGTTCATTAAACCTTACCAGATAAACTCAAATCTACATCATGAAAAATGACTGGAGCAATACTGGATGTCTAAATGGAAGAAACATCTCTTCTAGTATGTATTCCTGAGATTTGTTTTTAAAGCCTATTCTTTAAATCTTTTCAACAAGCTTAAAATTCAATATAGCTTTGTTTTCCCCAGAAAGATCATTTCATATTTTAGACCATAAAGTAAATGTATACCTAACTCACAACCATAGCATAACTCATCTTTCAGTTTGTTCCCTAATTATAAATCTAAAATCATATATAAAAAGACTTGGCATTTGGAATCCTAGGTAGCTGCTATTAAATGATTCCAGGTACTTGTTGGTACATTTCATATAATCTAATCTACCAAATAGCAAGTCAAATTTCTTCATACCCAATCAAAACTGGGGCAGGGATAGAGAATGAGGAAGGAATCAGATATTAAAGAAAGTTCTCCATAAAGAGAAAACTTGATGCCAGATTGGTATAGATACCTGGTTCTATACAAAGGAATGTAGAGGAAGAGAATGATAAAAAAGTGTATGAATTTTTTAAATATTTTTTACATTTTAATTTGAAAAATTCTCTAGGAGATAGTTGCTCATAATCAAAAAAATAAATAAATAAAAACCTTATAATGTATTGTGGAGTTTATAGCTTTTCTTATGTGGAAATAAAACTATTTGAGCATAGGATCAAAGATAAGATGGAAAAAATTAGAGTATACTGTTTTACAGAGAAGGAAATGGCAGCCCACTCTAGCACTCTTGCCTAGAAAATTCAATGGATGGAGGAGCCTGGTGGGCTACAGACCATGGGGTCGCAAAGAGCCAAACATGACTGAGCAATTTCAATTTCATTTCCATACTGTTTTAAGTTTCTTATATTATGTGAAGTTGTATAATACTATTCATAAGTGAAGTGTGGCAAGTAAAAGATTCACAGTGTATACCCTAATATATGATAACTGAAGTATTTTTAAAGAGAGCTACAACAAATTATACAGATAAAATGAAATACTAAAAAAAATCTAAAACAAATCAAGGAAAGGGAAAAAAGTAAAATGAAGAACAGGTAAGACAAATGGAAAACAACCTGCAAGATTATAAACTTAAACACAACCATATCAATAATCATATTAAATTTAAGTGATCTACAGTCCAATTATGTTACAAAAGTAGAAATTTTCAGATAGAAAGGCACTACCTGCTCTATCTTATCTGTAAGAAGTCCACTTTAAAATTAGAGACACAGGTTAAAAATGAAAGAATAGAAAGAGACATACCAGGCAGACCCAAACATAAGTTGGAGTGACTGTTTTAACATCAGAAAAGGTACACTTCAAAACAAAAATATCACCAGTGATAAAAAGAGGTATTCTATAATAATAGAGTATCAATTCACCAAGAAGATATACCACTTACAAATTTGTATGCCACTAATGAGGGCATCCAAATATATGAAGCAATAACTGAAAAAAAGTAAAAGAGAAGTAGACAAATCTAAAATTTTAAGGTAGAGATGTCAATGTTCCATTCTCAATAATTGATAATACAAGTAGACATAACGTCAGTAGTGATACACAAGACCTGGACAAAACTGTCCATCAACTTTACCTAATTGACAGTGATAAAACTCCACTAAACCACAGAATTAAATGGAATAGGAATGGAGACAGACCATTTGCTTGGCCTTCAAATGTCATAATAAATTTTAAATTAATTAAAAATCCTAACAACTTAATTAAAGTAGAAATTACTAACAAATATAGAAAAGTCCTCAAATATTTAGAAATTGAGCCTCCCATCATTAAACAATGCCACTAAGTCTAAGAAGTCACAGAATAAAATAAAATGTATTGAAATGAGTAGTTATAAAAACATATCAACAACATGCCAACATTTGCAGGCTACAATTAATAACAGTATCCACAGGTTTCCATGGTGAATCCCATCAAATGTTTGAGGGGGAAATAACATAGGTCTCAGAAAATATTAGAGTATTAAAAGAAAGCGAACTACAGACAAATGTTTTTCTAGGAATAGATACTAGAATAGATTCAAACAACTCAATCAAAAACTGAGCAGAAGACCTAAATAGACATTTCTCTAAAGAACACATACAGATGGCTAATAAACACATGAAAAGATGCTCAACATCGCTGTTATTAGAGAAATGCAAATCAAAACTACCATGAAATATCACCTCACACTTGTCAGACTGGCCATCAACAAAAATCTACAAACAATAAATACTAGAGAGAATGTGGAGAAAAGGGAATTCTCTTGTACTGTTGGTGGGAATGTAAATTTATACAACCACTATCAAGAACACTATGGAGATTACTTAAGACACTAGGAATAAAACTACCATATGACCCAACAATCCCACTACTGGGCATATACCCTGAGGAAACCATAACTGAAAGGACACGTGTATCCCAGTGTTCACTGCGGCACTATTTACAATAGCTAAGACATGGAAGCAACCCAGATGTCCACACACAGATGAATGGATAAAGGAGTTGTGGTCCATATATATAAAGGAATATTAATATTACTCAGCCACAAAAAGGAACACATTGGAGTCATTTCTAACGAGGCAGACGAACCTAGAGCCTACTATATAGAGTGAAGTAAATCAGAAAAAGAAAAACAGATATCACATATTAATACAAATATATGGATCTAGAAAGATGAACCTATTTGCAGGGATGCAATGGAGGCTCAGACATAGAGAACAGACTTGTGGACAGTGAGGGTGGGGGAGGGTGGGAAGAACTGAGAAAGTAGCATGGAAACACATACAGTGTCATATGTAAGATAGATAGCCAATGGGAATTTGTTGTTATGATGCAGGAAGCTCAAATCTGATGCTCTGGGACACCCTAGAGAGGTGGGGTTGGGTGGGAGATAGGAAGGACAAAATATATGTATACCTATGGCTGATTCATGTTGGTGTCTGGCACAAACCAACACAATATTATAAAGCAATTATTCTCTGATTAAAACTAAATAATTTTTTTAAAAAGAAAAATAAAGCAAACCATAGACAAGTGTTCAGGAATTGGAAAAGAAAGACAACTTTGTATTCTCCAGAAAAGAATAAAAAACAGATACTAGAAATATAAAGAACTTCAACCTGATATAGGATATCTGTGAAAAAAAGATCAGGAAAAAGTAAAGAATATTGATTTTTAGCACTTAGCATTACACATTGCAGTGGAAGTCTGGGTAGTATGTATGGCAATAAAAAGGAAAAGACAGGAAGACTTAAAGAATGATGTAAAATCCCTTTACTAACAGTTCATACCATCATACATTAGAAAGTCTAAGGAATTTTCTTTTTTTTCTAAGGAATTTTCTATAAATTCCTTTTGTAAAGTATTTTTAAAAAGCTACTACAATCAGTAAGTGATTTTTACAAGATTACAGGCTAGAAGAACAGCACCCGAAGATTAAATATATTTCAATATACTAACAGTGAAAAGTTGGAAAATAAAAGTATAAGAAAGTACTATAAAAGTATCTAAAAACATAATGTACTAGAAAATTTGATAATATTAAGATATCAATTCTCCCTTAAATGATACATGGATTCAATGCAATTTTAATCAAACTAGTTGTAAAGGATTTGGGAAGAATATTTTAATATTTATGGAAATGTAGCATAAGATATCTATGAATGGAGTATAATGGAATATAAAGTAAAATGATAAACATTTCCATGATAAATTACCATTGAAATTAACCCAGGTATAATAATCAAGAGAGTACATTATTGATACAATGATAGTTAGGCAGGTAGAAAGTCCAAACACTGAACATATATAATAAATTGATTTTCAACAAAAGTTCCAAAGTAAATCAATTGAGAATGGATACTCATAACAAACAATACTAGAAAAATTAAATATCCATATATGGAAAGGGGGAACATTAAACCTACTGCACCCTACATGCAAAAATTATTATGAAATGAATTACAGCCCCCCCCCCAAAAAAAGAAAAAACAGAAAAAAGATTTGGGTTAGTCAATAACTTCTTAGAAAAGAAAAAATACAACCATTAAGATACTGAAAAATCATACTTCATCAAAATTTACAACTTTCGATCTTTGAAGGCCACCATTAAAATGAAAAACAAACATGAGACAATCAGTATCTGAAGAATAATTCTTACTATTCTCAGTACATATATTCAACTTAGAACTTGTACCCAGGATATATTTAAAAATCTCCTACAATTCATTAAATAAAATATCACAAAGTAACCTAGCAAAATGTGAATGAATATTTCACAAGAATAGATATATAAGTGACCAGTTAAGTACATGAAAAGATGCTCAAAAATATTTTATCAGGGAAATGAGTATCGAGTATAAATGTAATGAGATCCATTTGAATGATCAGAAGTGAAAAGACTTCCCAAGTTTTGGTGAGGATGTAGAGCGCCTACCTGTAGCTTTCAGGCCTTGCTGCTGGAAATGTGAAATAGTACAACTACTTTCAAACACCATTTGGCAATTCTCCCAGAGTCTAGCATATGCTATTCCTACCACACAGCTATTCCACTCCTAGGTATTCAATCAATAGAAATTCCAAACATATGTTCATACAAATATTTGTGCATAAATGTTCAGATCAGCCTTACTCATTGTAGCCAAAACTGGGAAAGAACCTAATGACTATTGTCAGCAGAATGGAGAAAGAAATTTCAGTATATATTCATTTAATGGAATATTATTCAGCAGTAAAAATGAACAAACTAATAGCACACACAAAAGAATGTCCAAACATTATGCTGATAGATAAGCCAGATATAAAAGAATGGATACTGTACAACTTCAATATTGTATTTAAGTCAAGAAAAGGCAAAACACAGAATAAATTTTCTGTGGCTTAGGTCTTCCAGAAAGTTCAAAAAGCAATCAATGGTAGCCTGGGTTTGGAGGGACATTTTCTATGTATGGACATGAAAAAACTTTGAAGGGCTAATAAAAACCTTCAAAATCTTGAGGAATGTACACTTAAAACAGGTACTATAAAAATAATAAAAATCAATACTTAATAATCTGATCAAATTAACTTTTGTTCCATAAATTAATCATTTTAGCGCACTCTGATTTATTATGGTTAACAAAATAATATAATTGCTGACACAGAATGAATATTCAAATGATACCAGTTGCATTTTATTCAGTAATAGTAAAGTACACTGATTTATTTTATGCTTGGAATATACTCCTCTATTTTCAATCCATGTTTAGGAATTGTCTACCAGGCATCATGCAAAAGGAAGTTATAGTACCTTTAAATTCTCTTTGAGCATACGTGACTTTTAACTCTCAAAGTAAAGTAATTTCACTAAAGGTTTAATTTTTCCAGTTTAATTTAAAAATTCAATGATGTGTATCACTGTATTACATCTTTCCACTGCCACTACAGAAGGGAAAGCCAGTGATCCATTAAAGAAGGTTAGCAAAACTAGAAGACCACAATTTTTCATTTAAGATATAGATTTTATACATTCTAAGAAGTAGAAAAGAAAGCAGAGCTAAAAATATACATTTAAAGGTATTCTCAAGTTGACAAAAATAAATAACAAATAACTGAATCTATAATAGAAAAAAAAATGGTCCCTCATTTCAGCTGTGGTGCTATTCGACTAGTACACTCAAGGCTGGTTTTAGCAAAGGCATGCACCTTTGTGTTGCAAAATTCATTCCCATCATTAAGACCACCTTATGTTACAGTGAATTTTCAATGCATTATTTCCTAAAACATCTTCATATAAGATATACCTGTACAATGTCAAAGTATCTAAATGATAAATCAGTAAAACAATTTAAACTTCCCTATTAGAATGAAGAATTTAATCTTCAGTTTGTTCTACATAGCCCAAAGTAAATGGCCTCATAAAATACTATACATGTAAATCCATGGCTAATTCATTTCGATGTATGACAAAAACCACTGCAATGATGTAAAGTAATTAGCCTCCAACTAATAAAAATAAATGGAAAAAAAAAAAGAGAGAAATTTAAAACAAGGAATAAAATGGGCAAACCAAAAACAACTAATTATTCACAATTTTTTTCTCTATTTCTAACAGCTTTATTGAGATGTAATTTATATATAAAACATGCACATGTTTAATATATACAATTTGTTGAGTTTGGACATATACATACATCTGTAATATCGTCACCATAACCAAGGAATTCAGCAGATCCATCACCTCCAAAAGTGTCTTGTCTTCCTTTACTAGAGTTTTTGGTTTTCCTTTCTTGTTTGTTTTTTGGATTAATGTTTTGTTTTTGTCATAAGAGCACTTAACATGAGATCTACCCTCTTAACAGATGTTTAAGTGTATAGCCCTGTAATGTTAACGAGAGGCACTGTGTGACACAGCAGATCTCTAGGTTTATTTACCTTGCATAACTGAAACTTTATATCCATTGCATAGTAACTTCCCATTTTCCCTCCCCCTAGGCTCCGGCAGCCACCATTCTATTCTGTTTCTGTGAGTTTGCCTGTTTTAAATATTTCATATAAATGGAATCATGTACTATTTGTTCATTAGTGAATGTCTTATTTTCCTCACCTTCATGTCCTCCAGGTTTGTCCATACTGTTGCAAATGTTAAGATCTTCCTCTTTTAGAATACTGAATAATATACCATTGCATGTATATACCACATTTCTTTATGCATTCATTTGCTGATGGACAGTTATTTATTTGCTGATGTGAAAATAAATGTAAATAACACAGCAATGAATATGGGAGTGTATCTTTTCAACATCCTCATTTCATCCCTTTTGATGTTTAGTCAGAGGTAAGATTTCTGGATCATGATTTTATTTTCAGTTTTTTGAGGAACTTCCATACTGTGCTCTCCAGCGGCTATACCATTTTACCTTTCCATAAACAATGGAGAAGTGTTTGAATTTCTCCATATCCTCATCCTCACTCATCTCTTGTCTTTTTGATGATAGTCATTGCAACAGTTGTGAATTTAAAACTCACTGCAGTTTTGATTTGCATTTCCACAGTGATTAGTGATATTGAGCACCTTTTTGTGTACCTGGTGCCTATTTGTATATCTTCTTTAGAGAAATGCCTGTTCAAGTCCTTTGCCCATTCTTAATTGGATTGTTTGTTTCTTTCCTATTGTAATAGTCACTCAGTCGTGTCCAACTCTTTGCAACCCAATCTCGGCATGACCCAGATATTTATTAAATATTTTATAGATTAATCCTTTACTAGACAACTTTTTGCAAATATTTTACCTATTTTATAAGCTGCTTTTTTTACTGTATTAATGTTTCCTTTGCCATACTGAAGATTTTTACTTTATTATTATTCCACTTGTCTATTTTTGCTTTCATTACCTGTGTCTTAGATATCATATCTATAACAATCATTGCCAAGAACAAAGTCAAGAAGCTAGTTCCCTTTGTTTTCCTTTAGTAGTTTTACAGTTTGGGTTCTTCATTTCGAGTTAATATTTATAATGATGTGAGAAAAAGGTCCAATTT
Organism: Odocoileus virginianus; assembly: GCF_023699985.2. NCBI lineage: Eukaryota > Metazoa > Chordata > Mammalia > Artiodactyla > Cervidae > Odocoileus > Odocoileus virginianus. Next base: position 80,677,123 of record NC_069674.1, read on the forward strand.
TATTCTTCTCCACGTGGATATCCACTTTTTCCAACACCATTTACTGAAGAGACAATTCTGTCACCACCATGTACCTTGCTGAAGATCACAGAACACATATGCATGGATTTATTTCTGTTCTTGATTTTGTTCCATTGGTGTATATGTCTGCCTTTCTGCCAATACCATGCTAATTACTGTGGCCTTGTAATAATTTTGAAATAAAAAATTTGATGCCTCTAGCTTTGCTCTTTCTCAAGATCACGTTGACTATTCTGGGTCTTTTATATTTCCATATGAATGTCAGGGTTTTGTTTTTTTTTTTCCATTTTGGCATAAAAATGTCATTGGGGTTTTGATGAGGATAGCAATGTATCTGCAGATCATTTTGGGTAGTATAGACATTTTAACAATTATTAAGTCTTCCAATTCATAAATATGGGATGTCTTGCCACTGCTTTAATTTTTATCAATATTTTGTACTTTTCAGTGCATAGGTCTTTCAGCTTCTTCAGTAACTTTATTCCCTAATATTTTATTCTTTGGTGCTATTCTAAATGAGATTTTCTAAATTTCCTTTTCATTTCCTTAGTTCATTGTTTATGTATAGCAATACCACTGGTTTTGTGTGTGTTGATTCTCATATTCTGTAACTTGACCAAGTTCATTGAATCTGTTCTCTGGCTCAACAGTTTCTTGATGGTGTTTGGAGTCTTCCATATATATAAGATCAAGTGTCCAAGTGAAAGTCGCTCAGTCGTGTCCAACTCTTTGCAACCCCATGGACCATACAGTCCCTGGAATTCTCCAAGCCAGAATATTGGAGTGGTTAGCCATTACCTTCTCCAGGGGATCTTCTCAACCCAGGGATCTAACCCAGGTCTCCCACATTGCAGGCAGATTCTGTACCAGCTAAGCTGCCAGGGAAGCATTTAAGATCATGTCACTTGCAAAAAGAGAGATTATATTTCTTTCTGATGTAGATGCCTTTTACTTTGTTTTCTTGCCTAATTGCTGTGACTACAACTCCCAGTTCTCTGTTGAATAGTAGGTCTCTGTACCTTGTTCCTGATTTTATAAGAAAAGCTTTCTGTTTTCTACCATTAACTTTGATGTTAGCTGCGTATCTTTTACCTTAGTTTATGGAAGTTCTACAATTATCAAATTGTTTTTATATGCACGGTACTGTGTGCAGAGCAATCAAAGATTTTGAAAACTTCTATAACAAGGTACTCACGGTTTGGTGGAGGATCAGCTGATGGAGGAGTTAAAGAGACATTATTATATTAAAAGATTTTTTTCTCCTCTTCATTAAATGTAATAAACTAAGGAGTAACTTAGAAGAAACTGAATATGTTCTGTATCTCATACTTAATTGTTCATTTAAGGAGGTCTTCTCTCTTCCATAGCCTTCCTTTCCATTTAGTCAATGCAAAATCTTCTTAAGCTTTCTGATTGTGATTCACTCTGTCTGAGATTCTTTTGATGCATATCTTCTGAACTATCAGTATAACATATTTTTTCTGTACTATTAGAAGAGATACTTTTAAAAGAGAAAGTATCTCCTCTCATACTATTATGGGGCAAGAACACGTTTCTTGCATTAGCTTCAGCAAACAATTGTGTCCTATATCATTATACATGATCATTTTAAAGCAAGTGCTGTTTAGGCTCACCAATAAGTTGCAACCTTATACAAGAAACTACCTTCTCTTTATTTGCATCATGATGCCTAGTGAATGTTAAGGACATTGTAGATGCACAATAAATACATCTTGGCTTAACCGTGGGTTTATACATGTTAAAGACTGAATGTTTGTGTTGCCACAAAATTCATTATATTAAATCCAATCTCCCATGTGATGATATTCAAAGGCGCGGGCTTTGGGAGATAACCAGGTCTTGAGGATGGAGCCCTCATGAATGAAATTAGGAAGCTTATAAGAAGAGGCCACGGGGCTAGTTTGGTTTTTCTACCATGTGAGGATCCAATGAAGAGTCATCAGTTGGCAACCCAGAAACAGTCCTCACTAGAACCTGACCTGAGATTGGCTGGATGGCATTAACAACTCGATGGGCATGAGTTTGAGTAAACTCCGGGAGTTTGTGATGGACAGGAAGGCCTGGCGTGCTGCGATTCATGGGGTTGCAAAGAGTCGGACACGACTGAGCAACTGAACTGAACTGAGAACCTGACCATGCTCACACTCTGATCAGACTTCTAGCTGCTATAACTGCAAGAAATAAATTTCTGTTATTAGATGCCACCCAATCTATGGTACTTTGTTACAACAGCCCAAAATATGACAACATACTTGGAATTATCCTCAGGAATATCAATCTTTCTCCCTTAGCTCATATTTTAAGTGTTACCTTCTCAGAGACCTGACTTTAATCTCCAGCTCTTTCATAGGAAATATTATGCCTTTGGGGTAAATAGATTGATTTCAAAGCAAAATTTTCACCTTGCCACTTTTTATCCTAAAAACAGTATTTCTGACATCCAGCTTCCATCATGCGATCATCCAGCTTTGGCTTGGTCTATCATGTAGGGCAGGGACAACAGATACAATCTGAGCATGAAAATCAATAAATCCAGATTCTAGCTCTAGTTCTTGCATCTCACTTTCCTTTTACTTAGGTCATTTTCCTAAGCAATCAACAGGACAAAGCAGAAATTCACAAAAACATTTTCTTGTGGCTTAGGGGTACCAGGATTTGTGCCATATAAGCAGAACTTAGTATGCATTACTGTTATCTCTGATTTTCACACCTGATAATGAATTATCAGTCATGTCTAATCCTAAAGTATATGACAGACAAGATAGCACAGGTGTTTTGACAGTTTAGGGGAAAAAAAATCACTTGATTTTCAGAATGCTTCTAAAAATTCTATTAGGCATTCTAATGCCTGATTTGGACAATAGTATTCATGAGAACATTTTTAAAAACATCCTCTCACTATTTCTTTTTTGACTATAAAGTTTTCCTATGCAAAATGAACCTTAGGAAATAAAATGAATTAAATTTTGGTATCAGCCACTGGTTTCCAAGTGTTGCTGCACATATTAATGACCTGAGGATCTTTAAAATTACTGTTTGACTAGCACCCTGTATATTCTAATTTAATTGGTATGGCTGTAAATTGGACATTTCAATTTTTAAAAAGCTCCTCAGGTGATTCCAATGTTCCAATCACTATCCTAAGCAAATGCCTAGTCTCATTTCAGTTTTATTTCTCAATTGCACCATAGCTGCTGAAGTTCAATGATGAAGTTTTGCTCTTCTGAATAATTTCTTAGCTATGTGGCTACCTGTTTTATTTAGAAATATCAAGTCACTTTTATGCATTACTTTTCTTAATGTGATATATTAATGTCTTAACATTTTGGTTCTCAAAGTCCTCACTGTATCCACTAATTTCGAGTGAACCTTATTATTGTCCCTGATCAAACTAAAACATTCAGGCTTTTGTAAAACTCAAAAGAAGATCTAGTCTTCAATTTGCATCTCTATCACAAACTATTCTGTTCAGTGAAAGTTTCTTCGTGTATGTACAATGTCAAGAGACATACAATGCAACACCACACTGCACCCATCACCTAGTTCTGTTTTCAACAAGCTGTGCTCTGCAAGGCATCCAAAGCAAGTTTGTGTATCCAGTTCCCTTAGGGCAAAAAGGCTATTCTAATGAATTAATCTTGCTAAGGTAGTTGTTGGGAAAAAATCTCATCTCTGTGCTTTTGTTCACGCTGCACAATTTCCTTGGGATAACCTTTCCCATCCTTGTCATCTGGTTTTTGGACTAGTGAACATAGGTTCATGTTGCAGGGCTCAGCCTGGACATCACATTGCCCATTCGATTTGTTCTGAGCCCCCTTTTCCCAGGGAGAATTGTTCGCTGCATCATTTGTGTACTCACTGGGCAGCTGAGGTTTCTATCATAGAACTTTAAACTTTCTTACACTATCAGTGTAACTGATGGTTCTCTGTAAGTGACTATAAATCACTCAAAGTTAGGGAATATGTCCTATCTTTTTGTCGCAAGTCCCCATAACTGTATCTGCCAATGTAGGTACAAAATGCATAAACATGTACCAGTGAATTAAGTTGACTGACTAGTGACAGGAGTATGGGGTTTGGAGTCAGATATGAGTGCAAATCCCAATTCTGCTTCTATCTGTATGTTTTTGAACAAATGACACAGATTTCCTAAGCTGAAATTGACCCCAAGTATAAAATGTGACTCATAACAGCTGTCCTTTTAGGATGCTATGAGATGTTATATAAGAAGATATGTGTGTCAAGTACCTCTTACAACACATTCTCCCCCAAGCCTCATCTCTGGTAAACTCTAGTATTTACCAGCACCATCTCAACCAAACTTTGTCTGTCCCAAATATTGTAAGCGACAATTTGACTATCTATCCTCTTCACTATCCCATGATGTTATTAAAGGGTGTTAAGCTCTGATTTCTAAATAGTGGAGGCTAGTGTTTAATCAAGGTGGACATAATGCAAGAAAATGCAAGCATGCCAGTAAACTATGACACTGGATCATGACGTTGATACAGGATCTGACAATTGTCAAGGAAATGTTGCTCAAGGGCATAGTAGTGAAATGCAACTACATGGCACCTGGGTGTTTTCATCTTCTATTACTACTTGCTGTCACTATAAATTAGAACTTAAAAAATCTAGTACCTTGGGGTGAGAAGACAGTGAGCCCCCTCTCTCCTTTTGCCTCCATTTCTGCCTGCCATACACGTGAACAAAAACAGTCAGTACAGGTAGTTCAAACCTCAAATGAATTTATGGCACTGTGTATCAATCATTTGTTAAATAAAAACTCATGAGGATTTGAAAATTGTCAATTTTAGAGATGACAATTAGGGAGAAGAGAAAAGAATACAACTTTAGATTTTTTACTGAAGAGGACTAAGCAAGCAATGTTTCATTGTCTTACATTTGTTTTAAGGAATATTTTAAAATACCACATCACATATGTAAGACATATGATCTTGATGACTTCACAGAAATTCTATGGTTGACAATAAACTATTTTAAGTCCTAATCCATTTAAAAACTAAGTACTCATTTTGGAAAGCAAATACTTGGTTTCCTTATCCATCAGTATACACTATTATTCTACTATAATATATAATACAATGGCCAAATATCTAGTCAGTCAAAAAACTTTGGTTTTCATTAAGAAATTCTAACCTTGGTCCCATGGAAAACAGCATATGCTAACCCTGTTTTTATCTTTACTAATTACATAAAACCATTAGTACCCTTCACTTTTAAGTGACTGTTAAGTGTACTTATGATTTAGCCTCTAAGTCTCAACTCATATGCTACTTTTAAAGGAAAAAAAAGTTTTTCTTCCACATCCAGAATGTGTTGCGCAATTTCCTCTGTATTTGAGTAATACTAAGTATTATCCTTATCATAGAACTTTTCACACGTGATTGCAATAGCTTCTCTGCTTACAGGAATCACTAATTCTCAAGCTCTCTTTGTCTTATTTATCAGTGTATTACACATACACATGATTTTTATATTTTATCTGTATATATATATACACATATATATAAGCATAGGGCTCAGTGAATGCTCAATTATCATTTCTCAATAAGTATTACAAAAAAGTAAATGGACTCACTGGTGAAAAGATTAAAAATGACAGTGAAATGGACATTTTTGATAAATAAAAGAAATAATTCACTGCCTAGAAGCATATACTACAGGGACTGTTTAAAACATGGAAATTTATAGCTACACAAGTAGAGCTTAGAAAGGATATAAAATAAGGATAAGTGTAAAACACATTTTTCTTATTTTAATTCCTTTAAAAGATTACTGTCTAAAGCCAAAATTTATAACAATATATTTTGAATTATGTAAAATATGTATGAGTATAATGTGAGATAGCAATAGCACAAGTACTAAAATGGAGTAAATGGGAATATATTGTTATGATGTTCCCATACTCCATGTGAATGTGTATTTTTGAATGTGTATTTTTGTAGATGGGATACATTAAATACATATATTGCAAATGATTCCAAAAATTTTAAAGGTATAACCAGCACATAAATTATGCTCAACAGCATAAATTATTCTATAAATTATTCTCATAGTGAAAGTGAAGTCGCTCAGTCATGTCCAACTCTGCGACCCCATGGACTGTAGCCTATCAGGCTCCTCCATCCCTGTGATATTCCAGGCAAGAGTACTGGAGTGGATTACCATTCCCTTCTCCAGGGGATCTTCCCAACCCAGGGATCAAACCCGGGTCTCCAGCATTGTAGCAGACACTTTTACCTTCTGAGCCACCAGGGAAGTCCCATAGAGAATACCTAATACAAACAAGCCTGAAGATAATTATAAAAGATACAGAAATATAGAGAAAGCAGCTAGAAAATTGGCTGATTTAAATGTAAATATATAAATTATGTTAAATGCAGAGGTCTAGAAATGCCAGTTAGAAGATATTACTATGTAAGACTTAAAAAGTAGATCCAACTCAGAGCTGCTTACAAGAAACTTACATTAAATATCAAGAAACTGATGGATTAAAGGAAAAGATGGAAAAGGTACAGCATGTAAAAAAAAAAAGAAAGGGAAAGTTCTCCAGTGGTCCAGTGGTTAAGAGTACACACTCTGACTGTTGAGTCCCAAGTTCAGTCCCTGGTTGGGGAATTAAGATACAACAAGCTATATGGCATGTCCCCCTACAAAAAAAGTTGAAATGTCTATACTGGTTCCACTCATAATCATCAAGGACTGGAAATAAGCAGCAACCTTAATGTCCATAAAACAGTGAATAGATAAACTGGTGCATACATATTATGAAGCTATGTTAAGAAAGGAACTTCTGATTCACATAGTAACATGGGTCAATTGCAGATGTTTTACACAAAGTGAAAGGAGCTAGTTTCAAAAAGCTACAAAGCTTAACATAATTCATTTACATGACACTATGGCAAACTATACTTGTTAGTTTCTAGTCATATCCTACTCTTGGCTACTCCATGGGCTATACAGTTTGTGAGGCTCCTCTGTCCATGGAATTCCCAAGGCAAGAATACTGGAGTGGGCTGCTATCCCTTTCTCCAGGGGATCTTCCTGACCCAGGGATCAAACCAGAGTTTCTGGCATTGCAGGCAGATTCTTTATCATCTCAGCCACCATGGATAATTAATTTACATGAAACTATGGCAAAACTATAGGCAAAATAATTCATATCAGTGGTTTCCAAGTGCTAGTTGTAGGAGGAGGGGTTAATGATGAAGGGGCATGAATATTCAGGGTAATGAAATTGTCCTATATCCTGCTTGTAATAGTGGGGACATGACTGTGCACATTTATCAAGTTCAAACTTTATACTTAAAAAGGGCAAATTTTATAATATACAAATTATACCTTAATAAGTCTGATTTCAAAAAGTGCATTACACATTAAAGATGTGTTAATAAGCAGGTCAAATATCTTTCTTCTCCTTATACATGTAAAAAGGAGGTAGAAATGTCCCTTTGGAAATATGTGTCAAGCAGCTCTACACTTCAGAGCCAGCATCAAAGCTTGAGGGTTTAATGCTATTAATTTTCCCTGGTTCAGCTCTAGGCACCCTGAAGGGTACTAAATAAACAGCCACTCACTGAATGACTGTGCTTTATAGCTCCTGCAGCACACAGTTTAAAAATCATTGACTGGAGGGTGGAAAAGGGAAGTTGCAAACTATAATTTTTGAGAGGGCAGAAACAAGCCCCAGTACTATGTTCCATGACTTAACCTTCATGTTTAAGTATTGTCGAGAGGAAATACAGCAAAAAGATCAAGGAGCTATGGGTCCCAGACTCTTTGGTCTTACTCTCACCTCCTCTCTCCTCCCTTCTCCACTTCTCCCTCTCTCTATCTCCCCTCAACTCTCCCAACCACAAGTAATGCATACACTGAAACTCTGAATATTCTTTAGTTTCACAAAAGTGCAAATATCTGAAAAAGATTTATTTGCATTTTGAAACTGATCAATAGATTAGGCTTTAGCAAATAGATATCAGTAACATTTGAATTGGAAGGAAGTGTTTGTCTACATTCCCTAAATCATACATCTATGATTGGCCACTACCCTCAACATGAAACAGACCACACCCTCTCATATTTAAATTATTACCAAATATATACTGAATTCTGGAAAGATGGAAAAACTTCCCTGAATTTTATTGCATTCACAGAGCTCATTTATTTTGCTATAGATCTTATTCCAAAGGACTTTACCATGGCCAATTGGCTAATCACCCTCTGCCCTAAGAAGTATATTTAGAAACTATCAAGCATTTCAGTAGGCCAAAACTCATAAAGAGAAATCTGGGGACTCAAAATAATAATTCCAAAGATGACGTACTCATTTTGTGTTAATTATAAAATGAACGGTCAGATCATAAGTAAAGGATTAGTTAGTTGCACAGTAAAAAACCTGCTAGATCATATGGAGGACAGAGGCACATAGTAACATCAGACCTGTGCTGCTCCAATGTATGCTCCAAGGAGATACAACAATTGTAAATATATATACACCCAACACAGGAGCACCACAATATTCATACAAAGGGAAAATGCTAATAATCACAAAAAGAGAAACCGGCAGTAACACAGTAACATTGGGGGACTGTAACACCACAATTATACCAATGAACAGATCATCCAGACAGAAAATTGATAAGGAAACACAGGCCTTAAATAAAGCATTAACCCAAATAGACTTAATTGGTATTTATAAAGCATTATATTCTCCAGAATAGATACAGGCTGGGTCACACAGCAAGCATCAGTAAATTTAAGAATATTAACATTATATCAAGCATCCTTTCCAACCACAATGTCATGAATTAGAAACTACAAGAAAAGAAGTATAAAAAACACAAATATGTGGAGGCTAAATAATATGCTACTAAACAACCAATGAATCACTGAGGAAATCAAAAGTTACCTATAGACAAAAGAAAATGAAAACACAACCATCCAAAACCTATGGGACACAGCAGAAGCAGTCCTAA